>NC_068339.1:23572103-24243608 GCF_014633365.1 Diospyros lotus | reverse complement strand
AAAAAACACCCTCGAAGGATAAAAAAATATGAAAACTATCATAATTTATAAATTCTTGATGGTTAACATTATTAAATTTTTATGATAAATTTGAAATTAATCTGACTTCTATTATGAGAAATTTGATTTTACTTAAGAGATTGAAAACTAAAATTTAATGAAATAAGAATTATTTGTCTTATGCTAACAATCATTTTCACTCTTGATCTTTGTTTTTTTTATGTCAATTCCTACTATTACTACTTTAACTCTTCGTGAATAGGCTTTAAATTTCTAAAATACCCTGACTCAATGTTGAACAATTTGATTTGAACATTTCTATTAACAAATGGGTGATGTAATACCCTACTTCTCCATGCGTCTTATTAAATCGAGAATTGGGAATATTTAAAAAGAATTATCTCAATTTCTAATGTTGGATGAATTTTTCTATCTAGTTAAGTAAATTCGATTTGGAAGCAAGATTCATTCTAATTTGGAAAGAGTTTCAACAATTTGTAACTCAAATTTATTTAACCTTACACCCTCAATGCTTTGGAATGAATCTCGTGAAGAAAGTTGTTCAATTTAATCAATTCAGCAGAAACATTCTCAAAGAGAAGGCCTTGAATAACAAGAGAAAGTAATTGTTACATAAGAATGTGGCAATTATGACTCTTTTAAGGATGAGATTTTTTGCTCCTTGATATTAATGCATCTTGAAATATTTGACGGATAACCTTTCGGTACTTTAATTATAACATCTCAGAATTTTGAAGACAAATAATAATTATTAATTTTGGTGTTTGAGGTAATTAATGAATGTTTGGGAATTTAGAAGAAAATAATAAGTTATTTTGCTTTGAAATATTTATGAAATTATTAAATTGGGAGTTATATAATTTCTTAGTAGCTTTTGGTACTGAATCGACTGCAAGGAGTGCCTTGGAGCCTAGATGTCTAAGGAAAATGATACAGTATTGACAAGCGTCCTAAGTCAGAATTTATGGTATTAAAAGAAATTGGAATCAAGATAATTTTTGGTATAGCTTCGATTTAAGCGAAAAACTGAATGATTGTAGGACACTTTCGAGAAGTCCACGGAACCCTAAGGGGGTTCCGATTTTTCATGACGATCAACTCTGAGATGGTTTCGGAATGAAATGAAGGTCCTGTAAAGGCTTGGGAATGAAATCGATCTTATCGAGTAAGCGCAGAATTATTAATTTTGGATCTTAAGTATCTCGATAATTATTAATTTAATGTTAAGGTATAGTAGCAATTAAAGAAATACCTAAATAAAATTTGTAGTGAATAATTTTTATATTAATTTAATATATAAATATAATATAAAATATATATATATATATGTAGCAGTGGGCGTGGATGAGAATCACATGGGATGAATATTGAATTTGGAGTGGCAATTTTATTTTATATATAGAGAGAGAGAGAGAGAACGTCTTTTCGACATTCCTCAGGCAAAATTAAGAATTTACATTTAGGGCCGAATGTATGATCTGATCTTTGATCCTTTTGTTTCAACCCGAAATCACTTCAGGGTTGTTGTACTCTCAAAATCAAAGTCATCTCAGAGTTACTTTTCAAAAATCCTTTGCGGCCATTTGATTTTTCAGGCTGAATCATAATTATATAAAAAAATCGTCTCCATTTTGATCACTTTCTATGTTATAAATCACTTCTCAAGACACTCATCAATGACATATCTTTTTTTTTAAACATTTATGTTTCAGAGCATTCCCTGCAGATAATTCGGTCACTCATAACACTAAGAAACTATATTTAAACTCTAAAATTTCTACTTATGCCAAATTACACTTTGAATTCTATAAAAAATATTGAGTATTACAATTGGACTCATTAGGGATGATTCTGGCATTGAAGGAACCTTCGATTTGAACAATCATGGGTAATTACATAAACCCATCCACATCACATGTTATAATAATTTTTTTTGAAAAAAATATTATTTCATTAAATTGCAATGTTTTCCATCAAAGCTTATGCAAGAACATAATCTTCCCATAGCTTCTATGTAAGCACCCCCACCCGGATATCCCAAACACCGGATTATCTGAACGGGAGCGCCTACGGAAGGAAAAAGAATGAGACACAAGATCAGAACCACCCTGGCATGCATACACAAGAATAAGAACAACGGAAGCGATACCATATATATATGCATGCACTACGGGTATCCCACTAGTAGAGTGGTCACAAGATAAATAAATAGATACAGACTCCTGTGCCGACATATACGAAACTCGAGGAATAACCTGGCACAGTAAGAATAATAAAGTAAATCCTACTCAACTATCAGATTGACAGGGATTGATGGGACTACCTATACACCATACCGACTCTGCCACTAAGTTGGCTCCCTTACCATGCCCACGCTGCCACTACCTGGAATGATGGAAAGCAAAGTGAGTCGAGAGACTCAGCAAGCATAAAGAAAAGAAAGACTGAAGGCTGTATAGATCCAATAAACTCCCCAAGACACCAACTCCCAAGCACACACAAACCATGAGACGCTACCACACAATAGTATAGCATAATAAAAGTACATACTAGTCCTTGGAGCCCACACAAGACACACGGCACCCAAGTCCCATACCAACCTGTCGCTGCCCTGAGAGGCAACATAAATCTCCAACAAACCTGCACGCGCTGTCTCGGGTCGGTGCTACCGTCACCCATGTGTCCGTGTCGGTACTCCGACACCCGAACCATAGGCTCCCTCGGAACGGTCCTCCCGTCCGAGAACTAATAACTACCAGTAACCATGCAATGCACATAAAAATGCAATAGCGTAGTGAGCATCAACGTGATATACTGGCGCCCATACATCTAGGCATCAGGTCATGCTCCGCCCACATAGTAAACCACACGCGATGCATATGCCTGTGCTGGATGCAACCTAACCAAGCTAGAATGTCCGTGTCCAAGCATACTTAATAAATGAATATCCCAACATGCAACTCGTACCCATGTGCATATCAAACCATGAACATACAACATATCAAATCATGCAATAAATAATCACATACTGGCAGAGCTAGCCAGTAGTGTCCAGCACCGGTCAACGGCCAGTGACTAGGAGTGTCCACCCGACAGTCCACATCAGGGCCGTACAATAGTCTACCCCAACATCACCAACAACCGACCCCTGCCCCACTGCTCGATAGCTCTAACCGAACCATAAATAAATTCGAGAAAAATCGTAAATAAACCCGTACGTCTAGGAACCTAGTCCCCAATCTGGGTTTGGCATCATTCCAAAAGGAATGGGGGCGAAATAAACCCCCGTAGGCTTTCAACAATTAAAATTCTAGAAGACTCGGATTTCATTTAAATTAAACAATTGAATAATAATTCAATAAACAATGCTAGGCACCGAATTAGAGTAAGGGAGAAGATAAAATACGGGAAATTATGAGATCTTTCATGGGAATTAAAGATCATGAGGAGAGGGTTAGGAGCTTGCCTGTAATCGACTGATTTCTGCCTCTTTTGTGCTCCCGTTGCGAAGTAAAATATTTCTCTAGCAATTAATAAAATCATGACTCACATTAATTAAATCTAACTTGTAATATAAATAATTTGGCCGTCTAAAATCCCACGTAGGCGCACTGCAAATAAAATCCCAATAAAGCTCATGTTTATTTTAAATTAAATCACACTAATAAAATCCTCAAAGCCAGCTTAATAAATTAAATTTAAATCAAACAACTCAAAATTCCATAATTAATAAATGACCAAAACAAAAGGGAGGTTAAATAAATTGACAACGAAAGAAACGTCGCAGAGGGAATAAAGAACTTGCGTTAACGAAGATATCCTTAGGCTTATTTTATCCAAAGTGGTAAAAATTATACAAACTGCAATATCGCAATAATTTATCAAAATTAATAAAATTGGCCTCTAAACAAAATTCCAACCGCACAGAATATTTATTACTAGCTTCTCTACATACCTGGCAAATTAAATCTTCGATTAAACTTGATTTAATCTGAATTTTCTCACCAATTTCTTCCATTTTCTTCATCACGGCGCCGCTTCTTCTTCTTCAATATTTTCCTTCTATTTTCTGCTTCAGAAACGCCCGAAATGGGCTTAAAATAGTGCAAAAAAGGTGGCCAGAACGCGACCACGTGGTGCAACTAGCAACCGCGCAAGCTGCCACCATGCCGGGCCGAAACGACGTCGTTTCGGCCCCTCCCCTGGCCAAATTAAATCAGCAAAATCCCAGCCTCGCGTGCACAACCCCGCGTCCAACCTCTGGTCGTTTTGCGCACGACCGCTCGCGCCACACGCCTCCTTCAACCTATATATGCCTTCAATTATATTTAAGGTGATTTGCGGCCACTTCCGCAAATCAAGTTTCAGCACCCCCACTTTCCATTAATCACACACACACCCCCAAACTCCAATTCCTTCTTATTTCACTTACACCCAAAACTTCTAAAAATCACCCAATTTAATTTACTTTAATTTTTCTTTATTTCCATAAATGTTCCCAAATAATTTAATTAAGTATCTAAATTTCCTATTTCCTCAAAACTACACAAATAAATATTTTGTCTTAAATTTCAAACAATTTAATTAATTACCTTTAATTTCTTATTTTCTCAAAGCCACATAAATAAATACTTCCTCTTAAATTCTCAAATATTTAATAATATCATCAAACACCGATTTGAATAATTATTATTTATTTTCAAATTTTGAGATATTACATTCTAAGTTACAATTGAGACACTCAGATGATTCAAACCTCATTTCATTGTCAGAGTCCCAAACGATAAAACTATGAACTGACAGTGCAACCATCTGACATGATTCCAAAATCGATGAATGCATTACACGAATTATATACATAATTATGGCTTGCAAGCCCCGTATAGGACAAGCAAAACAAGCCATATTTTCTTTCCAAACAAAAAACACTTAGAGTGTGTTTGATTGCACACATTTTCCATAGAAAATATGTAATTATTACACATTTTTTATGGAAAGCAATCAAACACTTTTAAATTTTCTATAGAAAAATAAGTATAGTACAAGCATTTAAAGTTTCTTTCCATGGAATTAATTTTCCAAGGGGGTGAGGTGATTTTTATTTTCTAGACAATATTACCTAGAATTAAATTCTAGGTAATGCAATCAAACACACCTTTAGAATCAAATCAAAAACAAAACACTATATTGCTTTTGTACATAAATATATATATATAGGTAGTCTTATTTCAATTATAGTATTTTGTAAATAAAAACATCAATTTTTAGATAATATGATATATACTAAACTTTTTAATATCAGATAATTTTATCTAGATTTTTTTATACCAAAATTCGGTATGACTAAAATTTTTTATATAACATAAATTTTTTCAGATGATTTAGGATTTTTTCTGACATTTTTTTCTTTTTTTTCTCTCTTTTTTTAACAATTATAATATGAGAGATGTCTAAAACCCAAGCCTCAAACAGAGGCTAACGCTGCAAATGCAATGAAAACAGAGAGCTAATGGAGTTAATTGGAAATTACCGGATATTCGAGATTATCGTCGGAAGTGGTGGTGGTCACAAGTGGTGAAGGCAGCGAGAAGGCCGGCACAACAGCACCGAAAGGTCAGCTTCAGGTTGAGCACGCGACGGCTAGCGGCAAACTCTACTGCCAGTTCCAGCAGCGGATCGATAGCGAGCACGGGCCGTGGCAGGAGACCAAGAGGCGACAGAGTCAAAAGACGATGGTGGCCGAAAGAGAAGCCGACGAGTAACCTTGTTGAGGATGGGTCTGTTTGGCGGAGGATCTGGGCGTCACCGCCACTGACGCGAGCGAACCATTTTCCGGCAAACAGATCTGAGGATTGTGCAAACAGATTTGTTGATTGTCCAAGCCTAAATATATCTTCTTCTTTTGTGGGTTAAGGTTTTCTTCAACCTTTCCTCCTTATGTGTGCCGCCGCCACTTCCCCTTTCTTTATTATCTTTCATCGCCTCTTTTACTGGCGACCAGAAAACTTCAACCGCCTGCGACATATATACCACAAGCCTCGGTTGATTCCTCACATTCATAGGAAACTCGATGTACCACAAGCTCAACTCTTAGTGCTTGTGGATCGTCCATATGATATATAACACATGAGATATTGTTGCAGAGGAGAAAGATTGAACAGAAAGCGGAGATTCTGAAGTCTTGAAAGCGTTAAAGTCTTTACCCCAGTCTTGAAAGCGTTAACGTGGATGATACAACCAGAGAGATGTTTGCTCTCAACACAGCGACACAAAAAATATTTTAACAGTTGCTGCCTGTTCTGATGCAGTATTGGAACACAAACGTGGGTTGGGAAACGGCAAGAGGACAAAGGTAAGGAGAATGTGAGGAAGAAAAATGATTGGGTTTGCCCAGGAGTGCATTTTTATTTTCCGTCGTATGTCTTGGGAAGAACGATGATCAATTGATTGCACTGAAAATCATTCAAACACAAGAGTTTGATTTGTGTTCATCTAATTTTAAATGAAGCAACAATCCCAGCAGACTTGTATGAATACTCTTCTGCCTATTTTCTATTTCGGTAAATCTTTCCTTATTAGTTCATGTCATTGTTAGTATCTATTACAGTTCTTGTTTTTATTTTTATTAGAGCAATACCAATCATTTAAGACATTCCAGAGAAGGGAGAAGACTGTTCATTTGTTTAGTTTTTGGTCAGTTTACTTTTACCAAAAATTTAAAAAAAAAGGTAATTGTTATATAAAAAATTGTATATTTTTTAATAACTTATTTAAAAATAATTTATCTATAAATTTGACAGTGAAAATGCTTATTTTTTCAAAAATAATTTATTTCTTCTTTGGAAGCTCGTGATAATAGATATGTAGTAATCTTTTCATGTTATGTTAGCCTAATTTATTCTATTTAATATCTAAATACCAAATTTGGTGAGTGATTGAACCCTATTAAATTTAACTTATTTTTAAAATACTCTGTAAAATTTTTAAAAAAAATAAAATCCATCAAATAATTGTTTTTTTTCTAAAATTTTTATCCAATGTTTAATTTTTAAATACATGCATCAATTTATAAAGAAATCCATTTTATAGAACTATAAATTATTTTATAAGCTCAGATCCAGAATATATGGGAATATAGAATCAATTAAAATTAATGAAAGATTATATTTTTTTTATTTTAATCAAAATCTTGAGTGATTTGGTTCCAGACAATAAGAATTTGAAAAAATATAAATGCAGATTTTTTTTATTTCATCTCCATTTATTTATTTAAGTTTGTTTCAATATTATTTTTATATCACACTAATTTTGTGTAATTTGATTTATAGACATTTTACGACTTTTATTAAAAATTGTTGATTTTTAAATTAAAATAATTTAATTCTTTATGCTAAAACTAAGTGCTCATATTCGTATAATTGCTGCTAGCTGACGCAGTTCTCGCAGGTATCACTCCTAGCATCATCGCCTCTACATGGGAAGAGGCCATGCATGTTATTGGAAGTGTCATTGAAGAAAAGCTACTGAGGGCTGTCTTGGAGGAGAAAGAGCACGGTATGGCGGCGCCTCTTGTTCTTCTTGGATATAGCATGTTGAACCTTCACGCTCAGGGGTGTCTTCTCGAACTCCGTCTGAGAAGATGAGGTCGGAGATGAAATAGAAGTCATCATTCCTCAAGGTCAACCTCTTCAGGGATGAGTTCTCATCCTCCTCGAGGAACTCTTTATAGCTGTTCTTGGGCCTGTCGTTGCAGAGGATGATGCAAGGAATCCCACCCTTTATTTGCTTTGGCTTTGCGTACTTGCAGTTGGACTGTCAATTTTTGTTTGCCCCGATAAATTCCTTCCAGTGTTTCAGGCATTGAGGATCCACGTCGTCGATGACGTTATACTAAGCGTCATCATTGTGTCGGCCCATGTCGAGGTGTCTCATGTAATAATTGTACGGGCCTTGGCTCCTTGCCCAGCAAGTCTTGCCAATCCTTGAAGGGCCTTCTAGAATGATGCTCCTGGGTCTGCTTCGCTCGGGCTTGACATTGTCTGCTGCCCATTCAAGCATGTCCACGGGAACGTGTGAAAAATTTGAAATTCGGGTTCATAAGCCCCGGGAGGCTTTTGGAAATATTTTTTGAAATTATGTAGAAGCCCATCCCTATTAAGACAATAACCTTTCGCGTCACCTTTTTGGACAACCTCCAATGCCTTTATCTTATCCTCAGTGGCAAGCGCAGCTGTGTAGACGTCCGACATGTTATCAGCATCGTCGTCCACGACAACCGGGTCACCGGAGAGGACACCAAACAAGCGTAATTTGTCTTCCCCGTCACATGCTCGGCGAACCTCAAGTACTACGGCAACTCCTACGCCTCCATGAAGGAGGAGTACCCCTGGAGCGCCACCTACCAGCTCGAGAATTTCAACATCAGGACCACAGGCCCACTTCTACAAGATCAAGGCGCACCTGAAGCTCACTACCACTAAGCTGATCGGGGAGCTGCCATTCTGGCCGCCGGAGATAACCGTCCTGACCGATCGGTTCACGACGGAGGACGTGGACGTTTGGCATTACGAGTACGCTGAGAGGAAGACACCTGCCCTCTATCGGACATCGTCGACCATGATGACGGCCACATCCAAGAGGGCTAGGGCAACAAGCAAGCTGGGCTGGGCCCATTCGGAGATACAGAAGAGGACCTCCCTAACGGGCCATTCAAGGGCCATAGATGGCCTGCCACTGTCGCTGCGCCCGGCCCATGCAAATCCAAGCATGTCCGTATCGGAAGTGGGCTCGGCCCACTCCGACACCATCTAGCTGACCACATAGCAGCTAAGACACCTGGCAACCTCCACAGTACAAGCATCTCTTGACTTCATCTCCAAGCAAGGAACATCGATGAACCAGAAGGCCCTATGCGTACGAGAGAGAAAAGAGGGTGGGTTGGTACAGAGAGGGCCCCACCCGTGAGTTAAAAAGTTTGCAGGGCGATACGCGCAGCAATTAATTTATTTTCAAATTTTAAATGGTTGATCTAACATGTTAAGGGAAGTACGCATACTTGGTGTGACTTTTCACTAGAGGACAAGGGAGTACTCCAGCACGTGGATAGGGTGAGCTTATAAAATAATTTATAGTTCTATAAAAAGAATTTCTTTATAAATTGATGCATGTATTTAAAAATTAAACATTGGATAAACATATATTTTAGAAAAAACAATTATTTGATGGATTTTAATTTTTTTTTAAAATATTACAGAGTATTTTAAAAATAAGTTAAATTTAATAGGGTTCAATCACTCACCAAATTTGGTATTTAGATATTAAATAGAATAAATTAAGCTAACATAACATGAAAAGATTACCATATACCTATTATCACGAGCTTCCAAAGAAGAAATAAATTATTTTTAAATATAGTTATTTTAAATAAGTTATTATACAATTTTTTATATAACAATTACCCTTTTTTTTTAATTTTTGGTATCAATAAACTGACCAAAAATAAACAAATGAACAATCTTCTCCCTTCTCTGGGAATGTCTTAAATGACTGGTATTGCTCTAATAAAAATAAAAACAAGAACTGTAATATATACTAACAATGACATGAACTAATAAGGAAAGATTTACTGAAAGAGAAAATGGGCAGAAGAGTATTCATACAAATCTGCTGGGATTGTTACTTCATTTAAAATTAGATGAACACAAGGCAAACTCTTGTGTTTGAATGATTTTTAGTGCAATCAATTCATCATCGTTCTTCCCAATACATACGACAGAAAATAAAAATGCACTATTGGGCAGACTCAATCCTCTTTCTTCCTCACATTTTCCTTACCCTTGTTCCTCTCGCCGTTTCCCAACCCACGTTTGCGTTCCAATACTGCATCCGAACAAGCAGCAACTATTAAAATATTTTTTGTATAGCTGTGTTGAGATCAAACATCTCTCTGGTTGTATTATCCACGTTAATGCTTTCAAGACTAGGGCAAAGTTTTCAACACTTTCAAGACTTCAAAACCTCCGCTTTCTGTTCAATCTTTCTCCTCTGCGACAATATCTCATGTGTCATATATCATATGGACGGTCCACAAGTACTAAGAGTTGAGCTTGTGGTACATTGAGTGTCCTATGAATGTGAGAAATCAGCCAAGGCTTGTGGTATATATGTCACAGGCGGTTGAAGTTTTCCGGTCGCTAGTAAAGGACGCGATGAAAGATAGAAAAGAAAGGGGAGGTGGCGGCGGCACACAAGATGAGGAAAGGTTGAAGAAAATCTTAGCCCAAAAAAGAAGAAGATATATTTGGGCTTAGACAATCAACAAATCTGTTCGCACAATTCTTAGATCTGCTTGCACAATCAACAGATTTGTTCGTTGGAAGATGGTTTGCTCGCGTCAGTGGCGGTGACACCCAGATCCACTGCCAAAAAGACCCATCCTCAGCAAGGTTCCTCGTTAGCTTCTCCTTCGGCCGCCATTGTCTTCTACCGCTGCCACCGCTTGGTCTCCTGCCACGGTCGTGCTCGTTGTCGATCTGCTGCTGAACCTGGCAGTAGAGCTTGCTGCCAGCCGTCGTGTGCTCAACCTTAGGCTAACCCTTCGTCGCTGCCCGCAACTTTCGGTGCCGTTGTGCTGGCCTTCTCGCTGCCTTCACCAGTCGTGACCGCCACCACCTCCGACGATGATCTCGAATATCTGGTAATTACCAATTAACTCCATCAGCTCTCTGTTTAAACTCATATATTAAACCCAATTTTCACTTCCCTCTCCCCTCCTCTCTCTCTCTTTCGGACTTTCAGAATCCCAATTAAACTCATTTTTTCCTATTCTCTCTCTCTCTTCCTCCAATCTGGGTCACTAGCTCAGTGCATGTTCTTCATCTTTAATTCTTTTTCTCACATCTCAATGCCACTCTCTCTCCCTTACGCACGAGCGCGCTTGCTACATAGTTCAAGCTTCAGACTCAATTTTCACAAACTCATAGTGCGATTTGTAGCCTCGCTTCAAGTTTTCAACTTCAATCTTTAGGCTTCATCGTTTCGGCAGACTATGGCAGCAGCAACAACAACAAGAAGTAGATAATGTTGGCTAAGCAGTTTGACAACTTATAAGCTGCTCTAGCAGCTTAAAAGCTACAATAGCTTTTGCTTTAAAGTGTTTGGCTCAGCCAAACACCTTAAAAGTTATAGAGCTTAAACGCTTAGCATTTGAAAAAAAGATAATGTTACTCGAAATTTGAAGTCTAAGACTCAAAACTCCACCATTTTCACGCAGTCATCTTCACATTGACACACATATATACACATATACACATCCGAAAACATACACACACACATATATACAAACATAGACACACATATATATATATACTACAAAAGCTTTTGAACCCATTACATGATTATACTTCAACTTTGATTGATTATTTTTGTTGATCTCACAACGTTTATACAATACAAAAAAAAAATAAATTTTGCTATTATTATCAAGAGATACAAATATACTATATTAAATTAAAATAATATTATTAAACAAATTTTGAAATTTAATTATTCAACTCAAAACTTTTACCTAGCAAATCACAAACCCATCATGAAATAATTACATACAATAAAATAAATATAAATATATAATTAGGCAAATTGAACAATGTATAAATGGATGCTAAAATTACAATTTCAAAAAGAAGGCAGTGTTTTACTGCCTTCTTCTTATAATAATTATATTAATAATAACATAATAAAATATATATATATTATATATCTACAAACGTTGCAGCAAACATATAATATATATTATATATTTGCAAAAACTTTGGTAGAAGATAATAAATATATATATATATATAATAAATATATTTTATTTTATTTTTAATATAATATAACTAGCGTATACATGTGCCTAAAGACACGGTATAAATAATATATTAAGATTAAAATACAATTATAATTTATATGTATTATGTTAAAATGCTCTATAAAACTCAAATAAGAAACAAATATATAAGATTTATAATGTTCACCAATATTATAAATCAAAATATAAAAGCAATAAATTTGGTACGGAGCCTATTTGTACGGAACATAATAGCACTTATATCAGGTATAACACTACCTTCCAAGCATTTGCGATGTTTCCATAGCACTCTCCAAAGTGTGGCTCAATTCGAAGTGCTTCCTCATTTTTAGCAATGCACATTTCGAAATCACGTAGCTAAAACAGAAGAAAAACATCAATATTCAGATACCAAAAAATTGTCAATTTAATCTCAGGATAGGAATGAATAAAATATTATACTCTCAAAGAATCTATATATAAGAAGTAGTTGTGTGTTAAAATTAGTTCTCTACTGAACCCTCCCTCTCCCTCTCTCCATACATAGACATATGTCCACATAGTGGCTTGCACATATAAGTTTTCATTTATCCTTCTTCATTATTGAATGAACAATAAATTACATTAGAAACTGTTGTCCGAGCAAACTAAGTGAAATATTAAGAAAGAGCATTGCGTAAAAAGATAGAAAAGAAACTGAAGAAAAGAAGCTGATCACTTTCTAGAACTTAGGCAACACCATGAAAAGAGGAAATTAGGTTTTTGAAACTAATTAAAAATGTAGAAGGTTAAGAGACCTGATAATATAAATGCAGTGGGTTGCTCTCATAAACAGCATTGCAGTGCTCCAGAGCTTGTTTATAATTTCCAGCCTTGTACATCTGATGTGCAACACCCAAATGCACATCTTCTTCTGCATCATCAACAACATAATCTCATCTCATCAACATAGGGCACATCACATACAAAAACCAAAACTGACAAAAACTAAAAAAACAAAAAGAAAAAGATTATACAATGCCCACGAAAACTACAATCCCATTCATAAGGAAACAATCAGTCATTGGGTATTATTTCATTTTTTTTAAAAATTTAAATACTAAACCTCCTCCACCCGGCAACAAAAAAGAGAGAATAATCTTATCAAACAATTGACATGACTCAACAATAAGCTTGAATCAAAAAATAAAATGAATCTGATTGAAAATAGAGTAAATAACGATCAATCATAGACGAAGAAAAAGAAACCCTAGAAAATGGGGGAAGGTAACCTTGAGAATAATCAAGAGCAGACTCCGACTTATTAAAATTATTAACCAACGGCTTGAGTTGGGAGGCAGAAGAAAAAGACACTAAATCATCAAAACGAAATCTGCACCCATCCATACAATGACACAAAATTCAAGACTGTAAACGTTAGATTCTTCTGAACTCCTAAAACAAACTACAAATCTAGAAGATAAAATATATGCATTAATGACAATTTCACATATCAAAAATTCAGATCCAATCAGCAGAGAGTTAGATCTGAGTTCATCCATACAAAATTCAAGCCATGTAAACATTGAAATCCTCTGAACTCCTGAAACAACCTATAAGTTAAATTGCGCTCCTTTTTAACACCACCTATTCTATGCATCAAATAAAGAACATATTTATTTATTATTCAGAAGGGGCACTGAGTCTTGAAGGTTTGGAGTGAATAATAGATCTTCTTCATTACCAACACCTGAAAACTACACATCATCATCATCATCATCATCTAACCCAAACCCGAGTTAACTTAAAGTTGCAGCCACGTTAATGAATGGCAATGGCATGGTATATTGGCATGCCTGTTCCTGTTCTAAATGGGAGTAGTGTAGCTTTCAGGGCATATTCCTTATCAAGGAGAAGCAAATTAAGGCAGTTGTACCCACACAGCATGTAATGTAATTACTATATATATAATTAACCACTTGAATGTTAATTGTCATCCTCGAGCATGCAAATAATTAAAGTCTATTCTCAACCCCCATGAGCATGCATGCCAATTTGATTAGGATGTTTGGAGATCCTCTTTTTGAGTAATTAAGTTTATTTACTCAGAAATTAGAACTTGCATAATCAAATTTTAAAAAAATAAATAAATAATTTGAAAAGTTCCAAGAAGTTTCCTTTTTGAAGATATAATAATACAATTAATTACATCTAAGCAAACAGTATTAGCAACAAAATCTGAGAGGGAGAAAATTCAAAAAGACAGCCACAAAAGAAAGAAAAAGAACCATGTATAGCATGGTATGGTACAGTATGGAGACTTAGTCCAATAATTAATTAACAAAATTTAGGGTCGTCCGTACCTTCCCTTCCCGATTTTTGCAGTGGCCACCACCGACACCAGGTTCCTCCTGTTGGCAGGCAATCCCATGGAAAATACAAACTACATATATAGAGCACCACTATGATTGATTGTGCTATTATTATTTTTATTTTCCTGGAAACTTTAACTCTCATTGATCGAAAACAAAAACAAAAAATAGGTGGCCTGTATCATAAAAAGAAATCGATGATTGTGGAAGCAACTTGGACATTTACAGAAATCTATTAAGGGACAAATATGCATTCCTCATATAATTCCATACCCTAGCAACAGATAGATACCATAAGCTAATCTTCTAGTCCCATTTTTACATGTAATTAAAAAATTAGCTTATTCCAAAAATCTAGAGTTGACACATGAAATAACAGTCAGATGAAGTTAGTGAATGAACTGAATTCAACCATAATCAAATAACACAAATCAGAATTGAAAAACGAAATGGGAAAAAAATCGACAATTATGAAATGCCTTTGGCAGTGTGACAATTATCCTCAATAGCCCAACAGATTGTTACAAATGGATATAAAATACTCATACTGACAATTATCCTCCACTACAGTGCCGCATTATCACAGAGTCCAAAATCTAAGTTGGTCTAATATTATGAACTTCAAAGCTTTAGTGATTTGATCCTACAATGCTTACTTATAATCTGGATCGCAACAAATTTATGTGAGAGTGCTTACGAATATTCGTGCTAATATCTTAAGATCTTTTACTTGTTCCTACAAAATTCACAAATCATTATTGAAGAATTCAGAGGAAACTTAGCAAGTGGTAGAAGGCTAAAAGTTAAAGATTGTTGAACTAATTAAAAGATGAAAACATATGCCTATGTATATGCATATGAACCCAAAAAAGATTCATATAATTTTAACTGGTTGTTATCACGATATTCTCATACTAGAATTTAGCCCTATTCTCAGCAGGAACATAGAACATTGTCTCAGCTAGCACGCCACATTCTCCTCCTGAATCCTTGTTCTCATAAAAGGAACCTGTTCCAGGCCAATCACGCTCATGGTTACCGCGGCAAGGGACAAATCATCAGTTACCACACAATAAATGGGAGATGTTTGCATCCTCCAAAAATTTTCTCTCATAAAGTTTCAACAGACCTTGCAATCATGTAAGGTACAGTAGAAACAATAGGCTCAATCTGTGCAGTAAATTGATCCCACTGGGAAATATATCCATTTGCATAACAAATATCTCCAAGTCTCTAATAAGCTACTTCTAGTGTTAAGAGACCCTCACTGGAAATCATTGTATTCGTTGGAGCCATCAGCCTCATCCTACACAGTGGAGAAGAAATAGACTCTAAATAACTATAGCCAATTATTTTCCGTGTAACCTATTCTGCGAGGAACATACGGAGAAGCCAAAATCCACAAATCGCCATATACCCATTAACCAATATGCGAAAACTATCGCTGAATCGTACATACATGATTGTTTTTCTTCGAACCCTAGAAACACTCTCTTCCAATCAGAGATGTGGATAGACGAAAACACACCTAGACTCTGCATATGGAGATCAAAAACAAAGCCATAAGCAAAATATATATGCAAAAACTGGAGAAAGATAGAGACGAAATGTAGCGACCATAAATAGCAAATTAATTTAATTATTGAGTTATTGTGTTAATCAAAATTAAAAAGGAATATTAACATAATTTGTTGTTAAAAATAATAATTTTTTATGTTTTAAGAAAATAAGAAATTAGGATAATAAATTATGTTATTTTAGAATATTTCTGGAATAAGAAAAAAATTGAAATAAATTAAATTGTGGGATTTTTAGAAGTTTCGGGCGTTAGTGTAATTAATTAATGGGGGGGGTGTAAATAATGGAAGTTGGAGGGTACTGGTGCGAATTTTAGAAAGGGCCGAAAAGTCACCTTAAATATAATGTAAGGTGTATATATGTTGAAGGTGGCGTGCAGGCGCGAGCGGTCGCGCGCAAGGTGGCCAAGCAGCGAACGCGGGTTCGAAACCGCGGGCGAGAGCGCGGGGTTGTGGAAATTTGGCTGATTTTAATCAGCCAAAGGCATCCGAAACGATGTCGTTTCAGTGAGGCGGTGGCCTCCCCAGCAGCTGCTCCAGCGCTGTCACGTGGCTCCCTCACATCTGCTCCTTTTTGCTTCAAATTAAGCCCAACTCGGGCGCTTTTAATTGCATCAGAACAGCCAGAGAAATTGGGAGAAAAGCAGCGTGCGCGCGGGAGAAAAATTGGGAGATTTGGGTGGAAAATTCAGATTAAATCCAGTTTAATTCAAGATTTAATTTGCCTAGTATGTAGACAAGCTAGTAATAAATATTCTGTATGGTCGGAATTTCGTTTTGAGTCCAATTTTGTTAATTTTGGCAAATAATTTGGGTGTTACAGTTTATATAATTTTTACTGCGTTAGGTCAAAACAAGCCTAAGGATATCTTCGTAAAGGCAAGGTCTTTATGCCCTCCTCAACGTTTCTTTCGTTGTCAATTTATTTGACCTCCCTTCGTTTGTTTCAGCTATTAATAAATTGTGGAATTTTAACCAGGTTGTTTTAAAATTTAATTTATTAAGCTGGTCTCGATGATTTTATTCGTTGGTTGCCTACGGGGGTTTGTGCCACCCCCAAGCCTATGGGAATAATGTCGTACTCACCCGAGGCTAGGTTCTTATCTGATCGAGTATTATTATGGATTTTTTATTGTTTATAGGCTAGAGCAATTGTGCAGTGGGGGCAAGGATCAGTTGTTCAGTGACAGAGTGACTGTCGTATGATCTATCTTAGGCCACCGGCTGGTCTCTCCTATCCACTGACCGTTAACCGGTGCCAAGCACTGTTGACTAGCTCTGCCATTACGTGATTGTAGCATGACTGGTATCGTTTTATTCTTGTTGCATGTTTTGGTGTGCACATGGGTACGGGCTGCATGTTGGGGTTTTCATGATCTGGTTATGCTTGGTCACGGACATCTTAGCTTGACTATGATGCATCCAGCACGGGCATATGCATCGCGTGTGGTTTACTATATGAGCGAAACATGGCTTGATGCCTGGATGTATGGGCGCCAGTGTATCACGTTGATGCTCACTACGCCATTGCATTGTTATGTGCATTGCATGGTTACTAGTAGTATTTAGTTCTCGGAGGGGAGTACCGTTCCAAGGGAGCCTATGGCTCGGGTGTCGGGAGTACCGACATGGATACGAGTGACAGGAGTACCGATCCGGGACAACGCGTGCAGGTTTGTTGGAGATCTATGTTACCTTTCAAGGCAGCGGCAGGTTGGTATGGAACTTAGGTGCCAGGTGTCTTATATGGGCCCCAAGGACCGGTATGTGCTTTTATTATGCTACATTGTTGTATTGTTACGTCACATGACTTGTGTGTACGTGCGGGACTGTGTTAGGGGTGATCTCATCTTCTGTTTAATTTATAGCCTTCCCTTTCTTATAACTTGCTGAGTCTTGCGACTCACCTTACTTTCCATCATTCCAAGTAAGGGTAAAGCGAAGGCTGAGGGCGAGGATCATTCCACCTAGCAGCAATTCGTGTCGGTAGGGTGTACATTTAACTTGCCCTCGTTGTCTCTGATGTTTTGTTAGGAGTTCTGTCTCTCATTTTTTACTGCGCCGGGTTGTTTCTTGTATCTTTTATTTGTTGGCACAGGTGTCTGTATATTTTTATATACTCCTTGACCGCTGTTCCAGCAGAGTACTTGTGGGCGTGCATGTATATCGTTTTGCTTCTGTTGTATTTTTTTTATGTATGCATGCTAGGGCATTTTTGTCTTGTGTTTATTTCTCTTCCCTTATGTAAGCGCTTTCATTCGGATAGACCGGGTGGTTGGGATATCCGAGCGAGGGTGCTTACACAAAAACTGTTGGTTTCTGGGTCATTTGCTTTCTCTCCTCCAACAGGCAAGCGACGGCGGTCGACAGCGGAACATGGTCGCACTTGAAGTAAGCGGCGGCGGCAGAGCACGGCCGCGATGGTGCGACGTTCGCAGGAAGTGAGATCTGGAAGCACCACCAGCGATGACGGTAAGCACGGCCATGGAAGATCGGCGGCGACAAAGGAAGCACGAACGACGGTGATGGCGGAGCAGCCGTTGGCGAATATGGTTGTGGCGAAAGCAAGCAGCGAAAGTTGTGCGGTGGGGGACGACGGGGATTGAGTGGCTGCCGATGGGGCGATAGGGGGGGACCCTCGACTATTTCGACCAACATACCCCAAAACTAACCAAATCCAACGGTCAGATCTCCGTAGATCTGAGTTTAAACATCTGACCAAAAACCCAGTCGCACCTATATACATACATCTCGCGAAACAACGAAAAAACCACCAAAAATCATACCAAAACACTTATCTCCTTGTAGATTGGGGGCACTTTAACGGTGAAAATGAAGTCGGATGCAAGATCGGACGATTGGATCTCAAGAAACCAGTAGAATTCAAGAGAGAGACGATTTTTGGAGGGGGGCTACCCGTGCACCTCCCCCTTTTCCTTTTATATTTTCCTTTTTTTTAATTATTTCATTTTTCTTTTTAATTATTATTTTTTTTTTAGATTTTTACAATCCAACAAGCAAATTGCTTTGAAAATTATCGGACAATATGATCACATTTGGACATTGTATTTTGGAGCTTCATTATAATTCACATAAACTAAATAAAAAGTGTTTCGTAAGATATATAATAAATGAAAGATAAGTCTAGCAAGAAATCGACCAGAACATATGAAATCGTACATACAATGGTCGTAATATTCTCAACGATTATTGAGGATATAATTTAGTAATTGAAGTCTCGTTGATCGATGCATGAATAGAAGTACCTTTCGAATTGCTAGACTCAGTTGCTCCAAGTTCTGAAGGAATTGGAAGAGTATGAGAGAAGCTGTTGAGCATAAAGACTATGTAACCCATTGTTGGCTTGTCAGCTACATAGTCTTGAATGCATAACAATCCTATATGGATGTTTCTCATTATTTCGTTCATCGAACTTGAACCGGACCTTAACACGGGATCTATCAGATTTAAAATTATTTCGTTTTGTCAACTCTTCCAAGCCTGCAAGCATTCAAGATTTTCTATAAGCTCTTACATCTCGAAAATGGTGATTGTTAACCTTCCATCGATATTCATACTTACATAGCTTAATAGGCCATCTTCGTTCTCGCCATTTTGAAAACAAGTGATTTTTCAATCACTAACAATCTCTAAAACTAATAGCTGAAACTATAAATATCTGACTTTATTGAAAATTGTCCATGCCTTGCATACTCTGGAGACATGTATTTGCTGCAGTGTTTAAAGTATTAATGTGATTAATAGAATAATTAGTAAAAAATAAAGTAATACCCAAAACATAATATTTTTAGAAATCAACAACAGATATGGATTAAAGTAATAAAGTGGAGATGGAGTTAAAATTTTAGTAGGTCCCTATAATTTTGCTTGTATACCCTTGAGTTTCATACATCATAAATAATCTTGTCATGCCAAAATCTGATATTTTGGGGTTCATCTCAACATCTAACAAAATATTACTAGTTTTCAAATCACGGTGAACAATTCTAAGCCTTGAATCTTCGTAGAGGTATAAAAGTCCTCGAGCAATGTCTCTTATGATTTTGTAACGCCTTCCCCAATCCAAATTGTCATGGTTGACAAGATCTATAGAATTATTCACCTATAGAGTTGAAATATAGTTTGAAATAGATTAAGATAATTTTCGTTGGCAAAAAGTTGATAACAAAAAAAAATCTTCTATGAACATTCACTATGGAAACCATACCAAATAAGAAGTGATCCAGCCTTGAGTTAATCACGAACTCGTAGAGAATGAGCCTTTCTCTATCTTACAAACAAAATTCAAGAAACCTAACTAAATTCCAATGTTGAAGCTTGGTCACTAGCGTAACCTCGTTCTTAAATTCTATTTCTCTTTGTCTTGAATTCAAAGAGAGTCTCTTCATTGCTATTTCTTGTCCATTAGAAAGCTTACCCTGAAGATCAATAATATAAAATGACAAGCAGATCAATTGCCTTCGAAAGAGTTTTGATAATAAGTAAAATCCTGCAATGTTTGAATCTTTAATTACCTTGTAAACTACTCCAAAATCACCTCGACCAAGCTTATTAGTATTACAGAAGTTATCTGTTATAATGAAAAAAGTATTAAAGTCGTATTGCAAGGATTATAGTAAATAGAAGGGCTCTAGAGCGAAAAAAGCCTAATATATGTTTTAGGAACATTTCTCATTTCCCTTTTTGGCACATTCTGGTAACCTATTATGGTTTGTTTGTGAAGCTCTAGATGAATGTACATTAAGAGATGAAATCAGTGTTTTGCAATCCTTGCAATACGACTTTAATACTTTTTGCATTACAACAGATAACTTCAATAAGCTTGGTCCAAGCAGTTTTACAGTAGTTTACAAGATAATTCAAGATTCAAACTCTATAGGATTTTACTTATTATTAAAAACTCTTTCAAAGACAATTGATCTACTTATCATATTAGTGTTGATCTTCAAGGTAAGCTTCCTAATGGACAAGAAATAGCAGTGAAGAGACTCTCTTTGAATTCTAGACAAGGAGAAATAGAATTTAAGAACGAGGTTACGCTAGTGACCAAGCTTCAACATTGGAATTTAGTTAGGTTTCTTGAATTTTGTTTGTAAGATAGAGAAATGCTCATTCTCTACGAGTTCGTGATTAACTCAAGGCTGGATCACTTCTTATTTGGTATGGTTTCCATAGTGAATGTTCATAGAAGATTTTTTTTTGTTATCAACTTTTTGCCAACGAAAATTATCTTAATCTATTTCAAGCTATATTTCAACTCTATAGGTGAATAATTCTATAGATCTTGTCAACCATGACAATTTGGATTGGGGAAGGCGTTACAAAATCATAAGAGACATTGCTCGAGGACTTTTATACCTCCATGAAGATTCAAGGCTTAGAATTGTTCACCGTGATTTGAAAACTAGTAATATTTTGTTAGATGTTGAGATGAACCCCAAAATATCAGATTTTAGCATGACAAGATTATTTATGATGTATGAAACTCAAGGGTATACAAGCAAAATTATAGGGACCTACTAAAATTTTAACTCCATCTCCACTTTATTACTTTAATCCATATCTATTGTTGATTTCTAAAAATATTATGTTTTGGGTATTACTTTATTTTTTACTAATTATTCTATTAATCACATTAATACTTTAAACACTGCAGCAAATACATGTCTCCAGAGTATGCAAGGCATGGACAATTTTCAATAAAGTCAGATATTTATAGTTTCAGCTATTAGTTTTAGAGATTGTTAGTGATTGAAAAATCACTTGTTTTCAAAATGGCGAGAACGAAGATGGCCTATTAAGCTATGTAAGTATGAATATCGATGGAAGGTTAACAATCACCATTTTCGAGATGTAAGAGCTTATAGAAAATCTTGAATGCTTGCAGGTTTGGAAGAGTTGACAAAACGAAATAATTTTAAATCTGATAGATCCCGTGTTAAGGTCCGGTTCAAGTTCGATGAACGAAATAATGAGAAACATCCATATAGGATTGTTATGCATTCAAGACTATGTAGCTGACAAGCCAACAATGGGTTACATAGTCTTTATGCTCAACAGCTTCTCTCATACTCTTCCAATTCCTTCAGAACTTGGAGCAACTGAGTCTAGCAATTCGAAAGGTACTTCTATTCATGCATCGATCAACGAGACTTCAATTACTAAATTATATCCTCAATAATCGTTGAGAATATTACGACCATTGTATATACGATTTCATATGTTCTGGTCGATTTCTTGCTAGACTTATCTTTCATTTATTATACATTTACGAAACACTTCTTGTTTAATTTACGTGGATTATCATGAACCTCTGAGTGCAATGTCCAAATGTAATCAGATTGCCTAGTAATCTTCAAAGCAGTTTGCTTGTTAGATGATGTTAAATTGTGAGATTTTGACGAATTTAAGCCTCTAAATGAAGAATAATTGGCTCAATTTATACTATAAATGTAACCAATGCATGTTACAACTCTCGGATAGAACTCACCCCTAAAATCTAGTTGTTAAGGAGATGGTGCCTAAGAGATTATAAATCCCACACTAGAAGTCTGAACATCCAATGTGGGACAAGTCTCATACCTTACAATGGACCATCACATACCACCACGCTCTGCAACCCAACGCCCACGACGACAGGCTGTGCACTAGTCTCTGTTAGTCTCAGGCGAACACTGCAATGCCGATGTCACCTTCGTCACCACTCGCTTGCACTGAGAGCCATGGGGTTGGCTTTGATACCATTGTAATAACTCTCGAATAGAACTCATCCTCAAAAACTAGTTGTTAAGGGAAAGGTGCCTAAAAGATTATAAACCTTACACCAAAAGTCTAAACTTCCAATGTGGGACAAGTCTCATACCTTACAATGGACCATAACAATGCAATCCATATGCACTACAAGAATTTTAAGTTCTAGCGACGAAAATATTTCATCGCTAAATCCAAAAATCCGTCGCTAAATCAATTTAACAACGGATTAGCAATGGATTTTGTCCGTCGCAAAAGTCACTATCGCTAAATTATTTTAACGACGGATCCGTCGCCAATTTAGCGACTGAAATATTTCAGTCACTAAATGTAATTTTTAAAATTTAATGTTAGAAATATTTTTATCGCTAAAACTGTAATTTTTTTAAAATTTAGCAACAGAAATTTCTCTCGCTAAACATATTGAAAATAAAAAAATTAAAATTAAAATAATTATTTTCTTAAAAAATTAAAAAAAAATTAAAAATTATTTATTGACGAAAATTTTCATAGCTAAAACATATAAAAATAAATAAATAAATAAATAAAATATTTTATTAAAAAATTTAAAAATCGATTTAGTAACAAAAATTTCGATCGCTAAAAATATAAAAAAAATTAAAAAATAAATAAATAATTAAAATAATTATTTTATCAAAAATAATTAATTAATTTATTAAAAAGTTAAAGAAAATATTCTAACAACAAAAAATTTTAAAAAATAAAAAATTCTCATTGAATTTAACTTTACCTTCATGAAGTTGCATAAAAAACAATAAAAATTTCAGGAAAAAAAAATCTAGATTATGAATATTTTTTGGCCAAGAACACTTACTTGCAAAGATCAAGAAGAAACTAAGTAATCCTGAAACTAATTATATATGAATTGCAAAGTAATAATACAAGAAAAATACACCACTTTTCTTTATTATTTCTTTTTCTCACATCCCTAAGGCCATGTTACCACTTTCCACATACACAAATTATATATGAAATGCAAAGTAATAATACAAGAAAAACAAATCAAACAAGGGGGTGGAGCTATTTAGAGAATAAAACTTAAAGAAAAGAGCGCATGAGATAGATAGTAGAAAACGATCAAAATAAAGACTCAAGGGAATTGGATAATATGTTGTAAAATGAGAAGAATATTATTTTTTGGGAAAATATTACTTGGTCTAAGTTTTAAATTCAGGAGCCACTAAGTTTTAAATTTAGTAGTAATCCACATGCTAGAAGGATAGAAACTATATCTATGCAAAAGGGACAGACTCTTAGCATGAAGTAGCATAAATATATAGATAAGCTACCAAGAATTACGCAAATGCAAGATAAGTGAACACGGATCTTATGGTATCATCTTGAAAACTTCAGGCAAAAAACAAATGTTAGTTATAGAACTCTTGAATTTTTTAGAACTAGATTCTATCAGGAAGGAATTCCAAAATCGTAATTAAAATTTTTAATTACTTTCTGGAGCACAAAAAAACTAAAACACCAAATTCGGTTTGATAAACCAGTGGAACAGTGGATAACTAGAAAAATAATTCTAGATACTAGAAGCTACAACATAATTTCAAGGACCATGAACCATATATATGTATATATATATATTTTCGAAGATACTATAGATTAATATGTTTGATTACAATAACCTTGAGCAATGTGCAAACAGAAGGGGGAAGTGTGAAGAAATTACTTGCACCGATAGAATTCCCAATGGTAGAAGTGACATATTACTTTTTCACTCCCAGTGACTTCACCGAAGAAATGCCCTTCAGTAATCTCTCTGTACTCTCCATGTCCTCGGTTCTCCAATGTTTGTCTCTTTTCAGTTTCTTTCTAGTCAACTAAATCAAACAATCAAAATTTTCCAACTCAGCGATGTTTCCAAACTTAAATAACAAACCGAATGAAGGTGAAATTAGTAAGACTAAAAATATCTAACTTTTCATATGGAAAAAGAATGAAAAATCCTAACCTTAAGAGTGGCAATCCTTTCAGCGTGCAATTTTTCCAGCTCAGGATCCTAATATGACCCAAACCTAGTAAAGCAATTTGGATGCACATAGATAAGTGAAAATCTTAATTTGAAGATGCAAAATTCAACTTACATCCATCAATTCATCAAGATCAACCTCCTGATTAATTGATGCGGAAGCCTCTGCCTTTTCTTGAGCTAACAGTTCCTATAGGATCAGTAAATGGAACCATAAGAAGCAATAACGATTTGATGCCATAACATTTCAACACAGAAAACATATATATACACACACACAATACATATATATACACACACAGAATATATATATTCCATGGTCGCGTTTGAAGTAAGCGGCGGCGGCGGAGCACGGCAGCGACGGTGCGACGTTCGCAGGCCGTGAGATCTGGAAGCACCGCCAGCGATGACGGCAAGCACGGCCATGGAAGATCGGCGGCGACAGAGGAAGCACGAACGACAGTGATGGAGGAGCAGCCGTTGGCGAATATGGCTGTGGCGAAGGCTGTGCGGTGGCGGGCGACGGCGATTGAGCGGCTGCCGGTGGGGCGACAGGGGGGGCAGCAATGGCGTGGGTGACTGCGAGAGAGAGAAAGAGAGGGAGAGAGAGCGGCTGGGCAGAGATGGAGTCTGAGAGGGAAAGAGGGAAGAGAGGGTTGGGCAGTGAGTGGCTCTGTGTGCGTGTGTTAGCGGCAGAAAGGGCTTGCTTCCCAAATTTAATTTGCAATTTGCAGGTGCATTGATGAGCCCGCTGCAGTAGCTTGCCACTATCTCTTGTCCTTTTCAAAATTTTAGGAAACGCTTGCTTGCTGCAGTAGCTTGCCATCTATCAATAATTTTAGGAAAATTTTAATTTTAAATTGAATTTATTTGACAAAACAAGAAACCTGCTGCAGTGCAGTAGCTTGGCATCTCTGGTACTCTTTTTTAAAATTTTAATTTTAAATTAAATTTATTTAACAAAATAAGAAAAAGACGGAAATGTTAAAAATTATTGTCTTTCTTTTTTTATAATAATTATGTTAATAATAATATAATATATTATATTATATATTTAAAAAAATTGAGAACAAGGCAGCAAATATATAATATACAATATATTATATATAATTATGTTAATATATAATTATATAATATTATTATACATTTCAATTTGCCGTTTTGGACCTGTTGTTTCAATATGCAGTTTGCATGCAGGAGTAATGACGCACTTGCTACAACGTCCTTGTCCTCTTGTTTCTTTTAAAATTTTAATTTCAAACTTGACACGTAAAAAAAATGACCATAGGGGACGTTGGAAATTAGATTTACACACGATTATTATTATTTTTTTATGTGATAATAATAATATTATAATATATATATATATTATATTTATAAAGGCTTCCGGAGGATGAATGGGAACAACAATTCTCTCTAAATTTCAATTTCCCCTAACCCAATCAACATAAAAATAATATTTAGGTAAATAAGTTTTAATAATTTGTTAAAATTTAAGTTTTAAAAAATACATGTATTTTAAATTAAGTATATAATAATAAAATTGACTATACTATAATAAGGAGTAAAATAATTTTGATAAAGCCTATCCTACAACACATGACTACTAGCCTTGTCAGACTCTTTTAATTAATTTATTTATCAAAAAAATAAATATAAAATAATAAAAAGAGACATTGAGAGTGCAGAGATAGATTAAAATGGGGGATAAATTGTTCTTTCCTTTGACTGTCAATATGTATATAATATATATATTATTATTAGTTTTATTATTAAGATTAAAAATAGTCGAGAGTCTAATATATATTTAATAATATTATTTATAAAAATATAAATAAATTTATTAATATATTTATAAATAAATTATTATCAAACTTTTAATTAGATTTATTTGTGAACTCTAATCGAGTCAGAGATCGTGAACTAATGAGTCAAATTTTTTTAAATTCAAATTTAATTTATTTATAAATTTAATTTTAAAATTAGATCTCACTTTGACTCATTTATCTTAATAAATAAATTTTTATTGAATTAAATATCAAGTTATTGAGAAATGAGCATTCTCAATGCTGAGCAATCTGATTTGAACGTTTCTATTAATAGATGGGTGATGTAATACCCTGCTTCTCTTTCAAGTCCATCTAATTTTGAACATTTATAATTTTGTGAGTGTCTCTTTAATGCCATCTCTTTCAAGTCCATGTGAACTTCCTTACTATCTGTCAAATTTTCCTCAATATCTTATACTCTGTGTATGTGTACACACATACTATAACTCATCTTAATAATAAAAATGAGACAAGTTATTTTCTTTTTTTTGGTTAGGCACGCTTTTTCGGTTAGGCACACAATGAGAAATCTTATGAAAAGGGTTATATTCTTAACTTTGAGATTATGGAGTTTTTTTTTTTTTTTTTCCTCTGTAAGTGAGATTATGGAGTTCAATTGGCTAAAACAGTTCTCCATTCTTAATAATCTTAATTAGTTATGTACTCATTGTTTCATATCTACTTAACCATTTAAAATTAATTTGACTTTCTATTATGAGAAATTTTATTTTACTTAAGAGATTAAAAACTAAAATTTAATTAAATAAGAATTATTTGTCTTATGCTAACAATCATTTTCACTTTTGATCTTTGTTTCTTTTAAGTCAATTCTTACTATTGCTTTAACTATTTGTGAATAGGTTTTAAAATTTTAAAATACCCTTCACTCAATGCGACCAATCTGATTTGAACATTTTTATTGGCAGATGGGTGATGTAATGCCGTTTTAACAATATTTGTGGCCCTAGGCAACACTTAATTTAGTGGCATTTTAATAATATAAATAAATATTAAAAATTATTTTATTTTTATTTTATTTATTTATTGAGATATAAAATTGCTAATTAAATTTGTGTATTCAAATCTAAAAAGTAAATATTTTTCAATTAATAATATAAACAAGAAAAAAAGATATGAAAACATAAAAATTGAATAAACAAAAAAATATAAAGAGTTTATAGATAGGTCCTGCAAATTAAAAATTTACTGATTTTCTTTTATTTTTTTTTAATGTCCAAATCAATGCAGATTCTCTAGACAAAATTTTTGTCGTTCAAAGAATCATTTTATCAAATTATCCACTTAAATTAATACCACTTCATATAATATATTTGTTATGTTACTAGTTTACATTTCATTATTCATTGCCTAACATTGAAAAATGATGCATAGATTTAAAAAGTTAGGGGTTTGCTCATCTAAATGATATCTCATTATACATTACCTAATATTGAAAAATAATTTGTAGACTTGAGAAGTTGGGGACCTTCTCCTTTAAATAAAATAACAAAATAAACAAAATATAAATTCGAAGAAAACTATTATAAAATAGAATTAATAATTTTGTATCTCAAAATATTAAAAAGAAAAATTATCAATTTTGGGGCCCCATTTCCTTGGGGGCCGGGCTTGGTAATACCATGCTTCTCTTTCAAGTCTATCTAATTTAAGCATTTCTAATTTTGTGAGTAGGTGAAGTGTCTCTCTAATACTTATATCTTTCAAGTGAATGTAAACTTTCTTATCATGTGTTTTTTTTTCCTCAATATTGAAACATACCCATCTCTTTCAAGTGCATGTGAACTTTCTTACCATCTGTTACTTTTTTTCTGAGTCTCTTTCAAGTGCATGTGAATTTTCTTACCATCTATTACTTTTTCCTCAATATTGAAAGATACCTATCTCTTTCAAGTATATGTGAACTTTTTTAGCATCTGTTACTTTTTTCTCAATATTGAAAATTAAAGAGACACTCCACCTACTCACAAAATTAGATGGAATTGAAAGAGACGGATAGAGAAGCTGGAATATTGAGAATTAAAGAGAGACTCCACCTACTCACAAAATTAAAAATATTCAAAATTAGATGAAATTGAAAGAGACAGGTAGAGTGTCTTACCATCTGTTACCTGAAAGAGACGCATTTCTATATGAAATATTTTTCGTTTCCATGCAATCTACCACACAGAAAGTAATTGAAAGTCAAATTTTGAAAATCTACCACACAGAAAGTAATTGAACGTCAAATTTTGAAGTAGTTGGCCTTCATTAAAGGCGAGGTCAAGCTCAATTGGTCGTGTGGCTGCGGGGATTCGAGCCCAGGTCTCCAGGACCACAACGTGAAATTCTTACCACTAAACTACAGCCACCAGCATTTTTTAAGTCTTTGAAATACATTTTTATATTAAAATAGTTTTCCTGTCTCTAGACAATTCTTTAAATCAAAAATTGAAATTCCTTACCCAATGGCCCGTAACTTAATCCCAAAATTTTTGTAAAGGGATTAAATCACAAAACCTAATGATAGAATTCGAACATAGAATCAACACCGACTATATAGTGGCTAAATCTAAGACTTCTTGAAACTAATGCATGTCCGGTCCTAATCGACAGACTATACTTGTAAGCACCCCCACCTGGATATCCCCAACCACTCGAACTATCCGAACGGGAGCACTTACGAAAAGAGAAAGAATGAAGCACAAGACAAAAATCACCCTAGCATGCATACACAAAAAATAAAAACAACGAAAGCGAAACTAAACACATGCATGCACTACGAGTACCCCGCTAGCACAGCCGTCACATAATAAATAAATAAACATAGACTCCTGTGCCGACATACACGAGACTCGAGAAAAGATATGGCACAATACAAAATAATAGAGTAAATCCTACTCAGACATCAGAGTTGATAGGGACTGACGAGACTGCCTGTACACTATACCGACTCTGCCGCTAGAAGTTGACTCCCTTGCCCATGGCCCACGCTGCCACTACCTGAAATGATAGAAAGCAAAGTGAGTCGAGAGACTCAGCAAGTATAAGAAAAGAAAGGCTAAAGGCTCCATAGAACCAGAAAACTTCCCCAGAACACTAACCCCCAAGTACACACAAGCCATGAGACGGTATAACATAATAGTATAGCATAATAAAAGCACATACCGGTTCTTGAGGCCCACACAAGACACTTGGCACCCAAATCCCATACCAACCTGTCGCTGCTCTGAAAGGCAACAAATATCTCCAGCAGCCTGTGCGCGCCATCCCGGGTCGGTACTCCTGCCACCCGTGTGTCCGTGTCGATACTCCCGACACCTGAGCCATAGGCTCCTTCGGAACGGTCCTCCTGTCCGAGAACTAATAACTACCAGTAACCATGCAATGCGCATAGAAATGCAATGGTATAGTGAGCATCAACATGATACACTGGTGCCCATATATCCAGGCATCAGGCCATGCTCCGCCCACATAATAAACCACACGCGATGCATATGCCCGTGTTGGATGCAACCTAACCAAGCTAGAATGTCTGTGTCCAAGCATACTTAATAAATGAATATCCCAACATGCAACCCGTACCCATGTGCATATCAAATCATGAACAGTAATATAATGAATCTAATTGTGCAATAAATCACATACTGGCAGAGTTAGTCAGCAGTGCCCGGCACCGGTCAATGGCTAGTGACTAGGAGTGTCCACCCGACAATCCACATCAGGGTCATACAATAGTCTACCCCAACTTCACCAAACAGTCAACCCCTGCTCTACTGCTCGATAGCTCTAACTGAACCATAAATAAATCCGAGAAAACCATAAATAAACCCGCACATCTAGGGACCTAGTCTCCAGACTGGTTCAACATCATTCCCAAAAGGAGTGGGGGCGGTACAAACCCCTGTAGGCTCACAACAAATAAAGTTCAAGAAGTCCTGGATTTCATTTAAAACAAATGACTAATAACTCAATAAACAATGTTAGACACCGAATTAGAGTAAAGGAGAGGATAAAATACGAGAAATCACGGGGTCTTTCACGGGAATTAAAGAACACGAGGAGAGGGTTAGGAGTTTGCCTTTACGCGGTCGTTCCTTGCCTTTCTTGTACTCCTGCTGTAAAGTAAAACATTTAATAACGATTAATAAAATCGTGGCTGTAAGCACCCCACCCGGATATCCCCAACCACCCGGACTACCCGAACGGGAACGCCTACGGGAGGAGAAAAAGAATGAGACACAAGACAAAAACTACCCTGGCATGCATACGCAAAAATAAGAATAGCGGAAACGAAGCTAAACACATGCATGCACTACGGGTACCCCGCTATTACAGCGGTCACATGATAAATAAATAAATACAGACTCCTATGCCGACATACACGAGACTCGAGGAAAAACCTGGCATAATAAGAATAATAGAGTAAATCCTACTCAGACATCAGAGTTGACCGGGACAAATGGGACTGCCTGTACACCATACCGACTCTGTCGCTAAGAGATGACTCCCTTACCATGGCCCACGCTGGCACTACCTGGAATGATGGAAAGCAAGGTGAGTCGAGAGACTCAGCAAGCATAAAGAAAGAAAGGCTGAAAGATGAACATATCTAGAAAACTCTCCCCAAGATAAACCCCTAGGTACACACAAGCCATGAGACGCTACAACACAATAGCATAGCATAATAAAAACATATACCGGTCCTTGGAGCCCACACAAGACACCTGGCACCCAAGTCCCATACCAACTTGCCGCTACCCTGAAAGGCAACATGTATCTCCAACAAACCTGCGGGCGCTATCCCAGGTCGGTACTCCCGTCACCCGTCCATGTCGGTACTCCCGACACCCGAGCCAGAGGCTCTCTCGAAACGGTACTCCCGTCTGAGAACTAAATACTACCAGTAACCATGCAATGCACATAACAATGCAATGGCGTAGTAAGCATCAACGTGATACAAGGCGCCCATACATCCAGGCATCAGGCCATGCTCCGCCCATATAGTAAGTCACACGCGATGTATATGCCTGTGCTAGATGCAACCTGACCAAGCTAGAATGTCCATGATCAAGCATAACCAAATCATGATAATCCCAACATGCAGCCCGTACCCATGAGCATACCAAATCATGCAACAAGAATAGAATATAACCAAGTATGCTATAATCACATAATGGCAGAGCTAGTCAGCAATGCTTGGCACCGGTCAGCGGTCAGTGACCAGGAGAGACCATCTGACGGCCTAAAATAGACCGTAAGACAGTCACACCGTCACCGAACATCCGATCCTTACCCCCACTGCACAACCGCTCTAACCGATAAACAATCAAAAATTCAATAATAATACCCGAACAGCTAAGAATCTAGCCCCGGGTGAGTACGGCATTATTCCCATAGACTTAGGGGTGGTACAAACCCCCGTAGGCAACCAACGAATAAAACCCTCGAGACCAGTTTAATAAATTAAATTTTAAAACAAACCATTTTAAATTCCATAATTTATTAACAGCCGAAACCAACGAATGGAGGTCAAATAAATTGACATCGAAAGAATCGACAATGAGGGTATAAAGAACTTGCCTGTATCTAGTCGTTTACAGCGTTTCCACGCTTGAACATCACCAAATTAATACACGCTGAAAATAGCTACTTTCAGTCTCTCTTGTGCTCCCGATGCGAATTAAATCATTTTCTTGTCACTTTTCATGCCAAGACAATCCCGAAATCGCCTTTTTTTCCCAATTTTTCATTCCTTTTCTTTTCTTTTCTTTTTCTTTTTTTTTTCTCCTCCTCTTCTTCTTCTTCTTCTTCTTCTTCTCTCCCCTGCGCACGGCTCGAGCCCATTGACCGCCACTGCGGCCAGCTCCACCGCCACCGGTCCCCGCTAATCACCGCACCACCACCGCCACAGCCGGCTCCACCACGGCCACCTGCACCTCGCGCAACCGCCTACGCACAGCTGCCCGCCATGGACGGCCCTCGCTGCTCTAGCTGCTGCAGCCTTCGGCTGCTGCTTGCAAGACCTCCTCGGCCGCCCTCGCTCGCCATTGGCCGGCCATCGAAGCTTCCACCCGCGCCTCGAGCTTCGGCATCGTTGCCATGGCCGCCATCGAACGCGTCAGCTCGCTACCAGCCCTCCTCGCGCTGCAACTAGCCGTCTCCCTCGATCATTCTCTCTTCTTTCTCGAGCCTTCATCTCTCCCTCTCGCGCGATCCCTCACTCACCCGATCTTCTTCTCTCCATCTCCCTCACCCAATCTCTCGGCCCATTGATCTCTCTCTTTCCTCTGTTTCTTCATCTCGCCAGAAGCTTCCTTGAGAGACAAAAGCATCAATTTCTTTTTGATGCTTAGCACACGCGCACCGCCTCTGAATTTAATTAATTTAAATTAATTTAGGTAAATTTAATTTAAACTTTTATTATTTTGGGGATATTACAGCGGCTCACACTAATTAAATCTAACCGTATAATATAAATAATTTAACCATCTAAAATCTCATGTAAACACACCGTAAGTAAAACCCCAACGAATCTTATATTTAATTTAAATTATATCACACCAATAACATCCTCAATCCTCAATGTATATAATTAATTAATATATAATAACAGCAACTCACTAATATGCAACATCACTTCATGCTTAGCTTATACACATAGGAAAGTATGTATATCTTTTATTAATAGCATAATATATACTCTCACGCACACAGTGAGCCCACTCCTTGCACACAGTAAATCAGTATATATATATACTTACACACCAAATTAATACACATAACATAACATAATCACTCAAACTTAATAAAATCAAACTTATAATTAAATTCTAACCGTATAAAATTATTAATATATAATTATTTACTTACCCGAGTAATTAAACCACAATTAAACTTGATTTAATCCTCAACTTCTCCCAATTTCCTCATCATTTCCAGCCTCAACGCGTCAACTTCTCCCAATTTCCTCATCATTTCCAGCCTCAACGCGCCATCTTCTTCTCCCGAAAGCTCTCTGCTCGCTCACTATTTTTCTCCCATTTAAGCTTCAATTGAAGCATTAAATAGCCATCTAATCCCATGAAAAAAAATGGGCAAAATACATGGCCAAATTGGCCTTAATTTTCGTGCAGCAGAAGACGTGGGAGAGCAGCCGCAGAGGCGCACCAGCGCGCCACGCGGCTGCGCAGTGGGCTGGCACTGGCGCCCCAAAACGGCGCCGTTTTGGGCCGCCCCTGCTGCCCAAAATTAATTTCTTCTCCTCGCGGCGCCTGCCTTAGCTCGAACCCGCGCGCCACTCGGCCAGCCCCCATCTTTATTCATGTAATGCACTTAGTTAGTTTTATAATTAGTCTCGGCCACTTTCGCAAATTACATTTCAACACCTAAAACTTCCATTAATTGCACACTCGCCCAACTTTCATTTCTTTCTTATTTCACTTACACCCTGACATTTCCAAAATTCCACTCATTTAATTTATTTTTCTATTTCCATAAATACTCCCAAATAAAATAATTAATTACCCTTAATTTCCTATTTCCTCAAAATTATGTAAATAAATATTTTTTTTAAATCTCCAAATACCAAATAAATTAATATTTTCTTTAAACTCACAAATATTCTATAATCACCACAAATACAATAATTAATAATCATCAACCAAATAATTCAATTAATTACCTTTCATTCCTTATTTCTCTCAAACCACATAAATAAATACTTCCTCTTAAATTCTCAAATATTCAATAATGTCCTCAAACACCGATTTAAATAATTATTATTTATTTTCAAATTTTGGGATATTACAATGCTAATGGAAGCTCTAGACAATTCTTCATCTTTGGTTTTATCAATAACATCTCATAGGTTATAGTTATGCAATTAACTTATATAAAATTTAAGAAATAATTTAAATAATTCTGCATTCTCTCCCAACCATACAATATTGTTACATTTCATATTATTATTAGAACTTTAAAAAATAAAAAAGGTAACTGTTATATAAAAAATTATATATTTTTTAATAACTTATTTAAAAATAATTTATCTATAAATTTGATAGTGAAAATGCCTATTTTTTCAAAAATAATTTATTTCTTCTTTGGAAGCTTGTGATAATAGGTATATGATAATCTTTTCATGTTATGTTAACCTAATTTATTCTATTCAATATCTAAATACCAAATTTGGTGAGTGAGTGAACCCTATTAAATTTAACTTATTCTTAAAATACTCTCTAATATTTTAAAAAAAAATAAAATTCATCAAATAATTATTTTTTTGAAATGTATGTTTATCCAATGTTTAATTTTTAAATACATGCATCAATTTATAATGAAATCCTTTTATAGAACTATAAATTATTTTATAAGCTCCGACCGAGCAGAATGTATGGGAATATAGAAATCAATTAAAAATCAATGAAAGATTTTTTTTTTATTTTAATCAAAATCTTGAGCGGTTTGGTTACAGAAAATAAGAATTTCAAAAAATATAGATGTGGATTTTTTTTATTTCATCTCAATTTATTTATTTATTTATTTAATTTAAGTTTGTTTCAATATTGTTTTTATATCACACTAATTTTGTGTAATTTGATTTATAGACATTTTATGACTTTTATTAAAAATTGTTGATTTTTAAATTAAAATAATTTAATTCTTTATGCTAAAAATAAGGTCTCGTATTTGTATAATTGCTGCTAACTGACGCAGTTCTAGCAGGTATCGCTCGTAGCATCATCGCCTCTGCATGGGAAGAGACCATGCATGTTGTTGGAAGTGTCATTGAAGAAGCTGCTGAGGGCCGCCGTCTTGGAGGAGAAAGAGCACGGGATGGCGGCAAGGTTGGTTTTGTAGCTGTTGCGGGCCGTGCCATTTGGATTTGAGCTTGCTGAACAGATGCGGTGGTTGTTAATTTGATGGCTGCTCGGCTACAAAGCTGATTATTGGCAGTGTGTTTGATTTAGAAAAGGGGATTTAATTGTGTTGCCATGAACAGATATTGCGTTGATTAAACCTGAGGTCTTGTTCATTGACCGACTAAAGCCAATATCGTAAAATCTAACTGATGAGGCAGAAATCTTGCTATCTTTGGAGGAGGTCAAGAATGAAAGGAAAAGCAGGTGACATAATACTTATATATGTGGGGTCACTTTCCACCCTCTAATTCAGTTTCGGACACTGAAATCTCAAAAGACGTTGATTGCTTGGCCTGCTCCTTTGGAACAAAAGAGAAGATCCCAACTAGGGTTTTTGCAGTTACTCAGTTTCATTCCATTTACCTAGCTGTGTGGATTTTGACCCAATTCAAATCAAAATTTATTTAAGTTATACCCACCCAATAATATTTCCTGCTGCAAAGAATTTGACCAAATTAAGTCTCGTCAGAAGATGTCAAAAAATAACTGGGACAAATAAAGCAATGAGCCCATGTTCAAAAATGGCTTTATTTTTTCTACAGATGTCTCGTGCATCGGTAGTATCATCAAATTGCATCAAATTACTATACTAGACAGGCAAAACTTTATAGCCTAATATGCAACCAAAAGAAGTTGCCACTATGTTCAACAGCATACCCTATCTAATATAATCAGGTCATCTCACGAAAGAATGTCGTTGCTGAGGCCCAAGAGCTTCCCTGGAAAGGGCCACCTGAATTAAGCAACTGGAGGGCGAAGAACATGGTCCTGCGAGGTATCAACTGCAATGGGTGGCATCAACTGCCACATTGGAACTCCAGGGTAACTAATAAACGGCATCGCCAGTTTGCTGCCAACAACTTGGCCGGGGCCAGCAAATGGAGCAGGAATTGCAGAAGGGTGAGCCAAGAAGGCGGGTTGAGCGCCCAGCACTTTTAATTGCTGCTCGAGTTTCTCTTTCTCCATCTTCAGCTTCTGCTTTTCTTCTCGAAGTTCATTTTTCTCAGCCTGCAAAACAGAAGTTCCCTCAACCTAACAAACAAAAATAGTGTGTGGTTTGATTTACATAAATGTAAAAGGTGTTTGGGTGTGCAAACACTGAGGTAACTTCTTCCAACATAATTGAAACCAAACAGATAACTAGGCACACCTTCAATTCATTTATCTTCCCCTGCAAGCTGTCACAAGAATCCTTGAGTTTTTGGGATTCATCTCTTAACTGAGTCAGCATTCGAACAGCATCACTCAATATAACAGCCTTGTCCATTTTGGGTGTCCTACCAGGCTCCAGTATGGAGCTTAACTCGTGGAACCTAGAGATATGCAGAAGGTCAAACATAACACGAAATACTACACACATCAAGACAGGTCTTTGCACAAACATGTGCACACATTCGGCACGGGCAACAAAGACACCCACATAGAGAGGGGAAATAGAGACAGCATGCCTGTCATTCAGCCTATCCCTCCGCATCTTCTCCCTACATGCTTTTGAGTCAGATCCACTGCCACAACTTGATCCAGACCTCACCCTATTTCAGGTCAAAACAATACAAAATTAAAAAACAATGAGGAAAGACCTAGCAACCAATAGAGATTCAGCTCAAGTAATCAAAATGGCTGCAAAACCAAAATACTAACTACAGCGAATAAGAACCATAAACCCCCATCAGAAACAAGTATAAATAGTTGGAGGTGATGCCATTTATTACAGGCATGACTTTTTATTTAGCAAAACAATTAAAAGAGAAGAAGTTGACAATAACCTCTTTCTGGAGCCACATTCCTTAGCATCTGAATTTCCAAATGAGTGTTCCGCATCCATGCTGAGAACATGACAATCAAAAGGGTTATATGTCATGGGTTAGACCTTGATTTTTCTCAAAAATCAAAGGGAGTGCTGTGAGATTAAACAAAAGGTTGATATCAGAGTAAATTATAGCTACAACCACAGAAGCATGTACAATTACTTACAGCAGCATGTATGATGCTAAGGCAATAGTTATTCCCCAAGATAAAAGTTCAGACTAAGAAATGTTTCCACCATGAAAGCTGAGATCATTTCTATAAACACCAGAAATTCAGTAAACATTTTTTAATTCCAACTTCACCCAAACAAGATGGAAACAAAGTCATCTATGCAGGATGTGAAGCATCTAGAGGGTATGAAATAGAAGGGCTCCAGAGTGCGAAAAAAGCCCAATATATGTTTTAGGAACACTCCTCATTTCCCCTTCTTTGAGGTTAAAAGAGGATCATTCTACTTCTACATGGCCAGCCCAGCACCTTGACATACAAAACTTAACAAAGCTTGTATGTGTGTGCACGCACGCATCAGGTCAAAGATAATCAAGAACATCTTGCATAAAAACTGTCATATGCTATGCATCAACAAGTAGTAAGGCTGAAAAGATGCACACATTTACTGGTCACATTCCAAAACATCCACTACTTCACTGTGCCATGATTCATGGGTAATCCACCAAAAATTAGAGCTCATATAATTGTTCATTTTCAAGTGATGGAAGATTATCGATAAGATAATGTTGTCTTGTATCAAACCCAACCATTTAACAGTTTACAAAGTGCCAGAAATCAAGTATATCCTTCCCAATTTAATACTATTTACAATTAGAATGATGCATTTCAATCAGCCCGGACATAATACCATTCAAAGATAAGGAAGTACAGACTTTTCATCATCTCAACTATTACTCTGTGAACCTCTCTAGTTCAACACAACTAAGACTTCCACTTTATTTGTTTATCTTTCTAAGCCTCTGACATTAGGATTAAGGCTTGTGATGTTGTGGTGGTGTTGTTTCAAACCTCTAACATTACAACTGATGCCTTTTCATATTATTCTCCACTCACATACCCTTTGCTTGGGAAAAAAAATTATGGAACTAAAAATCTGTTCTTTTTTTAACAAAACAGGGGAAAGTGATGTCAGCCCTATTTGCAAACAACAAAACCTCACGACTTTATGCCTCATCTGTCATGCCCCATGCTTATCGTCCATCCACTTGTCCTACATTACAACATTTTAAGAGATGATAAATAATACCACTGATGCACATCAAACTGCTCTCTACAAGGCTGTGGAAAGGGATGACCTCAATGATGTTGAAATAATAATATAGTTAAATTTTTTTAAGTAAGGCAAGGCAGAATGAACAAACTAGCTTAAGTCATTGCAGCTTTATCTAACAAAGCTAATTGTTGCAATGATCTCCAAGGATTTAAACCCCATCTCATCAAGGCTCAACATGGTAAACCCTGAAGGTAGTAAATCAAACAAAACCAACACTAAGGCACGGGAGATAAAACAAAGAAGCCAATTCCCCCATGCTAACTCACGTTCATCTAGGTTCAATCTAAGCAAAGTTGACGTAAGCCAAATTTAAGTTACTAAGTAATCTAGCTCATTTATGATCAAGTATTGAATTCGATGGGTGGAAGTTTAAAATTCATGTAGCCAGCCCCACCTAGTGGGATTAAGCCCTGTGATTGTTGTTGTTGTTTAAGAGTACTTCATTCCAAACTACAACAAACAAGGTTGACAACATAGAGCGTGGCTTACACATATAGTTAATACCTAACAGCAATATAATAAGGATGAATTCACACGCCTACCTGCATGACATGAGATGGCTCCAGTGCTCCACCAACATAAAAAAATCAGGATGCATCATATGACAGAGATTTGAGACTATGACATTTCGTACATATACCAAAAGGTTAAAATTTCATATGCAATTTTATGAGCAAAAAAGCAGTGTCCTTTATGCACGGTCTCAGACAGAAGCCTTTTCAACTAATCAGCACAGATTTTTTAGTATTTCTGTTACTGGCAATGTTTGCATCACTGAGCAGTGTTCATACAGGACGCAAAAACATAAACATTCCTTGAAAAGTGACAGCTTGACAGAAAACGATAAACTTTTCAAACCCAAAGCAAGTGAAGGGTTAGGTTTCGCAATATTTTAACAAGAAATAGAATACGTGAACAAATCAAACTAACTTCAAGAATCACACACACGCATATCTACTCACACATATCACAATAAACAACATTGCCACACAATCACCGTCACGTTCAACAAATGCGAAGCCCTATCCCGTCAAAGAGAAGTAATTCGAGCTCGGGGACGAAGAAACACAGTAAAAACCAAAAAAAAAAAAAATTTATGGAACCTGAGACCAGCCGAAGCGGCGATAGCGCTAGAGCCCCAATCGAAAGCGGGGCCGAGAGAGGGAAGGTCACCGCCTGGAACGGATATGTTATCGATCAAGCCATAATCGAAGAGCCAATCGGAATTCTCCTCCTGAGAACGCATCACGCTCAGTCCGCCGGCCGGAAACCCAGGATACCCGGCAACAGTTGGACCGGAGTGCCAGATTTAATCGCCGGCGAACACGAAAGAAGCAAAGGGGAGAGTGTTTGGGGAGCGAGGATGTGGGGGGAATTTTTAATGGGAAAATGGGAAAGGTCAGGAATTGGTGGCTGTGGCGGGCGGGCGTGAGTAGCGAGTAACATATGATATATCCCCATCCCCCACACCAACCAAGGCGCCAATGTGGGCTTACGGCGGCCATTACCATATATTCACGTCATCTCCTCCTTATTTCATTTTTTTATATGTTATCTTGTGCTGGGCCTGGGCCCAGACTGGAAAAATACATTTAATTTGATTCCAAGTGACACCTTCCACTGACAAAAATTCATTCAATTCAAAGAAATAATTATTCAGAATCTATGTTATTACGTCGGCTTTATCTTGTTTTTTTTTTTTTTTTGGGGGGGGGGGGGGGGGTGGGTTAATTTGACTCAGTTTTGATGTTGTTTCCCTTAACTGGATTAATATCAAGTTAAATTCAAATTAAATTGTTAAATGTATGAATCTAATATGATTTTATATATGAAAATATTATATTCGTGTCAAATAACATAATAATTGTTCGATACAGACAAATTAAGAGAGGGAGGCATGAGACTAAGAAAGTGAGATCCACACATTCATCTCCTTATAAACTAATATTGTGCTTTTGTATATTTAAATAATAAGATAAATTTAATTTCTTTTATTCCAAATAAATTTTTGTATTTCTTTTAAATTGCTAAGATTAGAAAGAATGGGTGTTAATTAGATTCAAATTAAGCCAAATTTAAAATAAATATAATTTTTGAATTTCATTAGTTGATGATGAATCTGGAATTCATGGTCCCCCACCCCTCCTCCTCTTGTTCCTCCTCCTCCTCTCTGTGAGTGGAGTTATAGTGTTTTATCAACCTAATGGGCCAGCAATTCTTTTCTTTTTTTTATTTTATTATTAGCTTACTTTAACTTAATTTTGATTTGGTGAATGTTGTTTTCAACATAACCAATGTCCTACAAATTTAATAAAGGGTGCATTAATTACATCCAAACGCCTATCATTTAGGTCATTTGCAAAAACATCTTAAATGATTTAAAACTAGTTCTAGAGATTCATATGATTTATTTTTGTTGTTTAGACACAATATTAATTAAGTTATACTTTATTCAATTTTTTATATAACTATCTCTAACTATGATAAATAAAAATTAAAAAAAAAATATTGTCGATAGGTAAAAAGGCCACCCTATCAAATGTTACACGAGAGGAGTGACGAGAGAGAGAACTTTAACCACCGAGAAAGATGCAAACATATCTTTGGATTACCTTTTCGCCGAATCAAAACAATTGGAATAAGTAATCACTAATAAAGCTTCAATCACTTTTCTATCACCCCCTCCATCCTCAAACCCCAACTTGAAATTTAGTATGCCAACATCGTCAAAATCAATAAGTCTACCTCTTCAATCATAATATTTTGTAAATAAATGAAGTAGATTTCAAAAATAGAATACGAATTGCTATACATATGATTTCGATATGACAACGGGTTATTTGAGATTTGAACCCAAAACCAATCAAATGAATTAGATAACTTTTTTGTTAAACAAGTAAAAATCGTGAATGCGATAACTCTTACATGCTAGAGGTGTGTCATTCCCAATCCTCTTATAGGGAAAGGTCTAAACATCAAAAAAGAAAGAACAACAAATTCAAGAAAGTTCACCAAAGTACTACAATTCACCATAAACATTCATTGTTGATGAAAGAACCACCTTAGCTTAGATTATAGAGCTTGTAGTCAATAACTAACAAAAAGGAAAAGATAGAGAGATTCTACTTGCTTATATACCTTTTCATTACCATATTAGATAACATTCATTATTTCTAAAAATAATCTCTTTTAATAATCTCCGATGGTAGAATATATAAATTATTCTCTCAGAGGTTGACAACTAGTTTAGCTACTCGATTGAGATAACCCCTAGCCATGATCGATGCTTTGCTACAATAGATATCGAGAAGGCCCACAAGCAAGGCAAATTTAATTAAAAAAGATAATAAGTTAGGGTTTGGTGGAGAACTAAAAGTGTAAGGTTGTCCAAGGAATGAATGATAGAGTCTCGATGGCCATGGCTAAGTCGTTATCAGTAGTGGTCCATCATTCCATTGTACATAATCACAATTGAGTCATCTTGTCATCAATCAATGCTTTTATATTTTCTTTTTTTTTCTCTTACTCTGTTAATCATCGATGAGTTCCAAATCTAAAACTCATCAAAAATTTTTGTTTATGTTTTCATTTATATTTTGATTAATTATAACTTTAATTAGCTTAATTTTAATTTAATTAGAGTTTAATTAATGTCATTTGTGAAGAATAATGTGTATAAATAGCAAAAATAGAACGTTCAAAGTTTCAAAAATCATTTTTAAACCATAGAAAGTCTTGTGTAAATGACCCAAAACACAATAAATCTTGTGTACAATTAACCATTAATAAAAATATAGAAACTAGTTCAAAAAAAAATAATAAAAAAACCACAAGAGATATTTGAATAAAAAATAGAACTATAAGAGATGTAAGGAAAGTTTACCCTAAACAACATAAAAGTCTCACTGTTCAGTAATATCATTTTTTAATTATTCTCCTTTTATGTTCCTCTATCTTGTTTTTATAATTTACATTAAAATAAATATTATAAATCTTAATATTTTTAGTAGATCATAAGTTTTGAATTATAAAATTTTAGTATAGATATATAAATTTTAGAACTTAAAACCAACTTTACAAAAATTTATAATAAATGAAAATAATTAAAAAAAATTAAAATTCATGGAACTATTCTCTTATTAAGATTTTTTTTTTTGGAAAAAATTCTTATTAAGATTAACACCTATGAGGATGACAATAATAATGAAGGAAAACTTTAAATTCATCTCAAACTTAATAATTCATATTTAAAACATTAAAAAAGAAGTTACTGAGATTGAGCTTAAATCAAATTAACGACAATTCAGTTTAACATTACCAGAAAAATGGACGATTGCCAATCAAGAAGATGGCTTCCAAATTACATCGAACAAATGGACGATTCCATCCATTTTCACTACTTCAAAGAGATGGCCAATCTGGAAGATGGCTTCCAAATTGCAAATTGATCCCAAAAGGGAAAGCTTTAATTAGCTTAGAAAAGTAAAATACACACGAATCGTTGATTAGTTGGTTATAACAATCAGTCTCCTTTCAAACTCAATCAGCTACCACCTATTACAATCTTAACATTCACCAAAGACTTTTGGAAGAATGTTGGCATGCAAATCTCAAGGACCAGTTTTCCATGCACAAGAATGGCAGCGAAAAACTGGAAACTGCACTTTGGAGGGCACCCAGTTAAAAACATAACAGAGCATAAAACTTACAACAAACATGTCCGAAATCTTCTCCCCTAAACATAACAGTTACATCAGTATGAGTTATAGCTGCTGCAAGGAAAACAACAAGGGTAATAAGTCGGCAGCTTCAGCCATAACTCAACCGAGAATCTAATGGTCGTGTTGATGTCTGGCGACGGGGGATTCCAATCTCACAGGAATTTACTCTGGCAGCAAATCTAAGGGAGCAAAGCGATTCACCAAGTGACACAGGGTCCGGGGATATATTCACAAACATCAAGGTCTTCGAATCTCCTCCTAGGCACGGCTGATGATCACACAAACTAAACAATGTCAAAACATCAAGTAGACAATATTTTCATCTATTACAAATTATTATAACTAGATAGACTACAACTTTTCTCCATGATTTAACCACAACCAGATAGATCAAATTTGAATGCTGAAACCATTTGTGGATGGGCTCTATATGCTCATCTGGTATTAGAGCCCACATTTGATACTGTGGCCAAGGCTAGTAGCATGCTGTACCTATACACTACATGCTTCAAACATTTGGGAGATTTATTGCTTCTGGTGGATGCTACACAAAGGTAATAGATTGAATGCAGATGCAACAAATATAGCATTGTAGCGAAGGCATGACTTGTGCTCCTTGAGTCAGGGATAGAACATTGATTTTATCTTTCAAGAGTGGAGGTGTCAAGAGATATAGACTTGGCATTGTATAGCGTTGAGCCAACTTGCTCCATTTAATCTCTAAATTAAGTTTTGATGATTAACCAAAAATTATATTTTAAATAATATACAAATTGTAGACCCTAATTATTTCTGATTAATTTATAAAATACTTGTTCATAGTATATGTATAATCAAAAATGGTATTTTCCATTAAAACCATTTCTCAAATAAATATAAAATTCATAAAAAAAATGTTTTTTTTTTTCCAAAATTTGGACCACAAAGTCCACTTCTTTCGAAAGTCGACTCCTGGTACGCCAAAAGTCAACTTTTTTATAGCCTTAGTCAACCCAGAGCAAATTATGCAGAGTCTATCCAACCAGGAGTTGATTTTTGGGAAGTAGATTCTTGCTTGGAGAAGTCAACTTTCAGCCTTGAAAGTAGACTCTCATTCAAATAGAAGTCGACTCCCCCCTTAAGGAAAGTGGACTTTCCGAACGCAACGGTCAAATTTTTTACCGTTATGCAGATCATCTAGCAACGCCTTTAAATATTTTGGCTCGAAATGGTGAAAGAGTTTTAGCATTTCTGAATATCTAAAGCACACACAAGCTCTCTCAATCTAATTTCCAAGCAATCCAAGGCTCTCAATCCATCCAAGAGCCTCAAGACAAGTGGAGAAAAGTTAATCAAGTCAAATCTGAATATCTCCATCAACTGAGGTTATTGCAATATTTTTTATATCATTGCCTTGTACATTTGTTTATATTAATTGATTCATTTGTGTCCAAGTGTGAGCAAATACTTGTATTCATTTAAACTATTATTGTGAATTGTATTGGTAGCCTAGAACCGTTTAAAATTTAGGTGTGTAATAATTTCCAATGTGACCTCAGAGAAAACCTTGATGTTGGATTTAGTGAAACCCCAAGGGTGGTTAGACTTTGGGAGAGTAGAATACACCGAACCACTATATATACTGTGTTGTCTCTTGCCATCCTTTTAATTGTTTTGCAATATCTTGTGGCTTGCAATATAACAAACTCACTTAACATATTTACAAGCTTAATTTTTATAAAATTATATATCAAGATCCCCCCCCCCCCCCTCTTGAGTGGCCATCCCCAAAGGGACCAACATATAGTACAGCAAAGAAAAAATGTAAGAATATTCACCTGGAGAAGATAAGTCAGTTTTGAATTCCTGAATGGGACATGGTCCTCTTTCTTTGCCAATGCAAAAATGACATCGCTTAAGCAAGATAAACTCTTATTGATGGCCTGACAAATTAAGGGAAGTGAATTAGACTCTTGTTTGTAGAAATGGATATTGAAGCATAGCCCTCATCCAAATCAAAACTGTTCCTATGGAAACATATATTCTTTTCTTGTCCGCACAAAGAGAGAGAGAGAGAGAGAGAGAGAGACCTGGGTCTCCTTGAGCCTGTCTCCAGTTGCCCCACTCCTTGAAAGCCGCTCACTTCCAGCTAGATCTATGAGATTCAACACACCCTGTACTTGTTGCTCCGTGCTCTAACAAGTTTATTAAGTAAATCAGCATATGTGAATTTGTTGAATATGAGAGTTTTACTACAAAATCATTCACCACTACAAGAAATACCTCATTCACTCCAGATATACGCAATGTAAAAACAAAGTGACTCCTGGATGAATGTTCATTCATCTGTGTCTTACCAACAGACCTGAAAAGAGGAAAGCCCTAAATCACAAAGGAGAACAGATGAAGCAAGTACATACATTTTGATTTTTTAGCCTGGAGAGGTGGGGTAATGAGAGCAACAAAACCAAAAAAATAAATCTGACTGCCTTAGAAAAGATTTACCTGCTTTGTGCAGCCTGCTGTAGAAGTGAAGAGACCTCTTTTATACTGCAGACATCAACAATGGTAAGATCAGAAACGTGTGTGTTTCCATTTACATCATGCTTAATGGCATACTGCTTTCCCACACCACCACTTTCTGCACGTGCCAATTCTGATCCACTTGAACGATTTACCGATAGCAAATCACGAATAGTTTCATTGTAAATTTCCAACATTGATGCCTGCATAATTCAATAACATCAAAATGAAGTATTCTAAAACAAACAAATTAAAACATTTAAAAGAATGTACAAACTTAGAGATACATGAAAACTATATTTCTACAAGACCAACAACAACTTGTTGAGCCTTACTCCGACTACCTGCATTTTAAATTTCCAACCCTGTGCAAGGAGTGATTGACTACTTTGGAATATCTGTTCTAATGACCGTGGTATAAGCCCTTTCTGTTCAGGAGATTCTGGCATGCCCATCATGGTATAAGTTTTTCCTGAGCCTGTTTGACCATAAGCAAATATACACACCTGCCAAGACAACCACATAATATTTCATATTGGTTTTGACAAACAAGCATTTTGGTTTTGACAAACAAGCATTCCTGTAATAAAAATGCAAGTCATTTTGGTTTTGACAAGGAACTGTAGTACAACAAAAATAGCTACATTGTTGATTTTTGCATGCTATATTTCCATTCTCATGAAAGATAGCACATATGCTTGCTCCTGTTTTGTGCAATTGAAAAGGCTAATCTTTGTAACAAAACAACTAAAACTCCATCAAAGATTAATCACAAAAACTTTAACAACATATACTCAAGATCCTCAACCAAATCCAACTTCACCAGCCTCTAATACACACAGCACAGCACTCTGGCATCTGGCATGTTGAATACGTTTACTTTTCACACATATTGACTACATCTACCCTTAAAATGGAGCTCCAACCTTGGTCTATGATATAATGATCAAAGAACCCAAGTTAAATTGACTTCAAACAGCATATATGACTTCATCTGGGCAATACAAGTAAGTTAACCTGGGAGACCTAGTTTGAATTAGGACAAGGAAAATGGCATCAGTTAAATCTCATGTTTAGAACATCAGGAAAACATGCAAACCCCAAGCTTTGTGCACAATGCATTTATTGGACAAAAGTTTGTTAACAAAAACGCTACAAGATATAGTTACCTTGTACCCATCAAGTGCACTCTGTACAAGTTGCGATATCTCTACAAACACATCATTTTGAGAAGCTTCATGATTGAATACTTTGTCAAAGGAGAAAGGAAGCTTTTGCCCTGCCAGAAGTTAGAAAATCTAATGAGATGTTTGTTCACCTGAAGACTGATATAACAAAGAGAAATCTATGATCTAGTACACACTTCCTAGCTCATAATTAAGATGCATTTAACCTTCATATGATGAACAACATAGATATGTCACACGATACTCTTAGTTCAGTATGAAAATGACTACGCATGTTTACAAAGTGAAAGAACAAGAACTCATACCACTTTGGATCAATTCAATGCCACGGCCCTTAGATTCCACAGATGTTGGATAAGAAACAACTGAATTATCTGTTCCAGCACCATCATCAGGTAACAATGGGCGTACTCTACAGAATACACGAATGTTCCCTTTCAGTTCCTGCATCAAAAAAACAAATCAGTGCTCATATTAACTAACAGTATGAGCAAGAGGACCTTACCAAAATAGTGTTGTGAAGCTTTTTCCGCAACTTCTCTCCTTCAGATATTTGAAGCTCTGCATCTACAAGGCGATCTTGCAATTCACATATGGCTTTCTTTTGCTCTTCAAATTCAGTCCTTGTTTCTAAAGAAGATAAGTCAGCCATCTGGAGATGCAAATAAGTATCACTTCTGCTGGTCAATAAAAAGGCTTATGCCAAAAGAAAAGTAAATTCTGAAGTCCACATATGGTATTGTAGCTTAATAAATTTATATATTAGTAAGTACCAACCTTCAGCTTCTCAGTGGCAGCTGCTAATTGATGTTGCAATAAGCGTATTTGTTCTCTTTGAGAAGAGCAGGTTTCCTACACAAAGTGGTCAACACATCAGAAAGCATACTATTGCAGAAATGTATAACAAGCAGGATAATATAAACCAACAAACCTCCAAGGCGCTTGATTTTAGGGTCAAGTTATCTAACTCTGCAACCGACTTGCCTGTACTTTCTTTGTACTTGACTAGTTCAGCATTTAAGGCCTGTGTCTGAGCCAATTGCCTATCACGATCATCCCTCACTTGTTGTAATTCTCCTCTAAGAGAACCAACTTCTTTCAAAAGTATTTCTTTCTGCTGAACAGCCTCATCTTGAGAAGCCTGTAGAGTCAGCATAACATAAAACCATTTAGGCTTGCGTAGAGATGATGCACAGAAGCTCCAGACAGATGATATTAGACAGGAAAAACTAACAAATGAAAGTATGGAGAACAAGAAATAGCTCCTAGTATCTCTTTCACATCTTTACTTCAGCAAAATAGTTGTGTTTAGAAAATACCTACCTTAAGACTCAGGTAGTAAATTAGCCTTGACATACAAGCTTACAATAAATTAACAGAGTTAATTCTCTCTTCAAAGTCTGCAACTCTAAGTGACATTGAATTCTTAAAAGTTAATCTAACCAAAAATAATGTTGAGTTCATAGAAGAAGGGAGCAGCACCAGCATCACTATGACCACCACAAATATATGTTCATATGAAAGGGTGAACTTTCAAATATCATAGACAAACTTTCTTTATACTCCAACTTATTTGAGTGAAAATATTTTCAAACTAATTCTAGAATTCCCATTTAAATAAAATCAACAAATCTTAATATATTCCTTAACGATACAACCCCAAAAAATATATATATAATAGACACAATTCAACCCATATGACAATTAAAAAATTTACTCTGGAAGAAGTCAACTGGTCCTGCAACAAAGTATAATGACTCCGTAGCGTGCTCAGATTCTGCACTATAGTGGCTTTCTCATTTTCTACACGCTTGAGAGACTCATTTGCTGTTGCAAGGTCTGTTTGAAGTTTGCTATTGTACTGCTGCAGGCTTGTGTTGTACTCTTGCAATCTCTTGTACATATCATTCAATGATGTTACCTGCAAAACCCAAAAACAAATACTAGTAGAAATAATTAGCACTGCTGCAATCAATCTTATAGTGCAACTGAAGATTTTAAGAGGAAAAATGGATGGTTTCTAAATTTAATTACCCTCTGGTTGGCAGTTACTTTCTCCTGCTCAGCCTTTTCAAGCTCTTCTCTTAGAGATGCTTGCAACTTTTCAGCAGCAACCCTATCTTCTTTTTCTCGTCTATGGCACTCAATTGCATCCTAAATTTCAGAACAACCAAATTACTGACACAACAAAGGGGAAAAAATGCAAATCATCTAGAAGGTGTCACAGTTAGAAATCTCACCAACTTCTCCAATTCTTCCCTTGTCAAATTTTCTTGTAAAGAAGCAGTTGTATCCTTCAATTCCTTAATGAGTGATTTTAATTCATCCTCCTTATTTTGCATTGCCACCTCTAAAAGAAAAATAAACCAATGCACATTAGAAGATTGATTGGTTGTTAGGAAGTTTAGAAATCAAGAAGCACAAGTTACCTGTTGCAGTGCATTTTCTCTCTACAGAATCCAAGGTATTCTGTACCTTTTCCTTCTCCTGGACATGTCTTTCTTCAACTTCTTGAAACCATTTTATGCATAGCTTAAGTTTCTTTATGTGGTCATTCATTTGTTCCATTTTCCCCTGTCAATTAAGACAAATGTAAGCAAGTCCAACAGCAGGAAAAAGATAATGCACACAAATACAATTATTTTTAACACATCTTTTGGGCATTAAGAAAGTGCAAACTATGTACCAGAATGTAACATTCATACCTCGGGTTAAATTCCACTATATAACAAAGTGTCATCCCCAAAGCAATAAATTTGTGAATATGAATGCCTTAAGAAATTTACTAGTGAGTATAAGTAAATTTTTGCTCTTTCAAGTAGGAAAATTACCTAAAACTCAATGTTAAAAGCATATATTCTCCACCCGAATTCCCCATTTTTGTCAGTGGCCACACAGAATGGTAAACAAATTAACCAACAAATAAAAAAATAAACAAAGAACTCAACCAGACCTTGAGGTCGAACTTCTTCCCCTTAATCTTCTCATTCAACAATGCCTCAACCTCCTCCTTAGTAAACTGCACACTCTCACACTCTGAAGCCTCAGTCCCAGCCAAGTCATTCGCATTCAAATTAGCATCCTGCCGGTTGGGCATAGCTGCAAAAGGTTGCCTCCCTCGGCCTGTACTCACTGGCCCAGCCAACCTCGCCGTCCCAATTTTCCTCCGCTTGTCGTGATGCGTACCATCAACGCTACTGTTTTTCTACATAATTCAAATAAAAACAATCAACAGCGAACAAATAGATGTCTAATGATGTCCACGGACATACACATCCAGAATTATACTTCAGCGTATACACATTCGCATTAGATGCAGGAGATAATACATCCAAGTTGAGACACGTGCATCCACACATATACGCACGAATACTTGTACACATGAAGAGCATGTTTATTGAACTTACATTTGAGGGACTGCGAGGAGGAGGCTTATTCTGGCTGCGATAATTCATATTTCTGCTCTCTGGGAGCTGGAGTAGCCTCGCTAGGGCCCTAAACTGTACACAACGGAGCCGAGACGCCGAATTTGAGTCTCAGCTGTTGATTCTATGGTATGAAAGGGAGAATGATGGTAGTGATCCCAGTGAAAAACGAGATTTGGTGTTTGTTTCTCGAGAAACTTTTCGGATCCGAACGTTAATTGGAAATTAGGGTTTGAGAGAGGAACGAAGGTTCGAAGAGAGGGAAGGTGAAATTTGAATTCTTTCGAATTGGGATCGGGCGCTATCCTTTGTTTGTTATGTCCTAAGTTGGGGGGCTTGCTTACAATATTGGGCTGTATCCACCCGGAAGTGAAGAGAACATGATACGACGTCGTTTATTTGCGAAAGCTATGTGTTATTTCATAAAAAATTGCGTAAATATGGAAAACTATAAACTGTATTTAAATAAAAATTTCAATAAAAACTTAAAAAAAAAAATCTTCGAGTACACTTTGATAAGTTCCCTTCCAAAAAAATGGGATTTTTTCTTTATTTTTCAAATAAAATAAGGAATTTCTAGCCTAATTAAAATTACCATTAATAATATTTATATTAATATCAATATGAATCGTGTAAATGTAAATCTTCATATTGAGTACATAATAAATTAAATTTAATATTAAAATTATCAATAATATCAACATTATAAATAGTAAACATATTGATAAATAAAAAATTAAAAATATTGAATTGTATTATTGTATTGAATTGATCACTAAAAAATTATGAATAAATTTCTAAGACCCCTTCTAAAATTTGACTAAATTTCACCAAAAACTCATATATTTTTTAATTCACACTACAACAAAAATAATTTGTTAAGACATCTTTTTTAGGGCATTTTTTAGAAATTGTCCTCTAAAATACTATTTTAAGGCACAATCTAAAAAAGTGCCACAATACAATAATTTTAATGAGGCACAACAATTAAGTGCCCTATAAAATACCATTTTAAGGCACAATTTAAAGAAGTGCCCCAATAAAATAATTCTAATGAGGCACGACAATGAAATGCCCTAATAGACAAATATAAGTGTTTTAATAAATAAATTTAATAGGGCAGAATTTTTGAAATGCCCGATTAAAATAATTCTAACAAGACACTCTAATGAAGTGTCATAATAGACAAATCTTAAGTGCCCCAATAGAATAATTCTAATGAAACTTAGATATACTATAAAATAAATATAGGCACATATATTAATAAGATGATGTGTAGATTAGGTGGTCATATGTGTCCAAAAAGAATGAAAGGTTCAGGGTTCGAGTTGAGGGAGAAGTAAGTTAGAGTTAAGAGAAAGCCTTGTGGGGATATGAAAAATAAATTTATAGTGATTTTTGAGGCATTTTTAAGTGTCACAACAAACTTAAATTTATAATTATTTTTTAGGTATTTGTAAGTACCTCAATACGTTTTTGGGACACAGTTACACGGGACATTATTATTAGTGCCCTAATAGTTAAAATGCCCCCAATAAACTATCTATTAAAGCATTTGTAAATGCTTCTTAATCCAAAATTTGTTGTAGTGTCAACATTAACCTCCTTGGGTTTAATAGATTAGGAAAATTAACTATTTTGTCATTATATAAAAACTATCATATTTTTCTTTTTTATCTATTTTATTTTCTCTTTCTTCCTTCTTCTTTCTTTCACCGATAGCACACCACATAAATTTCACATACTACTCTTAAAATTTAACTAAATTTCATTGACTACCCTTATTAAAATCAACCGTGACCGATCCTTGGGGTTAACAAATTAACTATTTTACCTTTATATATAAATTATCACATCTTTCTCTTTTTTCTCATTCTTTGTTTTTTTATCGCAAATATGTCATTATTTCCTCTTAATATAGTGAAAGTCCCTTGGAGATCATTCTAGTTTTCTTTATCTTTTCTCTAATAGTTATCTCACAATATGTACAAGTAACCCCTATTTCTCTCTCTCTATGTATATATATTTATATTGAGGGGTTCAATTTTAAATTTCCTTACCCTATAGATGAACCTTGAACAATGTTTTTACATATTTATTTCTCATCAATGATGGGACAAAGTATAATAGTTACTGATGTGCCTAGATCTAGGTTTTTTGAACCCATTCAAAAAACTCATACCAATTTATTTCCTTATCATTCTACTTTTTCTCTCTATCTTTGTTTTTTTTTTTTTTTAATTTCAAGTAGAAATGGCAACAACGGTGATTATTGATAGTAAGTTTTTGCCAGCATTTATGCATTTCTCTCTCTCTCTTTCTCTTTGTATTTTGGATTCAAAAAAGAACCTAAAGAATTGGGTTTAAACAATTTGAATCTAAATTTGGGTTTGTTTGAACCTAATTTGTCTTATTTTCTCTATCCTTTCAACAATCAATGAAAGGTAATTGCTGATAGTAATCTTATTGTGTAATTTCTATTTATTTTTATATTTTCATATGATTTTAAAAGATAATAGAGAGATGAGAGACTATTTGGGGGATTTTTACAAAATTAAATCTCATTAATTGAAAAAGGGGTATACATTGCATAATTATTAACCTCAAGGAAGGTGGGTGTCGTTTTTGAAACGCGAAGGTGGTCGGTGGAATCTAAACAAATATTGTGGGTGGTTTGTGAAATTTATCCTAAAATTATTATAATATTAGGAATGTCAATATTTTTGACATTATAAATAGTAAAACAATAATGAATAATATTAAAAAAATTAATAAAAATAAATATTAGTATTACTAAATTTTTGAAACTATAGAAAGATTAGTTTATTGTGGTATAAGACCATTTTTATTCTATGATTTATGATATTAGGTAGTTAAACACTACGCTAACATGTGCAACATATAATTGTAGCACTATGAGACAAAATAGAAAATAGGGTGCGAGACTTGTTGAAGTTAAAGATGTGAAAGTTAGGATTGAGATAATTTATACTTGTAAGAAGTCAAATGATGCAAGCACGTGATATGGCTCCTGTTGTCAAATGGGTCGGGCAACCATGGGCCCAGCTGTCTCGACCCGTGATCAGCGGAGCCAAGCCCAGCTCATTATCTGCATACCAAGCCAAGCCTAATAAGGTTGGGCCTATAACCAGACCTTGTTTAGCCCTGGTGGCCCAACAACCTAGTAAGCCAATGAACCTGACTTAAATATATTTTTTAAAATAAAAAAGTTATAATTTTTTATATTACAACTTTGATTTTAAATTTTTTATATGTAATTTAATAAGTTTTATACTCTAAAAATTATAAATTATAAAGAAGACATTACAGCACAATGATAATGAATAAAAAATATAAAAATATTATCTATATGATCTTTTTTTAAATATTAAATTAGTAACCACTATAAAGTGGAAGCCCTATCACATACACAATTATATATTGTGATACAAAAAAATATATAATCACCTTTAAAAAATATAAAATATATATTTATTGAATGAGGTTTTAACTTTTAAATATTTATAAAATTTAAAATCATTTTAAAGGTGAAATTGGATATTAGAAACTGTAATGTAAAAACTATTAAAAGTTAAAAAGGGGCTGCGTTCTCTTTACTGTTTTCAAGTCATTTTTAGTTTTTAATTTTTTAAAATAATAAAAATGCGTTCTCTTTACTGTTTTTAAAAATGTATTTTTGAAAAAAAAAATTATAAAAAAAATTCAAAACAACAAAAAGTTGTTTGTAGTGTTTTCATTCAAAACAAACTCTAAACTCAAAATACATTTATTTATTTATTTATTCATATTTTATTATTATAATGGAAAAAAATTATAAAATTTATTAACTTTAAAATGTGTATATATTTTTAATAATTTATAAACATTAAATATTTTTAATTTACTAAATAATCAAATTTATTAAATAAAATATCATTAAAAAATTATTTTTAAAATTTCAAAGAGAACGCGGTTTTTAATTTTTTGTTTTGAGAAATAATTTTTTAAAATGACAAAGAGAATGCGTTTTTAATTTTCTAAAAATAGACTAACAAAACAGAAAACTGAAAATGACTTTAAAACTCAAAACTGAAAATTGAAAAGTAAAGGGAACGCAACCTTAATTTTTAAACTTTTATCTACTTATTTGTAAGTGGAATTTGTATTTTTTAAAATATTTTTATACCATATTCATTAAATATATATATAATTTTAAAATTATTTTAAAATTGAGTGCACAATAAAGTTTTTGTTGGATTGTGGTCGATTCAAGGTTACAAGCCTGAACTTGAGTTTGGTTTGGCTCAACTCGCCTTAAGCATACTCATGAACTGAATTAGATTTTACTTTTTTTAGCGATTCGAGTTGAATTTTATCCAACTCTTATCTTTTAAGAGCCAAAGTCAACTAGAATAGTTTGTTTGACAACACTAGATATAATTAAATGAATGAATGAACGGAAAAGATTTGTATAAAAAAAGGGAATATGAAGGTTGAAGAAAACTTAAGAAGAATCTTTGTAATGACATTATAAAAAAGGAGAATATAAATATGAAAGCATAGATATGTATGTGCAAAACATGAGTATAGTTAATATAATTAGAATCTATTGAAATTGTTTGTTGTTTAAACATGTGAGAAAATAGCTAAAAGATTACTAAATGAATGAAGAATATTTGTATCAGAAAATGAAAACTAAAGAAAACTTAAAGTGAACCATTAGATTTGGTTCACTAGAATGGGATATGAGGGAATGAGAATTCGAATAGAATGGAATGGAAATGGCACGACTGTCTCATTTGGTACTGGAAGAATAACTATTCTAGCTATTTCATTGTTACCAGTAGAATAATTATTTTATTTCATTAATTGTTATGTTTAGTATGAAATAAAAAAATTATAATTTTATGACGAAAATGTTCTAAAGAAACAATAAATCTTATATTTTTAAATGAAAATAAGATCTTATTTTTAATTTGTTGATTGTTATTAAAACATTATTTTGATTTTTATTTAACTAAAAAAATTCACTTAAGTTTCTGGGTTAGAAAATACATATGGTGGCAGTGGATGGCTACAGTGGCAATGGTGAGGGTGGACAACATACTGGTGGTTGATGGTCGCAAAGATGGTGATTTTGCCAAGATTATTTTGTTATTTTTTATATTAGTTGATGGCAAAAAATGTCATTGTAACAATTTATGAGGAATGGAATGAGAATTGGCCAAAAAGTCCATCAACTTGTTTGTTTTCTTCATGTGAAATTCTTTCTTTTTTTTTTTTTTGTAATTTTAAATATATTTTTAAATTTTATAAAATAACTCATTTAAATACTTGACTAGTAAGTATTATACATATGCGCTAACATAGTAGTTTTTCAACATCTCCTCTAGTGTCTTCTTATAGCTCATTCTCTCTCTTCGACAATGTCTCCCAGCTTCATTTCTCTCTTGTTCTCTTTGACGTCTTTTAAACCATTTGCTTTCACTTCGGCTACATTTCCTCTCTCTTTGACGACGTCTCCTGCATTTCCTCTTTCTTTTTAATGTCTCTTCAGCTCTTTCTCTTTGGCTACGTTACCCTAGATTTGGTATTGGTAGTGCCTCTGGTTTTCCTCTCTTTATTCTACTGCATCTCCTCAACTCCCTCTCTCTCTTTAACATCTCTTTAACTTGCTCTCTCTCTTTGTTGTCACTTGATTCTTAAGACAAGGTAGAAAATGATTCTTCACAATCAACCATATGTAGAGTTTGGGCAATTTTGGGTTTTGCCTTCTCATCTTTCTTCTTCCTTTTCAAATTCTACTCTTTTACTCTTAGTTTTTTTAGTTGCTTGAGTAAGAGTTTTGTAGTTTCGTCGAATAGAGAAAAAGAGTTGTGGAGACGCTACTGGAGAATGAGAGACAATTGAAAAGACCCCGAAAGAGATGCAAATGGAGAAAGAACAAATTGAGATGCTAAAGAGAGTTGGAGCTGAGAAGAAGCCACCAAAGAGATAGAGAGAACTAAAGAAACGCCAGAGAGAGAGAGAGATAGAGAGTTGTGGAGATCCTAAAAAATTGTCACGTTAGTGTATGTGCACACTTGGAGACCAGGTATTTAAATGAGTAATTTTACATGATTTAGAAATAAATTTGAAATCACAAAAAATCTAAAATTTCATTAAAAAAACATAAAAATTTACAACAAAAACATTCTTTTGGCTAACAAGAATTCTATCGATTCTACAGGAGAATTTGGAGATTGCAACCAAACGCAAGTTTCCCCCATTCTCATTCCTTCCTTCTCCAATTCATCTAGTTTTAATGATATATAAGATATAATGATCTTCTAGAATATATATAAAAATAAAGATAAATGGTCTAAAATTACTGTAGGAGAATTTACCATATATGATGCTGTAAACAACATAACAAACAAATGTCTCTTTTTTTCCTTTTTTCTTTTTTGTTTTTTGATAAGTAAAAATAATATAAAAAGAAAAAAAATACAAAAAATATGATCTAAATAGTAAGCTATGACATATCACGTGCAAAATCACACTAATCTTGAACATCCCTAGCTTACAAAAAAACATAAGCTAACAAAAGGTATTGACCCTATCTCTTTTAAACTTTGATAATTTGGTATAAACAACATTTAAAATTTAAAATTTATCCCATTAAATTTTAAACTTTCTAGTATTAGTCACTCAACTTCACCGTTATTAACAATATTAAGTAAATTGACTGTACACTCTTTAAACTTAAAATTATAATAAAAAATTCATGAATTTTTATTTTAGTAAAATCAATCTCTAAACCTTGTCCATCAGGCTACAACATCTCTTAAATACTAAGCCCTAAATCACATGTAAGAAAATAAGTTAATTAAATTAATTTAAATTAAAATTATTCTTAATATCTATTAAATTAAGTGAAATATAAAAAAAATAAAAATAAAAATAAAACGAATTGATCCTAATCTTTAGTTGATGAAATGGGTTGGAACAAACCTAGAGAGAGAAAGAAAAAGAGAAAGGGATATTAACTATTAGCTATGGAATCTAAAAAACCATAGTCAATATTTTTGAAAATTATTTTTTATTTTTATTAAATTTTATTATGTTTAACTTAATTAAATAAATATTAAGAATAATTTTAAGTTAACTTATTTTAGTTATGTTATTTCTTATGTTGACATGTTCTAACGATTTCAAGAAAATTTAAGTATCAATTTTATAAAAATAAAGTTTAAAAGGTATTTAGGTCAAATGCCTAACGTTTTGGGATACATGGTTTATTAATTTAATACTGTTAACGATTTCAAGAAAATTCAAGTATCAATTTTATAAAAATAAAGTTTAAAAGGTTGTTAGGTCAAATGCCAAACGTTTTGGGATACATGGTTTATTAATTTAATACCATTAGTAATAGGATAAGTGTTGAGACTCGACACTAAACCTTAGGGTTTTACTTAAGCAATCATAGACTATTCGATGGTCTGAATGAAATAATCATTCACAGTGCTGGAATAAAAAATACAAACACAAAGAAACAAAAAGAAACGGAGGCACAAGAGTTTTTACCGTGGTTCACCTCAAATTGAGGCTACGTCCACGTTGAGCTCGAGAGAGAATAATCAGCTCACTGCACTATGAGATGAATAATCAGATTACACCCTCATAAGCCCTCACTAACAAAACCCTCAAAAACAATCAATGGTTCGAGAAAACAAAACTGCCGATCAATCACTTAATACATATTAAAGGCAAATCTATCGAACCATAAAAACTATACAAACATGTACAGAAAAGAAATCGGGAACAAACCAGAACGAAACCCTAGCCAAAAGGCGAGAGCCTTCAACCCACAAGAACAACCCGACTACATTTCTGATTTTTCTTCGTATTTTCCACCTCTCATGGTTCACATCTCGAGGCATCAATAAAAGCGATTAAGAGCGGCTGGGATTGCACCTCATAAAGTGTAGATGGATGGATCAGATCAAATCGTGCAAGCACGATTATAATCCCAACAGAAAACGACAGAGGAGTATGAGAGTAGGAGATGATCGGGCAAAAGGCTGAGAGGGCATAATCAGGCGCCAGCTGAAGGTGAGCTGATGGTTGCCACGTACAGCCATCCAGCAGCTGCCAAATGGCAGCACGCGGTTGCTGCACGTAGCCCTCCAGTCAGCTAAGAGTAACGACGCCGTTTGGAGCTTCACAGCCAACAATCTCCACCTTGAAGCACCAAACAGAAAAGTGAAATCCAAACATCATAACAAAATGCAGCATGCTACAATTCTCTCTTTCATGGCTTTAGTTGATAGGATCAACCAACACCCACATGCAACAGGTCCAAGCAATGCTTGAACTTTGTTGCATTTAGCAACTTTGTACCCATATCAGCAGGGTTATTCTCTGTAGGCACTTTTAATATAGATATAGTGCCATTAGCAACCAAATCTCTAATATAATGATACCTGACATCCACGTGCTTGGTGTGTTCATGATAGACTGGATTTTTGGTCAAGTGAATCGCACTTTGACTGTCTGAGTATACCACAGCCTTACCTTAGAGCAGTTGGATTTCCTGGAGGATACCTTGAAGCCACACAGCCTCTTTAATAACATCAGTTACTGCTACATACTCAGCCTCAGTGGAAGACAGAGCAACCGGAGGCTGCAGCTGTGATTTCCAACTGATGCAATTTCCACATAAGGTGAAGTATAGAGCAGTAGTAGACTTACGAGAGTCTCTATCCCTTGCAAAGTCAGAATCTACATACACAACAAGATCAAGAGAATTAAATCTTTTCTTGTAACTTAATCCAACATCAACTGATCCATGTATATATCTCAATAAATATTTAAGTGCATCCCAGTGAGGTTTACCTGGGTTGGACATGAATCTGCTGAGGGTTGAAATAGCATAGGCTAAATCCGGCCTTGTGCTAATCATAACATACATGATGGTTCCAATTGCATTAGCATATGGAACACTTTCCATTTTAATGATTTTAGAGTTGGACGTGGGGCATTGAGATTTAGTTAAGACAAAATGTCCAGCTAATGGGACACTCACTGGCTTGCAATTTTGCATGCCAAATCTTTTTACAGATTTCATCAAGTAGTCATTTTGATGAACCTTTAAGCTGAAATTTTTTCTATCCCTTTCTATTGTCATTCCTAGAATTTTCTTAGCTGAACCTAAGTCTTTCATGTCAAAACTTGTGTTGAGCATCTGTTTTAATTCATTTATCTTAGACTTAGACTTGCTGATTAACAGAATGTCATCAACATATAACAATAGATAAATGGGGTCATTTGAGAGAATAAAATAGAAACAGTTATCATATTTACTCGTTACAAACCCAATCCCTAAGACGAAATTATCAAACTTTTTATACCATTGTCTTGGGGATTGTTTTAAGCCATAAAAGGGATTTTTTCAGTAAACAAACATGCTCAGGTTTATTTGAGTCAATATATCCAGTAGGTTGTATCATATAAATTTTCTCCTCTAAATCTCCATGCAAAAAAGCTGTTTTAACATCTAATTGTTCTAATTTAAGGTCAAATTGAACAACTACAGATAGCATCATGCAAATGGTTTTGAATTTTACTACAGGGGATAAAATTTCAGTGTAATCTATACCTTCTCTCTAAGTAAATCCCTTTGCCACTAATCTTGCTTTATACCTAATAGGGTCAGTGAGAGATATGCCTTCCTTTAACTTATACAACCATTTACACTGAATTAACTTCTGTTTCTGAGGTCTAGGCACCAACTCCCAGGTGCCATTAATTTTAAGTGAGGTCATTTCCTCATCCATGGCCTGCTGCCACTTAACACTTTTCTTAGAGCTGACAACCTCCTCATATGTGGAAGGCTCACTGCTCATTAATTCTAGACCTGCCACAAGGGCACAAAACACTAGGTCCAAATAAGCATACCTAGTAGGGGGTCTTGAAATCCTCCTGCTCCTATCTCGAGCTAGATGATAATCACTGAGATCTTGTGTAGCATCCGAAATTTTAGAGGTAAATAATAAGTACTAATTTCGACGTTTTAGAGTGATTGGTGACTTATGGAATACTTGTGAGTTAAAGAAATTTAAATGAGGATGTTAAATTTATTGTATTCTTAAATGGGGAAGTGATCGGAAGTTTGTAGAATTTTAGGATTTAGATTATTAAGTGATTAAGATAAATAAAATATTATAGCAATTAATATATTTGCATATAATATAAAATAATAAAATAATTAAATAAAGGAATGAAAGTAATTTGGAAGGAAACGCACGCAATTATATGTGAAGTAAAATATAATCTTAAGTTAATATATTATATTACATAATATATATGGAATGTTTGAGATAACATTATATATATATATATATATGTATACATGTAATATAGTGTGTGTGTGTGGGACGTGTGGCGCGCTGGCAACATGTGCTGCCTTTAATTCTTTTCCCAATTTGTGTTTTCCTTATTTTCATGGAAAATGGTCAATCAAAATGGCTTAAATGCGGCTGAAATTGGTTCAAAAGTCAAGAGGCTGTGAGAGAATTAAATGAGATTTGATAGTTTAAATGATGGCCATTGGGGTTGGGGAAAAACTTAGTGGCGAAGGTGTTCTGAGGAGTATAAATAGGGATACAAATTTGCTAAAGAAAACTTGGAAAAGAGGGAGTTCGCGAGCAGAGCTTGGAGAAGAGGGAGACCGCGAGCAGCAAAGGGAAAGGAAGGAGAAAAGAATTGGGGAAGCGCACGGTAGCTACGAAATGGAAGTGAAGTGATAAAATTAAGGAGTCTTCGAGGTTATTCGGTATTTAGAATATTTCGGTAAGTGGGTAAAATTTATATAAGTGTTATATGCTTAAATCATAGATTTTATACGGTTAGATTATATAATTTACGCGTTAGAATTAACCGATTTAAGTCACGGTTGTATTATTTGATAGGAAACGTTTTAATTCGCATCGGGAGCACAAGAGAGGCTGAAATCAACCATTTTCAGGCAAGCTCCTAACCCTCTCTTCGCGATATTTATTTCCCTTGAAAGTCTTTGAGGTTTCTTCTACTCTAAACCCTCCCTCACCTTGACTCGGTTCTACGCATAAATAATAATAATCCGCGTAGTAACCATTTTACGACTTTTATTTTATTAATAAGTTTATTGTTAATGGGATAAGCTAAGTAATGATGTCATGGCGCCTTTTATTTCAACCGTCACGGAGCTTCGTATCGCTCCGCTTTCCTTGGGAATGATGCCGAACCCGTTGGGGTTAGGTTCTTAGAGAAATTGGTTATGGTTAGAATTAAGAAAATGTGTTAAAGAGTTTATTATGTAGGTTGAGATGACTTTATGTGAATGAAAAGTAATAAGAATGGTATTACGATGTTATGTGGTTATGTACATGAGGAGTTATGAGTTATGGAAAAATGTTATGTAAAGTTAAGCTGGGAAGATATAAAGTCAATAATGTCAGTAAGTGTGTCTAAGGGTATGGGTACAAAGCCACTGACTGTTGACCGTGGGTCGTGGCAGTTGATGGCTGGATGTATGGGCGCCAGTCATCGGTTGTTACGATAAGCGCTAGACGGCCAGAAGAGCTGGTACTCCAGATTCCCGCCTTGGTTTGTGCATTTCATGATGTGTGTGCTACAAAGGGCTGGGTTGCATTCACGTGGGGACATGCTTTGTGTGTGACGGGATGTGTGAACATTTACATGACCCGGTTGGTCTAAGAGCCAATTTGGGTACCCTAGATGAGCATATGCATTTAGAGCATGTCGCATGTGTGAATTCTTATGTGTGGGCGTAGCAGGGCCTGATGTTTGGTTTATGGGGGCCTTGTCATCACGTTTATGCTACGGAAGCCCTTGCATTTCTTATGTGTTGCATCGCATGGTTCTAATGTTACTGTTATTCTGGACGGGAGTACCGTGCCAGGTGTCGGGAGTACCGACTCATGTGAGCTTTGGCTCAGCTTAGATATTAGCTCGGGGTTGGCCCGAGGGAAGACCAAGATCACGGAAGTATATGATTATGTGATGTATGACATGATGAACACATGAGAATATGATGGGAATCAGGAAAAGTATGTAACAAGTATCAGGAAAAGACAAAAGTTGAATGTCAGGAAAAGCCGACCATGTCAGGAAAAGGCTGGTCTAAGAGAATGATGATATGGTAGCCTATGTTAGGCTACAACAGGTTTGTATGTGGGACCCGGGTGCCAATGTTTGACTTATGTGGGCCCCTGGTTCCTTGTGTGCAGTTTATTTTATGTTATGCATGTAGAAGTAAGGTACGTATAGCTCATGACATGGCGTGATTTCATTGACATGAATTGCATGGGGTGTCATGGGAAGAGTCCTATCCTAAACCCGTAACTTTCTTTCTAGAGCTTGCTGAGTCTCGCGACTCATGTTGTTTTACATCATTCCAGGTCAGCATATCCTGAGATCGCAGGTGTGTTCATCGGGGTTTGGGTCCAGACCGTCATGTCATGGTAGCAAGTGCAGAGCTCTCCCAAACCTAGATCCTGGGTGTCATCGTGTCTTAATAAGGTTAATGTTTATGTTTTCAGAGTTTGTCGCATGTTATGTAAGCCCAAGTGGGGCCCAAGTGATGAATGGTTGTAAAGATTATGATGAGATGTTATAATAAAGAAAAATTATGATTTCAAAAAGGGTTATGTGTGTGTTGTAGGTGCGTCATTGTTCGATATCATTTTTATAATGACCCTCTCACGGATCCTCTATCCGCGGTAGGGGCTCCGGGAGGCGGGCCGTTACATCTTGGGTGGAGCTGTGATGCTCCACCTCAATCTCAGATTCTCTTTCTTGTTCCTCTTGATCATCATCATGATCAGAGGTTTGATTTTCATGAGGGTTTGGAACTTCTTCTAGGTTGGATTCTATTGGAGCAACTGGAAGAGGGCCTTCAGCTTGCTCCACCTCAATTTGAGACCCTCCTAGAATGGCAAAATCATCTGGACTACTATTATTGTTGGTTTCTTCAGAATTTACGATTTTATAAGGGAAAATGGCTTCATTAAATATGACATCTCTGCTAATAATAATTTTTATCCCACCAGATTGTCTTTCCCATAATCTAAAGCCTTTGGTTCCTTCTTGGTAACCAACGAACACACACTTAATGGACCTAGCATCTAACTTACCTTCTGATTTGTGAGCACATGCTTCACAACCAAACACCCTTAGGTAATCTAGATTTAATTTTCTACTGGTCCATATTTCTTCAGGGGATTTTAGATTTAAGGCAGTGGAAGGACTTCTATTTACCAAATAGGCTGCAGTAGATAAGGCCTCCCCCCACAAAGACTTTGGCATATTAGAGGTGAACAAGAGGCATCTAACCTTTTCAAGAAGAGTTCAGTTCATCCTCTTAGCTACCCCATTTTGTTGGGGTGTATACCTCACAGTCCTATGTCTAAGTATACCTTGGGTATTGCAGAATTCATCAAACTCTTTGTTACAGAATTCTAGACCATTGTCTGTCCTTAAGATTTTAATCTTTCTATCTATTTGATTTTCAATTAAGTTCTTCCAAGTCTTAAACTTCTTCAGAGTCTAGTCTTTAGATTTTAAAAGAAAAACCCAAACCTTCCTAGTGAAATCATCAATAATAGAAAGAAAGTATCTGTTACCACCATGAGTAGGGACCTGAGAAGGCCCCCATAAATCAGCATGTATATATTCTAGGCATACCTTCGCCAGGTGGGTTCCCTTATGGAAACCCAGCCTGTGTTGCTTGCTTAGAACACATGGCTCACAAAAGTCAAGGGACCCCACTAGCACTGAACCAAGGTAGCCTTGGTTAGACAGTGCCTTAAGACCTTTTAGGCTCATATGGCTAAGTCTCAAGTGCCATAATTTTGTCTTATCAGATTTGACTATGCATGCAGAATTAATATTATCAGAAGGGGAATAACAACCATTCAACACATATAATCCATTTTTCTTAGCTCCAGTTAGTATTAGATTATCTCCCTTAAACACATGCATGGATCCATTTTTTGCCTTATAAGAGAACCCTAGTTCATCTAATGTGCCAAGGGATATCAGATTCCTTTTTAGATCAGGCACATATCTTACATCAGTTAATGTTATAATTTTGTTGTCATGCAATTTGAGAGATATGTTTCCTATATCTCTAATCCTACAGGATTGGTTATTACCCATAAACACTGTCCCTGATTCTTTTTTATCAAATTTTTGAAACCAATCAATGTTAGGGCACATATGAAAAGAACAGCCGGAATCCATGATCCATTCATTATCAATAGAAAAATTTGAAACAGTAAGTACCTCAGCTAAGCAATTTGAATTATTAGGATTAACATTTATATTTACCCCTTGCTTTTGTTTCTTAATAAAGTCATAACAGTATTTCTTGATGTGTCCTTCTTTCTCACAGTGATAGCATTTCCATTTTTGCTTACCCTTTTTATCTTTCTTCTTACCCTTTTGCCCTGACCCAATGGTTTGATCATTATTACTTGTAAAGTGTTTTTTCTCATTCTTACTCTTTACAAATAAGTTATTTCCAGATTTCTTAGATGTTCCCAGTTCTAAGTCTCTAGCTTTAATGCCTGAAATAACAAGGTCTAAAGTAGGTACTATGCCAGTATATCTCAATGCATGTTTAACAACATCATAATCATCAGGCAATGCATTTAACAAAATCATAGCTTCACTCGAGTCACCTAATGCTTGATCAGTACCTCTAAGTAGCAATGCAAGTTTAGTGAATTCATCTATATTCTCATCCATTGTCTTAGATGTACTCATTTTATAATTAAACAGCATGCCTTTTAGATATACTAAGTTAGGTGCATTAATGACAGAAAATAAAGCATCTAATTTATTCCATAGCTCTAAGGGAGTAGTCATACTATCCACTTTGCGAATCACACTGTCACTTAGATGGAGGAAAATCAGATTAAAGGCTTCCTCCCTGATTTCCTCTGTCCTTGCAAGCTGGTCTGCTGACCATTTGCGATTGTCTGTCTCAAGTGCTATAAGCACTTTATGATGAGAGAGCAATACTCTCATCTTTTTCTTCCAGCTTCCAAAGTCTCATTTTCCATCAAATATACTGATTTCAAATCGGGTAGAATTCATCTTCATATTGCACGAAGGTAACCTAAAGGGCTCTATTCACTGAAATGAATCAATACAGCAAACACCCGCTGACACAGACTTTATCAGAGAACCCTAAGTTTTTGAAAAACGATTGACCTTACAGAAAACCCTAGAAGCCGAATTTAACGCGGCTCTGATACTACTGTTGAGACTCGACACTAAACCTTAGGGTTTTACTTAAGCAATTACAGACTATTCGATGGTCTGAATGAAACAATCATTCACAGTGCTGGAATCAAAAATACAAACACAGAGAAACAAAAAGAAATGGAGGCATAAGAGTTTTTACCGTGGTTCACCTCAAACTGAGGCTATGTCCATGTTGAGCTCGAGAGAGAAGAGCTCACTGCACTATAAAATGAATAATCAGATTACACCCTCATAAGCCCTCACTAACAAAACCCTCAAAAACAATCAATGGTTCGAGAAAACAAAACTGCCGATCAATAACTTAATACAGATTAAAGGCAAACCTATCGAACCATAAAAACTATACAAACATGTATAGAAAAGAAATCGGGAACAAACCAGAACGAAACCCTAGCCAAAAGGCGAGAGCCTTCAACCCGCAAGAACAACCCGACTACCTTTTTGATTTTTCTTCGTATTTTCCGCCTCTCATGGTTCACATCTCGAGGCATAAAAAAAAAACGATTAAGAGCGGCTGGGATTGCGCCTCATAAAGTGTAGATGGATGGATCAGATCAAATCGTGCAAGCACGATTATAATCCCAACAGAAAACGACAGAGGAGCAGGAGAGCAGGAGATGATCGGGCAAAAGGCTGAGAGGGCATAATCAGGCACCAGCTGAAGGTGAGTTGATGGTTGCCACGTGCAGCCATCCAGCAGCTGCCAAATGGTAGCACGTGGTTGCTGCATGTAGCCCTCCAGTCAGCTAAGAGTAACGACGCCGTTTGGAGCTTCACAGCCAACAATAACGTATAATGTCATTCTATCACTGACCATTCATGATAATAGCTTTTAGGGTACAAATTAAGTGATTGAATCATGATAAGTTAAGATTCGCATTAGTAGATTATGAGTTCGATTTCTTATCCTGCGCAATGAGATGAAGTTTTCACCTGTGATTTATTTTTTATATTAAAATCGAAGCAAAAACAATAATCTCAATGACCATTCATAATAATTTTATGAGTGGTAATTAATATTGATGATATAAAAAATTAATTATCTATATTTACGAAGAAACATGTCAGGTGACAAAAAGTCTTGAAGCTCGAACTCTTAAATTGATCTTCTGTAAAAAGAATCATGATATTATTTTGAACTTGTCTGGAAAAATAATTGTAATACTTAAAAGCTACCCCTAAAGGAATAACAAAAAATGAGCAAGGTAGCTGGAAATTGTAATAGATAATGCTTACCTCATTTGACAAATCTTCCTTTATTTATATAGTATTTTAGAGATATTGCTTTGCTCAAGATTAAGTTTTCTTGTCTCTGTCACTTGAAAATGGTGATCATAAACAAATTTGAAGAGATTAAGTTTATTTTAGTAATTTTTCTTCTAAGATTTAAAAAAAAAAGAGATTTATTAGCTACTAAATTATAGAAAATAATCGTAAAATATGATTGTGTTTATCACTCAATTAAAAAAAAGAAAAGAAAAATACTAGTAAGATTTAATAGTTCAATCTTGTCAATTTATGAAAAACCCATGTCCTAAGTCGAATAAGACCGAAGTAAAATATTGAGGGCTAGGGTAGGCTGGTTAGGCAAGTTGATCAAGGGTGGATTGGTTATGCAAATTGAAAACAAAAATAACCTAATTAAGCAGACTGAGGTCAAGAATAATTTGGTTAGATGGAATATATGTCACATGTTTAATCTTCGGACATATCAATAATATTTTGCTAGTATTATTAATCATAATATTATAAAATTTAATTTATTCAAGATTTTAATATAATAATGTTATTAATAAATTAATATCATTAAGATTGTATGAATATTATATTTATTATAGTATTAATTTTACAGTAACAATATATCAAACCTGATGTTCTAATCAATGTTTTTAAAATTGGACTGGATGGACCAGCTCAGTGGCTGACAGAACAGTTTGATTCAGTTTTAAAAGGCCCCCAAAGAGAACAGTGGAGGCATTCAAATGATGGTTTGTTTCTAGGGAAATTAAATCGTTTTTAGAGTTTTTTTTTTTAACTTTAGGATTCATAATATATATATACAATACATGTACGTATGAATAAAAATATCATTTGAACATATAAGGATTGAGGGAAGATTTTAATGAAAAATCTTTTGCAAGTCCACGTGGCAGGACATAATCCAACTTGTCAAAACGCAGTACACATGTCGATCAGCAATTGGGGGCTGGCATATCCAAATTATCCAAGGGAGGGAAAGGGCAGATAAGGGCGTGGCTCTACATCACAGAAACAATACAAACAAATCGCAGAGAGAACACCGTCCACATCACCATCGCCCTCAACCTCAACCTCAACCTCACCCTCCCCCAATTGTATTTCCACTTATTAATTTGTTTCCCACTCGATCGCCCGTGGCAGAAAAATCTCTAAGCATAGGATGGCTCAGGCTATGGCCTCGATGGCTGGCTTACGCGGCTCCTCCCAGGCTGTCTTGGAGGGCAACCTCCAGCTCAGCGGCTCCGCCCGCTTGAACGCCGCCACCGGCCCCAGAATTGCATTGCCCCGCCTAGGCTTTGCCGTTAGAGCCCAGCATGGCTCCGCGTCCGCCGAGACCGAGACTAGCCGCCGGGCGGTGCTGGGTCTTGTCGCCGCCGGCCTAGCATCTGGTTCCTTCGTTCAAGCTGTGCTCGCCGCCGCCACTCCCATCAAGGTCGGACCTCCTCCGCCACCTTCCGGTGGTCTGCGTAAGTTTCCGGCCGCCCTGCTCATTCAAAAATAATGCTCATTATTTGTTTAATTGTGGACCTAATCATCTGATCCGGCTAGGTCAATTTTGAATCATTATCATAGATGGGAACTAATATAGTTCTCCAAACTGTAAGCGAATTAAGTGACCAGTTGGAAGAAATACCTAGTCTGTTGCCAGCTGCCTGCCTGATTGCTCGGGTGAAATACTTAATCTTCCTTTTGATTGCTTTTAAAAACAATTTAAAGGACTTGTAATTATTTTTGTTATAATTAATTTCTGTAAATTAAATATAACTAAAATATTTAAAATTTTATATTTATTAATTAAAAATACAATATCAGAATATATAATTATTTGGGTAAGTTATAATAGTCTGTAATTGCATATATTTGTTGGGTCGCATATGGTACCATAATGAACTGAAGAAGAAGAAGAAGAAGAAAGCTATAATTAATTCAATCATGGTGGGAAAATTTGCATGTTTGGCAGCTGGGACATTGAATTCCGACGAGCCAAGAGACCTGGATCTGGCGTACAAGGACCGATTCTTCCTGCAACCACTGCCTCCGGCGGCGGCGGCGGCGAGGGCGAAAGACTCTGCAAAAGACATTCTTAACGTGAAGGGGTTGATCGACAAGAAGGCCTGGCCTTACGTCCAAAACGACCTTCGCCTCAAGGCAGAGTACCTGCGCTATGACCTCAACACTGTCATTTCCGCAAAGCCCAAGGACCAGAAGAAGCCCCTCCAAGATCTCACTGGCAAGCTCTTCCAGACCCTCAGCGGAGTGAGTAAATTATAATCTTTCTTGCTGCGATGACAATGACAACAACAATCACGAGTTTTTATTGCACTTAGTGAAAATTACGTGAATTTTAACTTTTTTTACGCTGACTTGCTTTTGTTTCTTCTGTTCAGCTGGACCATGCTGCAAAGATCAAGAGCACCCCTGAAGCAGAGAAGTACTATGCTGAGACTGTTAGCGCACTCAAAGATGTGCTTGCCCAGCTTGGTTAAAGGGATCTAATGAACTGTTTGTGCATGTAATTTTAAGCTTTGCACCTAATTTATGAGACACTTCTGTTTGATCAGTGCTATCTGAAGGGAATTTATTTGAATTCAAGCAAATTAAGAGACAAACCTATTGACAACGCCTGAATCAAAAACTATGAAATACAGAAGCAAGAAGTAAAGACGATACCTCGACAAGGCTAGTTCTAGCCCGGGAGTTCTCTGGGTTCCTTGAAAAGTGACCATGGTTGGTTTATAGACACACAAAACACTTCTTCCCCTGGGGCCAGTTGCGCAGACTTTCTGAGAGGTAATATTGGAGTGAATGAGCTCATTATTCTTCGCATAAAACCATAAGTTTCCATGTCTAGCTGCATAGGGTTTGAACTTCTTAATTGCTGGATTTTCTTCCATAAAATTCATGGGGATGAATAAAAAAAACCTAACCTTTTCCCAAGATGAAAAGAGATTCTGCGGAACGTCGACTCTTGCAAAGGCTTCATTTACCATATCAACGCAAACTAGTCCAGAACTCCAGAATCCATCCTCTGCGATTGCTAAGCAGTAGATAACCCCATTAATTATTCGACCAAAACCAACACTTTTGACCCCTCGTGCCGAGATCACGCAAAGAAGCAACCTCTAGGAGTTTCCAAGAAGGAAGGTCTTTGCTTCCAAGAGAAAGAACTTCACAAAAATGTTCTCCATAATAGTAGATGGAGGCCACTCTATAATCACAAACAGATGGTACAAAATATATCACCATTGTCCTAATCCCTGGATGTGAATCAGGCAAGTCATGTACTTGTCTAGTCGAAGGATTTCTTACGCAAAATTTGCGAGTTGAATTGTTTCGCTCCACAAACAAGCCATGGCAACTATGCCGGATTGAGCATGCTTCCTTAGCACCACCTATGCTGGGATCTTCTCCTTTTAGTAGGTTCTGCTCATTTGCTTCTCAATGAAGCGCCGATCCAGAACCATGGCAAACCACTTGGCTCGTTTTTTTTTTTTTATTGTTTTCAAGTTATTTTTAATTTTTTAAAATAATAAAAATATATTTTTTTATTATTTTTAAAAATATATTTTTGAAAATAAAAAAATTATAAAAAAACCTAAAAACAACAAAAAAATTGTTTTTGAGTGTTTTCATCCAAAACAAATTTTAAACTCAAAATATATTTATTTATTTATTTATTCATATTTTATTATTGTAAAGAAAAAAAATATTACAAAATTCATTAACTTAAAAATGTATATATATTTTTAATAATATATTAACATTAAATATTTCTAATTTACTAAATAATCAAATTTATTGAATAAAATATCATTAAAAAGTTATTTTCAAAATTAAAAAAAACGTATTTTCTAATTTTCTGTTTTGAGAAATAGTTTTTCAAAATGATAAAGAAAAAGTATTTTTAATTTTTTTAAAATAGACTACTAAAACAAAAAATTAAAATTAAATTCAAAATTCAAAATTAAAAATTAAAAAGTAAAGAGAACGCAATCTTAATTTCTGAAGAACTCTTGAACCTGACTAACCTCTCCACATGCAACCGGCTCATTATCTCGACACCCAATTCATCAGGGATTGTTCCATGCTAGTGATTAACTTTGGACACGTCTTGATTAGTTTGCTTTTTGTAGCTTCTACTACTCTCTGCTTGCAAATTAACACTATAAGAGTTTCGATTTTTCTCGATGGTGAAAAAATCATCAAAAAAAATTGAAAAATTACCAGTAAAAATTTTCCCAATAGTAATTATAATCGTTGAAAATATCGTCGTTGGGAAAGCTTGCTGGCGGTTGAAAACTGCCAGTAAAGACTCTTTACCATAAACCACCAGTAAAAACAATCATTATCGGCAGTATTTTTAAATCGCTGAAAATTTCTAGCGGTTTCAAAAAATCGCCAGCAAAGTCAAAACTTTGCCGACGGTTTTCATAAACCATCGGCAAAGGCCAATCGTCGGCAAAACCCAATAAATTGCCGATAATTTTAAAAAACAATATCAAGATTATCTGAAGTTCTCAAGGAAAAACAAGATCAGGATTATCATATACTATTTAAAAGGAGTATTACAATTGGATCAAAGGAGCAAATATAGAGACAACGGCGATGTAATCCTTTCTAACCCAAAATAAAGACAGGACGGGGGCGAATTACCCAAAATAGAGACAAGGCAGGGGTGAATTTTGGTTGGTATTATATAAATCATATTCTCGGCGATTTCAAAAATCGTTGGGGATAGGTCAACATCATCGACAATTTATAAAAATCATCGGAGATGTGTATGTCATAGCTGGCAATTTTTGAAATCGCCTAGGATTGTGTTAAATCCCTGACGATTTTGTAAACTACAAGAAATTATGGTGTATTAACAGTCTCGCATTTATTGTAGAGAGGGTTTGTATTAAGAGTTTTTAACTCTTAGATTTATTTTCATTGTATTTGTTATAGTTTACCTAGTGTAAGCTAGAGAGCCCATTTGAGTAAGAGATTTATATTTTTTTAGTCGCGGATTAGAGGACCTACTCTGTTTGAGTAAGGGGTTTATAGTGAACTTATTTCAAAATCTTTAGTGGGAAGTTAAGCTAGTAGACTAGATTTGGAAAGTCAAACCACTATAAATCATCGTCTCATTGTGTTTGTGCCATATGTTTGTTTGTTCTTTTTAGCATCTCTATATCTCTTACTTAATTTGTATATTTAACTTCTCATCCATAAAGATTTCATATTCATTATTTTCAAGACGAGATCGTTTTTACACGGTTGATACCTTATTGTGCCAGTTAAAGTTTTAAGATTTAATGAAGGTGTGGTCTTCACATACTACATGTTTATTTCTTAAAAGAATTTTCAAGAGAAAATAATTATTTTTATACCAATTCACCTCTTTTTGGAGTGTGTCATAACATTTCAATCTTATCATTTTTCATAAATAATAAATAATAATACATAATATTTTTTTTAATTGAAAAAAATAATTTCGTGGTAGGAGCACCATGCTCTCTATCATGTTGGTCAGGGAGTTTCTGAAGCACGAAACCATGCTTCAACAACTCTCATTGGCGCCCCCTTTTCCATCTTCCATCAAAGTCAATGTCGATGCAAGCTTTGTGAATGGAAAATTAAGCACTTTGGACATATACTTGCAAGGAACACCGAAGATGCATTTTGGGCAACGATATGCTGCTCCTCCGAGACCTCTACCCCATTGGAAGCAAAAGCTTTTGCCTTTTGGGAAGCCACGCCCACGCTAATAGTAAACCTCACTGCTCAACGTACGCTTTCATCATGGATGCTAGAGACATCATGACACAATGTCCTTGCTAGAATGTAAACTTCGTCAATAGGCCAGCACACGAGGATCCCCATATTATTGGTTCAAAAGTGAAATCGCTCACTCCGGACGTCTCCACATCCTAGCTCGACAGAATGTGAAGGGATTAATTATGGTGATTCAGCTGAACACAGTGGCTAGACCCGAGCTCGCTGCGCATAAGGAGTCTCCCCTTTGGAGGATAACTCTTACACTGCCGTTGACGAGACTCGATCCTCGGTCTTGATCCAAGATTCACCACGAGAGGCACTTTGTGCCCCCTTCTTGACCAACTGGGCATCCCCATATTCTTGTCCCAAAAGATAATCGCTCACCCCAAATGCCCCACACCCGACTGACAGAATGTGAGGGGGTTAATTTTGGTGATTCAGTCGGGCACAGTGGCTAGACCAGTGCTCACTGCGCAAAAGAAGTCCCCATCATTTTAAGAGATTGCTTCCACACTGCTGCTGGCGAGACTCGATCCTTGATCCTTGTCTCAAACTTCACCTTGATGACACTTTGTGCCCCCAACTATGACCAACTGAGCTGCCCATGCGGGCGAGGCATCCCCATATTCTAACTACATGGGCATGGGATGGAAGCACTAATGTCAACCACAAGCAATGTCCATCCAATGCCAAGATGACTATTGTGATCACACCTTTGAATGCTTTCACCATTGTAATAGACATTGTAATTTCGTGTTTGCTACTTTTGATCCCCTTAAGCTGAGCTCAGGGCTCTTATATGTTATTTGTAAAGCAACATAAAAAAATAATAATAAATCAAATGCAAATTTCAAATTGAAGCAATTCTATATTGCCCGAATAACTCGTACAGACGCCTTACCGAAACCAAATTCGCAGTATTTTGACTGTCAATCTCGTCATTTTAATTTGTTTCGGCAACCACAGATTTTATCAAAAGAAGCGCCAATGTTCTCTTTTTCGAGCAGAGCAAGCCTCCTCCATCTTCCTCCTTCAAGCACAACCTCCAACCTCCTTCACACAGCCTTCTTCCTCCTTTCTCCTCGCCGACAACCTCTCATCGCCAGCACAACAAACCCCATCTTTCTTCCTCCTCCTTCCTCGCCGCCAGCACAGCAAACCCCCTCATTCTTCCTCATTCTTCCTCGCCGCCAGCACAGCAAGCCCCCCTTCCTTCCTCCTCCTCATTTTAGTTTATATCTTGATTAAGAATCGCTGCTAATAAACTCACTGCTGATTTTGGGATTGCGACACCATTCACTCTCCCAATGTTGTTGGGGTTGAAAATAACGACAATTTGGATGCTTAAATGGGTGGGTTAAGTAAATAAACGAGTGGTGGCACTGCTAGTGCTAGCCAATAGCCATGGGAAAAGATGTGGTTGAGACATCTCTCCCATCTCAAAGCGATAGGGGGCAATGCCCATTTTCTCCATTATTTGTTTGGCAGCTAAACAAAAATGTAAATGTTATTAATAAGGACAGCTTTGAGTGTATATCTTACACAAATATATATATATATATATATAAGAACAGTCACAAGATTATTCAAATTCTACTGTTTATTCTTATAATTTCTTTAGGATGGAGCAGGTCCATTGATTGATAATATATATATCACTAGAGGAGACGGACGCCGTAGGTGGAGGGGATGTACATTACGGTGGAGAGAGAGAGAGATAGGAAGACAATGGACAGAGGGAGAATGAGGAAGAACTTGCCAGGAAGCCTTCAATGGTAGATTTGTAATATTTTTGAGAGATGAGGGTAATTTTGTCAGAGCAATTTAATTTCGGTAAGGCGTCGGTACGAGTTGTTCGGGCAATGTAGAATTGCTCATCTAACAAAGGATAACACATATAAAGAGAGAGAACATGGACTGAGAAAATCAAAATTACTAGTGATTATCTAAACATTACAAATTTATTTTTAGATTCAAAATCATATATATCTAGATGGAGAAACAAAATTATGTCTTTAACAAAAGAAAAAACCAAATTATATGTACATATAATAAAATGAAAACTATTTAAAAATATGTGTTTGAGTTGAGGTGGGGTTGGGCTGGAGGATCCTACGCCCGCCCCATTTGGAGAATATATATATTTTTATATATTGGAATTGGCAGCCGTTGCCATTCCTAAACAGGAAAACCAAAGAAGCACACCGACCAGGAGAAAATGCAGGAGGCGATGGCCCACTGTTTTTTTATTTCTTCTGTTCAGCTCAGGTACTGTATGCAGAGACTGTAACCACCCTCAAATACCCAATCTACTGAACTGTTTGTGTAATTGTAAGCTTTGCTTCAGATTGATGATCAATTCGAGCAAACCATGCTGCAATCCTACCAATAGTATCTGAAACAAAAACTACGTACCGAATAGAAAAGTAAGAAGTTGATGGCATCTGAACCAAAAACTACAAAGTGGGAAAGGTGTAGCTTGGGAGATCTTCTCTAGGCTGTTCTTCTTCAGTTCTCATTCCTTGTAGAGTAACCAAGGTTTGTTTATAGACGTACAAACACTTCTTCCGCAGAGATGACAAATCACGGATAGTCTGAAAGGCAATATCGTAGCAAATCATCCTATGATTCCACCCATAAAGCCACAAGTTTCCATCGCAAGCAGCAAAGGGCTTGAAATTCTTCATTGCTGGATTTTCTTTCATAAAATTCATGGGGACGACAATCTTGTTCTTGGCCCATATTTGATTCCTGACATCTTCCAACACCCAGATGATGAGCCTATCTTCCACTATACTGGCAACCGAAGGTTTATGATCCCAGTCGAAGAATTTAACCATTTTCCACGATGGAAAGAGACGCCGCGGCACATTTACTCTCGTAAAGGCTTCATTTACCATGTCAAGGCAAAGCATTCCCGAATCCCAGAAGCCATCCTCCCCAGTTGCAATGAAGTAGATGACCCCATTCATCGACAAAATCCAACCCTTTTGGCCCCTCTTAATTAGATCTCGCAAAGGACCAACTTCGAGGAGTCTCCAATCTTTATCTTTGCTTCCGAGAGAAAGGACTTCACAGAAAACATATCCATCCCGTTCTACATCACTATAGATGGAGGCCACTCTATAATCACAAGCGGATGGAACAAAATACAACTCCATTATTATCATCCAAGGGCGATGATCAGGCAAGTCGAGTACTTGTCTAGTCGCAGGATTTCTTATACGAAACTTCTTGGTCAAATTGCTCCGCTCTAGCAACAAGCCATGGCAAGTATTCCAGATTGAGAATGCTTCTTTAGTCCCCCCACCTATTCCAGGATTTTCTTCTTCTTCTTCTTTGGCAAACTGCTGAATATAATTGCTTCTGCTCATATGCTTCTCAATGAATCGTCGATCCTGAATCATGGAAAACCATTTCTTGGAGACACTCTTGAACCTAATCAAGCTCTCTGGCGGCAACCAGCTCATTATCTCGGTGATCATTTCATCGGGCAGGTCCGGCAGGGGCTGTTCCATGCTAGTGATCAGTTGTCAGTTGCTTCTCGCAGCCTCTGTTACAGCTCTGCCAGCAGAGATTTCCCCCCTTCTCCTGGGATACTTAGACGCCCCAAAGTAATACTGAAAGAACATATACAAACGTAATATCATGCAATCGCAGAAATTAGGAGAAGCCATTTTGTGCCCCCAACGGGCCACATTGGCGAAAAATGTTGGAGCCCTATGCCAAGCTAAGTAATCATATTTCTAAAAGATTTTCTAACAAAGAAACATATTGATGTAAATGTGTGTACGAGTTTAACATGATCACTTACGCCATGCCCCCAAGGCACAATATATAATTTCCAGCAAATTGGCCAAGGAATACCACGTTGTTAACAGAAACGAGGAAGACGGAAACAATGAATCCCGTGTGTATATACACAGATTGATTTACAAGATAAGCCTACTGAAGATATGATTTCTTTTAATAAATGTGAACAAACTCGAACTCAAACTCAAAATCAAACTAATCAATCTCAAACTAATCCTAATCTTTGAAGATTCTTGTAAAATTAACGAAGCGATCTCCATCTGCAAACAGAGCCTGAGATTAAAAAGCGGCCAGATCAAAGATGAGAAGAGAAGACGATCGTAGGGTTTATCAGTGACAGAAGACAGATCTTTTGATGCATCATTATAAGTTCATGGATAATGGACGCAGCGCTTAGCGACTTACCGATGGAGAAGATGAAGAAGGCAGACGCAGAGAGAAGCCGTTCTTGATCCCCCAAAATTTGGACCCTACGTTATTATAGTATATTATATTATATTATATATATATTTGATCATCCCTTAATCGTACATGATTCGAGTCAAATCGCCAAAATATGATCCCCATGTCTTGTAATTGACGGGATTTTAGGGGTTATAATTTGGTATATATGGATATTTAGGGGTGAGGTGAAGCGATTATTATGGTTTCTTGGAAACTAATGGGAACCCAACCCATATTGTGATTCCAATTGTGTTAAAATTAATTTTATAGAAACCATAATGATAAAATTAAAGTCAACCCAAATAAAATCAAATTTAATTTTAGTATCAATCATGATTAATTCAAGTTTGATTTATGTAAAATTCGAATTAACAGCATTTATGAGCATCCCTAATCAATAAACAGGTTGCATTGTACAGATATAAGGGTAAGCCAAAATTTCAAGATTTATATTTTCAAATATAATAAAATAATCATGAGATATTAATACTCATTCATGAACATATATGTAAGCTCTGAGCCCGAGGGGATTTGTTAATGGAAAAGGATATATAAATAACATTATCATTTCCATAACCTACACTTGAAATTTTTAAAATTTGATATAATAATATCAAGAATGCCAATCACTATTCAAAAATTGCACATATTTAAAAAAAAAAATTAGATTATTCCTAAGATTAGACTCATAACAATCTTTTACAAAATTACATTAATTTATAAAATGTGGATGCATGTAATAATTAATTTTGTGAACTATTAGGAGTGTCAAGTGTGATTTATTTTAAATAAATATGAACAAAATATAAATAGTAATATATAAAAAAATCATAAACAGTATAAAATAAGGACTAATTAATAAATAATTAATTATACAGTAATATACTATAAATTAAAAATTGGAATAATCAATAATATAAATATTAGTATTATTTATATTCAAAATATTAATAATCGCATACTTGTCTGATCTCTAAACATATTTACGTAAAACAATAAAAAATAAAACTAAAGTTACGTATTAGTATTGATAGTTCTGCCACTTCAATTATATAAAACTTAATCGTTATCGTATAATGATTTGATTTATAAAATATCTAATCATTCTCTGATACTAATTTTAATTTTTTATGATTTGTATAATTATAAAATTTTAATCATTATCTAGTAATGATTTAGGTATTTCTGTAGTTATAAAATTTTAATTATTATCTAATGATGATTTTAATTTTTATAATTATGATTTTTTTTATAATTTTTAAATTATGCTTTCACCCTTTTGCTATTGACTCCTTAGGTTCACACTAAACAGGAACTAGAAAAATTACTAACTATTTTAATAATATTTATTAGAATTTTTTCTAATTTGTATTAAAACTCTTTTAATTCATTTTCTAGGGGAATCATTCTATAAGCTTGTGTGATAGCACACATTTTTCATAAAAAATGTATAATTATTACATATATTTTCTATGGAAATAATCAAACACTCTTAATTTTTCTATGAAATTTATTTTCTAAAGAGGTGGGGTGGTTTTTGTTTTTTAGGCAATCATTAGCTAGAATTAAATTCTAAGTAATACAATCAAACACACTCTATATATTTCTATAAATTATTAGTTGTGAACATTCTATTAATTACCATACAATTCAATCATTCTATTAATTTATATCCCAATAAAATTTATTAGGGTATGGAATAAATTTCAAACCCTTTGATTAAATCATATATGTCCAATTTAACTAATGTTAACTTTTTTTGTGAAATTAGAAATTCTTTCCTAATATCCACGTCATCTTAGATAAGATTTTCTAGAGTAACATCTTGGAAGACCACCTATTAAACAATAATGATAGATATTTCATGTGACACTCGTGCTTCCAAGCAAGATATACCAAGCCCAACATCCCTTCAAAATAAAGATTTTATTATGATTTTCTTAGAGCGTGGATTGGGGTGAGACCCACCTCCCTTGAAAATTAATTTGGCGAAACTCAAGATATCCTAAGTTAATAAAAAAAAAAAAAGGAAGAAGATATACAAAATTCAACTTTGCATACTTATATAAGCTATGATAAGCTATACACAAAGTATGATAAGCTATACACAAAACAATCATGATGCTCTTAAGCCTAAGGATCACATCTAAAGATATCACTAAACATCATCTCAGGATTATCTTCCAGGGTATAATTCTAACAATCTAATCAACATTAAGACACCTAAAAACATGTTTATAAATGACCCTTAATTTTATGTTTGGAGTCATGCTTGTTGAAATGTCATAATTTAATCGAAAGAGAATGTTTTCTTCTGATTAGTAAACATAGCCTGCCTATCCTTGATTTAATGAACTTTAAATTCTAAATTGTAAATACTAAACCCTAATTCCCTATTAGCAAAACATGATGGGAGTTGGTTCTAGCTTTGCTAAAAAGAGTGACCTGTTTAATTTATCCATTTTTAACGGGATTTTAAGTGAGATCGAAAAAGTATCCATAAAATCGGATCGTAAAATCGAATCGTAAAATCGTAAGATTTTAGAGATAATTAAAAATACCTTTCAATTTTTGTAAATATATGATTATAATAACATAATTTTGTAGAAAATGAATTAATATATTTTAATAACCTGATTATTTCTTATTATAGTTCAAAAGATGATACTTCCAAAGTATAGCTCAAAAACTAGCAGGTTGGTATAGGCAATTTAGAGGCAAAATATAAGTAATTTAGAGGTAAAATATAGTTTAAAATTCTTTAGAGAATTCTTTCAATGTCTTCAATTAGATTTATGTTGTATTTTTTTCTTGATTTAACATTAATTAAATCAAGTAAAATCCCGATTTGGGGTTTGGTGGTCCATTAATTAATTACTTGTTTGTTTTGATTTACTTATGCAATTAATGTTAAATCAAGTAAAAATTATAATTTAAATCAAGTAAATTGGAACTTATGCAATTAATGTTAGATGCTATGTGACATTGGAACTTATGCCATCAATGTTAAATCAAGTTCCAATTTAGAGGCAAAATATAACAATTCATTGCATAAGTTCCAATGTCAGATGCTATGTGACATTGAGACGTTAGAAGGATCCTCTAAATTGTAACTTAAATCAATGAAAGTCTTTGAATCGTAAAATCGTTTAGCAATCTCTGAAGCGTAAAATCGTATATGTAAAATTGAGATTTTATAAGATTTTTATCCCAAATTGGATTTTACATGGGATTTGAATCGTTTAGGGGTCTTCGAATTGTAAAATCATAAAATCATACGCGTAAAATCAAAATTTTAACAACAATGATCCTAATCTTCTTTGTTATCTTGTTTGAGCTTTTATATATATATATATATATATATGGATATCAGTATAAACTCATATATATTCATTGTCCTTTGGGTGTGGAGTAGACCTATAATAAATGACAGACTATGAACACTAGATAATTACACTTAAATTTGTGTGTGAACTTGTCTTTAGGAAGGCATATTAACCTTTGTCATCGAGAGAAAATCACTACATATATAATCTCTAAATGATAAACAAAATCTTAAAATGACAAACCCTACCCAAAAGGAACCTAACAACACACCACGAGAGACTAGGCCAATAAGAACTAGCAAGAACCCTATTTTTGCATCCACCAAGCTCTATGTTTGCATCTAGTGAGTTTAATCGACTCATCAAGTGAAATAGGAACTACAAATGCCCAAATCAACTGCTAAAACTCTACCAAATAAATGATAATCGCACCACAAAATAGGCAATGTTCACACATCCAAATAGAGGGGGAGGAGGGGAATATAATGCCATACCTACAAATAAGTTTGGAATCAACTATAATGACGCCATGTGTAGCAACAACAACCAGATCATCACTATGAGACACACAAATATGGTTAGGACAGATAGAGAAAGAGAGAGCGATTGGGGAGGGGGAAGAGACTTACCGGGAGAGACACACCAAGGAGAGAGGAGAGTCCGGCATTCCATAGATAGAGATAGTGTTGTTTTTGTTTCCCAAAGAGGCCCAAGGCTATGACGAAATATTCGAGTTTATCTTCATAGGCTTCGGCCTGGGATTGAAGTACCGTCTAAAATACCACCCATTGGCAGCCCATTAAAAGTCGGGCCATAAGCCCTTAATTAGGCATTTGGAGGAGAAATGGGCTGAGCCCATTTGCTCAAGGCTTAAGGAAGCCCAAGCCGAGCCCAAGCCCAAGCCAAATGGCCATTTGCAACCGTGCCCTAGCACCACCATATAAAAGGCATTTTTTCTGCCTTCTTTGCCCTCATTTGACGGCCTCTCTCTCTTTCTCTCTTCCTCTCTTTGCTCTCCCGATCCTTTCCTTCGATGGCTGAGATCCGTAAGCTGGTTCTTTCCTTCTTCGGTCAGATCTCATCCTCTTGGAGTGATCTTCCTTTCCTTTGGGAAGCCCATGGTCGGTCGGTGAGTAGCCTCTATTTACTTGGCGCGACAGATCCGCTTGAGGTAAGTTCTCGGGGGTACTGTTCTTCATCTCATATCTCTGTGATCGTTCTTGTTCCTTAGTGGATCTTGTGGTGAACGTTACCTGTGTGGTTTTGGGAGAAGATTGGTGTTCTGGCCGAGAGGGTTTAGGGTTCCGATTTGGGGGTCTTGTGTGGCTTGTCCCTTGTGAGCTTCCGTGAGGCTTGGTGTCCCTATTTTGGTGTTACCTGGGTGGTATAATCTGGACTGACTCAGATCTGAGCCATGTTCTTGGCTGATATGTTCGATATCTATTTGGTTTGATTATATATTGCTCTAACCTCTTTTCTGTTTTGAATTAGTAATCTTCCGCAACAAATGGTATCAGAGCCTTGTGTGGCTCCTGGGTTGTGCAAAATCAAACCCTAATCGAAAAAGCCCTCTGGTTTCTTCGATCGATTTTTTCACGGTAAGATGTTCTAGGGTTTACTTGAAACCCGAATCGGTTAACTCCTATTGCTTTGTGCAGTGAATGATTCGGGGTAAACCAACCCCAGATTCGTGATCATCAGTCCAAGTAGCTTCGCCCTGACCGACGCGTGCCAATCTACACTCCGGCTGGTAACGGCGCGTGTAGTAACAGACTTTGGCGCGTGAAGGTTGGCAGGCTCAAGAGATCCGACCCGATTCCATTCTAGATCTCTCTCTTGAGATCTAGCTCGGTAAATTTTTGTATCAGCTTTAGTTATTTGTTTTGCTGTTACTGTTCTCAAATTTTTTTTTTTTGCCGATACATTCCTAGTGCATTCTGATAATTTACTGTGTGTGATATCAGTTATTCTTGGCTGTGTGCAAATCTATAATACTGATTACTTTATCAGTCTTCACTACTCTGTTTAGTCCTGATCAGTTCTGTTTTATTAACCACTTGAGAATTTGTTGCCTGAATTAATTTTAAAACTGTGTGTTTGTATTAAATTTTAATTAGGCTGCATATTCCGTGTGAAACTCATATACTTAGTGAGTATGACTACACACTTTGAACTAGAGGTTTTCAATGGGAAGGGGGACTTTTCTATTTGGCAACAAAAAATGAAGGGGATCTTAGTACAACAAAAGGTATCTAAGGCCATAGATGGTAAATACCCTGAAGGTACTAAAGAAGAACAAATACTAGAAGCTGATGAATTGGCATACACTTCAATAATCTTACACCTCTCGGATTCAGTGTTAAGAAAGGTAGGAAAACTTAACACAACTAAAGAGCTATGGGAAAAATTGAAAAAATTATATGTAAAGAAGTCTACACCAAATAAACTCTATTTGTTAGAAATTTTTTTCAGTTTTAAGATTGACCCCTCTAAGGATCTAGATGACAATTTAGATGTCTTCAACAAATTAGTTCAAGATATCACTAATTGTGGTGAAACAGTATCTGAAGAATATAAGGCTGTGATCTTATTAAATGCAATTCTAGATATCTATAAAGAGGTAAAAAATGCCATTAAGTATGGTAGGGATACCTTAACACCTGAAATTGTTATAGATTCTTTAAGAAGTAAAGAAATAGAACTTAAACATGAGAAAAGGCATGGTGAGGTCCATATGATAAGAGGTAGGTCCCAATTTAAAAATCAAGAGGGAGGTAGTAAGAAAAAGGGTAGAAGTAGGTCCAAATCCAAAAACCGAGGTAAGGGGAAAAAGTGCTATGGGTGTGGTAAGATTGGGCACTTTATTAAAGATTGCTATGCAGAGAAAAATAAAAATAAAGAAAAGGGTAAGGATCAAGAAGAAGCTAATATAGTAACCTCATATGATCCTAGTGAAGTCTACATGCTCTTAGATTCTGATTCCACTGAAATTAATGTTGCTGCAAAATCATACATGCATGAATGGATCTTAGATTCAGGAGCATCATTTCATGTTACATCACAAAAACATTGGTTTGAAAACTTGCATGAATCTGAAGGTGGGCATGCCATAGTATGCAGTAACTTAGCATATAAAATCATTGGGATAGGAAACATCTCTGTTAAGTTAGACAATGGCTATGCCTTAAATTTAAAAGATGTTAGATATATACCTGAAATGGCTAGAAATTTAATTTCAGTTGGAGAATTAGAAAAGAGTGGTCTTACTGGAAAAATTGAAAATGGGGTGTTAAAAATGTTTAAAGGATCAATGGTAGTATGTAAAGGGGTAAGGAGAAATGGGATCTATGTATTAAATGCTGAGGTAATTAATAATCTAGGATCCCATATAGCATCAATCAATCCTGATGTCACTATCAAGTGGCACAACATGTTAGCACATGTGAGTATTAAAGGGCTTAAGTTGCTAAGTGATAAAGGTGTTTTTGGTAAGGACTTTGTGTCTGATATCCATTTCTGTGATCATTGTGTCCTAGGAAAACATCATAGGCTATCTTTCTCCTCTAATGTTCATAGAGCCTCTAGAGCCTTAGAATACATTCATTCAGATCTTTGGGGGCCAGCATCAAAACCCATATCAGGTGGCAATAGGTATTTTTTGTCTATGATTGATGATTACTCTAGGCGAGTTTGGATTGTTCTCTTAAAAGATAAATCAGAAACTTTTAAAAGTTTTAAAAACTGGAAAACTCAAATAGAAAATCAAACTGACAAGAAAATAAAATACCTTAGGACTGATAATGGCTTAGAATTTTGCAATTCTGATTTTGATAACCTATGCAAGGAGTATGGAATTACTAGGCATAGAACAGTCCCCTACACTCCTCAACAGAATGGAGTAGCTGAGAGGATGAATAAGACCCTCTTAGATAAGGTTAGATGTATGATGATTAGTTCTAATATACCTAAGTCATTATGGGGAGAAGCAGTTATGACTGCATGTTACCTAGTTAATCTTACTCCTTCAATTGCATTAAATGGTGATACTCCTTATGAAAAATGGCATGGAAAATGTGCCAACTACTCAATTCTTAGAACCTTTGGTTGTGCAGCCTTCACTCATCAAAATGAGGGAAAATTAGAGCCGAGAGCTAAGAAATGTGTTTTCTTAGGATATCCTGAGGGAGTCAAAGGGTATAGGCTATGGGATAGAAACCAAAAGGGAATAAGAATCATTATAAGTAAAGATGTCACATTTAATGAATCAGAAATGCCTTGTACAAAGCCTTGTGGTGACAAAATTAATGAGGACAAGAGTCCTCAAGAAGAGTTGAAAAACTCAAGCACCCAAGCCTCTACGAATCCAAATCAGGTGGAGAACACTTCTTCAACCTCTAGTGAAGTAGAAAGTCAAAATCAGCCTGAAGTAAATGAGGAGAGAGAAACAATAGAAGATTTTCAAAATGATCAGCCATCACTTTCTGATTACCAATTAGCTAGGGATAGGGAAAGAAGGTCTCATAGGTTACCTCAAAGATTAGCCTCAGATTTTGAATTAGCCTATGCAAGCTATCAAGACCTAGCTGAAAATGAGCCTAACACATATGAGGAAGCCATAAGAAGTAAATACTCAAAAGAATGGATAGAAGCAATGAAAGAGGAGATGAGTTCCCTCAACAAGAACCAAACTTGGGAATTAGTCCCTAGACCTAAGGATAAGTCCATTGTAGGTTGCAAGTGGATTTATAGGGTTAAGGAGGGTACAACTGATAGAGAACCAATAAGGTTTAAGGCTAGGTTAGTAGCCAAGGGATTTACACAAAAGGAAGGGGTAGATTATAATGAGATTTTTTCACCAGTTGTTAAGTACACTACCATTCGTGTCATGCTTGCATTAGTTGCATATTTTGACTGGGAACTTGAATAACTAGATGTAAAGACTGCTTTCTTGCATGGTGATTTAGAAGAAAAAAATCTTTATGTATCAACCCAAAGGTTTTGAAGACAAAAGAAAGCCTGATTTTGTGTGTTTCTTAAAAAAATCCTTATATGGTTTAAAACAGTCCCCAAAACAGTGGTATAAACATTTTGACTCCTTTGTTAAAACAATTGGTTTTAAAAGAAGTGAGTTTGATCATTGCTTGTATTTTCAGCACAAAAATAATGATGACTGTGTGTTTCTTTTACTTTATGTTGATGATATGCTTCTTATTGGTCCTGATGTCAAAAAGATAAATAGCATAAAATCTGCATTAGGTGGAGAATTTGACATGAAAGACCTAGGAATGGCTAAGAGAATCCTAGGTATGGAAATTGAAAGAGATAGGTCAAATTCTATGTTATTTTTGCATCAAACAGCATATGTGTTAAAATTTTTAAAAAGATTTGGTATGCATGATAGTAAATCAGTATCTTTGCCTTTAGGAAACCATTTCATATTATCTAAAGATAAATCTCCTGATAATGAGGAAGAAAAAGAATATATGAATAGAATCCCTTACTCAAATGCTATAGGTTCTGTCATGTATCTCATGGTATGTACTAGGCCAGACCTAGCCTATGCAGTTAGTATTCTCAGCAGATTTATGACAAACCCAGGTCCCTATCACTGGGAAGCAGTGAAATGGTTATTAAAGTATTTAAGAGGCACCTATAATGTAGGATTAATATATAAGCATAAGTCTAATAATGTGATATTAAAGGGGTTTACTGATTCAGACTATGCTGGTGATAGAGATAATAGGAAGTCCACATCATCCTATGTATTTACTTTGTGTGAATCATGCATTAGTTGGAAGTCTCAGCTTCAACATATTGTTGCCCTCTCCACCACCGAGTCTGAATACATTGCTGCTACAGAGGCTATTAAGGAAGCTCTGTGGTTTAAGGGATTGCTAAATGAACTATGTGTTCTTAATGAAAATGTGACTGTTTTCTCTGATAGTCAATCTGCAATTCATTTATGTAAAAATCCTGTTTTTCACGAACGCACCAAACATATAGATGTGAGACTGCATTTTATTCGTGATATCGTATCTCAAAACATTATTAGATTGGAAAAAGTGCTTTCTGAATATAATCCTGCTGATATGGGAACTAAAATTTTGCCTGTGGCTAAATTTAAAAGCTGCCTAGATTTACTTAACATTGGCAAAATTACTTGATAGTTGCTTATGCATCATCTGCATTATGTTGCATCTTGCTGTACATATTTCTGTTTGTGTTTGCTGGCCTCTTTGGGAATCAGGTGGAGATTTGTTGTTTTTGTTTCCCAAAGAGGCCCAAGGCTATGACGAAATATTCGGGTTTATCTTCATAGGCTTCGGCCCGGGATTGAAGTATCGTCTAAAATACCACCCATTGGCATCCCATTAAAAGTCGGGCCATAAGCCCTTAATTAGGCATTTGGAGGAGAAATGGGCTGAGCCCATTTGCTCAAGGCTTAAGGAAGCCCAAGTCGAGCCCAAGCCCAAGCCAAATGGCCCTTTGCAACCGTGCCCTAGCACCACCATATAAAAGGCATTTTTTCTGCCTTCTTTGCCCTCATTTGACGGCCTCTCTCTCTTTCTCTCTTTGCTCTCCCGATCATTTCCTTCGATGGCTGAGATCCGTAAGCTGGTTCTTTTCTTCTTCGGTCAGATCTCATCCTCTTGGAGTGATCTTCCTTTCCTTTGGGAAGCTCATGGTCGGTCGGTGAGTAGCCTCTATTTACTTGGCGCAACAGATCCGCTTGAGGTAAGTTCTCGGGGGTACTGTTCTTCATCTCATATCTCTGTGATCGTTCTTGTTCCTTGGTGGATCTTGTGGTGAACGTTACCTGTGTGGTTTTGGGAGAAGATTGGTGTTCTGGCCGAGAGGGTTTAGGGTTCCGATTTGGGGGTCTTGTGTGGCTTGTCCCTTGTGAGCTTCCGTGAGGCTTGGTGTCCCTATTTTGGTGTTACCTGGGTGGTATAATCTGGACTGACTCAGATCTGAGCCTTGACAAGTTATTTACAGGGAGTTTCTCTTGCTCTATCATGTTCTTGGCTGATATGTTCGATATCTATTTAGTTTGATTATATATTGCTCTAACCTCTTTTCTGTTTTGAATTAGTAATCTTCCGCAACAGATAGAAATGCACTGGAGAATGAAAAAGGAGGAAAGAGAAGAACAAGGAAATAGGGGTGTCGATCAAAGTATTGGCATGACCGAAAATGGTGTTGTTTTGGTCACGTGCATTTTTGACGTTTTTTATTCAAATTTGTGGTGTTTAATTAAAAAGGATGGTGTCATTTTCAAATCATTTTAACAAGTATCATTTTGGCACAAAGACATCAGTATGATATAAAGGGTGTCATTTCAGTCATGCCAATTTCCAATGGTTAGTAACGAAATTTGTGACACTCTTAGACATTGATAAATTCTTAACCTTGAGCTAGTATTGAAGCATATTTATCCTTTGCAATCACCAACTTTTTATAGAAATGTGGGTAAAAAAAAAAAAGGGATGTCCAAGGTTGTGACAATAATTTCTTATGCCAATTAATTTTATGAAACTAGTACATGAAAAACTAATTAAAAAAAGGGAAATTAATTCCAAGCTGGAATATCTAGCAAAGGATTACAAAAACAGATGGAAATAAAAACAGGTTGAGAAAAATAAAATAAATTAAGCGTTTGCTTGGCCTCCTTGATCTCCGCTTTGATTCTTCTTGTTGATGAGTTGGTCATGAGCAGTTGCAGTGGCGGAAACATAATAGGCAACCATGAAGAGTCCATGGATGAAGCACAGAACCCCTCCTATGGACAGAACCCGATTGTGCGCTATGCCGCATGATTTCCTTGACCTTGAGTTCGCTATTGTTCCTGCCATCAGCATCGAGAATGCAACCACCACTATGATCCTAACCATTCATCACACCCAAAATTAATTAAAGTACGAAAAGACATGCCCATAAGGTTGTAATTATTAGCCAAGCCAAGTGTAGGATTTAGGAATCACAATGCCGTCAATTGTCAATTGTTGGTCACTCTTAGAGAATCATCTCGGGGTTCCCAACTATCAGATTTGAGTCTCGTCTTTAGTGATTGACTTGTATACTTTGTGTGAAAATTTTAGATGATATTGTCGGCTACTTTTTAATTACATTGAATCATAAGTTAAAACTGTGAGAGGGAAATAAATTAAACAAATAAAAAAATATAAAAACATATTTTTCTTGTTTTCAAAATTCTTAAAAATGAGTAACCAAACGCTATTTAAATTGATATATAATAAGAAGGAGAACAGCTTAAAATTCCTTTAGACAAAAATCCTATATATATATATATATAGTTGGATGCATAGATAGAAAAATAAAATTGATAGGAATATATAATAAAATAAAAAATATTTAAAAACCTGGGTAGATGAGGAGGAGCAGGTCTCCTCCAGTTTGTTTTTAGGAATTGTATTCACTGTCATCTCTTAGTCATAAGAAGAGGCTGAGAGGCCGAACCCACCATGAGAAAATAAGGGAGGCCACAGCCAACTGTTGGTTGGGAGGAGCGTCGTCCAGCTCCCGCTTGGACCGAACACAAACGCAGCCGGCCAGCAAGTTCCCAATGGCGTGGGCGAGGGCCAGAAGCACCGCTGCAGCTAATCCTAGCTTGAAGGCTTGATGGCTTGGGTCTCTGCATTCGATGATCCACACCTTCAAGTGCTTCACCTGCAATGCAACACAATATTAAACCATTCATTTTCTCTGATTTTAATTAACTATATATATATATATATCTTAATTTCCTTAACTAATTAGATCTATGAGATCAGATTTGGGTTTCAGGTTTAGAGGATATATATATCAACCCACCTTGTTTTGAGCTACCTCGGCTTCGATGCCGAGTATGCCGGCTACGATGTCCATGATCAATATCAGCAGGCAGATAAGGGGGCCAATGTTCTTCGCCATTTTAAGCGAATGTATACTGTTTGTGAGGAAACAGGAAGACACGACGAGCCCTATATATACACGAAAGCCAATGTATATGTAGAGAGAGAGAGTTGTCGAGATGTTGAGCCGGTGTTGGCTTGTTGGACATGCAGCGGCTGGGAGAGGAGAATCTGAATAAAGCGGAGCAGTAGGTAGTTCATGTGGTTTTGATGTAGAAAAAGGCTTCTTTTGTCGTCAAAGTTCTCTTTATTCCGCTTTTGCTTCTGCTTTGGTTTGTGGGTTTGGATTCCTTCCATGGCCAGGAAGGAAAGAACTACTGGAACAGGTAGAGAACATACAGCAGCTTGGATCTACGGAAAAAGCTCACTCTTTTTCGTTTTAGTACCAAAAAAAAAAAAAAAAAAGGATAAAAGAAGGGTAACTAACAAAGAGGCAAATATATGAATTTTCCATCTCGTTCTAAATTTTTTAAAAATGTTACATGTATAAAATTATTTTATAAAAAATATATATTTCATCTTATTTTTAAATAAAATAGTTTCTATAATATTAATAAATCATTCAAATTTTTTTTATCAAGAGAATTTTATTAAAAGGAAATGACACTAAAATACACTTCTACATCAAAATCATCCATCATTCTAATTAGTAAGTGTGGTTTTATTTTATTTTTAAGGCAGATATCAAGTGATTAGATTATGATAAGTTGAGATTCACGCTAATAGATTATTGATTTAACTCTTTATTTTGTGTAATGAGTTAAAATCTTTATTTACGATTTATTTTTCTATTAAAATTGAGAACATGAGTGACAAGAGATCACACAAAAAGAATTATCCCAAATATGATCTCATTTTACATCAAAACAACAACTCGGTCACTAACACTCCGTTTTCCCAAGTCGGTTGATTTGATAATGGGCCACTACGTTGGGCTTACTAGGTAATCGCATTCCGCCCATAACGATTAAACTGATAGACAAACAGTAGCTGGAGCATAGGCCTAGCCTGAGCTAACGTAGATCTTCATAAATGGACCTTGGGCAGGCCCAAGAATTGTGTCCGGCTGAAGCCTGAAGCGGCTTATCTGGCCTAGAAAGCCCAATAAAGACACTTGTACTTTAAAGAAAGAGAAGGGGGACCGTGTCCGAAATGTGGATAAATCTGGTAGTTCCACGTAAGTATATGCTGACGACGTTGCCTGGCCGTTCCAGAAGCTGCTCGTCATTTCCTTGTCTTGTTTTAGTGCGGGACGCCTTATCGGTGGAAGCACTGCTCTTTTTCTCTCTGTCTCTCTCTGTTTTGTGTGAAAGCAAGAGGGGAAGAAAATGGCGGCATTTCGGTGGAAGAGCTTCTCAGAGGATCAAGATCGTCCGGAGAAGCCTCGGTGGTTCGGTGTCACCGAGATGAGAATCCCTCATTACTCCCTCCTCTCAGAAAACCTCCTTCAGGTATCTCTCTCTCTCTCTCTGGTTTCAATCCTGGAATTTACTTCGTATCCTGCGTATTCAATGATGATACGCTACATTCGGCTTATGAATTGGCCTGAATTATTTTTTATTCTTCTCTGAATCTCATGTAATGTTTGATGAATTTGAATAACTGATTGATGAATGCAAGGTTAGGAGATCATGTTGTTTTACGGCAGTGAGCTGCTTGAAACCGAATTATCTCGTGATTTCTATGTCGCTTTTGGTCATCCCTCGCTGCCGTGTGTATTTCCCTGGGGAGTTCAATTCCTCCCCATTTGTGAGTAAAGCGAGCTACAATGGCAGGTTTTGCAACATAATTTAAGTAGTCAGGGATCAAGTTTTTCTGTACGTGACTATTAAAAAAGAGAAAATAATAAATTACAAGCTCTCAGGGAAAAATTGTCATCTTCTGCCTGCTGATATTCAATTCACAGCCATAACTTGATTAATTATGCAACCTTAGGACAAGTAATTTCAGTCTTATGTTGAAGTAGCAAATAGGCTTCCTATGTCTATTCTTGCTATGTAACAGGAATGATGTTTGGTTATTAAAGTAATTCACTTAAAAGGTTCTCATTGTACTTTCTCCAGGGTTTTCTTACTGGGGATGTTAGTCTATATGAATCTTATAATTAAGTGTACGACAAAGATTTTGCTACTGATTGATTACACTTCTACTAATCATTAGAACTGCAGTAAATAGCTTTGCCTCATTTTCCTAATTCTAGAGCAACAATAAAAGTGCTGCTTGTTATATGTCCTTTTTTCTTTGGTTTGTGTGTGTTGGGGGGTGGGGGGATCATATATTGCAAATATCCTAGGCTTTAGGACTCAAGGAGAAATTAAATTATTGCAATGGATAGTACATGTAGTTCCATTGGCAACAGTACTGCTAATGTCAACATCATTTCCGAAGACTAATGTAATGCATAGGAAGAACTATGTTATTAGTTGCATGATATCTACTAATAAGAATCTTTTATCTGAGACTGCACTACAACCTAATTCAATTTCTGCTATGCAGAAAGAAAATTTTCTGCCTCGTTCTCTTTCTTTAAGAAAAGGTGCTAACCCCCTCATTGAAGTATAATATGTTGCATGTGATTGAAGTAAGTGAATCATCTCTTTAGTTCTTCTCATGTGACCAAATGTTACAGTCCCTAGAGATAGATCTGGTGATGGGACGAAATACTGTGGTTTCAGAATTAGAAGAAGGGGTTGGGAAAGGTGTTTTCTTGTGTCTACCAATGATGTTGATTCCTTAGAGAGAACCTGCAATCTCCTGAGATAAGTCCTCATAAACTAGGCATAATTTTTTTTGATAATTCCACTGAATAAGTCAAATCTCTAAATACAAGCTTGGTGGGGTAACCATCTCCTAAAAACAAGGAATACAGGGAAAGTGGAGGTGTAACCTCCTCAACTGCAACATAAAAACAAGGAATACAGGTAAAGTGGAGGAGTAACCTCCTCAACTTCAACATAATAACTAATCAGCAAATAAATTCAAAATAAACACTGCCTTAACAGAAAATACAATAATTAATTAATGATAACTAATTCAGAAAATTTAATTTCTGAATTTTCCATGTGTAAACCGATGGTACACCAGAGGTTTGCTAACATTACTTCCCTCCTCCAAATCATGATTGTCCTCAAGTGTGAAGTGTGGCAAATGCTGCTGCATAGATGAAACAGTCTCCCATGAAGCCTCAACTGGAGAAGTGTGCTGCCAATGGATTAATACTTGAGGAATGTTGTGAACTAGGCGTCGATCAAGAACAACGAGAGGTTGGGGAGATGGGACCACTGGTAAACCTGAAGGAAGAGTAGCAATTGCTGGACAATCACCCTCACAAAATGCTTTCAAACAAGAGACATGGAACACTGGATGAAGTTTAGTGTCTGGTGGGAGCTCTAGTTTATAAGCCATAGCTCCAATACGTTGCAAGATAGTGAATGGGCCATAAAACTTAGGTAGCAGCTTGTGATGACAGCGGTTGGCCACAAAGAATTGCCTATATAGCTGCAACTTTAAGAGGACTTTATATCCTACTTGAAACTCCACATTACGGTGCTGGGAATCATAAATAACCTTCATCTTGTGTTGGGCTTGCAACAAATTCTGTTTCAGAACCTGGAGAATTTCATCCCTGGTTTGCAAAGCTTTATCTACTGCATCAAGTTTAGAAATATCGTGGCAGTATGATAAGAGGCGTGGCGGCGGATGTCCATACACAACTTCAAAAGGTGTAGCATGCAAGGAAGAATGGAAACTAGTATTGTAAACTTTGCCCAAGACAACCAATCCATCCACTCAGTAGGGTGTGTACTAGTAAAACACCTTAAATACATCTCCACCGTCTGATTAACAACTTCCGTTTGCCCATCAGATTGGGGGTGATATGCTGAACTGAAGCATAGTTTAGTTCCACTGATACGAAAAAGTTCCTTCCAAAAAGCACTTGTGAAGGTAACATCACGATCACTCACCATTTTTTCAGGAAGACCATGTAATTTAAACATGTTGTCAAAGAAGAGCCTTGCAATACTTACAGCAAAATAAGGGTGAGCAGTGGCCAATAAATGACAATATTTGGAGAAACGATCTACCACCCCTAAAATAACATTTTTCCCATGGGAGGTAGGCAACCCTTCAACAAAATCTAATGATATATCAGACCAAACCTGTGCGAGAACGGGCAAGGGTTGAAGAAGACCAGCAGGTTGCAAAGTTTTTGTTTTATGCCTTTGACAAACTCCACAAGCGCGAACAAAGTCATGAATGTGGTGTTTCATTCCTGTCTAGTGGAAATCTTTAGCAATTCGGAAGTGTGTCTTTTGATACCCTTCATGGCCTTGATTATGTAAGGCACTCAGGATGGTCTGAATTGAGGGAGAGGATGGAGCCAAGTAAATGCAGCCTTTATAAAATAATAACCCATGCTTAAAACTCCACTGTATTGCTGCTGTACCGTCTTGCACATTGGTTATATGTTGCTGAATTTCTGGAGAGTTTTGTTGCTCATGTCGGATGGCATCAAAGAGACTTAATTGGGGCATTGAGATGGCAACTAAAACAGCTTCTTCAGTATCTCTGTGGGATAAGGCATCAGCTACAGTGTTGCTTCGGCCAGCCTTATATTCAACTGAGAAAGTGTAGCCCAAGATTTTTCCCAGCCAATGTTGTTGTGGAGGAGTAAGGGCCTTTTGTTCTAACAGAAACTTGAGACTGTAGTGATCTGTTTTGACTATGAAATGCTGCCCCCACAAGTAAGAATGCCAATGTTTGATAGCCTTGACTAGGCCAATCAACTCTTTCTCATATGTTGGAAGGTGTTGGTGTCTAGCCGCTAAAACTCTGCTAAATAAGGCAATGGGTCTGCTATTTTGTAACAAAACAGCCCCAAGGCCCATGTCTGAAGCATCGCATTCAATGGTGAAAGGTTGAGAGAAATCAGGAAGTGCCAATACCGGTGTAGTGGTCATGGCCTCCTTGAGTGTTTCAAATGCCTTTGAGGATTGATCACTCCAAACAAAGGAGTTTTTGCGTAACATGGCTGTTAATGGTGCTGAAATGGTGCCATAATTCTGGACAAACTTGCGGTAATAACTAGTGAGGCCTAAGAATCCACGTAATCCTCGAAAAGTGGAAGGTTTAGGCCATTCTGTTATTGCTGAAATTTTAGAGGCATCTGCAGAAACTCCTTCAGCTGTGATAATGTGGCCTAAATAGGTTATTTGGGTTTGGCCAAAAGAGCACTTAGATTGTTTTAAGAAGAGATGATGATCTAATAATAATTTGAAAACAATCCGTAGATGGTGAAACCCAAGTGCTAGTACACAAGGATATCATAAAAAAATACCAGAATAAACTTCCGTAAATAGGGACCAAATACCTCATTCATGAGAGCTTGGAAGGTGGAGGGTGCATTGGTTAAGCCGAAGGGCATAACTAGAAATTCAAAATGACCATGGTGTGTGCGAAAAGCTATTTTCTCCACATCTGTCTCCCTCATTCGAACTTGAAAGTAACTTGATCATAAGTCCAGCTTGGAGAAATATTTGGCTCCAAATAATTCCTCTAGTAGTTCTTCAATCACTGGAATTGGGAATTTATCCTTGATGGTTTTAGCATTCAACTCACGGCAGTCGATGCACATCCGCCAAGATCCATCCGATTTAGGAACAAGAAGCACTGGGGAAGAAAATGGGGACTGACTTGGTCTAATTATCCCCTGCCTTAGCATCTCTGAACATTGTCGTTCAATTTCATCCTTTTGTGTATGGGGGTATTTGTATGGACGTACTTCTACTGGCTTTGTCCCGGGCTCCAACACAATTTTATGATCACAAAAACGCTGAGGTGGAAGACCCTTTGGTTCAAGGAAGATGGAAGCATACTCTTATAATAAATTCTGCAAGTCTTTTTCACTGTCCTTTCTAGTCACAATAGTATGGAATCTTGCCTCTTGAATGGTAGAGGAAGGCTGGCTGCCATTTAATTCCACACGTATGCCTTTTTTAGAAAATGACATCTGCATCTTCTTGAAGTCCCATAAGATAGGTCCCAATGTCTTGAGCCAATTAACCCCTAGTACCACATCAAAACCATTTATGTTCAGTACATATAAATCCAGGATAAAGATATGATCACCAATTTCAAGAGAAATTCCCTTGCATTGACCCCTACTTCTGATCCGTTCTCCATTAGCCACTACAACTCGCAACCCATCTTGTTTCTCCATTCGAAGATTAGATCGTGAAGCAAGCTCCGAATTTATGAAACTATGGGTGCTGCCCGAGTCCACTAAAGCCCATACGGATTGATCTCCCAATTTCCTACGTAGCAGCATGTTCTGTGTTGAGGTAGTACCAATAATTGCATTTAAAGAAATCTCTGGTTGGTCTGTTTGTGTCTCTTGGTCTATGGGACCTTCTTCTTCATCTCCTTCAATTAAATCAATCTAGGACAGCCTCTTGCATCGGTGGCCTCGTACAAAGGGTTCATCACAATTGAAACAAAGTCCTTTGAGTCTTCTTTCCTCCATCTCTGATCTGGTCAATTGCTTCACAATTCTGGAACGTTGTTGAGGAGGAGGATCTGCTGGTTTTGGCCTACGACCTTCCTGTGATTATGAACAAAGGGGCTGTACCTTCCGTTCATATAATCGAGAGATACTCATAGCCATTGCTAAGTCCGGGGGGTCATGTAACTCCACTTCTACTGCTATTTAATCAGCAAGGCCGCTGATATAGAGCTCTATTTTTTGTGACTGGGTGAGAATACCATCTTGAGAGGCTAGTTGCTCCAATTTCTCTTGATAATCTGCCACGGACCCGGTTTGTCTTAATTTCGCCAATTCTCCCAATTTATGACTTCTAATTGGTGGGCCAAGCCGCAAATTACATTGCTGTTTGAATTCTTCCCATGAGAGTTGAGGAACATCTATTTCTAACTGGAGGAACCATAATTGAGCATTTCCTTCCAGATGATAAGATGCTAATCCCACCTTATCCTCTTCAGGTGTTTGTTGACGGCGGAAGAAGTGTTCACACCTGTTCAACTATCCCAATGGATCCTCTTGTCCCTTAAAGCGCGGACAGTCCAGCTTTGAAAATTTAGGGACAGTGGAACTTCCTCCCACAGTCTGTGAGCCTACAACCCCCTTCCCTCCATGGCTGTTGCTGCTTTGTTCAGTAGAATCAGTGGGAAGCTTTGAAGTTGATAGCTCCTTTGTGAGTACATCCAGGCGAGCATTGATTGCTTCTTGTCTTGCGAGATTGGTTGCGCGTTATTCTTGGAATAATTGCACTACTTGTGCTAATTGTTGCTGAAGTTGATCTCCCATAACTACCTGCTCTAATACCAAAATGTTACGGTCCCTAGAGATAGATCTGGTGATGGGACGAAATATTGTAGTTTCAGAATTAGAAGAAGGGGTTGGGAAAGGTGTTTTCCTGCATCTACCAATGATGTTAATTCCTTAGAGAGAACCTACAATCTCATGAGATAAGTCCTTAGAAACTAGGCATAAATTTTTCTGATAATTCCATTGAATAAGTCAAATCTCTAAATACAAGCTTTGTGGGATAACCACTCCCCTAAAAACAAGGAATACAGGGAAAGTGGAGTAGTAACCTTCTCAACTGCAACATACAAACAAGGAATACAGGGAAAGTGGAGGTGTAACCTCCTCAACTGCAACATAATAACTAATCAGCAAATAAATTCAAAATAAACACTATCTTAACAGAAAATACAATAATTAATTAATGATAACTAATCCAGAAAATTTAATTTCTGAATTTTCCATGTGTAAACTGATGGTACACTAGAGGTTTGCTAACACCCTAGTAGGCGTAAAGTAAAGTAGGCACACTTCTAAGGCTTTGTAACCTTGATGTATCTTTTTCTTTCTTTTGCAAGAAAGGCTTTGGAAAGTTGGAGCATCTATTTCCTTTTTCCAATCTATCATCCACATGCGACACATGGTATCTAAAAGTGCATTCCCGGTGTACGAGACTCCCTACTTTGCGAGGGTTGTATTTGTCACATCCTTCCTCTTGCCTTTTTGCAAAGAGGTGGTTGCCACAGCTTGAACATGTGACCTAGTCATGAAGGAGCAACCTTATCATTGTTATCTAGACTTGATGCAAATATGCTATCTGTATATTAAAAATTTTTAATAGTGAGAATACATGTCACATGCCACTTAGGTTGAGAATGGCCATGCGTCTTAGGTCTTAGCGCAAATAACAATTATATTTCAAGAACTCCATTGGACTAGTCCTATTTGGAAAAAGTTCATCCTTGTGAATTATCTAAACAAATAACAATTATCCATCAACTAATGTCTTTCATGATATATATATATATATATATATATAAGAAAATTGTAAAATCAAAATTCTATGAAGTCAAGGTTATAAGGTTAGAGTCCAATTCTATTACTTCTCTTACTCACCTGAAATTATAAAAGACTATAAATGAAATTATAGTGGAACAATTAGTAATAGGCTATGCATAATTATATACAATTGGAACATAACAAATTTGTAACAATCCAATAATAAAAAAATAATTTTTAGATATTTTCAATGTTTACGTATTTGTTTGCAAACCTTATCAACATTATATGTAACACTCCATTATGAAATAACAAATGTATACAAAAAGATAATTTACCTAATCTCTCAACTGAATTGAAGTTCTTCTTTTCATCTCCCTCTCAATCCTTAGGTTCTCTAAACCCTGATTATACGTGTCAAAGTCTTATTTATATTGAATAAATAGGGTTCTATTGTTAGGAACTTTTATATAGTACATACAATACCACATTTAACTTAAAAGTTTTGACAAAGAAAATACCACAAGGACACAAGTCGGTCACTTCTACACACACACATTGTATCCTTTTATCAGCTCAGTAGTTGTGATTAAACACAATGTAATCCAACAGCTACAAAATTTTATGCAAAATACTCATTACCCTTAAATTCAAGTGTACTTATCATCATTATTTATCCTTTTGCCTATAACCATAAAATAAAAATTCACAAATAGATAATTAATGAATTAGATGTTTATGATACATATCTATATTGGCTTGATTCTATATCAAAGCTTGGCATTTTTCATTGTTCGCATAGTTCATAAAAGATATCACTCTAATTTTAAAGGATACATATGAAGGAGATTCTGTGAAATCCCAAATATCCATTTCCCTCTCAAAAAGTTGGATCTCTTCTTTGATGGTTGTTAGATAAATACAAAGGAACTGTTTGTATATACCTTAAGAGTACAACATAAGCATATATATACATACATTAACTTAAAGATAAATATACTAATACCCCCTTACTTATCTTATTTAACACTTCCTCTCAAGCTGGAGCATATATATTGAGCATGCCCAGCTTGGTACAAATAATAATTCACACGAGACCCTCTAAGCGACTTGGTGAGTAAATCAGCTAGTTGATCATTGGAACTCACATATGTTGTAACTACATCCCCAGAGAGCACATTTTCTCTAACAAAATGACAATCAATTTCAATATGTTTGGTTCTCTCATGAACCACAGGATTAGAGGCAATATGCATTGCAGTCTGGTTGTCACAAACCAATTGCATAGGCTTAACCTGCGTAACTCCTAACTCCTCAATTAATTGTTTCAACCACACTAGCTCACATGTTGTTACGGCCATTGCCCTGTATTTAGCCTCTGCACTGGATCTGGCAACAACAGTTTGCTTCTTACTTTTTCAAGAGACTAGGTTTCCACCCACAAAAACACAGTATCTAGATGTGGATCTCCTCCCACAAACTGACTGTGCCCATGATTTTGATACAATATACCCCAATCAGGGGTAGGCTTAATATATCGAAGAATACGGATCACTGCATCCCAGTGACTGTCACAAGGTGAATCCAAGAACTGACTTACCATACTCACAGCAAATGAAATATCAGGACGAGTGACAGTGAGGTAATTAAGTTTCCCAACTAATCGACGATAGCGCCCATGATCAGAAAGAGGCTCCCCTTGTCTCGGTAACAGCTTGATATTTGGATCCATAGGGGTATCTGTAGGTTTACATCCAAGCAATCCTGTCTCTTCTAGCATATCCAAGGCATACTTCCTTTGAGAAATATAGATGCCTTGCTTTGACCGAGCTACCTCAATACCCAAAAAGTATCTCAAAGGACCCAGATCCTTCGTCTGAAACTGTTGGTGAAGATGTGCCTTCAATTCAGTGATACCAACATCATCATCCCCTGTAAGTACTATATCATCAACATACACCACTAGAAGAATGTGGCGGCCAGACTGAGAACGATGAAAAACAGAATGATCAGCTTCACTCCGAGTTAACCCAAACTCAAGAACAGCTGAACTAAATTGACCAAACCAAGCTCGAGGAGACTGTTTTAAACAGTATAAAGATTTTTGAAGGCGACACACCAGTCCAGACTCCCCCTGAGCAACAAAGCCAGGAGGTTGCTCCATATACACCTCCTCCTATAAATCACCATGGAGAAAGGCATTTTTGATGTCCAATTGATGAAGAGGCCAGTGAAACATAACAGCAAGGGATAAGAAAAGGCGAACATAGGAGATCTTAGCAACATGAGAGAATGTATCGCCATAATCAAGACCATAAACCTGAGTGTATTCTCTAGCAACAAGGCGAACCTTAAGACGATCAATCCGGCCATCAGGGCCAACTTTAACAGTGTAAACCCAGCGACAACCAAGTCCCAGTGGAATGTAAAGCAGACATTTCTTCGACCATAGCAGACCGCCACCCTGGATGGGAAAGAGCTTTGGGAATAGATTTAGGAGGTGAAACAGAAGATAAAGAAGAAACAAAACCAGAATATCCAGGGGATAAATAATCATAGCTAACAAAATGGGAGATAGGATGGCAAGTACCTTTATGAAGAGCAATAGGCAAGTCAAGATCAAAAGTCGAAGGCGACGGACCAGAGGAGGAAGAACGAGTTGGCACTGGGGATGAGTCAGGAGACGGCTCCCGTGGACTAGCGACAATAGTCGGTGTTGGTTGGGCTACGAGATGTGGACGCCGTTGATAGACCTGAAGATCAGAGCGATCAAGGCGAGAGGCAAATGATGGTGGAGATGGTGAAGGCGTTGGAGATGGAGGTGATGTGAGGTCAAGAGAAGGAACAGGTAAAGGTAACCCAACAGACAGAATCGAAGATCGCAGATGAAGAAGGGAAATAAGGAGATGACTCAAAGAAGGTAACATCCGCTGAAACAAAACATTGAGTTAATTGAGGAGAGTAGCAACGATACCCCTTTTGAAGGCGAGAATAACCTAGAAAAACACATTTGACGGAACGAGCAGATAACTTATCACGACTTGGGGCAAGATGGTGAACAAAGCACGTGCTCCCAAAGATATGAAGGGGAAGAGAATATAAGTCAACCCGAGGAAAAAGAATGGAATGAGGAATCTGGTCATTAAGAACAGAAGATGGCATGCGGTTAATTAAGTAACATGTAGTTAAGACAGCATCACTCCAGTATTGAAGTGGAACATGCATATGAAGAAGAAGTGTGCGGGCTGTCTCAATTAAATGGCGATTCTTGCGTTCAGCTATCCCATTTTGTTGTGGGGTTCTAGGACACAAAGTCTGGTGAAGAATCCCATTTGATGTCATATAAGATCTAAATGGGAGAGACAAATATTCAAGAGCATTATCACTATGAAGAACACGGATAGGCAAATTGAACTGTGTTCTAATTTCAGCACAAAATGTAGTGAAGACTGAAAATAACTCTGAACGCATTTTCATTAAATATAACCATGTAGTCCGAGAGAAATCATCAATAAATATTACAAAATAACGAAAACCGTCTTGTGAACTGACACGACTGGGGCCCCATACATTTGAATGGACTACTGAAAAAGGAGAACTAGCACGTTTAGTAACTCTACTTGGGAAAGAACTACGAATGTGTTTCCCAAATTGACAAGACTTGCACTCTAAGGAAGAAATACTAGAGAGACTGGGAACCATCTTCTTGAGATTGGGAAGAGATGGGTGCCCCAACCGACAATGGACTTGTAGTGGGGAAGTTGTTGTCATGCACGCCGCTGAAGAAGCAGGGAGAGACAGATAGTAGGGACCGTGAGACTCAAGCCCCGTGCCAATCGTCCGTCCAGTCCCCCGATCCTGCACAAGAACAGAATCAGACGAGAAAGTTATAGAGCAATTAAGATTGCGAGTAAGTTGACTGACAGAGAGCAAATTAAAGGTACATTGTGGTAAATGTAAAACAGATGATAATGGTAAAGTAGGAAGGGGTAATGCGGTACCAATACCTGTGACTGAGGCTTGAGAGCCATCAGCCAATGTAACAGGAGGTAGAGACTGCGAAGTTTGAACATGAGATATGAGAGAACGATTACCAGACATGTGATTGGTGGCACCGGAGTCGAAGATCCATGGGCCAAGAGAAGATGAAGACTTAGTAAAGCAGGCCGTAGGGTTACCAGTGTCAGCAAAGGATGTGACAGGTGAAGTAGCCTGTTGTGTTGCCCGGAACTGAAGAAACTGAGCATACTCCCCCCCCCCCCCGAAGATAGTCACTGGTGAGGAATCATTGGGTGTGATAGATGCCTGACCCTCTGAAACGCCCACAACCATGTTAGCAGTACTGGCTGCATGAGGTGGACATCCATGTAGGCGATAACAAGTCTCTCTAGTGTGACCAAGGCGATTACAATAGGAGCACTGGGGCCGTGGATGACCACCATCCCGACGACCACCACGACCAGTCGGGGTCGTAACTAGGGCGGAGTGATCTCCAGCAACGGACATGCCACGATCAACAATAATAGAGGAGGCTCTAAGTAGTCTGGCAAATACTTTTGTCAGAGGAGGAAAAGAGGCACTACCGAGAATCTGTGTCTTAACTGAGTCAAGCTCTGGTCAAATTCCATGAAGACAGAGGATGGTAAACATTTGATCGCGTTGTTGCTGTTGTTTCTTGATATCAGTATCAAAGGGTATCAACTCGTTAAAGTCAGTAATAGAAGCTTGAAGCTTACCCAAATATGTGGTCATATCCAAATCAGTCTGTTGTAAATTGAACAAGGCACCAATCACATCATAAATACGAGTGATGTCACTAGTATACAGCTCACGAGCCCGAGTCCATAGGGCACTACACTCCCGAAAAGGTCGAAATATCGGCATTAAGGTCGGCTCAATGGTCTTCCACAATAAACTCAATAACTGTGCATCCACTCTCCGCCAAAGAGGTTGATCCCCCTCAGAAACAGTTGAAATAGTCTTCGATAAATGATCCTCAAGGCCATGACCAAGAAACCAAATTTCAACTACACATGACCAAGCGAGATAATTATGTCCGCTCAATTTCTCCGTTGTAATAACCGGTGTGCCCGAAAAATGGGGAATGGTCACCGGTGTGGACATGGTAGAGCGACTTGTGGATGAAGAGTGAGCTGGAGATGAATCCATGATGCAGAAAGAACAGCAGATCTGGAGCAGATTTGATTACACAACCAAAGAGAGGGAAGACAGATCTGGAGCCATGGCAGATCTGGAGTAGATTGGGTTACATGACCAAGGAGAAGAAAGAACAGATCTGGAGCAATACCAGATCTGGAGCACAAAAGCTGAAGCTGTCACCGGAGTTCACCTGAGGATGGCCGGATCTGGACAGGCGTAACGAAGGCAACGGAGAGATGATCGGGACAGAGGCGGCGACAGTGAGGGCGAGCTCGGGGGTGGCCGGATCTGGAGGGCGAGCTCGGGCGCGGGCGTGGCGACGGCGAGGGTGCAGGCTCGACGACGGAAAAGGCGAGATCTGGGCGCGGTCGGACCGGATCTGGAGAAGAGGAGCCGTGATCTGGAGAAGAGGAGCCACGACAGTGAGGGACCAGCGGCTGACGAAGAGACCCGCAGTGATGACGACGGCGGGCGAAGCGACCGGCGATGATGGCGTTGGCTGACGGCTGCGGCGGCGACGGCTAGGGTTAGGTTAGGGTTTGAGCTCTTATACCATGTTAGATAAATACAAAGAAACTGTTTGTATATACCTTAAGAGTACAACATAAGTATATATATACCTATATTAACTTAAAGATAAATACACTAATACCCCCTTACTTATCTTATTTAACAATGGTTTTCATGGAGGTCCTTTGGGAGATGTTAAAAAGCATATACATTATGTTAAGTGGTGTTAAATTGTATGCTGGAGCCAGACGATGACATCAGATCAATATTGTATACTAGATGTTGTGTTGTGTTAGTTGTATGCTGGAGACAACATTGGATGGATATTGTCAAAGGTTTGTTAGGCACTTGTCCAAACATGTCCCTTTTTTTCTGACTTTGCTAGAACCAAATACTTCTTGGACACTTTGCAAATACTAGTGCATGCATATTATATCTACTGTACATGTTTAAAATAATAAGCCGGAAGTTAAGTATAGAATGAAAAACATGTCCATTTGTGTTTTGCACTCTTTTAAAAGTTGTCTCTGGTGTCTGTGTGCTATGGCTGTATGCATTCTCTTATTTAAGAAACTTAATGCCAATTAATTATGAATTTTTTTTATTAAATTAGCATTATTTTTTTAATCAAAGTAGCATCAAATTGGGATTTTTACCAAAGTAGTATTGGATGTTATCCAAGCCTCAGCTAGTTAGACTCTGGTGGAGACCCGGCAGTTTAACTGGCTGATTTTATTCAACAATGGGATAAACCCTTATACCATGAGGTGATTCATGTAGAGGTGAGAATTAAACCTGAGGCTGAGATGATGCCTGGCAGGGACCTACCAGTTTAACTGGCAGATTTTATTCAGCAATGGGATAAACCCTTATACTGTGAGGTGATTCATGTAGAGGTGAGAATTAAACCTGAGGCTGAGATGATGCCTGGCGGGGACCTGCCAGTTTAACTGGCAGGTTTTATTCAACAACGGGATCAATCCTTATACTATGAGGTGATTCACGTAGAGGCACGAATTAAACCTAATGTTCAGATGATGCATGTCATGTTGGATATAATTTGTTATTCAATACCAAAAACAGTACACACAATTAAAAGCGGGTTATAGAAATGCCAAATCTGTAGTCATTTGAATCTTCTCTTTAGCGAACTGCTGTAGGCACTGTTGAGATTGAATCAACACGGGAAATTTCATGTGTGTTGACTATGTGCTCCCTCTCCAATAACTGTAATGGGGCAAACAGTTTTCTATCTGAATATTGGATGAGAGAAATGCCGAACCGTAGTCATTTGAATCTTCTCTTTAGTGAACTGCTGGTAGGCACTGTTGAGATTGAATCAACACAGGAAAATTCTTGTGCGTTGACTAGGTGCTCCCTCTCCCTCTCCCTCTCCATTAACTGTATGAAAATTATTAATGGGGCAAACAGTTTTCTATCTGTATATTGGATGAGAGAAAGGATCTAATCCTAGGGTTTCTTTAATGGGCACCCCCATTAAGCAGCCCAATAACTTATAGACTCCCTACACCTTTTCATATCGGACATAATTAAATGTTGAGATGAACCTAGGCCTAGAAACTTGATTGGATCACTTTAAGTGGGTTTTACCAATCTTATCAACTCGTTATTCACAACCCAAAATTCCAATTAGTGGTAGCTCATTTAGAGAAAAATATAGAAAAAATTCTACATGTTGAAGCTAGCTAGCTAGATATCCCTAATTGGAACTTTGTGATAAAAATAATTAAACACCCCCCCCCACACACACACACACATGAGTAAATGATGTGCTGGAATGTTTGTAAATTAATTAATGTAAGCAAGTTTTGATCAGTTTGGCTGGATGGATATATGATGATTTGAATTTGGCATAAAATTGTTAATGTGGAGGAAGGAAGACAAGACCCATGACATATATGGATGGGGAAAATATGCCAGAGCAGTGGGGGGCAGTGAGCAGTGAAGGGAGGAGTGCATGTGGGGTAAGAGGTATCACTTGAGGTCAAAAAGTCAATCAAAGGTTTAATTCTTATTCTTTTATATTTCCCAACAATACCTGGGCGAGATGATGCATGTTGAATAAAACCCGCCAATTAAACTGGCAGGGCTTCCTTTGGCAGAGATCTGCCAGTCCAACTGGCGAGTCTCTCTAGGATGAGACTACTTTGGTAAAAATCTCCAATCCGATTCTACTTTGATAAAAAAGAAAAAAAAAATGTTAATTTAACAAAAAAAAATCTTAATTATGAACAGGTAACTTTATTGAGCTCAACCTTGAGTATTGGATTGAGGAAATACACCCCATGCCAGAAGGATCTATTTTCAGAAACTTTACAGAGTAATAACAACAATACTACTTTACATCCAATTTAATTGTTTTTGGGTTTATTTGGGTCGTGTTTTGGTCATAGTTATGTACTTGCTCACTCCTCTCTGCTAATGTTTGCAAAGTGGCTGATATGCAGTGGTTCTCCTTCCTTATATTGTCTAAATGGTGGCTTATATTGCTGGAGCTTGGTAATATTTATCAAGTGAAGCACTTGGAAAACCTTTTTTTGTAGTAACAAGATTTATGTCACAGTTGTATGCTGGGAAGATGACATGGTTGATTGGTAGACCTAACCATACTCTATGCAGGATATTTTCGAGTCTATGGGACAGTTTATTGATGGGTTAAAATTTTCTGGGGGTTCTCATAGTTTGATGTCAAAAGAACTCATCAAAGAAGTGATAAACATGGCCCACCGGCACAATGTATATGTCAGTACTGGTGACTGGGCCGAACATTTGCTTCATAAAGGTCCATCTGCTTTCAAGGAGTACATAGAGGTGTGAAAAAAATTATTAATTTTCTCTGCAGTGCAATAATTAGAGTACTTGAAAATGATGGGAGAAAAAATATATTCTGATAATCTGGAACTAATATAGTCCTTACTGATTTTGTTTATTTCAGGATTGCAAGCAATTGGGTTTTGATACAATTGAATTAAATGTGAGATCACTTAAAGTTCCTGAAGAAGCATTTCTGCGATTTATCCGGTTGATTAAGAGTGGTGGCTTGAAAGTCACGCCTAACTTTTCTGTGAATTTTAACAAGTCTGATATCCCTGTTTCTGGTGATAGCACAGTTGGAGATTATGTGGTCCCAGTGCCGCAAACACCTGGTAAGCAGCCAATGCCTTTTTCTGTCAAGTTTGGTGGTGCTATGCTTCACATTTTAAATTAGATTCCCTTGTCAATGTACAATATGGTATATATTTTTAGATCCTATCAGCAATGTCAGACTGAGCGGAAGACTCAAACAGAATACAAAATGACAATCTCAGAATCCAAATACTTCGGCAGAACAGAAAAATATAAACACACTTACGCAATCAAAAATGCAAGCTAATCAGAATGTAAAGAAGAACAGAAATAGGAAGAAGACACCAAAAATTTACCGTGGTTCATCCAAATGGGGTACGTCCACGTTGAGCTCAGTAAGAAAGAGCTCACTGCATTATATCAAGTAGGATTACAAAGATCCGAACATACAAACTGTACACCAATGGTTCTCCTAACAAAATAGCCTCACAATCATCAAATACAGATTAGAAGCAAACCTAAGAACCAGAGATTACAATGAGAACATAAGCTATACCAATGAAAGACAAAGCTCACTCAAACGGACAAAACCCTCTACCGATCGATATTCCTTCTTCCCCCTTTTCTTTCTGCGATTTCTTTCCATTAGCTAAGTCCTTTTAGGAAATGCAATGGTAGTATTTTCCAGGGAAATTAGTTAATGTAAGATCTGTGACAGATTTTAGTAGATTCATTCTCAAGTTGATTAATAATTTATTCTCAAAGTTGCTGATCTAAGTGCACAAAGACGATCTCGGTGCTTCTGGGGTATCAGGAAGGTAGAATATCAAATTAGCGAAGCAACATATCAAGCTTTAATGCCGCACATGAATTCTAGCATGCCTATTATTTCTATCTGTTGTTTTATCTGCTGGAAGGGTTTTATAATTCTTTTTATCATTCTTTTCACATCTGAGAGTCTTTCTGCCAAATTTTTCTTGGTTTTCCTCTATCTATGTTGCTAGAGATTTGCTCCATGCTGTCCACTCTCCTAAGGAGTTTCTATTAATTTTCTTTTCACATGAACAAACCATCTTAATCACATCTCACGCATTTTATCTTAAATAGGAGTCATCCCAACCTTATTACAAATAATCTCACTTCTAATTTTATCTTTTGTTATATGGTTGCACATTCGTACAAGAAATGATACATTAAATTTTTCCTTGTTAAACTGTAGATACATGTTAGTTTCATTCTAGAGACAGTACAGAATGTTATTAACCACTGCTAGGTTGAGCTTTTACAGAACTAAGTGCAGGCACAACACAACCACCACATGCACGCGTGGGGGTAGGGGGCGGCGGGGGTTGTAGTAGAAGGTTCTTCTTATAAAGAACTTTTGATAGGTGGTCTAATATATTCCATTTCAAACATTAATTTGATCTGTTATGAGTTTCCTGATGTGCAAGAACCAGAAGACCACTACAATTGATAGGGTGAAAATGTGAACAACTTAGTGATGTGATCTTAGCTGTGCTTAACAAACTTCATGATTGGTATTTGGAATGTCATAAACATTTTCTCGTAATGCTGTCATATCCATTAGAAACAATAATAATTCCTACACTTTTTAGCAACCAAAAAGCGGACAACATTTTGTGCCTTGTGTGGAATTCAAATCCTCAGAAAGCTCGGTGTTTATTCATTCAGTTGGTTGATGGACCTTGGACAGGAAAAATGGATGCTGCATCATAAAGTTTCTAGTATCTAATAGTTGAAAGAAGCGTGGAAAAGAGAGAGTTGGGCCAATTAATATGCAATTTATTAGTGCTTTTACTTTTTCAAAAAACCCGTTTTTTTGGTTTTGCATGCATGTTACAACTATTTACTTCAATATCATAATCTCCCAAATATCACTTACATGGAAAGTGCTGGATTGGTACTTTTGGAGAAGCTACCTTGATATTAGAAGGGAAAATGAGGTTGTGGGCCAAAGATGACAGAGAGATTGCTGCCAGAACCATTTGTATTGTTGTTGAGCTGAATGGAATATTTCTGATTCATTTAGCATGTAACGTGAATATGTGCAGTTTTCTGTGTTGACAATCTGGAATAGAGTTGGCTTGAACTACTTTATTTGGCATGTACACTTGACTAGAGCTCACGTTTAACTACACACGGTAATCATGAAAAATATGGGAGCCTGAACTTCGCAATCATGGGCATTGGATCTAGTACCTAGGAAGATAAAATGTAATGGGATTTCTGATAGTAGAGGTAGTAGAAACATCTTGATGATCCATGTCCTAGATTGTTGTGGTTTCGTCTGGCAGAAAAAGTTGAGGACGTTGACCTCTTGATCAGAAGAGCTGAAAGATGCTTGGAAGCTGGTGCAGACATGATAATGATTGATGCTGATGGTGTGTGCAAATATGCTAAGTCTATACAGGCAGACATCATTGCCAAGGTCATAGGGCGTCTTGGGCTTGAGAAGACCATGTTTGAAGCATCCAGTGCTAGAACTTCTGAGTGGTTTATTAGACAATATGGTCCAAAGGTACTATACTGGTTTTTAATCTTCTCTATTTGTTTCTGCATTTGTCTTTCAGATCCTTGTAACATCGTTCTCATTGCTTGGATGTTCAGGTGAACCTTTTTGTGGATCAGTCTCAAGTGATGAATCTGGAGTGCCTCCGAGGCTGTAACCTCGGTAAAGATCACAAATTTGTCCTCGGCTCTTCCTATTATATGTTCTGAACTGGCTCTCGTGGTTCAGATGCCTTGTCTATTTTGAAAGTGGTTATATTTTTCATTTGTCTGTTGTGTGTTGGATGATGGTGAATGTGTTTCTTTATAAAGTGGAAACATTGAAACTTCTACGTTTATCTGGCACCCTTGTGCATATAGTTTAGCTTTTATTGTGCCTATAACTTCTGTTTTACTTGGATAAGCTGCTAATATTTGTCCATCAAATATCTAGTGAAGCAAGGCCATGTCTGAATTATTTCTGCAACAAGTATTCAGTTATGTTGTGTGTTCTTTTTTTTTTTAAATTATTTTTTATTTTTATTTCAACAATCTAGATACTACTCAGAGTAGTACACCTTTCTTGGCCAACTATGATGCTGCTAATTTTGCATTTGCTGTCATTGTCTTGATGTTTACAGTATAGCTCAATTTATGTGGTATAACTAGGTCTGTGGTTATGGGTAAAATATTTTGGCATTTGTTCAATAAATGACTGCAATTTTGAACTATTAAACATTGAACTTGAGATCTGCTTCGGAGAAAGGATTTTGACTCTTATCATGTTTGAGGAAACTCTAGCAGACCCGGGCAGATGGTAAGCAATGTTGAAAGTTTGTTGCGATTCAAGCTTATCCTAGGCGTTCTTATTGGACATGGGCCCCATGGCACTTACTAGAATATTTGTACTGCGATCTTGCGAAGTAGGTAATAGAACTACGAACAATATTGCCAATAGAGATATTTTGGCAATATCTTTGCTTAAAGTTTAGGAGCCTGATCAATAATTGGTAGGCTTGGCAGTTGCAATAACATGAATATAGCTGCTGTCATATTTACGCAATTGTGACAACTCTAGATTGAATGGCTTGCCCGAATTCCATCAGCTCTGAACGTTTGGGCATTATCATCCAGGGTTGTCAACGCGGTTTAGTGGTCCATCAAGGTATATTTCCTATTCCTATTTTGATATTCATTCCGAGTTAAATCACGTGTTTGCACTCTTTTTACACGGTATAAATACCATTGCGTTAAACATCCGATCATAATAGTTAGGTAACAAGACTGGCAGCAGAGGGGGCTCTTGATGTGCCAATGTGTCTGCGCGTGCTATATGCGTTGTCAGTTTGGGGCTGTTAGGTTAATCAATTCTTATACCACCCGTCAGAATCAAATTGTGCACGATCACGTATGGAAATTTTTTTGCATGTATTGAGGTAAAATCATGTTGATTTTTTTGTTCTTTTCCTTTTGACTTATATGTGAATTGTGTGCGAACCGAGTCCAACGTTTCACAGGTCGGAGTCGGACGGTCCGAATTCTTAAATAAACCATTACTAACTCACCAACCACATGAACGCAGGCACTGGCATTGAATCATGTAAGCGGTAGCCTACAAATGTAGAGTTATGGTTCCACATTTACACAATCTTGTGAATCATTTGATTGCTTGAATTTACATCATGTGAAGTTGCCGCAGGCCAATTCCTTGTGGCCTGTTTAATGTGCGGGTTATTTGAAGCATTAATCGGTTGTCCATTGCTTTCGTCTTCAAGACAGTTGCAGAATTGTCTTCCTTTGTCATTGGCTTCACAATTCTTGTCTCTTCATAATTGTATGCCTCAACTCACGACGTTGCACCCCCCCCCCCCCCCCCCCCTCTCTCTCTCTCTCTCTCTCCCTCCTTTTTTTTTTTTTTTTCTTCGAGTAGAAGGGCATGAAAGATCTCAAATGTTGGGTTCATTTTAGGGCAACCCAACTCCTGTCACCGTGTCACGTTTAGGGACAGTAATTTTAACATGGCTTAACGACTAAATTTTATTATTTAACATGTACGTATGATATTTAAAAGAGGATAAAGTGTATAGTTAAAAGATTTAAGAGAATTTTCTAACCATGATCTTTATGTAGGTATATTTAATTCTAACATTTTCATGCATATGACTACATGTAGATACTTATTATAAACTATTTTTATTAACACTACTTTTTTTTTTTAAGAAATAAAAGACTATTACATGAAATTATCCTAATTCCTAACAATACAAGATTTAACCTACTTTTGTGAGTTTTCTAGTATATTGAGTATGCATGTTGTTTTATGGTTTGTGTTTAATGCTTGTCTCATGGCAACTAAAAGTCAGTTTTGTCTCTCATCATCTGTTTGAATCTAAAAGTTATCGCATTAGAGTATTCAGTGGTCCGATGACACTAATAAAAAGGTTAGGATGATGTGTCGAACATACACACACACACACACACACTAGCCACTAAGCTACCATCTACATGAAAGTCGTAAGAAAATGCTTTTCGCGGGGGGTGTGGGGGGCGGGGCCAGGTAACTTGGTTACACGACAGTGCTTGATTAGCATGAAATGGTGGGCAGGGCAAAGATGTTGGGGGTGGTTAAGAATCATTGGATATGCTGCTGCTGCTGCTGCTGCTGCGTGGTTTGGAGATTTTCTTCATTGATTTCGATTACATTACATTACAATCATTTGATATGCTGAAAAGTTAGATGTGGACCAGTTTGGTCCCAATCCGCCACTCAATTAGTCAAACGCCGCCGTCTGGGTATGTATAAAATGCTAAATATAAATACTTAAGATATCGATAAAGTTCTCGTTTGGAAATAATTTATTTTTTTTAAAGAAAATGTTTAGAATATGTTGGGTTGTTTATTTTTTAGCTCTAATTTCATAATCAAACATATCTTAATGTGTTATATTTCATAATCTAATAGTACAGTTTTTTTTGATATTTTCTAATTCATAATATAACCTAATAGTTTTCATGCTAATTGCCAATTCGCAATTTGATATTTATAATGACATATTAGTTATCATATAAATCTATATGAGGGACAAATTAATATTACTTTGGATGGGATTTTTATGGCATTGTGAAAGGTAAAGTTGGATGTCCAAACGATGGTATCTGTGTATTATTTGAGATTGTTAACTCACTGCCCAATAATACTCTATTTGGAATATTATCAAAAAAGTTGAATGATAATATCATTCATTCACTGTAGTGTAGTGTAGCATCGTTTATGGCATTCATCCTCTAAACACATCTAATCTCAACAATGGTGGAGAGTGCAATGAGATTTAATGAGAGGAGGAGGAAGACTTTCTAATACTCAAATGCTTAAGAGTTTTCTTTAACACACAAAAGCCATCAATCATGATATTTTTTTATAGTAGTTTTTAGAGAAACATTTTGAGCAATCCATTAGAGTGTTTCTCTGATGGATTAGAGTGTTTCTCTGATGGATAATATTAAGTAATAATTGATAATAATATTATTAGTTATATAGCGTCTTTTTATTAAAAAAGTTAAAAAATTATGTATTATTTTTTTTATTTAATATCTCTTTTAATAAAGATGTAATATATAATTAATAATATTATTATTAATCATGAATTTTATTTTTTTTATCTTAAGTGTTTGGATTTTCCTTATCTAATTTTGGAGAAGACTGATTTTTTTTTCTCTAATTTGAATTTCAATAAATTACATACGATAGCAAATATATATACTTTTAAGTCCACATGCAATTAATTTTTATTAAATAAAATATTTTTAACTTCACCAAATATTGATGCGCTCTCACTCTCAAAAATACTTAGGAGTTTTACTTATTTTTACCATTAATTAATCTAAGGATGCTTCGAACTTAAAAGATTCGAAGCCACGAGGGGCATTTATTTTACGGGCGGTAATCCCCATTCATTCATTAATTTTCATTTACTTTCACCAGCCCAAGTAGTACCGCCTACAGCCACAGCCTTCTTCTCTCACTCGCCCATTAATGTCTCTGACATCAGATTTTCACTTCGGCGTCCAACCATGAGAGGTCAGTGCCTAAGGATTCTTCTTCATCTCACTAACCCATTAATCTTTCTTTATTACTGTAATTAACAAAGCCCTCTCTGAATTCCCTCATTTACTTTCCAGTATTGTAAGTGATTGTTTCAAAGTTTGAATTGTTTTGTCGTCTTTCCCACACGACCCTCATTTATGGAAATGGTTCTGAGAATGGTCGATGCAAAAGCATTGGTTTTAGTGCATCAGAGTTCGAAATAATGTTATCTTTTTGTGGATTTCCTCTTAATCCTTTCAAATTTTCTATGGATTGAGGTTGTGTAAATGTGTATCCGTATTTATTGCGTGAGTTGGTCCAAGGAGGAAGCGAGTTACAGATATGGTGAGTTTTCAAAGCGTGTATGATATTAGGGAAAATTTCTGTCCTCGCTAGTTTTTCCTGTTTGCGTTGCAGTACAAATGCTTAAGAAAATGCGTCATAGAAAGTGATGGCTTTTCCATTGCAAAGGTTTTCTGCGAAGATAAAGGGAATTGGAGAGGCAAGTTCTTGAAGGTTGAAAGGCAAAGGCTAAGAGAGAGAGAGAGAGAGAGAGAAGATGCCAGCGGTTTGGTTTGCCTTAAAGAGATCACTACAGTGCAGATCACAGCCATCAGATGTCTATGATCCAAGGGCTAATGGGAATCTTAGCAACATATTGACAAAGAAAACAGGCAGGTCTGGGTGTTCAAGGTCTATTTCAAATCTCAGAGATGTCATCCATGGAAGCAAGAGGTATGTGGAAAAACCACCAAGCTGTAGTCCAAGATCCATTGGGAGTAGCGAATTTCTAAACCCAATAACCCATGAAGTAGTCTTCAGTGATTCCACCTGTGAAATTAAGATAACTGGGGTTGGTGCTTTTCAAGAAAACAATGGCACTGGAATTGGTGGCGGTGGCAGTGGCAGTGGCAGTGGTGGTGGAAATGGCTCAACCTTTCTGGGTTCCCTCAGGCCTGGTACCCCTGGCCCTGGAGGGCACCATCTGGTGCCCCAGCACAACCCTAGGCTCTCCTCCACCCTTCCCAGAAACACACCTAAAAGTTTTTCTAGGAGGGAAGGCTCTGGATTCAATGGTATTCCTCCAAACCCTAGGGTTTCTTTTGCAAAAGATTCCCTTGGTTCTTCAACTTTGACTTGCCATAAATGTGGTGAACAATTTGCGAAGTGGGAGGCTGTTGAAGCACACCATCTCTCCAAACATGCTGGTAAGAGGAACCTTCATTGATACCCTGCTTTTCTTTTCCCTTTTATTAATTACATGAACTAATAGATTTAACTACTTGTTCTTATGTTGTTTCTTGAATTGATAGCCATGTCATCGTTTTCTCTGATTTATCTGGCCTACTTTATATTTTCATATGTATTTTGACTAGCATGACAGGTTAGGCAAAAGATTTTTAAGCGCAAAAATGTTCGTTTCATTTTAGTTTGTCCTTTCTTTTAGTACTGGAAATCAACTTGTTGCAGTGGTCAATTTAAACCTTTTTGATACTTGATACTGTCATTCCACATAATAGAGAGAGGCTTTTCTGTTTGATACTGTCATTCCACATAACTTTCTAGCTTGCTCATCTTTGTTGGATTTCGTTTTGGATTAGTTCTCTAGTTCAAACTTAGATTGCCTTTTGGGATTGTTTTCTTATCTAAGGGACCTCATATATGTCCTCTTTTCTTTTGTGCAGTCACTGAACTTACTGAAGGAGACTCATCTAGGAAGATTGTAGAGATGATCTGCCGGACTGGGTGGTTGAAGTCCGACGGCAATTCTGGCCACATTGAGAGAATTTTGAAGGTCCATAATATGCAAAAAACAATTGCTCAATTTGAAGAATACAGAGAAACAGTGAAGATCAAAGCTAGCAAACTGCAAAAGAAACATCCCCGTTGCCTAGCCGATGGGAACGAGCTCTTAAGGTTCCATGGCACAACTGTTGAATGTTCTCTTGGTGTAAATGGCTCATCTAGCCTTTGCACATCGGATAGATGCAATGTGTGTCAAATTCTAAGACGTGGGTTTTCAGCAAAGAAGGAACTCAAAGGAGGTATAGGCGTCTTCACTACCTCTACAAGTGGGAAAGCACTGGAATCTATCCAAGTATTTGATGACAATTCATCGGTAAGGAAGGCTCTAATAGTATGTAGAGTGATCGCCGGTAGAGTCCACAGACCCTTGGAGAATTTTCAAGAAATTGCTGGTCAATCAGGATTCGACTCTGTCGCTGGAAACATGGGTATTTATTCCAACATTGAGGAACTCTTTTTGCTGAATCCCAGGGCCCTCCTTCCTTGCTTTGTGGTAATTTTCAAACCATGAAACTGCAAAAATCCAAGTGCTTATTATCAGTTGGAAGACATGATCAAGTAGCTAGTCATTTTTCTTCTTCCAAATTTCCACTAGAATAGTTCCTGAAAATTTCTGGTCTCTCTCCCCACTCTAACAAGAGGATTTCCCTCTTCATCACCCTTTCATTTTGCTCGAGAATTGTGCAGTAACCCAAAAATTTTCTAGGGAAAGGTCAACTTCAAACTTAGCCAATGAATTAGGGAAGTGCCTATTTGTGGAAGATGAGTTATGGGTGCTTGTGGGGATATTACCGTCGTGGAGTTGAAGACAAAAAATGGATTGGATGGCCATTTCCATTGCTTAGCAGAAAGGAGCATGTGGTCCTAGATGTTGTTGGGTCATTTCATTTTCTTTGGGTACTTTAGGTAAACAACCATTTGAATCAATGTGAGGAAGATGGTGATCTCTGTTCTTGCTGTGTGCATATATCTATATATATTTGTCTTTTGCATACATGGAGGATGATTGAAAGCTTTATGTCCCCATCTTCATTCGGATTTCAAATTTTTATGCCCCAAAAATTGTTTGTTGTGATGGCCAAGGGCCAGAAGCGGTCTCTGTCCAGGCTGGACTGGCTCTGCTGCAGCCTCCATAACTGGGACACATCAGGGACCCCTTTCTTTCCTTTTCACCCTCTGTGAAGTCACCTTCATTGGCCCCTCTCTATGAGAGTTTTGTAACTGCAAGCACATGTATGTATTCATATCATCGCCTTTTTGTTTTATGCACTTTGGCCTACAAAATCAATCAATCTGATCCACCCTGGTTCTATCCTTGTTCATAAATTCCTTGAGAGTGACATAAACGTTTAAATTTCTCTTTCTTTTGACACTTTTACTTAAAACAGTCATATAAAGATTTGATATGCTATCATTGCTATAGCACCATTAATTCAATTTAACAAAGTTAGAAAAAGGAAAACGTTAATGAAAGAGAAAGATTACATTGTGAACTCTCTCTTAAAAAGGATTTAGTAACAGTAGTTTTTATTGGTCTAACTAAAAAAAAAAAAAAAAATCCTTTTAACTTGTGTGTTCCAAAATCATAAAATATGGTAAATCATTATTTTATTTTTCTTTCCTTATTTTGAATATTCTCTATGATTCAGTTCTTATTATTTCTCTTATTTTGAATAAATTCTCTTAAAGGCTTCTGAATTTTTTCTATCACATCCATGCCCTAGTCTTTGATTAAAAGAAGTGACTGTGCCCTAGTCCACTACATGACATGTGGATATGTGGTTAAAGTGCCGTTAGTTTCAATGTAGACTGTTTTATATAAAAACATTAATTTTATATAAAATATTTTACACAATTATTTTTCATCTTTTTTTTTAGTATTTGGCTTATATTTAAAAGAAGACTTTTTGATGAAAACTTATATTCTAAAAAAGTTAATAAACAAGAAAAACATAACCTCAAATAAAGGCAAATGTTAGTTTTGCATTTTTATATTAGATATATACATTGAAACTATATATTTTAGATATTATTTGGGAAAATATTTTACTTGCAAAATATGATCTTAAATAGAAAAAAATTTATCTTATTTGGCAGTAGATTTTTTGTTTTCTAGAAAACACTAAAAAATTTGATATTGTTTTATTTGCAATACATTTATGTCAAACAAGTTGGGTTGGGTCGGGTCTGTCTGACTTGTCGTTACCTGGGCCAACGCAGAATTGACCCATATGTTATGAGAGAGGCCTGGCCCAATCCATGAGTCCACATTTGTTGGGTCGAACTGGGCAGTTGCTCATGGGCCTTGAAAAGTTGAGTCCGTCAAGCTGGTTTGTTTTTCAATATTTTTATTTTTAAGATACTTTCAACTTTTACAAATTACATCATATTTTAAAGTTTCAAATGCTTTATAATTTGACCTAGAAATGGCAAAATGGGCTTGGCCTGACGGGCTGGCCCGTTGGGGCCTGGCCTGGCACCGGGCTAGGGCCAGCATTTTGCTGGCCCATTTAAGGCCGGGCCGATTTGGCCCGGCCCACTTGGCCCGCTAATCGGCCACACAACCCCCCCCCCCAAAACAGCCCTCGCTCGTCCTCGCTCACCGGTCGCCGCCCTCGCTCGCCCTCTGTCTCGCCCTCACCCTCGTCTAGCCCTCGCCCTCACCTCGCCCTCTATCTCGCCCTCTGTCTCACCCTCGCCCTCTGTCGCCCTCGCCCTCACCCTCGTCTCGCCTTCGCCCTTACCTCGCCCTCTGTCTCGCCCTCGCCCTCGCCCTCGTCTCGCCCTTGCCTGCGCCCCTCGCTCTCGCCCTCTGTCTCGCCCGCGCCCCTCGCTCTCAGTCTTTGGGTTGGGCCGTTTGGCCCGCGGGCTCGTGTAGGGCCGGGCTAGGGCCAGCAATCTGCTGGCCCGTTTTTAAGCGGGCCAATTTGGCCCGGCCCGCTTGGCTCGCAGGCCACTTGGTGGTGGGCCGGGCTCGGCCCGTTTGCCATCTCTAATTTGACCTATCTATACATATGTAACTATGAAATTGAAATATGAAATAATTTAGAGTGTAAAAAAAAAAAAAAAAAAGCCTTCAAGAGGCTTGCTCCTTTAAAATATAGATATTTGGAAATTTGTTTTAGGCCATGAGGAGATGTTAGCTTTGTGAAGTGGGTGAATTTTGAACTTTGGGCAGTGAATAGTTAAATAATTAATGGAAAGAAAGATGATATTTTATATTTAAAAATAAGGGCTAATAATATGAAAAAATTAAATATTTTTGTGTTTTTACGATTTTATTCAAACATTTCAATTTTGATAATAGACACTTGATTTAGTCGATTAGTTACAATTTTAGCCACGACTTGAATCTGATTCGAAAAGCATGCACGCTTGCTAATGTGGCACGCCACCTGATATTTTAAAATATTTTGAGTGGACTCCACATTGACACGTGTGAAAAAAAATAAAAAAATAGACATATATATGTGTTATATATATACACACACACAGAAGGAATCTAGGTGGAGGATGAAAACAGTGACGAAGGAGGACAGTAGAAGCTGATCTAAAAGCTGGAGGCGACAATGGAGGCCAATCTAGAATTTGAAAATTTGATGGTTGATCGTTGACGTCGATGGGACTAGCTTAAGTGACTGATGGTAAGGGCGAGGCGGCCGTCAAAGGATGTCATTGGTCGGTAAGAGCAGAGAGCCGTCAGTCGTTTTTTGTGAAGAGACTGTGAGTAAGAGGAAGCCCAAATCGATCGTCAATCTAGTTTTCAGATCAATCATTGTCGCCATGAGCAAGAGGAAGCCTAGATCGATCGCTGCCTCTAGCTTTCAGATCAATCGTTGCCATTGCCATCCTCCGCATGCTTCTCTCTCTCTCTCTCTATATATATGTATGTATGTATGTTAAATATCTATATTTAATATAATTTTTTTTTTTTGGAACTCATTCAAAATTTTTTAAAACGTCAGGTGACATGCCACGTCAGTAGGCACACATGTCTCTCGAATCATATTCGAGTCATAACTAAAATTGCAACCAATTGATCAAATCCGGCATCTATTGACAAGATCCAAACGCTTAGATAAAATCACAAAAATATAAAAATATTTATTTTGTTCATGTTAATAGTCCTAAAAATAAAAAGGCATGCAAAATGCCAAATATTAAAAAAAAAAGTGTTAAATGTTTTAAAGTGTGTCTGCGCAGTCGAACCAACCAAACCAAATCAACCAATCAACAAGGACAGAAAATCAAATGATTTTCACTTTTTTGTTTTTGTGATTGAATGCAAATCCATGTTGATTTTCAGTTAGGAGAGATTCCATGAACTGAACTACTGGATGGCTCATTGCAACAGCAACCCATCTCTCTCTCTCTCTCTCTCTCTCTCTCATGCTAGAAGTGAGCCTTTCAACATCCATATAGAAGCTGTGATGAATAATGTCAAAGTTGTTAAGCTTTCTAACAAACTGCGACAAGAAGATTCCACTCTCTTTCTCTCTCTCTCCAAACAACTATATCGTGAGAAACTGCTTTATTACCAAATCATTCTGAACCCACAAACCAAATTAATAGCAGCATCTCCTTCATTCTCAGAAGAAGCTGAATTCATGGATCCATACATGGATCAGGAAGCAAACAACAATAGTGGCAGGAGGAGGCAGATTGACGACGATGATGATGACGAGGAGGAGGAGGAGGAGGAGGAGGAAGAGGAAGAGGAGGAGGCTGCAGGCTACAGATCCAAGAACCTCGATGCAGAGAGACGCCGCCGCCGTAGAATCAACGACGGGCTTCTCGAGCTCCGGGCGTTGGTTCCGATCATCACAAATGCAATCTCTCAAAACCCTTCATCTCCATCTCTCGATCTCTCTCCCCCCCCTCTCTCTCTATATCTTCCTCTCAGTTTCCAGTACTCTTTTAACAATTACTACTTGTTGGATCAGGATCATATCAATTGTTCTGATTAATTTCAGATGAAAAAAGCAACCATAATTAGCGATGCAATCGCGTACATTGAGCAGCTGCAGACGTACGTGGGAGATCTCAGCACCCAACTTCTTGAAATGGGGGCAGCTTTTGCAGAGGAATCGAAAGATGGGCCAATGGATGCCATTGATGCTGCGGAGGAGACAACGATGAAATGGGGGATAGAGGTTAGTTGATGGCATGTGTGTTTGTGTGTATATATATATATATATATTAATTATATATATATAGGATATCAGAATTTAATTGTTTCATAATCGATCTAGCTAGCATGCAGACGTCTTAATTCTTCAAATTATGTGGATAATGATAATTAATTAACTAGATTTGGTGTTAATAATTTGTTGCTGTTTCATATATAGCCAGAAGTTAAGGTGGGTAAGATCGAGAAGAATAAGGTTTGGATCAAACTAGTTTGTGAGAAGAAAAGGCGAGGATTCAGCAAGCTGATGGAAGCCCTCAGTGTTGCTGGCTATGCGTTCACTGATATCACTCTCACTACATTCCAAACGGCAATTCTTGTCACTGCCTCTTTGACGGTAATTATATAAGATTGGAATTTGGATGAACAACCCCTCGATCGACCATTAAAAGTGTTAATTTGTTTACTCAACCACACATACATTAATGCCGATAAACTATGTACTGATTTGATGAGATTTAACTGGTTTAGGCTTGCCATGGCGGACTGGTTGAGGCTGAGCAGATCAGAGTCTTACTGCAAGAGATTGCTACAAGTATACAGAGCAGCAAGGAATGATGAGAATGAGATTACATTATTAATGTTGCATCACAATTTTTATATATATATATAGTTTTCAGATATTTAAGTTCATGTATTATGAAGTAAATTCGAGGGAGGGATGCCACCAACTTAGCTGTGATGTTAGTTTGGTGAATCAAATATATGTCAGTCAGTTTCCTCGCTGCATGCTGCCTTATGCTGCAACATCCATCCATCCATCCATCTGGGTCGACACTTGAACTAGAAGAAACCATCCTCACTCATCATGCCCCAGCAACAAGTAAAATAAATAAATAAATAAAAAATAATAATAAAGATAGGGTTGGGATTCAAATGATATCCCATTCAACTTTAGTAATAGTGACAATGCTAAATGCTACAATTAGTTGGACTGCATGCGACCTTAATGGTTATTTTATATCACGCGACTTACTTTATTTGGTGAAATTACACTTTGATATATGAGAATAAATTTATTATCACGTGGGTAACACCAGTCTGCTCTCTAATGAATATAAACAATATTCTGTATTTTTATTAAAAGTACATGTGTTGAAATAATATATTTTATATATTGTTTTATAAAGTTTGGGAAATAAATTATTTTATTATATAAAAATATTTTTATCTTATTTGTAAAAAAAATGCTAAATACTAAAAAATGTTATAATATTGTGCTACGAAGCACGGAAACGGCTCAAAGATGTCATTTCGGCATTTTCGAACCGTTTCCCGTTTTGGAAATGGTGAAAACGTCTCGGAAACGTTTTTGGGCAGTTTCTATAAATTGTGAAATGTTCTGGGGCTGTTTCGCAATTTACAAAAAATTGTGGGAAACATGTTTCCTGCTGGAAACGCGTTTCCGACGATTGCGGTGAAGCAATCGCCTGCAGAGGGGAAGATGAGGGTTGTCACTCACGAGATCTACAACGACCACAGAGAGGCTAGGCGACGGGCCAGATCGGAGGATGTAATGGCGAGATAAGTGAGGCAGCGGTTGACAGAGAGAGATGAGAAGAAGCGATCGACAGCGAGGGCGAGAGGCGAGACGGATTGGCGGTTAGAGGCAAGGCGATGGTTAGAGCAGCGAATCGATGTGTCGACGACTCAACGTTAGGATGCAAGCGGTGAAAAGAGTCGACAGTTGGCGACGAGATGGGTCGGCGATGAGAGCAGCGGACTCGGGTTGGCGGCGGCAACAACTGCTCCAAACCTTCAGCTTCAACAAATGGCTGCAATCTGCAATTTTGATTAGGGTTTGCAACTTATAATAATATTTATATTATATAAATTATAAACTAATTTCATATACACCCTTATTTATTTTATTCTAACACTTATATTTTTAATTATTTTTCACATATACCCCTATATTTTTTAAATTTACAGTTTACTCTGCATTTTTGTTTCCTACCTTTTTGAAAAAAAAAACCATTTTCCCATTTTCATGCAACCTAGATATTGTGTGCCTATAAACTCCTGGAGTAACTTAATCTTAGCCACACCAATATCACTTCCATCTTGTAAAATTGTAATAATCCCAATACAACCCTTTCAAATATCTTGGGCCCATGTAGGCCTTGTCCACACTTCTTTTTAATTAACTTGGGTCAACTTAAGCCCAATAACCTTGTCTTAAACACTTCAGGACCAATACACAAATCTTGAAAATACCTGGGCAATATGGTGCATCTCTTAAAAACACCTTGCCCGCGCATAGGCCCCCAATCAGCTTCTTTCAAACACCGTGGGCCATGTATGGCCCACTAAGCCGATTATGTATTTCTTCAGACTTGAGAGAGAGAGAGAGAGAGAGAGAGGTCACTGAGCGTGATTCTACAGTACAACAGAACAAGCTTGAGACATTATCGTGGCATATGGTAGAGAGAGAGAGGTAATTGAGCGTGATTTTACAGTACAGAACAATCTTGAGACATTCTCGTGGCATATGGTAGAGAGAGAGAGAGGTCATTGAGCTACAGTACAGAACAAGCTTGAGATATTATCGTGGAATATGGTAGAGAGAGAGAGAGAGAGATCATTGAGCGTGATTCTACAGTACAGAGCAAGCTTGAGGCATTCTAGTGGCATATGGTAGGCCCACGTGGCCACAACTGGGGGCCCATCAAGTCGTAAGAGATATAAACCCAATGATTCTGCCATGACAAGAGATGGCGATTCTCAGCCAAGAGCAACTCCAGCACTATCTTTAGGTTCTCTCCTAGTCCTACATGATACCCGACGATTTCAATGGTTTTTGTCTCCAAGCGTGCTCTTTCTTTCTCACTTTTCTTTTATTTTTTTACAAGTCATAATAATAATAATAATAATAATAATTTCATTATCTCATTACGATCCAATTTTAATTTGATAATTTAACTATATTATTATAGTGTGATCATGTCATATATGTAAAAAGAAAAATAAATAAAAACATTGGTTCGAGTTAAACACATTGCTCTTTTGATTGTGTGTGTGTTTTTTTTTTTTTTCAAGTAAAATGTATAAAGAATATCATGAAAAAATTAAAAAAAAAAAACAAGAATTTGACATTTTCTTAAATAATATAATAAACCCAAGCCATAAGAGTCATCTTGAATCAATTGCTAGTTTAAAGTGAGATCATACCTAATCTAGTAGTAGCATCACTGAGTGATTTGGATTGGAGAAAATATTTGAATATGCGTTTAATCATATTAAAAGTAATGATTTTTAACTTTGAGACAAATAAGATACCAAAAAAGTTTATTCCAGTCCAGATGGTAGGCTACTACTATTACAAATTCTTTTAGTTATATATATTACTATGTTGAATTAACCTAATAAGAAGGGTAAAGAAGGGATGGATGATGTTAGTCTTAAAGTGGTGCTCTTTTTCTTCTTCTTCTTCGTCTTCTTCTTTTTCTTTTTTCCTTTCCATTGCGTGCTCTATAGTTCATCCCATTTTCATCATTACTGAAATGGGTCTTTATGATCTTCTTCTTCTTCTTCTTCTCCACGCTTGATTATGCTAATTAACACTGGTGGGTTAAAAATGAAGCAAATGATCAAAGGGATTATTCCCATATCTCTCTCTCTCTCGTCTGTAATCATGGAGGTCGCTGGGGGCCAATGGTGGTGGGGCTGTTGGGTGTGGGGGCGAATAGAAACACAATGTGGGGGAGTTGAGGAGGTTGGTTCGCCACTACCCATTGCCTGCTGCTGCTCTTTAGGTCAACCACCACCACCACCACCATTACTGCCGTATTATTTTGTTTATTTGAAATAACACGTTAACGTTAATAAATTAATTTTTTTTTTGATATTTCAAACTAAGTAAATAATGCCATGTTCTAACGACAAGAGTTCATTTTACATGATTACTAATAAATAAATAAATAGGTAGATAATAATTAGTGTATAATAAATATATCTTAATTTTTAGATAATATATATTTATTGCACATTAGTTTACAAAATCAAAAACCCCTCTAATTAATCAAAAAGTACACTAAAACATGAAAGCTAGGGCACTATCACCGACGCAATCCTTCTGAATTTGCCAAAGCAGGAAGCAAGCAAAAACCAAGAAGAAATGATGAACCATAAAAATCAAGTTTAATTAGGGTTAACCCTCCAATTCATCTCTCATGTTTAACCCAAAATAATTAAACTCCATACACAAACCACATTTTTTAGATACCAACAAATAGGAAGAATGAGTCATTAGAGCAACTAAAAGCTTAAATTTAAGTGGGGCTGTTAATAAATTGAGATTTTGTTTGATTTATTTAAACTTCTATTTCTTTTACAAGCACAGTATTCATAAAGGCAGGCACAAGATAACGTCTTGTCATCCCTAACCTACTCGGATCCTAAGATGATAGATAGGCGGCCTACGCCTAGTCGTTTCAGAACCATTTTTCCGCAATGATTTTTTTATTTTTATTTTTTAATCTAATTTTTGGTTTCTTGGTTTGGGTCTGAAAGGATGGCCGAACGGCCAACAACGTTTGATCACTCCCATGCGTCCAAGAACGAGAATCCGATGCCAATTTCGGATCCGATTCCTGGAAGACAGGGAAAGAAAGAAAGAAAGTTGAGAGAGATAGAGAGAGAGAGAGGGACATGGGAATCATTCCGCTTCCGTATGGGTCGGTGGTGGGCATGAACCATGTGACTAAATCAAATCATCTTTCACATATTCCCTGTCTTCCAACCTCCATTTTCTGTCTGGTTCCCGAGAAAGCCCACCTTGCCCATTTCTCAAGAACCTTCCAAATCCTTTCATTCCAGCTGCCTGTTCAACAATTCATTGTTCCACGTACTTCTCAACCCTTGATAGAGGGATCAGAACCAAGATGCACCAAGTCGTCGTCGTCTGCTCCTCCTCCTTGGAAGTTTCCCTTCCATCAATGGCAACAAATTGCGGACGAACCTACCCAACGCCTAGAGAAAACTTCATTAGGTGTAACATCACAGTCACGGGGCCGGCAGCTAAAACATAAAACAGTATTAAATGTTAAAACCTGTGAAGAGATAAGAAAACCGAGTAGTCAACTAACTTTGCTGCCACACGGTTTCCCCTGTTGTGAGAAATTATTTAATAAAAAAATCTCAAAAGGAATCAAATCCCGGGCGTGCGTGGATTTAACATTGACAACATGGCTCCAAGCTCAAGCAAATCCCCTGAATTAGAAATACGTTTGCGTCCGTATTCAACGCCCACTACTTGTTAAAGGTACAATAGATTGTGGGGATTGATCCTTCAGACATGCAATACATAATAAAACGCATATAAGTCAGCAAAGCGCACACATATCTGCGTTCTTCGGCAGCACGGCTGGATAAATATAACCATATGCATCCATGTAGATAAAATGAGTGCACTCTACAGCTACTGCAAGTTTCTCACGGGAAGCAAACATCAAGCAGAGTTGTAAGTTGTAACAATACGCATCCACCGGCTAAGGTGTCTCTTTTGTAACTAAAAAAAGAAAAAAAATCGTGGGTTCAAGTTGTGGTGTAGTCTAAAAAGATAAGGCTATCACAAGTTTTGGGGAAATGGAGTGGAGTGCCAGATTTCAAAACAAATAGTGAAGATAACTGTCATCTGAACATAAAAGTTGTCATTTGGACTTAAGCTAAGCAAAGGGGATCCTCCTCAGAGACTATTAGTGAGCAGGAGAGGAAAATGTTCCAAGAAAACAAAGGCCAACAAAAACATACACACAGATAAAACATCCTACAAACTCCTCCATATAGGAAAACAAGCGACCTTCTGCTTTCCCGTACTCAATAGTTTCAAACAGTTGTTCAAGCGGTTGCGCGTAGTTGTTGTTTTCTTTTCAATTACCACACATTTCAGACTCTCAATAGTTTCAAACAGTTGTTCAAGCGGTTGCCCATAGTAGTTGTAGTTTTCTTTTCAATCACCACACATTTCAGACTCTTATCAGGGTTGAGAACACTTATAAGTAAAGCTTATAGCCACTTGCTTGCTCTGGGCCTTTCTTCCATTCATTCTGTTATCTTCTTCCGATGAAGAATATCAAGTGCAGAGAAAAATAAACTGAGACTTCCAACTAACAAATCTGAAACAGGAAATGCTTTTATTGGAATATACAAGGTAGAAAAACAACTTCACCACAAAAACCTAACCTTTCTGTACAGAAACTAATAAGCTATCAAAAAAAAAAAAAGAAATCCAACTCACCTACAAAGATGGAAGACGACACAATCTCCAAAAACAACCCAATTCACTTCCATCTCAATCCAAAATCTCGTGTAATTCAACCGATCAACCCCCCATTTGCTTCCCCCGTAGAACTTGAATTAAACTCGAAGCATTTCTCCTAACCTTTTCATTGTCATCTTCCAACAACCCAACACAAAGCTCAAAAACCCCTTCACTCAAAACCTCCAAACACAAAGCTTTGCTGGAACTACACAGCGAATTTAGCGTCAAAAGGGCATATTGAACGCCTCTTGAGCTACCATTTCTCAAAACGTGAACCAAGATTTGTATGCAATTTTCGAATTTTACCATCTCTTCTCTACCTTCCCTGCATTTTGCCAACAAACCCAGTACTTCAACGGCCCGTTCGAGCCCCGACCTGGCGATGACAATCAGAATGGGCACTGCCCCGCAATCCACGGCCCTGACCCGATTGTCCGGAAATGAGCATATAGCGAACAGCGCCGTGGCGGCCTCTTTCTTCTCCCGTGCGTTTCCATCGCGTAGGAGCGAAACCAGGGCCCGAATCGCGCGCGGGTACGACCCGATCGTGGCTTTGTTCACCTCCACGACCGCCAAGCTCGTCAGCAGAGTCGCCGCCACGGCCCGAGCGTCGGAGTTGCATCCGCCGCCGCTTCTCAGGGCGGCGACGACGCGGCCTATCGCCCCTTCTGCCACCAAGCCCACCTTGTTATCGTCGTCCAGGCTCAAGTTCAGCAGCAAGCTCAGCGCCTTCTCTTGGAGGCTCGGCTCGTCGGACCCGACACAGTTGAGCACGGCCGACACGGCCCCCGACTCGCTCAGCCGTCGGCGGAGACCCGAGTCGCGCTTCGATAGCCGAGTCAGCTGCTCCAGCGAGGCCAGCTTGGATTCCAAAGCCGAGGACGGAGAGGTGATAGTGGAGATTAGGGATTGGGGCTCCGGGCAGGGCTGTGGTCTGGGGAGGGAGACGTGGGTATAATTGGAAATCAGGCTCCGGAGGGCGTGGTTGGGGATGAGAGAGGGGGGCTCGGAGAGGGGCAGTTTCGTAATTGGGCAAGTCCGGTGGCCGGAATCCAGCCACCGCTGGATTGACGCCCGATCGAAGGTGTGACCCGAGGAGAGTATAACGGGGTCGGACATTATCTCCAGCGAAATTGGGCACTTGAAGTCGTCGGGAAACTGGGTCGCCATCGCCTTCTCTCTCTCTCTCTCTTTCTCTCTCTCTCTCTCCACTTGGCAGAGGATTTTGGTCCTGTGAGTTCTATTAGGTCACCCACTGGAACGGTACGCACACTTTGTAGAAGAAAAGAAGAACATGAGGTGGAGGGTACTCGGCTCAAGTGACCAAAACGCCCTCTTCAATGGCAGAGTATTTTTTATTAAGAATAAATAAATATTATTAAAATAAATATCAATTCAAGATATTTGCAAAGTTCATGTTAAAATTATCGATTTTGACACGTGTTATGTCACGTGAAAAAATTAGATCGCATGACAAAAATATCAAATAACTCTAAAAACAAAAGGCTCAATATTTTTAAATAATCACAATCACATTTATCGTTTATATTTTAAAAATTAAAACATTTCAAATTTTAAAAAAAATTAAATATTCAGTATAACTGTCATCTGAAATTTTAAATATCCCTTTAAAACTAGTATTAATAAGAGTAGTCACAAGTGCTTTCATATCAAATATAAATTTTTCATTTTATTAATAATTTTACGTGTGAAAATAGATACTATATTGATAAGGGTTTGTTTGAAAATAAATACTAATACTATATTTTTAAACAAATCCTAGAAATATTTCTATTTTAATAATATTTTATTTTATTTAAGAAAAATTCTAGAGGGATTGCAGGCTGGAGCAGGAAGGGGTGTTTCGGACATTGCATATGAGGGCGTACTCGCTTTCAACTTTCATGGGTTTAATCGGTTACTTTGCCGGAAACAAAGGGGAATGGGTGGATGGGTCCTTGTCAGGCGGCTAATCGGATAAAAGGTTATCAATCTGTTAAACTTGCATCATTAATGACAAAAAGCAAGATGTAGGGGCATACTTGGGAATTCAATGTGCAGACGTCAATCCAACAGTTCGGTTATGGAGTTACCGAAATACCCCTAGGTGAACTAGTGGGGCCTCGCCCGTCAACTGTCTAATTTATCTAAAGTCCTGAATTGCGGGCTAATCTAAAGCCTAAAGCAGCTAACCACACCACACGGACGTAAACTATTGGGAAAGGATCGTCCTTGTGTGTTACTCACTTACACCGATCTTGGTTTGCTTGCCAATTTTCAACCGTTCGATTTATGTGATTACTAGGGGTGGGACCCATATTTGAAAGTAGGTTTCATCCTGACCGTTCATCGTTGGACCCTTTTCGCATAAACCTATGCAATTTAATTTTAATATTTGAAGTCCCTAGAATTTGTTAACTTGAACCACAAGGTGTACCTGTAACCATGTGTCCTTTCTCAATCCACAATTGTTTAGAAATATCAACTCCATAGATTCGACTTCCTTTTCCGATACGCTCTTTCTATAGTTTTATTTTTAAAATTCTTTTAGGTAGTATTTTTTAATTAAGATAAAATATAAAAAATATTTTAAAATTTTATTTTTTAAATATATTTATTAAATTTTTCTAACAATTATTAAATATATTTATCTCTCTCCCTACAAGATAAAAATATCTTATAAAAAATAATACTTATACTTTTAATGTATTTTAATAAATAATTTAATAAAAAATTTAAAATATTTCTTAATTTTATCTTAATTATTTTATATTTTAGTTTAGAGAGTATTTCAATTTTATCTTATTAATTTTATCAAATCCTATTTTAAAAAATAAAAATAAAAGATGACATGCAATTCTAAGTGACATATTTACCACCCCTCTTCTTAATCTCATTATGCGTGGGGCAAAAGAATAGGATTGTATAAGATAAACCCATAGAAGGAAATTTGTTGTATCTTTTATTTTGAATTTTCAAAATTAGTTAATTGTGTAAATAAATGACTATATTTAAATAGATGCTATTATATTTAGCCACGTTTCCAAATTTGACCCAAGAATAAGTCGATCAAAGTTACCATACCATGAAATAAAGTCACAAAACTCAAGTTGTGGGTAGTGACTATACGTATCTTATTCGGTGATTTGAGTTTGGTACAATTGATAGGTAGTCAAACAAAACCAAGGCCACTTGTGAATATCTTGTTGAATTAAAAGAAGGAAGGAACGAAAGAGAAAAGAGAGGCGTAAATGGTGACAATAATGACTTTTTCCAGAGAGAGAGAGAGAGGGGTGGAAGGAAAAAGGACAGTTGTCCTTTGGGCTTGCATTTCAACTTTTGTGGTGGAGGTTGATCCAAGAACTAACTAATAATTTGGTTAAACAATGTTTGGAAAATTAGCTAGGTTACACTTATCCACTACCAATTAATTAATAATTCGGTTAATCAATGTGTCCACTACCCATTAATTAGAGGATAATTTGAATATATGTATGTATTGAAAAAGGAAGACTATATATATATATACACGCTTCCTTAATCTTTAAGATGAAATCAAAACAGTTTTATTAATTATTAGTAAAAACGATAAAAGAACAACATTAACAACATATTTAATGGAAATTCCTGTAATTAATTAATCCCCCATTCCTCTCTTTAGTGTTGCCTGTCCTTGGGGTTGTCTTTTTTGGATGTGTCACTGAAATTTGGTTACCCTTACCTTTCAATCATCTCTTTGTTAATCAGAAAAATAAGTTTTTTTTTTTTAATTTCATTTTAGGGAAAATCCAGATGTTCAATTCGTTAGAATTCAATGATATGTACTGTCAACATCAACATACCCATCAATTTAGGTTTGTTCATGGTGCTCGTTTGCGGGCAGTCACCTCTGTGTGTGTGTGTGTGTTTTTTTTTTTTAAATCTTTCCAAGTAACTAATAAATAATCATTTTAACCTAATTTTAATGAAGTTATTTTTAAAATATAAGAGATTAATTTTATACACCACATAATTCCCAATGCCTCTTTCTTTTGTTGAGTATCTCAACTCCACAGGGCAAGTAACCCAACTAACTCACGGCCTTACTTGAGGCAGAGTGCGGTTAACATGGCTGATAATTTTTGTGTATCGATGGGGGTAAATAATTCACCTTTCCAATCAATCCAAGGTTCCATGTGGATTAAAGCGGCGAGACAAATGGATCACTGGATAGAAGATACATTGTGGGAGTCTAGCCAAAGTACTAGAAATTCGCCAAGTGGCAAAAACAACGATCTTTGCAATTAATAAGCATGGTTTAGTAGGTATGGCTCGAACCCTTTCGCCCATGCTTAGGTCACGTCTGGTAATATCCCAAATGGCGTGCATAGTGAAAATCACAATCAAGTCATCCCATGTGAACTATAAAAATACTATTCTTTGATGGTAGATATGCATTAATTCTACTCCTACCCATTACCCTACTCGATTTTTTTTTCAAGTAGAGTACTAAGTTGATCGTTAGAGCGTACATAAGAGGGAGAATAGCCCCAAGTTTGCAAGAAATCACTTGGTGTTGTCGTGGGTCCCACTTTCTAACAACATCAATTGGTGCTCACTGTGAGGCCTGATCACAAGTTTTAGCATTATTCCAGACTTAGATCCTCTCTAGTAACATGCCGCCGCATCTAGCACCTTCTACATAAAGTCATCAAGATCCCCACAAGGGAAGGCGCTAGAAGCTCAAGTTCTCCAGCCAGTTATCGCCAAGGTTGGGTAGTTTTCGGGACAATAAGGGCAGGGCTTGGTTAGTTGGCTTATTGTGAATGTTTTTGAGCTTGGGATGAGGGATACCTCTTATGTTTCTAGCGAGCGAGGTTTTGTGGTGTCAAATAAATTTTGTACCTTTAGTTGAGGAGGATATATGGATATTCCCTCTCCTAGGGAAATGATTTAACCCAATTGAGGGGACGATTAGAGAGGGGGTTGGTTTGGCATTGCAGCCTTACTGTAGCATGGAGTTAGATAATGAGAATGCTTGACAGTCTAATGGTAAAGGTTGTTTGGAGATTGATAAGTCCACTAGTACTAGTTCGGATGCGAGGCAACCTCAATTAAAATCAAAATCCAAACTTAAGAGGGAGCATAGGAAAAAAAGGGATTGAGCGAGGAGTAATAAGGGTCCAAGGAGCTTGGACATAGAATTGCAAGATGTTCCATGATGCAGGTTGTATCATTTAATGTGAGGGGTTGAATCAAGCCCTAAAACAGTGGGAAGTATGGACTCTCGTTGTTAAAAAAAAGTTATCTATAGTGGTGCTCCTAGAGACTAGTTCGGGAGGATCAAGTGAGGGATGTTTTTGGCTCGATTATGCCATTTTGGCAATGGTGATGCTTATGAGGGATGTTTCTGGCTCGATTATGCCATTTCGGCAATGGTGAAGCTTATGTTTGCCGATGACCTACTTTTGTTTTCTCATGGGGACCTCTCGTTGGTTAGCATTTTGAAGTCTTTCTTGGAGAAATTATCTTCCTTGTCAGATCTTTGTGCTAACTTTGCGAAGAGTGATTGCTTTATTTCATATAGGGATGAACCCTTGAGGGAGGAGCTTTATCTTGTGTTGGATTTAGGAGAGGTGCACTGCCTATGAGATATTTGGGGGTTTCACTATTGTCCACTAAGTTGTCGTATGGGGATTGTAAGCCTATTTTAGATAAGGTTAAGAATAAGGTGTGCTTGTGGCGTAACCGATTGCTATCTTTTGGTGATCAGTTCCAACTAGCACATTTCGTCTTTTCCATGATTTACTTATACTGGGATTCTGTTTTTCTTTTACCCAAGCAGGTGGTTAGGGAGCTTGAGTAGATGATTAGGAATTTCTTATAGAGTGGGGTGATCAGTATATTTTGCACTCTTATTTAGTCGTTCAAGCTTAACATTTAAATATGCAATGAATATGATTGTTACTCATTTTGGGCTGAATTTTGTCAATATAGGTACACATCACATGCAAAGCGGAAATGAAACAAAAAGACACGATTTCGGTGCATGATAAGAGTGGAAATAAAACTTGAAGGCATGGCTAGCTATCAACTTGAAATGAAGTGGAGAAAGTAAAAGTGGAACAAGAGCGAAAAGTAGAAGGCGAAGAAGAGAGAAGCTAAGGAAGAAATCTAGTGGCCTACAGCGGTATGCATTCCGCTGTAGGACCGCTGTAAAAATTAGTTTCTAGAACTCACGGTCTTACAGCAAAATGCATACCTCTGTAAGACCACTTTCGGAATTGCTATCTAGAGCTCACGGGTCTGCAACAACAAGCATACTGCGGTAGGACTGTGGTAGAGTTCTAAACTTCAATTCAAAACGCGATTTCGGCCCGTCTCTGTCTAATTTAATGGGAAACGAGAGTTTTCACTGTGCATGACTTTAATAACCTAAAAAACACTATATAAAGACTTATTCTCGAGGGATTTGGAGAGTTTTGGATGGAAGAGGAGTCGACGGAAGATTGAAGAGGGGTGAAAGAAAGGAAACTATACTTTTGGTTGTATTTCTCTTTCTCAATCTCCACTATGGACTTCGACTCTTTTCTTTTTCTTTTGATTGTAAGAATGCATTGCTAAGTGTTTATAGCCAGGGTGAATGATGAAACCTCGACTTCTAATGGTTTGATTTAAAGTTACTCGGTTTGTTATTTTCTTATTCATTCGGGTTGATTATTTGTTATGTTCATAATGCCACTTTGATGCTTGATCACCATTGAAATGCATTTGTGATTTGTATTGTTTTTGAGAGATTCAATATGGATTAGACATGGTAGCAAATAACGTAGGGTCCTATAATAAGTAGAGATACTGTTATGCCTTGTGAAATCATTTTGTGATGATCGTTGTGATTGAATGCATGTTTATATGTTCGAAGGTTGAGTAGAGATAGTTAATCTCGTATATATACATAGAACTGAATGACTATCGAGAGAGACTTTTGGTTGTAATTGGATCATCGATTTTCAACCTAAGATAAGGAATAACAAGATCCGAGTAATGAATAATTGAATCATAAAAGGCCGACGGTAGATTCACAAACCTTAGTGCTTTATCCTTGTGAGTTTTAAATAAAAGAAATTGTTTTAATTGCATCTTTTATTAGTAAATTAGTTTTCATTATAATTGAAGTCATTGTTAATGTGTGTGTTAGGTTAAGATTAAATCAGTTAGAGTAAACGTCAAAAGTTAATTCTCGTGGGTACGACACTCTATTCATCACTATATTACTTGTCACGATCTGTCTACTTGCGGGATAGAATAGGCAGACATGGGGGATGAGCTAGATTCCCATAAGGCGAAGGTGGCTTGGAGAGATGTATGTTGCCTGAAGGAGTATGAATTTAACGACCCGTTAATAGGTCTAGAAGTTTATTAATATTTTAATTGTGAAGATTTGGAGATTTTCCCTAATAAATTGAATGTTGGAAAATATTTTTAAGTGTCAAAATTTATGTATTTAAATTCATGAATTGGGTTGCCCATTTGGGCCAAATGTTTAAGGTCCATGAATGTGATGAGTTTAGAGAAATCCCATGGGGCTAAAATGAATTGGGCAATTAGTAAAGTGGGCATGGGCATTATATATATATATGTGCATATCTTGATGTGACAAAATTTATATAAATAAATGATGTATTAAATTAATGGATTGGTCTTTGGAAACTTGGATTGAGCCCAATGTGAGATTTTGTATATTGCAAGTAGTATGGTTGTGAAGCCTATTGGGCTTAATGTTATGTTGAGGCCCTTTTGGTGGGATAATGGAAATGGGCCATTATAATTAATTGAGCCAATGAGTTGGGCTTGGGCCTATGTAAGGGTATGAGTGGATTTTTGAATTGGGCTTAGGCCCATGTGTAAAATATGAGAGATGGAATTTAATAAATGAAATTATATATATATATATAATTGTATTTTGTGGATTAAAGAAAAAAAAGAAAAGAATTGTAAAATGCAAAATGACCAAATGGTCCTTGCTTTATTGAAAAAGATAAGGGCAATTAGGGAATTTCATAAATGGTTATTATTATAAATGAAATTATGAGTATTATGGAGTAGAAAGAAAAATGAAAAAGAAAAGAAAAATAGGCAAAAGTCTAAAAGGGGTTTAATGGCTTGTGGTATGTTTGTAAAGGAGAGGGGGCAAAGTGGTAATTTGGCTAAGGGGGTGGTTGGAAAGCTGCTTGGCGCCCATCTCTCCCCCATACTTTTTTCTTTTCCTTGTTTTCTTTTCTCTTTCTTCCTTCCTCTCCCGATCAGCCATTCTCTTCTTCTTTCTTTCTTCTTCTTCCATTTTCAATCTCCATTGAAGCTTCAAAGATGAAGTTGCAGCTGGGTGCATTCTTTTCCATTGGGTTTTCTTCATCAAAGGCAAGTTCTTCTTGCATTTCTCTTTTTGGTTATGCAAGTTATTATTTCTTCTATGTTTGTTTCGTTGCAAGATTATGTTGATCTTCCTTGTTAATAAAGCCTTGGGCCATTTTCTCATGGGTCAAGTTGGTTTCCTTCTTGGTTTCCCTTGTCTTCAAATCTTCTATTTTATTAGAAGATCAAATCATGAGTTTATATTGATTGGTGGATTATTTTCTCATTTCTTTAACTCTTGTGTTTTATCATTGATGGGTCTTTTTGTGAGTTTTCATTAGGGTTTAGTTCACCCTAAATTCTCAAAGGAATGACACTTGATTGATTAGGAATGTTAGAGGAGCAAGATTTGGTGTATCTTGCTTGGGATGTTGATTTTTGTGGGTTGTCGTAATGATTTTTAAGTTTCAGGCCTTTGTTGGTCGACCAAGTTTTTCTGTCGGTCGACCAAGTATGTGTTTTGTTCTTCGACCAAGTAAGTATTTTGTTCTTTGGTTGGTCGACCAAGCATTTCTATTGGTTGACCAAGTATATGTTTTGCCTTCTGTTAGTCGACCAAGTGGTTCAGTCGGTCGACCAAGTGTTTTAGTCGGTTGACCAAGTGGGCTGTTAGTCGACCAAGTGATTTCAGTCGGTCGACCAAGTGATAATATAAGCCTCTGTTAGTCGACCAAGTCTTCAGTCGGTCGACCAAGTCTTCAGTCGGTCGACCAAGTGATTTCAGTCGGTCGACCAAGTGACAATTTAAGCTTCTGTTAGTCGACCAAGTGTTTTTACTCGGTCGACCAAGTCCCTATTTAGTCGACTAACTCTCCTTCATCGGTTGACTAAATCCTCAGTTGGTTGACTAACTCTTTTATTCGGTCAACCAGCAGAATGCATTGATTCTTTCTTTTTGGTCCGATTCTTTTCTAATGCTTGAAATTCTTCCCCAAAGCTCTTGTGATGTTTTAGTTGGCTTCAAAAATCATCTCGTGGATATGTAAGTGTTCCAAAAATGGGGAAGTTATTTAATGGTGGGAATTAAAAAAAATGAAAATCGTGAGTTTTAATGGTGAATTCATGTAATCAATTTATTTGACCTTGGAAAATGGGTATGAAAAAGAATTCCAATGAATAATGCCAAATCATATGATAAAAATATCATTAGCTCATGTGAAGATATAACCTTCATGAGCACTTCATGACATTATCATTTATGGTATGGAAATGAATCTCAATGAATGATGCCAAATCATGTGATGAAAATACCATTGGCTCATGTGAGGAGATAACCTAGAAATGGCTAAATGTGCATGATGATTATGAGGAAAACATTGCTAATAATGTAGCATGTTTGATATGCTTACTTGAAACCTACATGAGCATTGCATGGAATTATTATTTGCGCACTTATTATTTTGCGCGGCGGTTACGTACTGCGGGTTGAGAAAAAGGATATCCTAAAAAAGCGCCTGACGCGGGAAAGGTGGCCATAGACCCGGTCGGTGATGCTCAAGCCAAATGAATGGCTAAATGATTTTTTCTATGTATATGTATGCATGCATGTGAATGAAAGGCCTTGAGGGCCGATATGCTGCATGAAATGATGCATAAAATGCATAATGCCAATGGCATGGAAATGATCATAATGATTGAGAAATGAAATGATTGAGAAATGAAATGATGCATGAATTGCATAATGCCAATAGCATGAAAATGATCATAATGATTGAGAAATGAAATGATGCATTAAATGCATAATGCCATGGCATGGAAATGATCATAATGATTAAGCAATGAAATGATAATAATAATAGGGATCTAATGGGAAATGCTACTCGTACTTGGGGAGTCGGGTCTATTCCATTTTGGTTTATCCATGCCTTAACTCTATTGTCTTTATTTGTTGCAATATATACTTGCTGAGCCTTGTGGCTCACCTTGCTTATTCCTGTCATTCCAAGTAAGGGATAAGTTATTGCTAAGGGCGAGTCCAATGAGGCTAGAGCCCGGGTTTAGTTGTGTACAGGGATGTCCCAGCCTCAAGATCTATGGGTGTAATGTTGAGGGCAGGAAATAGAGGGTTCAATGTGTAGTTAGAACCTTAGTGCCCTTTTTATTTAAAAAATGTATGGGCAGTAAGCCCAAGATGATAATGTAAAGGGTGTGTAATATTTAATTTGAGCTCCTATTGATAGTGAGCAAATGTAGAGATGTTTTTTTTTTTGCTCCTGATGATCAGTGAGCAAGAAAAAAAAAAAAAAAAAGGAATTGGTGTTTATATTGAGTTATTGTTCTTGTATCCATTTCGTAACGACCTCCTTTCGGATTTCCTATGCTAGCAGGATGATTCGGGAGAGGGCCGCTACAAGGAAGGCTTAGGTCTGGTGCCTCATTTTTTCCCATGGTATTAGAGGAAGCTACTTTCTATGTCTAGTACAGTTTGTGCCAATTTTAGTTGGTGGGTTGAAAATGGTTGTAAGATCTTCTTGTAGCATGGCCAGTAGCATCATTTGGGGATCTTGGTTGATAGGTTTTCTCGTCAATTGGCTATTAGTGATGTGGCATAATGTTAGATTTAGATGACGCCTATCATGTGTATTAAAATACATATGATGTATCTTTGTATATATTTATAAAGACAAGTTTTTCATCATTCATTACTCTAAGTTCATTGATTTCTTATTTGATAGTCTTATTTTTAAGATATTAAGAATATGTGACATGATTCTATGGTAATAGGATTCCCTAAATATTCAAGGTCTTTAGATTAATTGGATGGGGACTCTATTAATCAATTATATATGGATTGACACATAGTTTACTACCTTGATTAATATGAGATACTAATGCATAAGGGTGATGAGTCACATACTATATAACATGCGATGTTTATAGTAAACTCATGGGTAGTTATTGGAGAACAACAGACTGAATGTGACACCGATAACTAATCATATGGCTTGGTGGATAATGATCTTATCATTTAGTTGCGGTTATGTAACTGATTCTTTGAGTTGAATTGACACAGTTGTCTTGTATATCGATGCGCAAGATTTGCTAATGCGTCGAACAATCCAATTGTGAGGTGGGGATGCTTATCTATGTGGTCTTGTATTACTAGTGCATGGAGGTAGGTGCTCAGGGATAAGATCGGTCACCTTCATTAAAGTGAGGTGAACGTCCTATGTGGTCTACTGTTAGTGTGATGGGAAAGTCCTTGGCCAAGACAATATGATTAATTAGGAAAGAGTTTCTTAAGATGTCATCTAGTCATGCTAATGAGATTAGACATATGGTTATCGAGTTTGTGAGTTTATCGTACCATGACTCTTGTTAGGTATGGACGTTGAGTGATAGAAGGATTGTATTACACAGTAATCAACAACTATAATAGGTTCATTATGAAGTTAGATTTCATTGCCTTCTATATTGTTTTAGACCATTGCTAGGTGTTTTCTAAGACTTTTCAGAACGTCTTGAGAATATGGAGAGATTCTCGAGGCTAGTCGAGGTGATTCGGTCGGCATAAAAAAGGGTTTTGATGTTATTTGATTGCTATTAGATAGTAAACCTAGAAAGACACAAACTATGTAACGTGGTGTTTGGTATCAACACTATGCACCTATCATGTCCCTGACATTATTAATGGTTAATGATGGGTTTTGATTATGTCATTAAGTGTTAATGACATAGTTTGTTAAAAATCAATGAATCAATTGCTATTTGTTTTGGAACTGCAGTAAAGTGCAACTGGTTCAGCTCAAATGATCAATTGGCTAAAAATTGTGGACATTTTGAGGAGGCTAGTCGATTGTCTTTCCACCCGTTAGAAAATGATTGACTGCCTAGAATGAATCGGTCGACCATTTTTGCTACTTGAGTTCAAGTTAATGGATTCCATGTGTCAACCAACTAAGGGATGTGGATGGTAATTTTGGGGGGAATCAGATGTCTCTTTGAGGCAGAAATTAGGAGAGGATTTGTGAGTGCTGCTTCATTGGCTTCTTTCTTTGTAATTCATGCTTCTGCTTCTATCAAATTACAGACAACTTAATTGTTAAGCTAGGTGTGTTCGAATAGTTCGAGGGATATAGATAGGTACTAGTGACTTAATGTCCTTTGGCTAGCACGGGACGAGGGAATTGATACTAGATACCTTGCTAAGTATGGACGGACTAGGCCTTCTACAATTTCAGGAGGATTCAATCTCAGTGTAGAAACAGTTTCTACACCTACCTGACATTGGGCTATAAGTATGTTATTTGTTGTATTTCATTTGATAAAATATCATATTACTTAAATATCCAAGCTGTGTATGGTAAGTGTATAATATGGCTTCTGCTGTGTATATTTGATACGCAAAAAATTTTAAATTTTACCTACACCACCATATGTTAATTCCAACACTGCCCCCACAGTTGGCTATCTCTGTTTTGACTCAGCTTGAGGAAGCTCTTTCACCTTTTTTAGTCATGATTCAAAACCATATGTGTCACAACCCAATTTCTAATAAGTTATGATCGGCACTAATCCCTAAGCTTAGCGGCCCCACTGTGGATTAGTAAGCCTCTTCTCTAGCTTGATTTGCTAAAAACATTAATACTACTGATAAAATATAGAGACACAGAATAAAATACTATATCAACTTTCCACAAAAATATTTCAATATCTCATATACAATAGCTACAAAAAAAAAAAAAAATGAATTTCTATCATCCTGCTGTTATAAATACATATACAGTCCCATATCTCGAACTTTTGGCACAATTATGTACCACAAAAATAAAGTATAAAAGACAGACTCAACAGTATGTATGCGTCTCCATAGGGCATCTTGTATCAAATCAGGAATCAAAAGAGGTCTGACATCATACCAGAAGATCTGATGGACCAGTATTCAAAAGAAGAATCTCCTGAAAATATTTTTTTTAAAAAAAATGGTGAGTCTTGTGGACTCGCGAGTATAAGGTATGCCATGTCCACTAGGAGAGTATACAATAAAAATGCTAGGGTGAACATCATGGGTATGATAACATAATAGTAAGATGAACAACGAGTATATGTATCATAAGTTTACATAATTTGAGGTTCAAGGAAAACATAGTGTAGGAAAAATAAGTGCCTAGAGACAACCCCCATAAGTTGCTCATCTAACCACCTAAGCCTCCTATACTTTTTATATGTGATGCATACACTGAATCTAACGACACACTAGTAGAAACAGGCCTAACATCTATACACATATGCACACAAGTACATATACTGACACATACATCATCATCACACTATAATACCATAATAGTCCACGTGATAGCAGTGTTGAAACATACTATTCGTGTCTCTCATGGCCTTGGCATGCTAAGCCTCATAATACCATGATCTTTTCCTGCTGTGAGTCATCAAGGAATCTACTAGTTAGTCCTCTAATAATAATGCAAATGATACCTTACTTAATGCACAAATCATAACCATTTCTCATTTCATGTGGTGCCCAAAATGCACCATATCATTCAATATTTCTCACATACTCAAAAACAAGAATCAGTTAGGGTATCTTTTTGCTTATGTCTCTCTCAGTAGGATGAAAATATTTCATGCATTTTAGAAACATTTAAAAGTATTTTTCTGTGATTCGCATATAAAAATCATGTACAAGTTATGCATGGAACAATATATACGTGCACAAAATAAGGTAAATATAACATATCTTGTCTACTCGCCTGGGAAAGGATGACTCAAGTCTGAGCCTGGGGAGAAGATTGAGTAAAATCCTAGAAATCCAAGCCTACAATAAATAGAATGGGGTGGTCACATTTGGGTAATAAAAATAGCGACGTAATAAAAATTACAGAAAATCCTAACCATTACCTAACACTATGAATCAGTTATTTTATACCTTAGCTCGCATAATATTTGAATTTGATGCCATGGAATTCGTCGAGCTTAGCCATCAACTACGTCATCATGTCTCGTCTTGCATACTACACGTAAGTGTATAGTGGAACTACACACTCACTTATATGCTGCAATAAGAATAGTATATATATATTTCTATATTCACCCATAAACTAGATTTCTTTTAATATAGACAATATTTTTAAAGTTTTTCTTTTTCAAAATACATATATATATTTGTATTTATAACTCAATTGGTAAATTTTTAAAAACATAATAATTAATTAATAGTGATTTAATAAATGGCTTAAAAGAATGATTTGCAATGTGTTAGCCCTAGAATAAAATGAATCCATCAGAAATTAGGATTTGGGATAAACCCAAATCATCGGCCTCGAGTCATCTAATATGGCTTCATCCTTAGAACTTCAATCAACAAAGTGACTCGCTAGTCACATCGCCAGTTCCAAGAGATCTAAGGAGAACCCAAATTAAACTGATGTCGATATTTTGAGTAGGACCAACCTAACCAAGTTATCCTAGGTTCATGGACAAGCGACAAAAAGGGAAAATAAATTGAGTGAGCCATCCTAGGGGCTGCCACAATTGGGTCAAATCACGCCCAACACATTGGGCCATTCTATAAGCCAATCGGGCCCCGCCATCCTAGGCCCAAATCCTTACTTGACATGCGAAAACCCCAAAAACCCTATTTTCTTTTCTTTTCTTTCTTTTTTTTTTTCTCTTTTTGACATTCTGCCGCTACCGGTAGGCGAAATATGGTTGACTAGCATACTGAATCGAAACCCTCGCCATGAACATCAACATATCTCAAAATGAGAGCCATTAGACGGTTAGATCTTAACAGATTTAGAAATTAATTTTTGGCTAATACATGGACGAATTCTGGCCATCGCCAACCATCTACCGCCAGTCATTTTTCTGACGATTGGAGTTTACCATGAGGTGCACAGCACCCAAGCGACCAACATACCCAAAAATGACAAAGATCGGACGGCTAGATTTTTGTAGATCTAGGGTTAAATTTTCGGCAAAAAAAAAAAAAAAAACTCACTACCAGTTGCCATCGGCCACCATGGCCAGCAATTTCTGGCAATCTGAGACCTCCATCCGACACCCCCGAGTAATCCAACCATCATATCCCAAAACCAAGCAAATCCAATAGCCAGATCTCCGTAGATCTGAGTTTAAACAACTGGCCAAAAACCCAACTGCACCTATATATATACATCTCACGAAACAACGGCAAGACCAGCAAAAACCATACCAAAACACTTACCTCTTTGTAGATCAGGGGCTCTTAAATGATGAAAATGAAGTTGGATAGGGGATCGAATGGTCGGATCGTAAGAACCACCAGGATCAGAGAGAGAGAGAGAGAGAGAGAGAGAGAGAGAGAGATGATTTCCGCCAGGGGGGATGGGGTTGCTTGAGCGCCTCCCCCTTTTCTTTTTATACTTTATGTTTATTTTTGGCTTATATATATATTAGCATATACCCGTGCCTAAAGGTACGGTGTAAATAATATTAATGCGCGGAGGGGGGGGGGGGAGGCAGCCATCAATAGCAAGTGAAGGGGCATTGGTGGCTGTTCGTGATGGTCGCTGGGTTAGGGGAACGTTGGTGATCGAGGAGGGGTTGGTGGCGGCCATTAGAGGTTTATAGGCGTAGGGGGGAGGGCGTTGGTGAACGCCCATGGCGGACGTTGGGTTTGGGGAACAGAGATTCCCCGAATCCAATGTTCCCCGAACCTCGTGAGTCGGGGAACCTAGGTTCCCTGACTTTCAGGGTTTGGAGAACCTTGATTCCCTAAACCCATCGGTCGTCAACCCTCTCTCATTCCCTCCCCAACGGCCATGGCGGCCGCCAACCCCTCCTGTAGCGATGGCGGCTGCCAACCCCTCCTGCAGCCATGGCGCTCGCCACCTTCTCCCCTGCCAACTACTGTTGATGGCCCTTCCCCCCGGCACCATTGATGGCCGTTTCCCCCATTCATGGTCGTGAACACACACACATACACACGCAGACATATACATATTCTTACACATACTGTTAATATTTACACCGTGCCTTTAAGTACGAGTATATGCTAGTATATATATATGTAGAAAGAAATAGAGAGGGTCGACCATTATGGGTTAGTGGGTCTGTGAGAGAGAGAATGAAAGAGGGAGAGAGAGGCAATGAGTGTTGGGGAGTGAGAGAGAGGGATGGTTTTGGCTGGGAGGAAAAATATGTTAGGTATTTGATCTCAACCATAGGAAAAATATGTTAGGAATCTCAACCATACATAAATTTTCTACTTTATTATATAAATTTGATTGTTTGTGGAAGACTTGAACTCCAAAAGAATTATAAAGAAGACAACAAAAAGTGGGGTATTTTTTTAAACACACATCTCGACTTTTAAATTAAAATTAATTCGGTCAAATAATAACAATCACATCAATAATAAAATTAAATTAAAATTCTCACTATAGCTTTAATTTATTATAGAATTATAAATTGATGTCCCATGAGTTGGACTCATGAACTCAAGTAGAGTCACTGCGCATGGGCATTCAAGTCTAATCAATAATTTATATTTGTGTCACAATATCATATAGAAAAAACATAATTATAAATAACAAACTTTAATGATCATAACATAATCTTTTGTGCATATACTTTGATAGTTAACCTTAAGGACTAACATTGTGGCAATGAATTAAGAATTAATAATTAATTTATTAGAAATGAAAATTTAATAACTGTGTTAAAATTGGACGACCATAGGACCTGTGTGAATCTAGAGGATAACATATATTGTAGGAGATGAATATGATGGACACAGTCCTGGCAACATAAAAGGGGGCAATAAAAGTAGAGGAGAAATTTCTAAAAAAAAAGGAAATATTCAAAAGAAAACCAAGATAAAACTATTATTATTAAAAGATTACAGATACAGGACATGAGCTAAATTACGCGTGGGAACAACACAAAGGGTAAGAGATAGCCTAAAAGGGAAAAGAAGAAAAGATAAAAAGCTTTCCCTTACACGAACACACAGACACACCAAATTGCTGAAAATAAATTATGCATCAAGAAAATGGGATTTTATTGAAATTTTGCAAAGGCACAATAGGATGATGGAACCTACTTCAAAATTTGAACAGGAAGATGTAAATAATATTAAGAGGCTGAGTGTATATATCTTCTATTATATATATATGTGCCTCTGTGTGTATATAAATATTAAGATTCAAAAGTCGAGGAGGATGGAACGTACTTCAAATTTTGCAAACTTTTTATTTTTTTTTTTGCAAAATCTTAAAATATTAAGATTCAAAATCTCTAGAGGAGGATGGAACCTAGCGTATAGATACACAGAACATAGGCACACACCCATTTACATATATATACACATGCCCATTTACACAAAACACACACACCCATTTACACACACATATACATGTATACATAGAACACACACACCCATTTACATGTACAAAGAACACACACACACCCATTTACATATATACATACACACCCATTTACACATAACACACACATACATATATTACTATACACAGAACACCCATTTATTATATAGATATACACACACATATACATAAACACACATACATGAATAATATATACACACGCGCGCAGTTAGTATATAAACACACACACACAACATGGCATAACAGCCTTATGAATATACCCAACATAAATTTCTGAGAACAACAAAGATTTTGTTCACAACAAAAATTCAATAGCAAAGAACACGTCAAAAATTTCTGAGTTCTGGCCGCAGCAACCAGAAACAACAAAAGAAACAATAAATCCAAGAACAAAAAATACATAACAAACATCACATACCTCTAAGATCAGGCCACAGTAGCGAAAACAGAGAGAAATGAGTAAAAACAACCTCCCGATTTCCGACAACGAGCTTCTCGACGCCCAGCTCTCTCTCTTTCTCCATTCCCGATTTCTTCTCTGGTGCGTGCGTTGGGCGTGCGTGAGACGCAGACCCCTGTTCCTGTGCGTCTTCTTCTTCTTTTCTTTCGTTCTTCCAGGTGCGCGGTCTTCTTCTCTCGGAAGGTTACAGACAACGAGCTTCTCGCTGAAAGAGGAAGACGAACAGAGAGAAAGAAAGAGATAGAGAGGGTAGAGAGAGAAAGGGAGAGAGAGAAAGGAAGGGTAGGGAGACAGAGGGTAGACAGGGAAGATGGGCGGGAACACACAAATGAAGGGTGTAATCTCAGCCATTCATCTCAGCTAAATTAATCTCAGCTATCAAAATGTCTATACATTTGAGACATTTCAAAAACCCTATTTCCTTATTATATAGATATTATTTTATTTATTTATTTATTATTATTATTATTATTATTATTATTATAGAATTGAATTATTATTATTATTTATTTATTTATTTATTTATTTATTTTTTCAGATCTTTACAATATGCTTGACCTTTCTTGAGTTGGGAAACGTGATGAGTTGTGGTGGCTTCCATTTGCTAATGGGGTCTTTTTTGTTTGATTTGCTTTGCAGAGTCTTTTGATGCAGTGCCCGCATGTTGCTTAGCATCGTTTGGTTTCGCATAGTCTTGGAATTCCTGATTATAGGTTTGAGTTTTGGTTAGAAATTAAGGAGTGTTTATATACTTTTTGATTGTATTAACCTGCTTTTGTCTTTGTCAAATAGATATTTTTTTTGCAGGATGAATGCAAAACATCATAGCCACCTATTTTTTGATTGTCCTTATTCCCGACAAGTGTTATCCTTCTTTCGTTGTTGAAAAAGTTTGGATGGATGTGGCAATGCGAGACAGGGGTGTTATGGGCAACGATGAGATGGAAAGGTAAGAGCCCTCGGTAGGTAGCTAACCGTTTAGTTTTGCAAGCTTTGGCATATTTCTTATGACTTGATGTTTCAGAGAGGAGTAGTTGGCCTCTTAGCTGGCACACCAGGTACATTATGCTATTTGGGCACAATTGATCACTATCCCCTTATCACTTTAGAGATGTGCTTTGCGACATTTTTGGTGACTTCCTGTTGAATAGGGGCCTCATATTCCTTGATTCCCTATTGGTGATTATAATTAAGGTATCTTTCTAGCTCTTTCCCCCCAACCTCCCTTTCTTTTTCTATCCGTCTTCTTCTTTTCCTTTTTGCCATGTCTATAGCTTGTTGGTAGTTCCACTCAGCCAGATTTCCTCCCTTCATCGAGTCGACCATCCTAGTACCTTAGAGTTTGACAATTTGCTCATACTCCAAACTTCATAGTGGAATGGGCCGAGTTGTCTCAAGTGGTAAGAGGCTTGAGGAATTGACAATTCCCCATCTCCTCAGGGCTATTATATGGCTCTTTTGGTGGTTTATGTCAGGCCTGTTTCCTTCTTCTACAGACTCGGCCCAACAAATTTAGGGGCTTTAGGCAAAAAAATTTGTCGAGGCCTTCTCACTAGTATTATTTTTTTTTATAAAAAAATAAATAATACACCTTTTTACACAAACATTTCGTTTCTTTCTCAAAGTAATTTTCACAAACAGAGCATAGGCATACACTAATATACTAGAATCACTACAAAAAAATTGATTTTTTACGACGATTTTTTTGCGGCGGTTCTAAAAATTGCCGCAAAACATGGTATTTTGCGGCGGTTTCTTTAAAATTTTGCAGCAGGTTCAAAAAACCGTCGCAAAATTCAGTAAAACATGTTTTTTTGCGGCGATTTTTAAAAAACAGTCGCTAAATTTAAAAAATAATTAAATAATAAAAAAATTAAATCCATTTTCGCGGTAGTTTTTGAAAAACGCTAAATTAAAAAAATAAATTTAAATAAAATTAAATAATTAAAAAAAATTCCAGAAAAAATAAATTTAGCGGCGGTTTTTAAAAAATCGCCGCTAAATTAAAAAAAAATTAAATAATTTAAAATTAAAATTAAATTAACATTTGCGGCTGTTTTCAAAAACAGCCGCAAAATTCCAAAAAAATAAATTTAGCAGCAGTTTTTGAAAAACAGTCGCTAAATTTAAAAAAAAAATTTAAAATTAAAATTAAATTAACATTTGCGACAATTTTCAAAAACCACCGCAAAATTCAAAAGAAAATAAATTTAGAAAAATCGACTCTAAATTTAAAAAAATTAAATAATTTAAAATTATAAAAAAAATAAAATAATTCATTAAAAAATTAAATTTAGCGGCGGTTTTCGAAAGCCGCAGCTAAATTGAAAACAAAAACTAAAATTAAAATTAAATAAAAAGCTGAAATATTAAAATTCATTATTTTCATTAAAAAAATTAAATTTTGCTTAAGAAAATAATTAAAAATTAAATAAATATAAAATCTTAAAAATAAATATAAAATTGCATTTAAATTTATAGCAAAATTCATTAAAAATATAATTTAAAAAAATAAAAATAAATTTAAAAATTTTAATATATAAAATTTTAATAATTTTTAAAAAATATATAAAATCTTCTTTTTTTCTTTTTAATCAATTAATTTATTTAATTTAACTCAATTAATTTATTTTTAATTTATTCTGTTATTATTTTAAAAATAATCAATTAATAAATATTTTTAACATATATTAAAAATATAAAATATAATTCTGAAAATTAGTTGTTAGATTAGTGTATAATTTATATATATGCATAGATGTTAAGTATGTCTTCGCAGATCAGGCGGTTCGCGCGCGTGCATGCATAAGCGGTCTTAGGTTCGAAACTTGGGGAGAGTATGGCTGGATTTAATTTCCAGCATCGCCACGTGACGCGCGCACAAGCAGCCATGTGGCGCGTAGGGGCGGGTCGGGGGCGGGGCGGGCTGGCATGTGCGGTCCATAAAAAAATAATATTTTAATTTTTGAAACCGTCGCTAAAATTAAGAATTTAATTTTTTTATTAATTTTAGCGGTGGTTTTGAAATTGCCGCTAAAATTAAAATATTATTATTTTTTAAAATTTAAAAAAAAATTAAAAAAAAATTTAATTTTAACGGCAGTTTTGAAACCGCCGTTAAATATTCCAGAAACCGCCACTAAATGACTTATTTAGCGGCGATTTTTAAAACCGTCGTAAAATTTAAAATTAGCGGTGGTTATTCCAGCGGTTGCTAAAAATCATCGTTAAACGCTCCGTGACGACTGACTTAGCAACCGCCGCTAAATGCAAAAAAAACTGCCACTAAATGTTGATTTTTTTGTAGTGAATCAGTTAATCAAATAACCAAAATGAAAGACAGCAAATCACAACTTCACAACAAATCAAAGCCAAAAACACACTCCCACAAGTACACTTATAAAGCCTCAAAAATAACAAACTGAGAAGTTAAAGCTGAAGAAGAAACTTGTTACCGCAGCGGCGACACCAGCGACCGATGTGACTTTCAAAGCAGGGGCGCTGCTGTCTGGTGCCTTATCGGGGGCCTGGGGATGCGTCTGTAGCTGTAGGCTCACCGATGGGAGAGGTTGTTTCGCTGTTGCTGCTAGGGGTGAGCAGAGTCGGCCCAACAGTCACAATATAATAATACAGATCACAGGTGACAGATGCTGAAGTGAAGCCTAAAGGCTGAAGCAAACAGTGAGTGTACTGTGTGCAGTGACCGTCGAAGCGCGTGCGCGCGAGAGAGAGAGGGGGGGAACGAGGGAAAAATTAGAAAGGGAAAGTGGGTTTTTATGGGATTATGGGAATTGGGATTTGAGAACAATAGTAATGGTAAAAAATTGAGAAATGGAGAAGGGAAAATAAAAGGGTTTATTATGTTTTGTATTTAATTTTTTAATAAAAAATCTATTATTAAATATATATATTATAAATTTTTAAAATTATGGGCCTTTTAATTTTGGGGGCCTTATGCCCCGCATATATGGCTTCATTGTTGGGCCGGCAGTGTTCTTCTATTGAGTCACCAACCTAGTACATTGGAATTTGACAATTTGCTCTTATTTCTACCTTCATAGTGGAATGGGGGTGTTCTTAGCGATGGACGGTCCAAGTTTTGATGGTTCCATTTTTTTGTTTTTCATTCGAGATGTGCTGTGTTTCTCTCTAGGTCTGTATCTTTATCGGGGTGTTCCTGGATGCCATCTTTTTTCTGATGTCCTTCCCCTGTTTACCTGTTTTTTGCCTCATTTGTTTAAAGGCTTGTTTAAGGGTAGTCTGCCGCACCATGCTTGTCCCAAACTTCACCTTGGAGGCACTTTGTGTCCCTAGCTGTGACCAGCTGAGCTGCCACACCATGCTTGAGCAGCGTTTGGTTGTTCTCTTTGTATTGTCTTGTCCGTGGTATATCCCGGCAATTGTTGTAAATCCTTTTGCGCTCATTTTGTTTAATATATTTCTTTTTTACAAAAAAAAAAAAAAAAGTTATGTGCATTAAATCGTTTATTTTTTTGGTGCCAGAAATAAAGTTCACTTTTTTATACAGAAAAAACGTGACTTAAAAAGAGGCAAACACCATTTATGAGAATTTATTTCCCAACGATCCAGTCTCGGTTGATGTAGAAATGACATTAGGGAGGGTTGGAGGCGAGATGCCTTTCTCTCTTGTTCTCATTTATGCATATCCATTCATATTCCCATCTTTTTATCCCTATTCTACATTAGATATATATATATTTTTTAATTTTTCATATTCATTTTCGTTCAATAATGGTTGTTACCAATTAAGTGGATAAATCATTATCCTTAATTATATATTAAATTAAGCATCAAATTTGGTGTTACCAATTGATGGAATCGTTTTCTATTCTTTTATATATTTTCCTTTTAACTATATGAAGCAAAAACACAATCAAGAAAGCTATTTTATTTGGGTTTATAACCTTCAGGTCACATAAAATATTACCATTAAATATCAAGGCTTATCTTATCTAATTAAAACCAAACGAAGAAGCACACAGCCTCCAAGCAGATTAGTTTTTGTAGCACAATTTATGAGAATTTATTTTCAGCTATCGAATCAGAGGATTCAGAAGAACCCATAACTATTCATATTCTTCTCTTTTTGTTCCTGTTTTATTTTGTGTAATATTATTTTCCCCCTTTTTGTTCCACAATGGGTACATTTAATAAATAAATTTCCTGATTTTAATGTGACTCTTAATTTAAAATATTTTATTCTTGTGCTTATACATTCATAACATGGACCACTCCTCTCCACAACATATATATATATATATATATAAAGGGTTTTTAAGTCGAGAAACTAGGGTTCACTAATTAAGAGAATGGTTTTGGATTTTGATGGCTTTCTTGTTGGGGTTGGTTGAATAAGAATTACATAATTGAGAGCCTGCAACCTGACTCATATGGTTGAGGTTGATTTCGATAAAGGATACTGGGGCCAGCCAGCCAGCCATTGACTATACCTATTGTAACCCAACCCAATCATCGGCCCAACACCTTGTTGTGAAATTTTATGAACAATTCGTCGGTCAATTTCCTCCTCCAATCCAATCCAATCCAATCCATGTAAACAATGTCTTGCAGAAATTAAGGAAAGATCAAAAAAGAATATGTTCATCTCCATTCTATACAATAGTCAAGCAAGATCCGGTGGAAAAGCTTCGCGCAACAATGCCCGAGCGTCGGTCATTAACTGAGGGCTCAATCTGAACATCAAAACGCAGAACTCCAACACATTCAGAGCACCATCGCCGTCCAAATCTCCTTCTCCGATCATGCCCTGCAACTCCTCGTCGCTGAAACCTTCCAGCCCAAGAATTCCGGCGTTTCTTCTCAGGCTCTCGCACGTAATCACTCTCTTGTCTCCGTCCTTCAACAACTCGAACCCATTGCAAAGCTCCCTGATCAGGCCTTCCCCTCCCAGCTTCCGGGCCATCGCCGGCAGCATGTCCTGAAACTCCACCGCCTTACGGGCTGCCATTGTTGCCGATGCTGTCAAGAAACTTCAATCGTCGTCAATGGATCGACCACCTCTTCTCGTCTGTGATTAGATGAAGTAATGAATTAATGGGAATGTGGGGTTTATATAGAAGATGAAACGTAATATATAGGTTGGAAGAGTTGGAGTAGGGAGTTCGAGGAAAGAGACGGAAAGGGTGCATGCCAACCAATGCCAGGCAATGAAGCTGCAATTGTTTTTGGTTTTCTTGTTTTTAGGACTTTCATGGAAACTTTCCAAGGTTTTTAATTAGATCGATCGATGGAAAGATATATTATCGACGACGACCGTATGAACACTGGTTTTGGTTTTGCCGACAACTAATCAATGCAGCAGCTATATATATTATCGATCGAATGGCTAAGGATGAAAAGGTCAGAAGTTTCTCCATCTTCCCCTTTTTTATTGCCAGATCATTTTCTCTGAAGTTTCCTTCTCCCATGGAAGATGGAACTTTCAAATTTTGCACAAGAAAGGTATCATACATACATATAAAAATTGCCATGTGTAACGTTCTTCCAGGACATCTCGTGATGCATCTATTCCGTCATTATAGAATATATTAAAGTTGAATATATATATATATATATATAATAGAGTCAGAATTTGCAAATTTTATGTATAATTAAATAACATTTCTAGTTTTATTATTTAGGATTACTGATCTTGCGCCATCTCTCGTTATCTGTGTTCTCGATTTCAATAAAAAAAATAAATTATAAAATTAAAAAAATTACCTAAATAATATAATATTATTATTAACTTATTGTGATCCAACCACTTAATCTGTACTATGAAAACTTTTGATTTTATTACTTCAGCAAATATCATTTTGTTATACTTTTAACTCCTAAACTTCCCAAAATGTCATTTTTTTCAATCCTTATTTAAAATAATTCTATCCATTATTTAATAAATAAACACCATAAATCAAATCAACCCTCTAATATGGATAAAATGAAATTAAGATAGTTGAAATTGTCAAATAAGGGGAGGAAATTTCCTTGAAATTCTTTGTTTTCTTAATCAAGCCGAAATTAGAGATGAAATCTGTCAAATCAAATCAAATCAAATCAAATCACACAATGGATTCCCCAATTGTTGAGCTCTCAAGTATTATGATCGAATTTAAGCATTACTTAGTCTTATATTAATAAATATTTTATTAAAGATGTGAAGTTTGATTCGATTTATAATATCTATCTAGAGTTGGTATGGAGTATTGTTATCTCATTAGCAAAATGGAGTCAAGGGGCCTGGGTCGTGTACCCCCGAAACATAAACAGATTAAGAATTAAAATGAAAAAATCTGTTTTCAAAATTTTAAATAGATAAAAAATCCTTATTTGTCCTAGTTTTTATTTATAAATATGCAAATATAATTTTTATAATTATAAATATAGTAATAAAAAATACCTAGTGTTATCGTAAACGTCAATTTTTTTCTTATCGATCCACATAAATTTTATTATGTGTGTGTGCAATCCTAATCCTTGAAAGTAGTTTTCTATTTGTAGAGGTGTGTAACAAATGATTTAAGCAATTTGAAAAGTATTTTTTATATTAAACTATAATAGATAGTATATCTATCTCTCAAACAACAACCAACTCATCATATATATTTAAATCACTGATCAAATTATAATTTAGACAATTTGATTTATAATTAACAACAACTTAACCAAAAAAAAACTTATATTTAAGATAAAACAACGTAAATAATTAACTATCCCATCTCAATACAAATAGGTAATAATTAATGATAGCAAGAAACATGGATGGATGCTTAATTGATCAAAAAATTAATTATTATACCATGTTAATAAATTAATTCTTATAGTCACTGTCGGGGCCAGTCAGGTTTTGGGCGTTTTATCAAAACTTAAAAATAAAATTGTTAACCCTCCAATACAATAATAGAATTTATTTGCTTAAGGATTAGTCTTTAGCTAGGTTGCATGGAAACAAAAATGAGAGACGTTTCTAATAAGAAACGAAAATGCGAAAATGACATTTTTAAAAAAAAGTAGGAAACGAAAACTCTAAATTTTAAAAATATAAGAGTTTTTTTTTATAAATATAACTTTTAATATAAAAAATAAAAAAATATTCAAACATAAATAATAAACTTAATTTTTATAATGTATTACAAACATATATAAAAATATATATATGTTGTTAGGTTCATATATATATATATATATCTTTGCATGTATATTTATGTTGCATCTTTGCATATGTATACATAAATAAATATATATGACTGCTGGGCGCCAGAAGCTAGAGTTGTGAGCATAAGTAAATATATATATATGACTGTTGTGTGCAACGGATGTGCGCAATCTGGGCGCAATAAACACGTTTTTGGTTACATTTCTTAAATTTTGAAACAGTCCAAAACTTTTTAAAAATTACACAAACGGCCTGAAAAACGTTTCGGGCCGTTTTTTCCATTTTCGAAACGGGAAACGTCGAAATGGTGCCTCCGAGCCGTTTCCGTGCTTCAAAGGTTTTCAGCGCCCAAAAATTTTGCAAAAGCAAAATTGTCAGAGAGTGCAGGGTATTCTTCGCAAAAATACTTTGGTGCTTTCAGGGGCGGAGCCACCTTGAGGCACAGTGGTGCCCCCCCGGGCTAGATTTTTATTTTAAAATTTTATTTTTTATAATGATTTATTACTAAAAATAAAAAAAATTATATTATATTTTACTACTAAAAATAAAGAAAATAAGTATCGAAGAAAGTAAGTATATAATGGTCCAATAGTAACCATCACAATATTTTTTACAATTTGCTCATAATTTTATTTTTTTACATTGATGATGAAAATAAAACTAAGTATTAAAGAAAATTGTGAAGTAAAAAAAGCAAACATGGAGGAAATTTATATTAAAGAAAATTAATAAATTAACAAAGTAAATGTTGAGCAAATTGATGTTGCACAACTTTCTATGGATCCTGGGCTGAGAACTACAGTAATATATTACAATGTTAATTTTCAAAATCAAATTAGAAGAGTTTACTTGCAAATAGGTATGTGTCAACCTTGAAATCAAGACGATTCATTCCAGCTTGGTTCAATGAATTTGGTGATTAATTGAAATATAGTATAAGCAAAAATATCGTATTTTGCTTATATTGTTATATTTTTAAAACAAATAATGGAGAATAAGGAAATAGTGACTCTTTTATGAAAAAATGGTTTAGTAATTTAAACAAAACAAATAGATTTTAAGTTCATGTTAGATATGCTACTAGTGCACACAATTAAACTTGAAACAACTATGAAACTTTAATAAATCAAGAGCAAAATATTAAAATAGTTTTCTTCAGGCAATTAGAACAAACATTGTATGATTATCGAATTCGTCTAAATGCATCAATTGATTGTGTTCGACTTTTTCTATGACAAAAACTAGTCTTTTGTGGTCATGACAAGTTTAAAAATTCAAATAATCAATGTAACTTTCATGAACAATTGCAATTTCTAGTATGAAAAGTTATAAGAAACAATTATATAAAAAAATATTTTAATATTATCATTATTATATTATTTTTAAAATTATATTTTTTGTATTTAAATTCACCCCCACTGAACCAAAATCCTGGCTCCGTCCCTGGGTGGTTTTAAGTCAAATTCTAGAGATTGCATATGGAAGTACAAAGCTCTTGAGTTGGTCAAAAGTGATTTACCTAGGAGAAGTGATCATATTTTATTTATAAATAAAATCATAGTAACCTAGTTTGTGGAACGCGATATGCCACTTTTCTCAAGATGCAATACGTGGGGTAGACTTTATCGATTCGCCACTTTAGGTCATGGTATACTTTGGTGTACCAAAATGGAACGCTTTTTAAATATATAAATTTTTGAAAAATATTTTAATTTTTTTAACTATATAAATTAGGTAAGAAAATTATGTTAAATATATTAATAATGATAAAAATACCCAACAAATAGATATTACTATAATAATTATAAAATTACAAGATTTAAAAAAATACAATGGCGATGCGGAGTCGCAATAAAATATTTTAGCTATTTAATGTTCAGTTGTTATAATTATTAGCTGTATATTTAATTGTTATATAATATTTTAAAATTATAAAATTAATTAAATATATATATATACACACACTCCTTAGAATACAAATTCTTCCAAAATAAAACTTTAAAATTAAAGTTATCTATTATAAATCCAAAAAGTGAAGGCACAACTCATGAGAGGCTAGGCTTGTCATGGCCCGCCTCCCCGAGTACCCACTAGCATAGACAATTCATGAGAAGATCGCTAAGAAATGGAAAAAAAGCATCCCAATATTATTTTCATGACATTTTACTCGGGGGTGGAGCCAGAATTTTGGTTTAGTGGGGGCGAATTTAAATACAAAAAATATAATTTTAAAAATAATATAATAATGATAATATTAAAATATTTTTTTTATAATTGTTCCTTATAACTTTTCATACTAGAAATTGCAATTGTTTAAGAAAGTTACATTGATTATTTGAATTTTTAAACTAGTCATGACCACGAAAGACTAGTTTTTGTCATAGAAAAAGTCGAACATAACCAATTGATGCATTTAGACAAATTCGATAATCACACAATGTTTGTTCTAATTGCGTGAAGAAAACTATTTTAATATTTTGCTCTTGATTTATTAAAGTTTCATATTTATAGTTGTTTCAAGCTTAATTGTGTGCACTATTAGCATATCTAACATGAACTTAAATTTTTTTTGGTTTAAATTACTGAACTATTTTTTCATAAAAGAATCACTATTTCCTTGTTCTCTATTATTTGTTTTAAAAAGATAACAGTATAAGCAAAATGCTATATTTTTGTTTATACTATATTCCAATTAATCGCCAAATTCATTGAATCAAGCTGGAATGAATCGTCTTGATTTCAAGGTTGAGACATACCTATTTGCAAGTAAACTCTTCTAATTTGATTTTAAAAATTAACATTGTAATCTATTACTGTAGTTCTTAGCTCGGGATCCATAGAAAGTTGTGCAACATCAATTTGCTCAACATTTGCTTTGTTAATTTATTAATTTTCTTTAATATAAATTTCCTCTATGTTTGCTTTCTTTACTTCACAATTTTCTTTAATACTTAGTTTTATTTTCATCATCATTGTAAAAAAATAAAATTATGAGAAAATTGTAAAAAATATTGTGATGGTTACTACTGGACCATTATATACTTACTTTCTTCAATACTTATTTTTTTTATTTCTAGTAGTAAAATATAATATAATTTTTTTTATTTTTAGTAGTATATCATTATAAAAAATAAAATTTTAAAACAAAAATCTAGCCCAGTAGGGGCACCTGCCCCCACTGCGCTTCATGTGGCTCCGCCCCTGATTTTACTAACATTTAAAAGTATAGAACTTGACATTCATACAACATCGTCTAGTAACATGTCTGGTATGTGCTTAACTGCCCATACAACCCAAAAACATAGGTGGCATGAAGCAAAATTACATCAAGACATTTGATTTCCTATGCCTTGCCAAAAAAAAAAAAAAAACACTCCCCAGGATCCTTTGCTTGAGATGACTCTATACACACTATGCATCTCCCAACATTAGGTGTGGCTAGACTCATCGCCCACTGCTGCTTTGCCCTTATTTGGATTGACACGAAGTAAAGAAAATGAGCCAAAGGGTCTAGCAAGTATAATTTGTGAAAAAGTAAAGCAATAGGAAACAATGAGACATAAATAGTCATACAATAAATTTATTTTACCATGTGTGGTTACACCATGCATTTCTAACTCAACAATACAAGCATCCCACATATCATATCACAACATGTCATATGCTACAAGGTAAAGTGAATGCACTATCATCTCGTGAACCACCATGCACCCTTGTCCTGACCTCATTTCAGGTGAGTCTATATAGCTGCAGTGAGACTTTAACCCACAATCTTACATATCATAATAACAGATGCTAGGGGACCCTGACCCACAATCTTACATGTCATGGGGTGCAGATGCAGTAGGACTCTAACCCACAGTCTTACACTTTCCCCTTTGTAGGATATCCTTTTTCTTTTTCTCCGCACAAAATAATAGGTGCGCTAATGTACATATAAGTATATCATGCATGCGAAACGTGTATGTGATCATGTTATGCCTCATCTAAACTTGAGCCCCATTTGATCATCTTGTCACTTCTCTTACAATTGTGAACTCTTTGTAGGCACATACTTGATATATAATTCATTCTCCTTGTATGGTATGTCACTTTAAAACAGGATTTTTATGATTCATTTTATAATCCAAATATGCCAAATTATATGTCAAATCAAATCCCTCGACGTCTAGTTTACAACCTAAAAAATGGATCTTGATTTTGATACCAGGACAAAAAGTTATGGCTAAAAGAGTTCAAGGTGCGTAGTGTAGTCCACTATGAGAGTTGACTTTTAATATATGGAAAGTCGACTCTTGAAAAGCTTAAAGTTGACTTTTGAAGCCAGAAACAAAACATAATCGACAGAAATGAAACACTAACACATTTTCTTTAAACCCAAATCATTTATACTCAATTTTTGCTCAAATCTAGTGTCAATCCTTAGGAAATATGGAGTAAATCAATACCCCAACGAAAACCACAAGTCTAGACACTCAAAATTCGATAACAAATGAAAGATTTATGTACAACCATATTTTTACGTAAAAATCAACCCAAACCAAGATACACCCAATTTTTAGATTTCAACTTGGTAAAATTCATTTATGCGACTTCCATAAATCCCCACAAAACTCGTTTCTACCATCCCCATGAAAGAGAGGGGAATTAAATACATAATATGAAAGGAAAGAAAACTTGCCTTAAGTTGTAGAAACCCGGTTGAAGCCAAAATTGCTGCCTCCAAGTTGATCTTTGATCCTTACTAAAGTCCACACCCCAAGCTAAAGGAAGAAGAAACAAGTAGATGAGAGGAAATTTGTGAGGTGGCCGAGAAGAACGAAGAAGAAGAAGGGAAGAAGAAAGAAAGAGAAGGAAAGAAATGAGAGGAGATGAAGGAATGAATTGCACGAGAAACCCCTCTCCCCCTCTTTAATTCTTTTTTTTTTTTTTCAATTTACCCATTTTTAAATATACCAATGCCCTCTAGACCCCATTCAATTTAATTCTTTTTAAATGGACATACATGCATGTACACATTTCTTTTTCTTTTTCCCCTTGCTTTTCTTTTCCATACACATAATTTATTTATCATTTCATCTCTTTCTTCTTTTTTTTCTCTCTCTCCAATTTAGTCATTTTATGGCCACAATCTAATACACGCAAAAATAACATCGAAAAATAATTTAGACCCACTAACGGGTCGTTACAAGACTATGCCTCTTTGCAGACCCATTTGTTGTCTCCACCTGCTACTGCAACTTTAAGCCTCTAGAAGTTGGAAGAAGGAAACAATTTAAAGTTCAAATACTTCTGCAACTTGAAGTATTCCATCGAAATTCAACCTCATGAGAAAATAGCTTATTGTTGAAGAAGCTTATTTTCTTTGTTGTTCATTCGTACTCACCTCTGTTTGGAGATGAGAAGATCCAATGTTGGGGAACTTGCTACAACCTTATCTTTATTAACTTATATCAGTTCTAATCCTCGTCATTATTTCACTTTCTTAACAAATACCATGAAATGTTGTAGAAATGAAGGAAGAAGATAACACCAGTACAAAGAAAGAGGAGGAAGACGTCATCAAAGATTCGGGTCTTCATTACAGGGGGAAATCGGACGCGTCCCTAAGCATTCCAAGATGCAAATGCATCGCATTCCAGTGCGTGCATACTGGAATGTGGTTCTCGGGAGGAGGGACTTATTAGGTAACTATGGATAAAACTGTTGGGAAGTGATAACAATTCATGATATATAGAGATTAGGATTATTACATACAATCCTTATTCGTTGTGGATTATTAGAAGAAGATCTTAGAGGTAATTGTTTGCATGATGGTTTTGGTTCTAGGATTACCCCGCAAGAGGGGCATTTAGGAGACTATCTAGTCTCCAGATGATAGAACTTGTAGAATTTGCTTAATAGATCTCTCAAAACTTTTATGGTTCTTTCCTTTACTTTTATCCATTGTTTTCGTGGGCTTGTCTTTGATGGGATTTTGGCAACTGGACTTGGTCCATTACCCATCAATTTCTTCCCATTTTTTTTCTTTGAGTCTCAAAGGAAAAAGTTTTTGTGTTTGTAAGGCCACACTTCGAGAGAGTCTTCCAAAAGGGTGCTGATGGGAGTAACTATTTTCTTTTTTATCCTTAGCATGAACCTTGCCTCATTGGATTTTTTTCTTTTTATCCAATTGACGGATTACACGTATGGTGGTGTGGGTAAAATTAATTTTTTTTACGTGCATCAGATATACACAGCGAAAGCTCTAAAGACACACTATACAGCTTAGTCATTTAAGCAATACATTATTTCATTACATGAAATACAATAAATAAATACCTGAAGTTCGATGTCAGGTTGGGGTATAGAAACAGTTTCTATACTAAGACCTATTCCACCTCACGTTGTGGTAGGCCTATGTTGTCCACACCTAGTGTGCAGTTCGGTACCGTTCTGGTCACCTTTTCCCGTGCTAGACCGAGGATCTCGTATAACCAACACTAGTGTCTTAATTTCTCATGTGACATTCATGCCCAATTAATTTAATGGAAACAGAGTAGAAATTTATAAAGGCAGAAATAGAGGAATAACAGAGAAAAGCCAGTGTAAATTCTTCTGTAAAATTCCTCCAAATTAACCCATCCAATTTCATCTATCGCCTCACCCCCATGCCTTTCCAATCGTGTGTCACATGGAATGCATTGAAGAGGGTTAAGGCGACACGAGGAGTTGACTGTTGTAGCAGTCAACTCCTCAAGTTGGGCAGTTGACTATCCTGCTGAATCTAGAAGATTTTGTAGCTTGATTCACTAATTCTTAACAAACCAAAAAACCCGAGACACATTGGGTGATTAGTGTCGATGCCAAATGTAACACTATATGGTGTGTAACTTTCTAGGTTCATTGTCCGCTAGCAATTAGATAGCGCCAAAACATATTTTGGCATTGGCTAATACCTTGATCCATCATAAGAATCTCTCCATATCCTGGTGATGATCCGAGAGCTCCTAGATAGCGCTTAGCAATGGTCTAGGACAATATAAAAGACAATTAAATCTAACTTCAAGTGAGCCTATTACAACTGACGATTACCATGTACTATAATCCTTCCATCACCTGACGTCCTGACTGAGCGAGAGCCATGGAGTGATAAACTCACAAATTTAGTAACTATGTGTCTGATCTTATTAGTGTGACTAGATGACACATCAGGAAACACCTTTCCTAATAATCTATCTGCCTTACCTAGGGATTGTCACCTCATTAATAACGAGGGTGACAGATCCTATTCCCAGCACTTGTCTCCATACACCAGCAATATGGAACCACATAAATGAACCTCCACACATCGCAATATACAAAAAAATGCCATGTGGTCAGTTTAAGAATCAAAATAATCGTGCCAGTTCAAGTCTAAGAATCAGCTACACTATCGCAACTTAGACAACTTGACCATTATCCACAATGCATGTGATCAGTTATCAGCGTTACATTCAGTGGATTATTCTCCAACAACCACCTAAAGGTTTACTAGAGACATCCCCATGTCATGTTGCATGTGACACGCCACCCTTCCCATCAGTATCTCATATAAAACAAGGTAGGAAACATTGTACTAGTGTAACATTTCACCTTGTCAGGCATGTCACTATAAGGGTATTTCTGGGAATCCTTTTTTTTTTTTTTAAATAACATCATCACGCGCGGTGCTTCATGAACAACCTTCACATGCACACATAGGATCCCGAAAACCCTACTCTTACCCTTTTAACTTAGCAAGATCAATAATCTTAACAACTAAACAAGACATATCATAACGCAGCGGATACATTAACATCAAACACCGTGATTCTTACATAGTATTTCCATAACAAAATATGTATTACAGATAACCAAAATGATAACAACGTTATCGTATAACTATTCATACACAAGCTGAAATACATACTAAAACCCCCAAAGGTTACAAGGACTATCAATCTAAGCACCATTGACCTTCAACCGGCCATGTCCTTGCCCTCGCAGCAGTCCCTGGCTGGAACATCGAATGTTCTAGGGGCATAACCCAGGTTAGATGACAAACATCTAAGTGACGGGATGAAACAGTTTACATAATGCATGAAAGACATACGAGCATGGCATTCACAGACAAAACGACACATGCAAACACGTCTATCTTGAGAAATCTCCCTGACATACTCAACCTCTAATGGAAAACACCTTCCACACACCGTTGGGGTTGACTTTGCCGCGACATACTTAATCTCTCGAGTGCTTTACCGTGTCACTAGTTCACCAGGATTAACCTTATCCCATTCTCAAGAAGACCCCATCCCGTCCCATACGGACCCAATAACGACATGAAAATCAATACCCCGATAATATGAAAATCACACGCCATGCACCGACTCTTTTGCAAGTAAAAATAGTTGATGCAATATACTACATGATCAACATGCAAATGATGCCCTACCGTGTCACTCGTTCACCTAAACTCACTACACGCACACTAAGACATATTCAAAACAAAGGTAAAACTAGAGTCAGACCACTCACCTTATTCGAAAAGTTGATTTTTTCCTCGTAATGCGTGCTAAGCCTCGAAATGTGCATTTTGAATAATTTCATGGCTTTGGCATGCTCCTTTAGCCTCAAATTAATCCTTAGAATTTTCTAGGATTTTTTCGGAAATTTTCTCCAATTTTTCATATTTTTCTTCTATTTCTTTCTTTTTTTTTCTCTTTTCCTTTCCTTTCCTTTCATTTTCTTTTCTTTTTTTCTTTTTTTCTTATCCTTTCTTTCTTCTTCCTCCCCTGCTCTTCTTCTTCCCTGCGTCCGACCTGCGCACAGCCATGCCCAGCCGCCACACCCCGCTAGCCGGCCATCTCCGCCCACATCGGCAGCTTCCTCGTCCTCCACGGAGCCCGCCGGTCACCGCCCACCTTGCTGAGCCATCGTCGAGGGCCAATGCTGGCTGCCCTGTTCGTTGCCCAGCCGCAACAGCTCGCGGCCATGGCTGTCACTTGCTGTTACGGTCCATCCCGGCTGCCTCCAATCATCCTTGCAGCTACCTCCGGCTACCTAGACCTCACGTAACCACTGGCCAGCCTCCTCCTCGTCGCTGCTCGCCTTCCGCGTGTGCAGCCATGGCCGCGGCTTGCGGCCATGGATGCTGTTCGCCTACCGCGGACAGCTTCGGTCACCATCTCAGCATTTCTCGTGGCTGCCTCCAGCCACAAGCATCGCTCCAAGCAATCCTTCTTGATTCCTCAAGCTCTCGGCCGCTCGCTCCCTTACTGCAACTCTCGGCCATCTTCCTCCTTCATTTCCATTTCTATTTTGCTTCATTTCCTCTTCAATTTCTACTCCTATTTATAGAGAAATCACCAACTCTTCACCACTTCAACTTGCCTTGGCCACCACCCTGGCAAACTTGGGCACCACCCTTTCATTCGGCCATGAAACTTCCTAGAAGCTTCGCAGAAGGCAGCTTGCACACTTGCACACACGTGTATATATATGTGTGTGTATATCTATATATTACACTATTAATATAAATAAATTACACATTAACCCCCTAATTTCTAACTTAATTTCATTTGAGTAAATCTCTAAGTACATTTAGATCCTTAATCCTCAATTTAATTTGCATTACAATATCGAAAATACAAAATTAATAACTTCAAAGCTACTCGATAATGGCAATTTCACCCCAGTGTCCTCATCGAGCTGTTGTTTCATCTCGAAACTACTGAAGGGTTATTCCTTACGAAAAATCGGAGCCCCCTTAGGCTTCTGTTGACTTCCCGGAAGTCCCCTATAACAATTCGGTTTCTGAACCTAATTTGCAGTTGCATTTTAGCTGTACCGAAAACTGTTCCCGATCCCACTTCTTTCATCACTAAAAATCATAATTCGAATCACTTGTTGATACTATACCATTTTCCTTAGCTATCTAGGGTTCGGGGTACTCCCTCCAACTGATTCAGTTGCCTAAAGTTGCGTTAGTGTACCCTATAGTCTCGAGAATTCCACTTGTACCCTTCATCAATTGTTATTTATAACCTTAAATCATTCCCGGGTATTACAACTAGTCCATACTTGACTAATCAGAGCCCCCATCTAATTAATCTAAGGACTATGAATCATTTAAAAAGTCCTATCACTAGAGAATCCTATCACACACAATCTCAACATCTTGAGAATAAGATTATCAAATAGGAGGTTTAGGGACTCATTCATACAACAAACTAGAGAGTTTATGAATGAAGATAAACTTGTATTTTACTGATATATACAAAGATACAATAAATGTATTAATTATAATCCCGTTAGACATCATCCAAATCTAGTATTAGGGAACATATCATTGACACCAATGACTGTGGTCTTTCACTACCTTTTTATCATATGACCCAAATTCTAGTAGCCTTTGTCGTTTCGTGTCTTAGGGTTTCCTTATAAAGAGGGGGGGGGGGGGTTCCTTATAAAAGGGGCCTTAAATTATTTCTTCATTTTTTTTTTTTACTTTTTACTTGAGCAATTCTTCCTAAATTCTTTTGAAGTAGCTTTTTTTCTTTCATACTTATCTCTTGATGACTTCTTTGCATATCCATGTTGAATCCATTGCATATTTCACAACTCAATGTTTTGACACTTAACAAAACAAATTTAAAGGCTATGAAATGAACTCTCAGGGTTTAACTTTTTCAATTCTTATAGCCTAATATAGGAACTTAAGTGATACTCAAAGTGTTAAAAGTAACACATCATGAATCAAAGGCTAAACAAATAAATTAATCCAGACTTTAGGAAATTTTACTCGAGAATTTGCCCAAGCCAAAATATATCTGTCAAGTAACTTAGGCTAATTATGAGACAAATGTTATCTTACTCTAGTATTGAGGTATATTACTTGATTATTTTACCAAGAAATCAATAAGGTTGAAAACTTAATCGAGTATGTATCAAATAATGGATCATATGTCAATCGAGTATTGCTTATGGAAATCTAGATTAGCCTTCATTTAAAGACATTACTCAAGTATCAGAGTCCTTTATTTGAGTAATTATATTTAAGAAATTAAGGTTACACACTACAAAAAATCATTTTTAGAGATGGATGACCAAAATAACCAAAATTTCTTTTAGAGATGGAATTTTTTTATCTTTAAATTAGAAACAGAATTAATAACGAAAAAAAATTATATATCTGAACATTTTTTTGAATCAAAGACTGAAAAAATTCTATGTCTGAAATTGTTTTTCATCAAAGACAAAATCAGAGATGGAACTTATGTATGCTCTCTGTTTCTCAAATATTAATCGAGTTAAGCTTGTTGTCAATCTACTATTTGTATCGAGTATCTTTTTGAGCTAGTCGAGTAAAGTTTGAACTATCTCTGGCTAAGTTTATGTGATTTAAAGTCAATCGAGTATCAATTATTTATACTCGAGTATATATTCTTGTTAGTTGAGTAAGTCTGACCTAGTAGTCGAGTGCTTAATGCATAGTCTCTGTGACTTATGAGTTAATTAAGTAATGCTTAGTCATACTCGAGTAAGCTCTATATATAATTGATTACCTAAATTGACCAATTGATTGGATTACTGTATTAGTCAAGTATCTCTTTAACCCAGTGAAGTAACTGTCATCTGTTTTTTAAATTTATAGCTGTTAGGCGCATTCAATGCTTAACAGTTTCAACTTTTCAGATCATTTAATGCACTTCAGGCTATATGAGTTTTCTTGTATGATTTAATAAATGTTGTTTAATGTTGTTAGAGACAAAAAGTGGTAGTTGTGAGACAAATGGAACATTCAATTTAAATTCTGCCATCTCAACTAACATTCAATGCAGTCAATCTATAAATAGGAGTGGAAGCAGCTTGAAGAAGGTTATCGAACTACTTGCATGATCTATATTGACTTCTAAGGGCTTTAAAAATCTTCCTATATTCTATTCCTTCTTCTCACGTGATTTTATTTAAAATATTTCTATGAGAATCCTTAGAGAGTGCATCATTAAAAAAATCTTGTAACTCTCTTGTCAAGAGAAAAATATCTATGCTTACTATTCTATTTATCTTTCTCTTTAAAATTCTTTTCACAATCTATTGTGAACTTATAAAGTTTATGCCTTAGCCTTTAAAAGGCAGTGTTGTGGCTTAGCTTATTTGAAAAGGCAAGTTGTAAAGGTTATAGCTTATCCCGTGAAAAGATTGTGGTTGTGGCTGTTGGAAATGTATGCCCTAAAGACACGTTTTGTTTAATTTATGGTAATGATGTTTCTTTTATTCAGTTTATGGCACATATATTATTTGCATTTAATTGTTGGAAAGGTGTCCATGCTATTAAGTAAGTGATTCATGTGATGGGTCGTTCTTCACAGTTAGGCATGAATCATGGGTACTTAATAAGCAAGAAAATATTACTCTTGATCTTTTGATAGAACTGGGCATTCTATCATGATAAGATCATTGTGCAATAGATCCTAATGGAGGATGGCTTGCCTTAGCCAGTAAACAGTCCGTTTACTCTAATTGTACAAGCGCATTTGGAATATTGTGTTTTGCTTTCTTTATTTCATTTACAACTTTGCCGCTTTGATTACTCTTATTTAAGTTCATTTTTCTAAAAGGGTCAAAAGATTAATTCACCCTCCATCTTAAGCTAACTAGTGTATCATCCACCTTTGGCTATTCCTCTCCCTCTCACTTGTGTCTCATTCTCCTCTTCTTCCCCAACCAGACATCGTCGGTTGTTGGCTCGCCTTCTCTTCTTCTTGTTCGATAGTCCATTCTCTTTCCTCTCCACTGACTACGATCCCAAACGCCGATGACTAGAGTTTCTCTGATTTAAGGTAAGACTTAAAGTTCTTTGATTTTAATTTTCAAATCTAGTGAGATCCAACTGGTGGATCATTTTGTTTTAAGGGTCTGTTGGTCACCAGAGCAAGATGATTCTGATGATTAGTTCCACTAATTGGAATCTATCGTGGACAGTGGCAGGTGATGTTCTTTGACAAATGGGTAGCCTTTTTCCAAAAACTTAATTTTTAGATTTATTGAAATTCAATCATTGGATCATTTGGGTTTTTTAGTCACTAGACCAAGTCATTCTGATGATTGATTCCAATTGTTGGAATCTACGTGGATGGTGCCCAACGATGTCCTTCAAAAAATGAGTAACATTTAAAAAAAAAAATTAATTTTTAGATATATTGAGATCCAACTGCTATATCATTTTGGTTTTTGGGTATGTTGATCACCAAATAAAGGCAATTTCCATGATTGGTTCTGATTGTCAAAATTTTTCATGAACAGTGGTCAGTGATGCCCTTCTAGAAACGGGTAGCCTTTTCCCAAAAAAATAATTTTTAGATCTATAGAGATTTGATCGTTGGATCATTTTGGATTTTGGATATGTTGGTTCGAAGAACAAGGTGATTTCAATGATTAGTTCTGAATCATTAGAATCTACGATGGACGGTGGTCATCGATCGACAACAAAAATAGAAATTAAATCCCTAAATATAAAATTTGATCGATTTTGAGGCCAATTACAGAACCAAATTAGAGACAATTTTTTTTTTTTTAGATGAAAAAAATTCCATTTCTAATTGGTTAGTGATGGACCAATTTCTATCTCTAATTCCTTCTTTAAACCATTAGAGACAGAATGTTATGGGTTTAGAGATTAATTTTTTTCTGTCTTTAAATCCATTTTTTTTTTCTTATAGTGACAAAGTATCTAGAAAAAGTTAATATAGTAATGTTTTACATTGCTCGAGTAACATGTAAAGGAATAGTGAGCTTCAAAGAATTAGTCCAGTAATGTTGCACATTACTTGACTAATCTGTAAAGAATCTGAGAGGTTCAAAATCTTACTTGAGTAATAGGTATATATTACTCGAGTAACCTGCAAAGTTTTATAATATGCTTAAAATCTTATTCAAGTAACCCAAATATATAAATCGAGTAACTTTAGCTCCAAACGAGAAATTCAAAATTGTTCCATGCATTACTTGAGTAACCCTCTCAAAATACTCAAGTAAAATGGCCTGAGAAACTTAGAATTCAAAATTTATAGCCGTTAGGTAGCATTTAATGAAGTTTAAAACAATATTTAATGCTCTCAAATCAAATCTCTGATGCTTTTCCTTTTAATATACCTTTGATTTCTTGGGGATTACAAATTCTCATATGTTTTATTTGCAAAATAGAATGTTTTCTCTTTGATCATCCATAGGAAAGTAAGCTATTTTTGCAACCTGAAGTGTTGAAGGCTTATATATATATATCTAATATATATCCACACTAGTTGCATGAAAAGGATAATGAGAAGAAGAAGAAGAAGAAGAGAGCAAGAAACAAGTTGAAAAAGAACAAGAGCTTAAGTGAAAATCATCCTTCTCATTCTCAGAGAATAAGTTCTTCAATCTTATTCATTTTCTGTATTTGTGAGAAAATCTAAAGTGTCCTTCTACTTGTGTTGAGCTTATTTTCTAAGGACCCCTAGTATTGAGTTTGTTTTTCTCCATCTGTATTTCATTCTATCTTGTAAGGTTATTGCTCCATCCTTTAAAAAAGTGTTGTAAGAGGGTTATTATTTTAACCATTTAAAAAGCATTGTAAAATGGCTAGTGCTTGAGTTTGTGTAAAAGGCCAAAAATCATTTAAAATTAATTGTGTGGAAGATAGTGCTTACCTCTTCAAAAAGCATTCTGATAGTGAATCTGGAAATCCTTGGCAAGGAGTGAAGGTAGTGGACATAGCCAAGTTGTCGAACCATGATGAATATTAGTGTCATCTTTATTTGCTTTCTTCATTCTTATTTATCTTTGTTACATACTTTAGTCTTGCAAAATTTTTTGAAACTCAATTCACTCATTTCTTAAGTTTGAATACTGTACTGTTTGTATTTGATCTTATTGCTTCCACATTTTACTCATGACACAAATATTTTCAAAAGCTCAATTCACCCCCCTCTTAGGTTTTCTTATTACTTGGGCCAACACTCTTAGAGACTTTCTCGATCACTCGCAAACTCGCTTAGTTGTTCTTTCAAGCCTCCTAGAGACTTTTCTAAATCTGGTTAATCCTTTGAGTAAGTGATGGCTAGAATAAAACAAACAATGAGGGTTGCCTTTTCGTGGGAGATAAGGGTGTTGTTAGGGAAAGGTTCTAGGTTTGTGGAGGCAAACCTCAAAAGAGTGAGGGCATGTTTTCCTTTCCTTGAAGATTTTTTTTTTTTTTTGGGGGGGGGCACCTGTACTGCTTATATTAATGAGGATTGTATAGGTGTCTATGTGGCTTCCTTAGCAATGGGTCTTAGGTTTTTCATCCCTTAGTTTGGCATTAGTTTTTTGAAGATGCATTTTTTAGTCCCAACCTAGCTTTACTTGAATGGATGGGCCTAACTGGAAGCTTTTTCCATTTTGTGCCACTAGAAGGGAATGGTGTCTTCTCTTGAGTTTTTTAGCTGCTTCTATAGGATTAGAGGGGTAGATAAGAGGGTTAGCTTTTTTACCCAACAAAGATTACTAGGGGTTAGCAAACTTTTTGTCGAACTCTTGAATAAGATAGATGATTTTGAGACCAACTGGTTTGTTGTAAAGCCCCTGACTAATTGGAGTGCTCATTTGCAATGGTGTTGGGATGATGAGTAGGTAGCTTGGGTGGTTCGATTTCCTCCTCCCAAGAGTGTTCATGTAGTTTATAGTGTAGCTATAGGGAAGTTAATATCTCTAGGCTTGACTCGTGTTCATGAGATTTTGACCCGTGAGAACATCAATGCTGTGGGATGGAGACTTTCGATTGTGTTGTCGGTAGGTCTCTCCAAGACTTTAAGTAATGGTGAGGTGTCCCCTATTAACCCTTCAGTCAAAATGAGTGTTTTTGGACTTATTGGGGATTTTTTGAGTGGTGGTGTTAAACTAACATCCTCCTCTTTTGATTATGAGTGGAGAAAGGTGGATGAAAGGAGTCTCACTTACACACCTTCATATCCTCACAAGGGCACGTTTATCTTGAGGGTATTTTTTTTTTTTTTAATGAAATGACTTTGTTTTTCACTTTGTTGCTTCTTTGTTATGTCTTGTTGCTTTATATTGCTTGTGTTTTGCTTTTACTTTGTTTTTCTTCTAAAAGGGGGATTATGCTTGTTCCTCGATCCTTTGAGAGAACTTGTTCTATCAAAGGATTTTTGTGTCGTATGTTGATTGGTGTTGAGTTTGTTCTTGAGTGTTTTGATGATGATTATTGTATGCAAAACTTTAATGTAAGGCATGTTAAGAATTCTTTGAGAATAAACTCAACGATTCCTATTATGTTATGTTCTCTTTGAATTATTAATATGTTTTGTATATGTAGAAATTTTTATATCCTTCTTTAGAATATTACTTAAGGATGTGCTAAGTCTATTTTGATAGAATACATGTTGAGGTTGTCGTGACAATATATAAGGTCAAGAAACCTTGATAAGTTTATCTTTTTAATATGTTTTATCTATTAATGTGTTAAATTTTTTTTAATCATATGTTTTATTGATATGTTTTTTATTATGCTTCTCTTTAGGGTCATCCTAAAGATAATGCAGGAGTGTTTTGTGGAGCTCATGATGATATGTTAAGTGATATATATGGAAACATTACTCAAGTCTAAGAGCAATCTGTTCTATATGTATATTCTTGATGTTTAGATGTCAAACATCAAATTATTAAGTGAATGATTATATTTGCAATTAGTGAATCTTAGGTTGAGTTCATAGAGCTTAGATTGTCTATTTGATGTTTAATATCAAATTGTTAAGCTTCTCAATGTTTTGAAATTTAATGGAATAACACTTGAACAACTCGTAATGTTGAATGTTTGTTGCTTGATAAGCAACATCATTCTAGTATGGGAAATCATTCAAATGTTGAATGTTTGCCAAGCAATACTTCCTAGTGTTGCTTGTTTAGTCTCTACTCATGATTAGGTTCAATGCATTTGAGTAAAAAAAATTTGAAGTTGATATCTTTCAAGAATTATTCAAAATATACATTAGTAGTATTTGTGTATGATGGCTGAGGTCTTATAAAATAGAAATCATTTATATGCAGGGGCGGAGCTAGGATACCTAAGTAGGGGGGGCGAATAATGATGATAAAAAACGTAAAACTTAAAGTTATGCAATAATGATTTATATTGATAAAAAAAAGTATTGTAATATGACGTTAAAATATTATATCAAACATCATTATAGTATTTCTACGTAAACTCAAACACATATTTCTCAAAACAATTCTTTAGTTTCATAAGCAAAAATATTGTACTTACATTTAGGTCTTCACAAAACCATAAATGCTCTCATCAAGTCTTCATATTCTGAAATCGCTGTATGATTTTTTCATTGTCAATCGTATCAAATGTTTCCTTCTCAATATATGTGACAAAACAATCATTCATCCATTGATCACCAATTCGACTGCACAAACGATTCTTAATGAGAGTCTTGGCTGAGAAAGTTCTTTCAACGGTTGCAGTAGAAACAAGAAGATTTAAAGATAACTTCACAAGCATATACACCAATGGATATACAACATTCTTTCTCGTTTGGACTAATTTATTTCCAAGACCACCAATCCCATTAACTTCCAAAAATTCATTATTAGATCGCACATCAATTATATAAGTCTCCAACTGATTCTTAAATGCCATAAGATCAACTTCAAAAAATTCTAATGAATAAAACTGAGCAAGACGAACCAACTTATCCTTGTCAAAAGCATGAAAAGAATTATTCGGATTCAAACATGCCACACAAAGAAGTAACTTAGTATTTGTCTCTCTGAAATGACTGTTGAGCTCATGAAGTTGTCTGTCTATCACCCAATAAAAGAGTTCAACTCTAGAATGATGCATATTAGTATGATGCTCAGCATCACGCCTTGAGCGCCTCGAAACAACATAAACATCAGCCATGTTCAGAACTATAATCTTATGTTTTTCACAAAAAGAGGAAAGCTCATCAAGTAATAATTCCCATCCATCATCCCTCATTGTTTGTAAATGTTGTTTGGATAATTTAACCAACGTCATTGGAAACAAAAAGAGATTAGATTGTGAAAGAAAATTCGAGGTACTGCGAATGGTAAGGACAAGAGTGCACCACTCAATTGAGTGATAATTTTGGAAAAGAAAACAAAATTAAGGAATCCAAGAGATCAGGGATTTGGACTAGTATTAATAAGAACCACTATAGCTCTCAGAGATGGAATAAGGAGTTCTAGCGTAGCGATAACTCCATCGGTGTTTGGTCTGTAACAATGGATCTGAGCCTAGGGACCAAGGCAGAGGATTTGTGGTTGGCTCGCGGTTTGGGGTGTGATACTTATGAGTCGGAGCAACACAGTGAACTGTGGAGACGGTCAGGTGCCAAAGTTTGGGCAACACTGAGGATGTTATGTATGGTTTAGAGTCCAAGTTTCAAGGGACCGGAGCATCGTGGCAGGATCCCTAATCATTATGGAAAGGGGTAAAAGCTTGGAAGGTGATCTAAGCAGGATAGTTGCTATGTGGATTATGATAGTCGATAGTCAAAAGAGAATCAGAACTAGGAAATCTAATCTTGATCGACGAAATAATGTTTGGCAAGCTGTTAACAGAGATTTGTGAAGGATTCTTCTAGGATAATTACGTTCACAAAAGAAATTCGTGAAGTTAAGGTTACTAAGAAGTGATAAGTGTGCTCGGGAAATTCAGGAGTTATGGTGAAACAGTAATTGTGTTCATAGGTCGAGGCAGGTCCTAACCAGGAATGGAACGATCCTTGATATAGGCGTGTGTTACAAACTTGCTTAGGAAAATGTGTTTCCTGAATGTGGCATTTGGAAGAAATTTAACTCTAGTTATTGACTTAACTTTTAGTTTCGTGTGTCTTTAATACGCACCCCAGGAATTATGGGCAATTGGCACCGATTTAGTTGTTTGAATCTTACCTTAGTGATATAAAAAGGTTGGAGCAATAGTAGATATATTTTGATACTCTCAAAGAACATGTGTTGATCTTTAGAATGGGACGAAATTAACATAAAGATATGGTAAGTTATAAGTCGATAAGTAAACGAAAGTGTTTATCCTTCCGAGAAACGTGTTATGATTTAAGAAAACATGTAATGAGTTGTTATAAAGGAAGAAATGAGTTTCTAGTTCCACTATGGAAGTTTTATTTGGGTTGTAAGATAGTAGGCTAAGTTATTAAAGTTATGCTAGGTGTTGCCGAAGACTTGGTAAGAATCAAAAGTTGTCCAATAAGGTTTTCATTTAAGGAAGTAGTGTGGAAGGTAGATCGCATAAGAGGGAATGAGATTAAATCTATTTCTAGAATTGGGGATAATAGGATCTTGTTTGACTCAATAGAGAGATTGTTTCTCACGTGAGACGTATATAGAAGAACATCGATTAAGTGAGATAGAGCATTTGGCAGTTCTAGGGTGAGGTGCCACGAATAATGTATGTGTCTAAGTACTTGAGATAATAGTATAATTATGGAATATTGTTTTGTGAACGTTGTATTGAAACGACACTAGGGTTCTGTGTTGAGACAAATTGATCTGAGTGATGGATAGTGGTTGGAAAAAAAAGGGATGGTAACATGCCAGGATGTTAAGTTGCCATAAGAGAAACTGTGTTCTTGATATACCTAAATGGATGATTTGCATGACCAGCCGTAAGAGGCTAGGAAATTAACTCTAAAGTTAATGTGCCATCGAGGTACTAATAATTGAGAGAAAGGTACGTTGAGTTAGCACAATGTTATCAATTTCTGTGCAATCATGGCAGCTGAGTTGGTGCAATGCTATCAATTTCTGTGCAATCATGGCAGCTGAGTTAGTACAATGTTATCAATTTCTGTGCAATCATGGCATATGCATTAGTGGGTTGGGAGAATTATTAGTCAAATAAAATGGGTTTTGAGGACACGATTAGAAGTGATATTAGGTTTTATGAATTATTTTGGGAGTCACGTAACCGCCTGTTTAGAGCTACAATGAGATATTCTGTAAAATAAGAAATGTATCTGGTAGGCGCTCGAACCATATAGAGACGTAAGTTAAGAATGATTGCCAAGAATTTGGAATGATACGTTTAAGACTTTTCAAATTGGGAGTCATTAGCGATAGCAGTGATACAATTATCATAGACCAAATTTCGAGGACGAAATTTATTAAGGGGGGGAATGTAATCCCCGGGAAATTGTTAAATGGTATTTGATGAAGGGTATAACTGGAATTATCGAAAGAAAAAGGCTGTAGGGTACACTATCGATGTTTTAAGAGACCGAATTGACCGGAGAGAGTACTCCAGACCCTAGATGGCCAAGGAAAATAGTATAGTATCGACAAGTAATACGAGTTATGATTTTAGGTGATGAAAGAAGTTGGATCAGGAACAGTTTTCGGTATAGTTATTAACCGGGCTGAGAAAACTGAATCTACGTAGGGGACGTCTGGAAAGTCAATGGAGCATGCTGAGGACAAACATTTTACGTGTAGAATAACCCTTGAGAGAATTTGGGTTAAAACGAAGAGATTTAAAGGTTAAAACGAGCAATCGGGCCAAAGTGTAATTTTCTAATTTTGCCCGAGGGAGGTCAAAAAGGTAATTTTTCAGAAGTTTCAAGGGTGAAATAAATAATACAGATCTTGTAGGCCTTAATGGTGGTATTGGATAGTTTAGGGGTGCATGGGAAAGACCAAAATGAGATTAGAAGAAACTATGGGGGGTCAAAGTGCAATAAAGGAAAGTTGCAGTGTGAACACAAACCCAAAATCTGCTACCGCACTGCCACCGCATGTGGCCGCCATTTTCGGCGATGGGACGACCAAGGGATGGCTGGGGGAGGTGGTATCAGGCAGTAGGAGGCTTGGGGACCAAGTTGTGGCCGTTGATTGGCCGTGAGATGGCCGATTTTCGAGTTTCAAGGATTTTGGCGACAAATCGATTATGATTTTGAGTGTTTGTGAGTGAGTGATTAAGGGGTTTTGAATCATTGTGTCAAGGAGAAGAGATTGGGAGCGTTTGGAAGCATTTTGGGTGAGTTTTGTGGCCGTATGAAGCTCAGCCGGAGACGGGTGGCGGACTGCCTCCGCTGACCTGCAACAGCCCTTTTGGGGCACTTTCTAGCATCCTTTCGGCTGGAAACCGGTGCTAACAGGATCGATTCTTCAAGGGCTTGAGGGGGGTGCCCTCAGATCGACCATCGAAAACGTCCTCGATGGTTGAAAATTTGGGGAAGAAGGTGGCGCGTGGCTGCACGCGCCACGCTCCACTCGCACCCACGCGCTGGGCGCGTGAGGGCACGTTACAAGGGAAAAATTGGTATTTCTTCTTCCAGAATTTTTATTGATTTATTTTAAGATTTATCATGTTAAAACATTTGAAAAAAATGTTTGAAGAGATAATTATTTTGGAATTATCGAGGTGAAAATTGGGAGAAAATAGAGGAAATTATGGAAAAATTGAGGAAAATAGATTTTAATGCTTCCTTAATTAAATATGGTGTTTAGGAAATATTGTGGCTCGAGGTTGAGTATAAGTGCAAGAGTTTGAGATTTGGCACGTAAATCGAGGTCGTGCACAAGGATCGAGACAATCCGTATACGTTTAGGTGAGTGGTCTGACTCTAGTTTTACCCTTGTTTTGAAAGTGTCTTGGTGTGAGTGTAGTGAGTTCAAGTGAGCGGTCTTACTAGAACTCGGGATGCTATGTTGATGCGTTTTATTTATGTATTTATGGCATCATTTTCATATTGATCATGTGGTATATTGCATCAACTGTCTTACTTGCAAAAGAATCGGTGCATGGCGTGTGATTTTCATATCATCGGGGTATTGGTATTCATGTCGGTGTTGTATCCATGTGGGACGGGATGGGATATTCTTGAGAATGGGACAAGGTTAATCCGAGTGAACGAGTGACACAATAGGGCACTCGAGAGATTAAGTATGTCGCGGCAAGGTCAACCCCAACGGTGTGTGGAATGGATTTCCACGGGAGGTTGAGTATGTCAGGGAGATTTCTCAAGTTAGACGTATTACATGTTGTTGTGTCTGTATATGCCATGCTCGTATATCTCTCATGCATTATGTAAACTGTTTCATGCCATCACTTAGATGTTTTATCATTTAACCTGGGTTATGCCCCTGAAACATTCAAACGTTTTAGCTAGGGATTGCTACAAGAGCGAGGATGTGGCCAGTTGAGGGCTAATGATGTTTAGTATGATGGTCGTTGTGTCACCTTGGAAGCGTTAGTATTTATTTCAATAATTATACAAACGGTTGTATGACAATGTTGTATCATTTTGTGGTTTGTAATACGCATTTCGATATGGGAACATCTTGTATGAGACTCGTGGTAGGCCACAATATTTTTAATGTTAATGTATCTGCTGCGTTATGATATGTCTCGTTTAGTTGTTAAGATTACTGATCCTGATAGTTAAACGGGCAAAATTGGGGTTCTTGGGGTTTGTATTTGCATGTGAAAATTGTTCTTAACACACCGCGCGTGTTGAACTTGAAAAAAAAAAAAGAAGAAATCCCAGGAATTGCCTTATAGTGACGCGCCCGTGCAAGGCGAGGTGTTACACAATGCTTGTGACAACTCACTTGTAATGCCCTAGACATTTTTCATCAAATGCAAGTTGAATACAAATTCAAAAGATTGAATTAAACTCAATAAAACACAAGTTTCACCTTTTTGCTCTGAACTTGTACCATCTTCTTTAACAATTTTCAGTACATCAATAACAGAGGAATATAAAACAATCAAGTTTATCAATATACCATAATGTGATCCCCACCGTGTGTCATCGGATGTAACACCCCGCCTCGCCAGGCGTGTCACTATAAGGGTATTTTCGGGAATCTTTTTTTTTTTTTTCAAACTTATCACGCACGGTGATTCCAAGAACAATTTTTACATGCAGATAACGAATCCTGAGAACCTTAGTCTTGCCTGTTTAACAAATAAGATCAACAATCTTAACAACTAAACGAGACATATCATAACGCAGCGGATAGATTAACATTAATACCGTGGCCTACCACGAGTCTCATACAAGGCGTTTCTACACCGAACTACGTATTACAACCTACCAAATGATAACATCATTAACTTACAACTGTTCATACATAAACCGAATTACATACTAAAGCCTCCAGAAAGATACAATAACTATCAAACTAAACACCATTGGCCCTCAACCAGCCACATCCTTGCCCTCGCAGCAGTTCCTGGCTGGAACATCGAATGTTCCAAGGGTATAACCCAGGTTAGATGATAAAACATCTTATTGATGGCATAAAACAGTTTACATAATGCATGAAAGACATACAAGCATGGCATACAAAGACAACGACAACATGCAACACGTCTATCTTGAGAAATCTCCCTGACATACTCAACCTCCTGCGGAAAATCCATTCCACACACCATTGGGGTTGATCTTTCCGCGACGTACTTAATCTCTCGAGTGCCCTACTGTGTCACTTGTTCACCTGGATTAACCTTGTCCCATTCTCAAGAAGACCCCATCTCGTCCCATGCGGACCCAACAACGACACAAAAACCAACACCCTGATGATATGAAAATCACACGCCATGTACCGACTCTTTTATAAGTAAAAAAAATAGTTGATGCATTATACCACAGATCAATATGTAAATAATGCCACAAGTACATAAGTAAAACGCCTAAGCATAGCATCCCGAGTTCTGGTAAGACCGCTCACCTGAACTCACTACACTCAGACCAAGACATTTTCAAAACAAGGGTAAAACTAGAGTCAGATTACTCACCTGAACTCATTTGGAATGCCTCGATCCTTGTGCAATGCCTCAATTTGCGTGCCAAATCGCAATCACTTGAATTTACACTCAACCTCGAGCCACAATACTTCCTAAACACCATTTTTAATTAAGGAAACATTAAATCCATTTTCCTTAATTTTTCCATAATTTCCTCTATTTTTCTCCCATTTTTCTCCTTGATAATTTAAAAATAATTATTTCCTTAACTTTTTTCCCAATATTTCAACATGATAAAATCATAAAATAAATCAATAAAAATACTAGAGGAGAAATTACTGGAATACCCCCATTCACGCGCCCACACGTGCCTAATGCGTGTGTAAGAGTGAAAGCTGACGCGTGATTGCACGCGCCACCGTCTTCTCCAAAAATCAGGTCGTCGATGGTTGCTTCGATGGCCACGAAAGTGGTACCCCCTTAAAGCCCTTGAAGAATTGATCTCAATGGTGCAACTTTCAGGCCGAACCAACACTGAAAAAGCCACCAAACGATCAGTTGCACGTCCGACGAGGCGAACCGCCTCCAACTCTCGGCCAACTTCGAATAGCCCTCAAACTCACACGAAAATGCTTCAAAATACTCCCAATATCTTCTCCTTGATGCAAGGATCAAAAGCCCTTTATTCACTCTCTCAAAACATCTAAAAACAAAGTCAATTTGTGCTCCAAAATTCGAAACCCTTGACCCCTATTTATACTAAAAATCCAATCACCTCACGGCCAATCAATGGACAATCCTTGGCCACCAAGCATCCCTTGGCTGTATACGACCTTCCCTAGCTCCTCCTTGACCGTCCCATCGCCGAGATCGGCCTCCATGTGCAAGGATTTGCGACGGCCATTTTCCTTCGCGTTCCCATTGCCAATTTTTCCTAAATTGCATTTTGACCCCTTGATTTGACCTTAAATCCATTCAATTCAACCCGAAATCACTTAAGGGTTGTTCTATACATAAAATCTTAGTCATTAATGCTCTCCATTGACTTTCTGGATGATCCCTACGTCGATTCGATTTTCCCAGCTCGATTGACAACTGTACCAAAAACTGTTCCCGATCCAATTTCTTTGATTACTAAAAATCATAATTCGAATCACTCGTCTATACTATACCATTTTCCTTGGTTATCTAGGGTCCGAGGTACTCCCTCCGACTAATTCGATAGTCCAAAGCTGCGTTAGTGTATCCTATAGCCTTATTATTTCGATAATTCCACTTATATCCTTTATCAAATACCATGTATAGCTTTAAATCATTCCCGGGTATTACATTCTCGCCCCTTAATAAATTTTGTCCTCGAAATTTGGTCCATGACAATTGAATCACTGCTATTGCTAACGACTTCCAATTGAAATATCATTGATACCACTCATAATACTTAGCAATCATTCATAACTTACATCCTAACATGTTCCATACTTACCAAGCATCATACTTATTTTCCAGAATATCCCGTTGTAGCTCTAAACAGGTGGTTACGCGACTCCCAATATAATTCATAACACTCAATATCACTTTTAATTATGTCATCAGATCCTATGTATTTGGCTCATGGTTCTCCCAACTCGCTCCTAAACCAATGTTTATGGTATGATTGCACATAAATTGATGACATTAAACTTAACTCGGCTGCCATGGTTGCAAAGAAATTGATAACATTGAACTCAGCTGCCATGATTGCGCATTAACTTTAGAGATAATTTCTTAGCCTCTGCGGCTGGTCGTGTAAATCATCAATTTAGGTTTGTCAAGAACACAGTTTCTCTTACGGCAACCTAACATCCTGGCATGTTACTATTTTCTTTTCAAATACTATCCATAAATCATATTAGTTTGTCTCAATACAAACCCTAGTGTCGTTTTAATTCTTTGTTCTCGAAATAACATTTCATAATTATACTATTATCTCAGGTACTTAGACACATACATTATTTGTGGTATCCAACCTAGTACCGCCGAATTGCTCTATCTCAACTAAGCGATGTTTTCCCTTATCTTTCCCACGTGAGAATCATTTTCTCTATTAAGTCAGACAAGATCTCCGATCTTCGATCCCAAGAATAGATTTAATCTCGTCCCTCTTAAGCGACCTCGTTTTTACACAACTTTCTTAAATGAAAACCTTACGGGACAACTTTTGATTCTCATTGGATTTTCAGCAATACCTAGTAAAACTTTAGTAGCTTAGCCTACTGTCTTACAACCCACATAAAATTTCCATAATGGAGCTAGAAACTCACGTCTTCCTCTATAACAACTCATTATATGTTTTCTCAAATCATAACACGTCTCGCAGAAAAAAAAAACGCTTTGTTTACTTATCGACGTATAACTTACCATATCCCCATGCTAACCTTGTCTCTTTTTAAAGATCATCTCACGTTTTCAAGGGTACAAAGATATACCTACTATTGCTTCAACCTTTCTATACCACCAAGGATAAGATTCAAGACAACTAAATCAGAGCCAATTGCTCACAATTCCTGGGGTGTGTATTAATAGGCACATGAAACTGAGAGTCAAATCATTATCTAGAGTTAAATTACTTCCAAATGCCATATTCGGGAAATAATCATTCCACCACTTGCTTAATTTGGGAAACATATTTCCTAAGTAAACCCACCATACATGTCTATGCCAAGGATTATTCCATTCCTGGGCAAGACCTACCTCGACCTTTGAACACAATTACCTTTTTCACCACAACTTTTGAATTCTCAGGCCCACTCATCAATTCTTAGTAACCTTAACTTCACGAATTTCTGTCGTGCATGCAATTATCCTAGAAGAATCCTTCCGCAAATTTCTGGTAATAGTCTGTCAAACACCACTCCTTCGCTCGAGATTTCATTTCTTTCTTTCGATTCTCTTTTGACAATCACAATCCATGTAGCAAATATCCAGGTTAGGTCATCTAGCCTTCAACCATTTCATAATGATTAGGGATTCTACTATAATGCTCAGTTCCGTAGGAACTTGGACTCTAATTCATACATAACATCCATGTTGCTACCCAAACCTTGGCACCTGACCGTCTCCACAGTTCACTGTGTTGCTCCGACTCATAGGGATCACACCTCAAATCCCGAGCCAACCACCAGTCCTCTGCCTTGGTCCCTAGACTCAGATCCGTTGTTACAGGCCAAACACTGATGGTGTTATCGCTATGCTAGAATTCCTCGTTCCATCTCCGAGAGCTATATTGGTTCTATTATTACTAGTCCGAATTCCTGATGTCCTGGATTCTCAATTTTCTTTTCTGAAAATATTACTTTATTGAGTGGTGCATCCTTATCCCAATCATTCTCAGTACCTCAGATTTTCATCTGTAATCTAATCCCCTTTAGTTTTCAACTTACCATGGAATCTCACATTCTTGTTGCTACCCTTACAGGTGCTATAATCATTTCTTCCAAGATCAGTAGAAATCCACCTAACATTATTATCGTATTCGAAAATTATACTTCTTATGTCCCAATCATGTGCTCTGTCTTATAACAAATCTAGTTCCAAAAGCTCTATCCTCCTGCATATGTTTTTGGCATTCTATTTCAACTTGACACCCCACTTTATGAATCATCAATCCTATTTCTCTCTTTGAATCTATTAGGATCAATTTCAACTTGTTAAGATCTAACCATGTTCCAAGATATCTTTACGAGCTTAATCAAGCTTTAATAAGTCCTATCTCATTGTTTAGTGCCTTAAAACTCAAGCCACGAACTATATGATTACCCCTTGGTGTGCATAATTTTTGGTCTGGCTACCGCACACCTAGTTAGCTCTTTTCTCCCGAGTTCTATCTTTCTTAAATCAACTAGGGTTGATTCAAGCTTTAGGTGTAAGTGTCTCCTCAAGTGGAAATATCATTTTATCTCCAAGTCTATACAGTATGTGAAAATTAGAAACATCAAGTCAAATACGAAATTCTCCTACCTCGAATTCTCTCTAATCTTCAAGATTCGTCCTAAATCCCAAATCTTTAGTCTATCATTGATCCCTATATTATTTACAATCCCTAAATATTTTCATAGGGTTTCATTATGCAAATCCTCTATAAGCCAATTTACGGTGACTATTCATAAGAAAAATAAATTGGAAGCATACTTAAAGGTTCCACTTAAAGAAAAATCTTTATTATCACTCAAAACAAACCAGTTACCACTAAGGAAAACTTTTGGAATACCCAAACAAGGATTTGATCCTCAATTAATTCTGATTTGATCTCTTCGTCTAATCCTAGGTTAATGTCCTCGGTATAACTATTTCTTCTATTAAAACTTCCATAAGACTCAAGGCTACACCTTAACCCTCGTTACCCTTGAATAACCTATGAAACCAACACATACCGTTTCCTTATGGAATCTTTCCTTATTTCCTTTGTTATCAATTCTAGTCACTTTTATCTCAATATTTTCATCATTATTTTCGGATTCCTAAAACCCTCAAAGAAAATGCTTATCGAACTACCTTGGGTTTCTTACTTCGGGTCGCTCCTTAAGATTCTCGATCTATACCGAATCATTCTTACCCGTGAATCCTTATACCATCCGATCAAAATGTAATTTTACAATTAAGTTATGTCATATCAGATTAACCGTCCACAACTCGCTTATTCTGAATAACCACCAGATATCCTAACATTCAGCGAAAATGATTTTGACTAATGATCTCCAATCTATGGTTTCCAGATCTTATGAATCCTTAGTTATGGTTTATTGAACCAACCTTACATTCGAACCATATCGTTGGATGCTAATTCCCAATCCAACGTTCTATCACTTAGCAAGGTCTAGTATTCTCCAATTTATAATTTCAAAGACTTTAACCGACAAACCTCGAATCCCTAAGTAGGAATTTTGTCTTTACGATCCACCAATTTCTTTTCCCCTAAGTCTCCATTCCGGATTTCCACTAATTGGCTCTAACTGAATCCGTTCCGCTTAAGTCTCTACTTTAGGTATCTAACTCATTCTTAAAATTTACATTAGTTGCAAGTCATTCTTATTTTCCCACCTCCCTTGACGAGTTCTCTTAGTAACCACAGTCGTTTCACTTATCTTGTCAGGACACGACATCACCATTGTTAACATGTCCCAATCGGGAGATAATAAAACGATTTACTATAATTCTTCCAAAAGAGATTTTATACTATGCTTCAAGTTGTACCAGAATCACCAACGTATTCATTCTTCCAACATTTTGTTGATCGTATATCTATGTCCTTTCGACGACTCTTATTACCAGCTCTCTCTCCCTTCCCACTATTGTGCCCAAAACATGAATAGAATTTGTCCGTCTTTTCTTGTCTCTGAAAGTATATTCAAGTTAAAAACCTCAAATCCCACCTCTCAAGCATCTCCATACCATTTTTATCTATGTTCCGAATGTCTTTTAGAATCCTCAACTGGCTGCACTCTCACCCTGCAATTAAAACACAATAAAAACAAATCATAATAAAACTTTTATATATTTTTTTTATTTTAGTGAGAGGTTTATACTCGCTAGTGTACGAGTGCAGTTGTAGTCTAAATTTAAATTTATATTTTCTCGATGAATCCAGGTCGTCCATTGAGAGATTTATTTATGGAAAAAGAAAAAGAATGTCACACACACGTACACGCATTTGGACAAATTGGCAACAAGGTTTTTTATGATTTTTTTTAGACAACAGATACTAGAAAATAACGTAAGGCAGAAATTGAAATAAACATTAAACGTAAAAATATGAATTTGGATAGTGCTTGAGTTAAGACAATTTCAGTACCAACCCGTTGATTCTCAAATTTTAGCATAAAAGATTAGCAACATTAATTTAATTTCAGATATGAGGGTTTGTTATTAAATGCAATTAGAGATGATGATAGTTCTACTTTAAGCAATCCCCATACATGATATGCGGGATTCTAATTTAAGCAACTACCATAAATCCAATTACAATTAATATACAAAATAACTAAATTAATCATTCGGGTTTGGGTATGATAGCGTTTCCAGTTCTAGTAACTCTCATACATGGCATGAAAGCTCTAAGTTAGGCTTACGCTCCAATCCAAACCTAGTGATTTCTTAATAATTAAGACACACTCATACTGAAATTTAAATTAATGTTACTCATTTAAAGCGTAGCTTTCTTTGGGAATCATTGGCGTTGGACATTGTCCTTGCCTTAACCCAAGATTAGATTTAGCTACTCATCTCCATTTGAAAATTAATTGACAAGAATTTAAATGACATAATTTGAATAACAGAATTTAAATGACGGGAATTAAAATAATAGAAACTAACCGTCCATTTAAGCGGTGAACAATTAAATGACAAGAATTAAAATTACACAAATTTAAAGGCATAAACTAACCGTCCATTTAGGCGGTGAATAACAAAGTAACAATAAATGACATAAGAATTTAAAAGAAGAAAGAAAGGAAGTAAGATCACAAGAGAAAATACTAAAAAAAAGGAGAAAGAACAAGAACAATTCTCAAAGAGAGAATTATAAGGAAACAACTAAATTTTGATTCAAGAATAATAATCACACTTACAAATGCAATCAAGTGAGCTATTTATAGGCCACAAGATGCAATACAAACCACACAATTTCAATTATTCAATTAGACATAATTATATCTAATGGACACTCACACACTTAAAGTTAAATGGATTTTAGCTATAATACACACCTAATATTAAATAGATTTTAGCTAAAATACATACCTAATAAAGCACTCATAAAGTTAAATGGATTTTAGTTATAATATCCACCTAATAGTTAAATGGATTTTAGCTAAAAAACACACCTAATAAAGCTCTCACATAAAAAATAAAAATAGATTTCTATAAATTGGTTTTTTAATCTTCATTAGGATTAAAAATAATCCTTGGGCCTTCTCCAAATAATATCTTCCATGGGTTGCTCAAATTGGGCCTTAATTCTTCATGGGCTTGAATTCTTCATGGGTTTTAATTCTTCATGGGCTTAAATTCTTTATGGGTTTGAATTCTTCATGGGCTTGAATTCTTCATGGACTTGAATTCTTCATGGGCTTGAATTCTTCATGGGCTTGAATTCTTCATTCCTAAAAAAAAAAAAAAATAATAATTTAATGTTATTAATAAATTATATTATATATATATATTACACATGGCACATATATATTAGATTATATTATATATATATTACATACATGCATATAATGATGTATATGTATTATATATAATTTGATATATTATTCATTATTTACTTTAGAACTTCATTTCATTCATCTTTCAATTTAAACTTGCATATAACCATAAAATATATATTAATATCTAATTAATCCATTTTTAAGATCAAAAGAAAGGTGTAATTATAACAAATTTTTTACAAAATTAACCACTAATCATCAACCTTGTTCTAAGTTTTCATTTAACAGTTCTAACCATGCTAAGTTCATCAACCTAGCCTAACCATCCTAGGGTTTTAACCTAGGGCTCTGATACCAATTATAACACTCGCCTCACCAGGCGTGTCACTATAAGGGTATTTTCGAGAATCTTTTTTTTTTCCAAATTTATCACGCACGATGATTCCAAGAACAATCTTCACATGCAGATAACGAATCCCGAGAACCCCAGTCTTGCCCGTTTAACAAATAAGATCAACAATCTTAACAATTAAACGAGACATATCATAACGCAGCGGATACATTAACATTAATACCATGGCCTACCACAAGTCCTATACAAGGCGTTTCTACATCGAACTACGTACTACAACCTACCAAATGATAACATCATTAACTTACAACTGTTCATACATAAACTGAATTACATACTAAAGCCTCAAAAAAGATACAATAACTATTAAACTAAACACCATTGGCCCTTAACCGGCCACGTCCTTGCCCTCGCAGTAGTTCCTGGCTGGAACATCAAATATTCCAGGGGTATAACCCAGGTTAGATGATAAAACATCTAAGTGATGGCATGAAACAGTTTACACAATGCATGAAAGACATACGAGCATGGCATACAAAGACAACGATAACATGCAACACGTCTATCTTGAGAAATCTCCCTGACATACTCAACCTCCTGCAAAAAATCCATTCCACACACCGTTGGGGTTGACCTTACCCCGACATACTTAATCTCTCGAGTGCCCTACCGTGTTACTCGTTCACCTGGATTAACCTTGTCCCATTCTCAAGAAGACTCCATCCCGTCCGATATGGACCTAACAACGACACGAAAACTAACACCCTGATGATATGAAAATCACACGCCATGTACCGACTCTTTTATAAATAAAAAAAAACAGTTGATGCATTATACCACATGATTAATATGCAAATAATGCCACAAGTACATAAGTAAAACGCATAAGCATAGCATCCCGAGTTCTGCTAAGACCGCTCACCTGAACTCACTACACTCACACCAAGACATTTCCAAAACTAGAGTCGGACTACTCACCTGAACTCATTTGGAATGCCTCGATCCTCGTGCAATAACTCGATTTGCGTGCCAAATCGCAATCACTTGAATTTACACTCAACCTCGAGCCACAATACTTCCTAAACACCATTTTTAATTAAGGAAACATTAAATCCATTTTCCTTAATTTTTTCATAATTTCCTCTATTTTTCTCCCATTTTTCTCCTCGATAATTCAAAAATAATTATTTCCTCAACATTTTTCCCAATATTTCAACGTGATAAAATCCTAAAATAAATCAATAAAAATACTAGAGGATAAATTACCAAAATACCCCCATTCATGTGCCTAGCGCGTGTGTGAAAGTGAAAGCTGGTGCGTGGCTGCACGCGCCACCGTCTTCTCCAAAAATCTGATTGCCGACGGGTTCTCCGATGGCCATGAAAGTGGTACCCCCTTAGAGCCCTTGTAGAATCGATCTCAATGGTGTAACTTTTAGGTCGAACCAACACCGAAAAAGCAACCAAACGGCCAGTTGGAGGTCCGACGAGGCGGACCGCTTCCAACTCTCGACCAACTTCGAATAGCCCTCAAACTCACACCAAAATGCTTGAAAACACTCCCAATATCTTCTCCTTGATGCAAGGATTAAAAGCCCTTATTCACTATCTCAAAAACATCCAAAAACACGGTCGATTTGTGCTCAAAAAGTCGAAACCCTCGGCCCTTATTTATACTAAAAATCCGATCACCTTACGGCCAATCAACTGCCAATCCTTGGCCACCAAGCATCCCTCGGCCGTATACGACCTTACCTAGCTCCTCCCCAGCCATCCCATCACCGAGATCGGCCTCCATGTGCAAGGATTTATGGAGGCCATTTTCCTTCGTGTTCGCATTGCCAATTTTTCCTAAATTACATTTTGACCCCTTGATTTCTTTTAATGGCATTTCTGCCCTTTCCTTTGGGCCCCTGAACATTATAACAATACCATTAGGACCCTACTGTCTTGTACTATTCATTTCATCCTTGAAACTTTCAAAAAATTACCATTTTGACCTCCATCGGGCAAAATTAGAAAATTACACTTACGCCCGGCTGGTCGATTTGACCTTAAATCCATTCGATTCAACCCGAAATCACTTAAGGGTTGTTCTATACATAAAATATTAGTCATTAACGCTATTCGTTGACTTTTCGGATGATCCCTACGCCGATTCGATTTTCCCAGCCTAGTTGACAGTTGTACCGAAAACTGTTCACCATCCAATTTCTTTCATTACTAAAAATCATAATTTGAATCACTCGTCGATACTATACCATTTTCCTTGGTTATCTAGGGTCCCGGGTACTCCCTCCGACTAATTCGATAGTCCAAAGTTACGTTAGTGTACCCTATAGCCTTATTATTTCGATAATTCCACTTATATCCTTTATCAAATACCATCTACAGCCTTAAATCATTCCCGGGTATTACATCGGGTCTTTGGAGACTACTTTCTTGATTTAAACCACGTCTACTTTTAATTTCCCCATTACTCAATACTTCAATGACTCTATTTGCTTGTTTTTCTCTTAAAATATCTCGACACTTACATGAACCTCCAACAACATTCACAACATTACTGAGAGAATTGAAAAGAAGAGCAATTTGAGTATAACTTTTTGCAACTGCTACAAGAGCCAACCGAAGTTAATGAGCAAAACAATGAATATAGAAAACAAATTGATTCTTTCTTAAAATAAGACTTTTAAGACCATTGAATTCTCCCCTAATGTTACTAGTCGTGATTTGTTACTTAAATCCTCGAATCACTTCAAATGTCGAAATTAAAATTTGCCAATTATCTCAAATTTTGAGATGTTACAGGTTTCTTAGTATACTTCATGTTAATGACACGACTTCATTATCACTTAAAGCAGCAATGCAATCATTGTGCTCAAAGTATGGGTTGAGTTTATCAAAATTACGTGGTCAAGGCTATGATGGAGAAATAGGGAAAATTCTGCCATTGAGTTTGGGCTTGGCATAAGCAACCCCAAAATGCTGCAAGGATTGAGAAGAATATCCAAGGCAAGTTCTCTTCCTAGTTTTTGCAAGTTCTTATTCCTATCTTGCAAGTTCAGTTTCTCCCTCTTCTTAAGTTCATGTTTTTAATTTTCAAGTTCTTATTCCTATTAAGGCAAGTTCTTCTTCCTCCTTGTTCCATTTAAGGGACAAGATCTCAGTTTTCTTATTATTATGCAAGCTCTTAGTTCCTGATCTTTGAAATTGCAAGTTCTTCTCCTATTTTACAAGTTCAATTCATCGTTTCTCAAGTTATGTTTTAAATTGTAAGTTCTATTTTATAACTCTTATCATTGCAAGATCCTACCACCTAATTTCTAAATTCCATGATATTTTCCTGTTTTACAAGTTATTTCCCCTTTGCTAGTAAATTATTCCATGATTTACATTTATATCTATTGAATCTCAAATAGGGTTTGTATCACCCTATCTTTCCTTGGGAATGATGCTTTATTGTGGATATGCAAGGGTTTGATATTGTGTTGCATGAATGTTGTCCCATTTTGTATCTTGCTTTGTTAATTGCATGTCAGTTATATATGAGAAGTTATTATGAATATGCATGTTATTCCATGATTTACATTTATACCTATTGAATCTCAAATAGGGTTTGTATCACCCTATCTTTCCTTGGGAATGATGATTTATTGTGGACATGCAAGAGTTTGATGTTGTCTTGCATGAATGTTGCCCCATTATGCATATTGTTTCGTTAATTGCATGCCAATTATAAATGAGAAGTTATTACAAATATGCATGTTATGAGGATGCATGAAGCATGTGCATGAAAATGGTTTTTAAATAAATATGAAAAGGCCTCATGATGCGCGCAGCGGATAAGTCCGCAAGATATATCCGCAGAGAAAGTGTTGAGCTCAAAGTTGGACTTCAGTCCTAAGTTTATGTTATAGACTTTGGTCCCAAGGTTTTAGACTTCGGTCCCATGTTTATAGTTCTAAAAAGCACTGCATATGAGATGGGATGAAGGTATCATCATTTTTATCATGTGAAAGTACCTTAAACGACATTCATGTTTCTTTTTCTTCTTGATACCCATAACCCTTATGCTCACTTTCTTCCAGTTACATTGCTGGGCCTTGTGGCTCATGTTTTATTGCATCATTCTAGGTAAGGGTAAGGCTAAAGTAGAGGGCGAGCCAAGTGAGTCAGGATCCATGGTGTAGCAGTGTGTACAGAGCTATCTCAATCAAAGGTCCCTGGGGGTGTTTGTGTTGTGTAATATTAAATTTTGCTTGTTTATGTTTTAGATTGAACCCTGAGGGGATGTGGTGGGTTATAGACCCTGATGTGGTGTGTAATATTGAGTTGCTTTTGTTTATGTGAGTAAGTGAACACTAATGTGTTTGTCTATGAGTGTGGCTTCCGTTGTCAAGGAGAATGTGTAATGTTTTAATGGGTTCTGACATTTTGTCATCTTGTTGTGGGTCCCTGGCTAGGGGTACCTACAAAACCACTCAATGACACTTCCCTTTTTATTCACTTAAAGCAAAAAAATGACCATTTGTTCTTTGAATGTCACATCACGAGACTCGTAAACTAAGATAGAAAAGAAATCACCTCCAAGATTATGAATTATTGCATTAGTAGTTTCAGTTGCTACTGCATTCGCAAAGAAGATTGTTCGGATTGTCTAGAATAAAGAGTTTCAATATGTTGCATTTGATTCATTAAAGCTTGACATTTGCTCCAAGCATGATTGTGAGCACTGGTGGGGCCTCCTACATGCTTTTGAAGTCTATCTTTTTTCTTCCAATTTTTGAACCCCCCTGAAACAAAAGATTCACTTCCAATGCGTTGCTCGCCAACATACTCTCTCATAAGATAGTAACACAAACAAAATGCAGCATCTTTTTCAAAGCTATACTTTAACCAATTGATGAACTGATCAAACCATTCTGATTGAAAACGACGCCTTTCATTTCCTTATTTTTTGTGTGGAAAGTGGTGCCCTCGTGGTTGACATGGACCTCTCAATAAATAGGCTCGTCGAATTTCATCTCTCTCATTAGGATGATAATTAGAAATACTCTTTCGTAATCCTGGATCTACTTCAAGATTTTCTAAATCAACACTCTTATACTTAGAATGTTCTCGATCCCCACTTGCTTCAGAAATTGAATTTTGTTCTGGCCTTGTTCTTTTTATGAGAAATTTTTCCATATCTAAGTAAAAAATAAATTATTATAATTCATGTAAAGAAATGCTAATGCTATTATTTAATTCCTATAAATAATAGTGATAAAGAAACTTTAAGTATTTTAGATTTTATTTTTTTTCTCGTGTGATTAATCTTTTCTAACATATTTACATTTACAATAGTACATAACTAAATAAAGGCCGAGAAAGAGCCATCCAAGCACAACCTACAAAATAAAGGGCAGACGTGTGGTTTCAGTAACCTATTATTAAAATAGCCAATATCTTCCAATGTTTAAGACTATATCTATATGCCACTGAAGAGATTACACACACACACACACATACTCTTTTCCAAAGAATCAACTCCAATATTGATTTTGACAGCAAATCACCCCGGTAGTGAATTTTGTGTATTCTTGTTCCATTTTGTTGTATTTTTCAGTGGCACAAATGGTTAAGTTCTTTGTTCTCTCCCTGGAGAACTTGAAATGCTTATTCATGTAGACAGTTAAACGATAAGGACAACAGGGTCAAACACAAAGTTTAATTTCTATTTTTTAAGAGAAAACAAAAACAAACACAAAACAAATGAAACCAAATAATGTACATATATATCATGGATATGTACTGAAAAAATAAAAATAATTGATGAAAATTCTAAAAGACATACTTTCTTATAGATCGGGACTACTTTCATGATGAAAATTTGACCAGATCCAAGATCAAACGGTTAGATTTAATAAAATCAATGGTTTATAGATGTGTTCTTGAGAGATAATAAAAATGAGAGATTAGGAAAATGAAGGTTTCAAATTTTTGGCCCAGGGGTGAAACCTTGGAGGAAATGGTGGTTGGGGAGGAGAGAGATTAGATATTTTTATAATTTTTTAATTTTATTAAAGTTGGGGAGAAGAGAGATTAGTGGGGGACATTTAATATTCAATTTGGTTGAGTGGGGTGGTTTTTCCAGATTCGGTGGTGGTGAGGGTGAGGGTGAGGGTGAGTGGTGGGGGAGGGGGAGCAAAGAGATAGGGGGAAAAATATATATTTATAATAAATATAATACATAAATATTCAGTTTTGTCTGAGCTTGGGGGGGCAGCCGCCCCCTCTGTCCACACTGTAAATTCGCCCCTATCTATATGTATGTCCTTGTTTTGATAAAAAAAGATATCATGATGCTCAAGCCAATATTGCATCTTTGTGTTTGGCTTTATTATTGAAGTAACATGTATTGTGCTCAACATAATTTGTTTTATCTTAGTTAAGTAATGGTGGGTTATTTGAATTATGTGAGTATGTTTCATAAAGTAATTGTGAATATGTATACTGCATCTTTATGTTTCATGCTATGTATTGATGTATGAACTTAGTAGAATGATTCTTATTTGAATCTAGAAAAGGGAAGCTATTAGTTGCGTAACACATATTGTTTTCAACTTGTTATCAAAACCATTTTCTTTAAAAATATTTCTTTTAAGGCTTTTTATGTAACCAAGTGAATGTAATTGGAAAGTTAGTTTTAACCAACTTTCACAAACAACACGTGTTTTAAATATCTTGGCTTAATGTGTTATGTTAAGTCATATATTGGGTGTTGATGTTGATGAAAAAATTATTTTGATGATATTCAAAACAATATATGTTGATTGAATCTTAATCGAGTATATCAAAGTATTAATCAAGTAAATATTCTAGGTTGCTCGAGTAAAGCATTATTCTAAGCAAATGAGTCTTTTCTTTAATCATATTAACCGAGTATAATCTTAATGTATTCAAGTATGTTTTTGTTTGCATAGTATTTAAATGGATTGGAAGTAATTTGTATTCTAGTAAGTGTGAATTTATACTCTACTAATTATCCTTTTGTACTCAAGTAGATCTTTCAAATTTCTGCTAGATCAAAAGGAATCGAGTAATCAATTTTGCAGCCGAGTAATTATTCCATGAAAAATGTCAAGGTTCTTTACTTGAGCATTAATCAACTAAGAGTTAAGCATAATCGAGTAAAATCTTATATTAGTCGAGTTTTTCTATTTTATAGTCCAGTAATTTTGCTCGAACATAGATTGTGTCTTTCTATTTGAAGTATTATTCTTATAATAAAGTATTTTTCATGTGTAATCGAGTAAAAGTTGATATATAATTGATTATATTTGAGAAATAATCGAATATTTTATTCATGTCTCTGCAAAGCTATGTGCAGATAAAAATAATCAAGTATTTGTTAAAAATAATCAAGTGTAGTCAAAATATACTCGATTATAAACTATGTTTACTCAAGGAACAAAATAGTTGACTAAGGATAAAAAATAATTGAGTAAACAAATGCTGAAAGTTAAAAATATTGCTGTTAAACTAGTCGTTATAAACATCCAAAAAAATGCTAGATTCGATTATAACCGTTACAAAAAGGCTTTCAAAACATCATATGAGCAAAAATTAAATATCTAACTATTGGGATCAAATAGAATGGAATATATCTTGATTATCTTTCATGTTTTACCCATTAGACAAAAAGTTAATCGTTAAGAGGCAAGGAAGGCTAGAAAAGGCAAATAAGCTTAAAGAAGAATGTGATGATGTTGAGCTAAATTCTTCTACAATCACTCTCAAGCAAAGTTCCCATAAAGCATTCATCTTAATTCAAGAAAGAGATAGAGAGTGTGTCTTTATATTCTCTTCATCTCTTTTTATTATGTGAGAAGCTAATCTTATTATTTGTTCTTAATCTTATAACATTTTTCAAAGTGTTTTAAATTGTAATCTTCACCTATCTTGTTGTGGTTCCTCCTAATCCCTAAAAGGTAAGAGGATATGCCCTCATCCTTTGAAAAGATAGTGGTTATGCCTCATCCTTTAAAAAGGCAGTGGTTACAGCTCTTCGTTTAAAAGGAAGTGGTTTCAGTTGAGCCTTTAAAAACCATTGTAAAGTGGTTTGTAGCTGATCCCATTTTTAAAAGGTACTTGGTGGATTGTTAAAATCCTTGTTGAGGAGCCAAAGGAGTGGAGTAGGCTGGTGGAGCCAAACCATTATATAATTCCTTGTGTGTTACATTATTCATTTCTTCCTTTCATTTCATATACTCAAGTGTTATTAACAACTTTTATAGTTTGCAATATTTGCTTTAAAATTAATCTTGGAAATTTCATCTTCTCTCAATCAATCTCACATCATTTTTTACTAAATCAAATTAAGTTAAATCTTTTAATAGATACTTTTATCACTAGTTTCCAAAAGCTTATAAAAGGCCAAACAATATTCTTTATTCAAAAGCCTTTAAATCTAAAAAGTTTTTAGAAACCCAATTAACCCCTTCTTGGGTGTCTTTTACTTCTCACAATTCGATATTTGTGTGTGTCTAGGGTGAGACCTTGGTTTATCAATACAAGTGACCCCTCAATGTCGTAACAAGTTTTTGTGATTATCCACGTGAATTTAAGGCCAATCCTTAATTCATCAACACAAGTAACCTTTGGACATTTAAAGAAGTCTTTGTGTTTGACACCAAAGTGATATGGATCTGGGTTTAACCATAAGCTACAAGGTTTTTCACATTGGGTCCTGCAATTTTCTAGTTTTTATAGTGTGTGCATGACAATGAGCTATAAGCTGACTGCATGTCTTAATAGTTTTTCATGTATTTATATTATATGCATCATAATGAGTTACGAGCTCAATGTATGTCTTAACAGTTTCTCAAGTATTTATACTGCGTGTAGCACAATGAGTTATGGGCTCACTATATGTCTTAACATTTCCTCATGTATTTATATTGCGTGCATCAAAATGAGCTACTAGCTCACTATGTGTCTTTAACAATTCATGTATTTTCGAGTATTTCTTGTCAGAATTCAAAAAATATAGCCACTACACTGCATTGAATGAAGCTAATTTTTACTTTTTAGTTCATTAAATGCTCTTGAGACAACTTATGCATACTTTTATGTATTATTGACAATTGTTTAAAGTTTGTAGAGACAACAAGTGACATTTGTGACAGAAAAAATATTCTAATTGTTTAATGCAAGGTCAATTGCATTCAAGACTAGAAGCCTATAAATAGGAGAAGAGGCTCGAAGAAAAAGGCTACAACAGATATACAAACTTTCTGAGCTCAAACTTCTCACAAGCATTCTCGATCAAATCTTTTTGATTCATTCTTAAAGATAGTGATTTTCATTTCATATCTTGTAACTCTCTTTTAAGAGAAATTTCAATGCTTATTGTGATATCTTATTTTTCTCTTAAGAAATACTTTCACATTACTTGTGAAATCTTGTAAGGGTTAAGCTTGAACCTTAAAAGGCATTGGTTGTGGCTGAGCCAAATGATAAAAAATCCAACTTTTAAAGGTTAAGGAGATGAGCTTGTTTAAAAGCTACAAGGTAAAGGTAAAAATTGTGTTTTGCCAAAATCCTTTGTGAGAAACTGAGGTAATGGATTAAGCATTAAAGCTGAGCCACTCTAAATCTATTGTGTTGCATTTTTATATTCTTATTTTACTTTAGTCTTTAAAGTTTTTTTTAGGGTAAAAATTTTTAATTAACCCCTCCTCTTAAGCTAACTGTTTCAACACAGTCTATAGTTTTCCATTTTATCTGAATCAATTATCTCACTAACTAAACAAACCCTTAATAGATATCCATATATTATACCATAAGCCATGCTTAAATTCACATGGGTTCTCTATTAACTTTTAATGGCATTTAAGTCCTCATTAACTCTTAATGTAACTTGTGTCTATTGTTAACAATTAACAATTAGCAGAAACATTATACAAGCTCATCATAACTTATTTTGTCGCTTCACTTTTAGGTGTGTGACTTTCTGGGTTCATTGCTAAATAACAATTAAAAAATGTCAAACTACTTTAATGTTAATTAAACTCTTCGATTTATTTTGAAAATCTCTCCGCATTTTCAAATCATCTTATAGGTCTTGAGTGATGCCTAGCAACATATCAAGATAATTTAAATTGTAATGAAGTTAATATCATGTGAACATATTTCATTACAATTACCATGCAATTCAATTGTTTCATTACTAACGTTCCAATCGAGTAAAAGTCATAGATCAATTAACCTCACTAACTCAATTCTATACCATAGATCCTATTTGGTGTGATTTGAGATGACTAATTGAAAACATGCATGTCTTGGTCAATGACTTCTCTTACCACAATCCAATATAAGATTACATTAGACGTTCACTTCAAGCCTAAGGTAATGAATCCTATTAGCCAAACACATGCCTTCATATATCAGTCAAAAGAGACCACTTAGTGAACATTTCCATCCATGAAATAAGGTAAGTCCACATACATTAACAAACCCAAACACCAATATATAAGACAATTATGCTACGTCAAGTTAGACAATCACTTACATAATCACAACAAATAATAAATCATTAATGCTTTTATGCATGTGATTTGTTATTAACGTCATGTTTGAAAAATGTTCAATGAACGATCACTTACATGTCTACTATTTGCATATCATGCTTTATGATATATGACTTGACATCCTTTATCATTAGTATCTCATACTAATAAAAGATAGAAAACTTATGTATTAGTCCATACTTGATTAACTAAAGTCCCCATTTGAGCAATCTAGGGACTAGGAACTTCTTAAAGAATTATTGTATTAAAGATTCTCGTCAACATATTCTTAATACCTTAAGAATGAGATCTTTAACAAGGAATAGGGACCCATTCATATATAATAATATGGAGACATAAGAATGATGATTATATGTTATTTTATAAAATAAGATACAAGAGTACATCAAATTGTTCCTATAGATGTCATCTAAATCTAGTATTGTAACACCCCAATTCCCGGGAGGGCGTTACGTAACGTAAGATTCAGGGGATATATATTTTTTTTCCAAATAAACAACAGAAACTCAACATAAACCGTTCCTCGAAGATCCCGTTATACCTTCTCAGTATATCAACTATGAACTATCCATAAACTAAGACAGGTTCACCAACACAAATGCGGAAGCTAGATCGAACCTTAACAGGTCATAACCGAAACCACTTTATTTATAATATAAAGTTGCACCAACGTTTACATGACATTCTCAAAATAAACAACATAACTAAAAGGAGATAATATAAAACATCCTCTAATCGCCGTCACTCCTCGGTAATTCCTTTTCCCTTCGCATCGCTGCCTTCACCTGGAATGTTTGAATATTCCAGGGACATAGTCCAAATTAAATGCTGAATCATCTAAGTGAGAGTTCAAAATCACATTTTTCATGAATGAATGCAAGACATGAAATAAACCAATACACCCGGTAAGCCCTAGCCCAAGAGAATCCCTAGCGCTTAACCCTACCACAGGAAAAGAGCAATCTCTCTAAAAGCTATGCCACCATACCGACTCGACGACATTATGCGATTCTAGCTTAAATGGGGCTGCCAACGCATCTCACCAGAATACGTTCCCACCTTAAGCATCCAGGAACCACCATACAATCCCAACTCCAATATTTCACATGAACCACCTAGTCATCCTAGTGCAACTTCCCTGGCCAAATGGCCTGTCACGGAAACCAAGGCGGCTATCCTGATATGCTCACCAGCATCAGATACCCTTATTATTCCATCACGCCATTGGAGAATTACGGCTACACTATCCAGACAACATCGTAGGCTAACATCCCACATGAACAACATAGTATGGACCACTTAGTCGTCCTAGTGCAACTTCCCTGACCAAACGGTCCGGCACAGAAACCATGGCGGCTATCCTGACATGCACACCAGCATCAGATACCCCTATTATTCCGTCACGCCCTTGGAGAATTATGGCTACACTATCCAGACAACATCCGAGGCTGATATTCCATATGTACATACAAAACTCAAGACAATGCCACATTTAACAATTCAATGCATCATATAAACAACAGCTTTATAAAATGTAATGCACAATTTCAAAACATTTAGGGACGAACCTCCCTCATAAACCAACCGTCACCGGTTACTGTTTTAATGCACAAAACCATTTTGCATGAAATCTCCACATGTTCAGATAGAACGAGCACAATAAATCAAGTTTTGGGGTGAACACTCACAACTTAAAACCAAGTTTTCAGGTAGAACACTCACCTTGAATGAAACTCAAAACACCTTGAATCTTGTGCCCAACCTCGACTTTTGTGTAACTCCTCAAGTATTTTGATCAAACCACCTTCTTACACACCCTCACGCGCTACCTAAGTGCTCTACGCGTGTGATGCTTCACGTATGCTTAAAAAGCCCTCTATCCACTAAACCCGAAGCATTCTTGTCTAGCACGAACTTCTCACAATTTCGAATGAGAAACCTTTGGCCATGAACCCCTATTTATAGGTTTTGAAAACTTAGCCACCAAGAAACATATATTTTGCAATCATTTCAAATCTTCCAAAATCTTTTACAATCATTCCAAATTTTCTAAAGATCTTCTGCAATTATTGTAAATCTTACAAGATATTCTGCAATCATTCTAAATCTTCCAAGATATTATATAATTATTACCAAATCTTCTAAGATATTCTGCAATCATTCTAAATCTTCCAAGATATTATATAATCATTACCAAATCTTCTAAGATATTCTACAATCATTACCAAATCTTCCAAGATATTATATAATCATTACCAAATCTTCTAAGATATTTTGCAATCATTCTAAATCTTCCAAGATATTATATAATCATTACTAAATCTTCTAAGATATTCTACAATCATTGTTATCCGAATCAAATCTTATCCAAATCAAATCTTATCTTATCTAATCAAATCTTGTCCAAATCTTATCCTTAAAGTCATCATGAGCCTTCATCTTATCTCTAACGTCATCATGAGGCTTCATCTTATCTTTAATGTCATCATGACACTCCATCCTTATCTCTAAAGTCATTTATGAGGATTTTCTTGAATCTCCCAAATGCTCATAGTAAAAAGGTTTTAATAATTACACTTTGACCCGAACTTTTGGATAATTGCACTTAAACCCTTTTTAACATAGTCCCCGGACTAATTTTTAATTGCATTTTAGTCCCTGAAAAAATAGACTAATTACGCTAATGCCCCTAATTTTTAGGTAAATTATAATTTTATCTGAACCTCAAAAATTATGATTTTGCCCCTGGCTCAGAAATGGAACTTTTGTCTCCAAACATCCACAATCCCTTAAAATATCATATTTCTTCAAGTATCTGAATCTAAAAACCTCGAGTATTACATCCCTTATGATCATTCGATTTTCTCAACCTGGTTGATAGCTGCACTGGAAACTGTTTCTGATCCAACTTCTTTTGATGCCTAAAATCATAACTTGAATCACTCATCCTTACTATTCCATTTTCCTTAATCATCTAGGGTCCAGGGTACTCCCTCTGGTCGATTCGAAAATTAGTTAACTAAATTCTCAAATTGATTTTCAATTCCTTGAACTTACTTAACACTTTGCAACATGGGGTATTACAAGTATTATGACATATCACTAATAAAGAGTCTATTTTTTTCTTTTCTTTTCTTTTAGTAGATGAGATATAGCAATTTCTTGCCTTCTATGATCACCTTTTACTTTTCTTAATCCATGAGGTGTCAAGATTTTCATCAGGAGATATCTTGGAGAAACCACCACTCTTATATCATTCAAGAGTGGGTATCCAAATATTACATTATAGGTTGGAGAGGACGACTTAACCACTTTGTTTGCAATGTCGTGCTTTAGGGGTTAGTCTGCAGTGTCACTACCAGTTGTACTAATCAATCCATATGCACAATGTTTTTAGTGAAATACTAATGTTTACAAGTATTTTCCCAATTGGATGTTTGGCTACTATAGTTTGAGATAACCATGGGATCATCATGGGGCATAATAACATCCCCTGTCCCCCAAGGTAAAAGTGATGGGTTCCTTAGGTAAACTTTCATCATCAAGTTCACTTTATATGCTTGCTTGGCATAAGCTATAATGCCTCGTTCTTCTCGAAGCGTTTCTTACCCCGATGTTTATTAGCTAATAGTTACTTTATCAATTCTACCTCATATATATATTATTTATTTTTTTCATTCTCTTCATTGGGGTAAACCATAGCTAATAGCGAAAACATGATAGATGGTAACCTAATACTTAATAAGCTTATAACATTAAAATTGTAGATTCATATACATAACAAAATCATAACATCATTCTCAAACATAGTAGAATATTACATTCTCCTCTCCTTACAAAAATTTCGTCCTCGAAATTTGTTTATTTTTCAATCATTCTATCTAAAGACTTCTCAAACAGAAATGGAAAATTGGTCTTCATATCTTCTTCTCATTCCCAAGTCAGCTCTTCACTTATCAGGATTCTCCACAAAACTTGCACTAGCAGTATTGACTTGTTCCTCAAGACTTACTCTTTTCGATCCAAAATCTTAACGGGCCTCTCTAGGTATGAGAGATTTTCTTGAACCTCAACTACTTCTAATGGTATTACTTGAGAGGGATCTGGCTCATGCTTTCGGAGCTGTGACACATGGAATACATCATGAAGGTTGGATAAGGCCATAGGTAAGGCTAGTGGATAAGCAATTGGCCCGATTTTCTCCAATATATCATACGGACCTATATACTTGGGACTCAACTTACCTTTCTTCTTGTTTCTTAGAGTGACCTTTCTAAGAGGAGATAAACTCAAGTACACCTTGTTTCCAACTTGGAATTCCAAACTCCTTCTTCTAGTATCCGCATAAGATTTCTGATGACTCTAAGCCTCTTTGATTCTTTCTCGAATGATCTTTATTTTCTCAGACGCTTGCCAAACTATCTCGGGTCCTAACATTTGACGTTCTCCCACTTCAGTGCAACATAACAAAGACCTACACTTTCGACCATACAATGCTTCGTAAGGAGCCATACCAATGGTGCTATGATAATTGTTATTGTAGGAAAACTCTACCAACGGTAGATGCTCTTCCCAGCTTCCCGAAAAATCTATAGCACAGGCTCGCAACATGTCTTCCAAGGTCTCAATGGTCCTCTCTAACTAACCGTTAGTTTGGGGATGATAGGCCGTACTTAGCTAAGCTGAGTACCTAAACACTTTTTTAGGCTTCTCCAAAATCTTGAAGTGAATCTTGGGTCGCGATTCGAGACAATACTTACAGGTACCCTATGCAATCTAACAATTTTGTTAAGATATTGTTGGGTAAGCTTGTTGATTGGTTGACCTACTTTCATTGCTAGGAAATGAGCAGACTTAGTTAGTTTGTCAACAATTACCCAGATGGCATCATTTCCCTTAGGGCTCTTTGGCAACCCCGTCACAAAATCCATTGTGATGTGTTCCCATTTCCATTCCGGGATTTCTAACGATTGTAAACTTCCACCTAGTTTCTGATGCTCAATCTTGATCCTCTGGCACGTATCGCATTGTCTGACGTATCTTGCCACACTTTTCTTCATTCCTGGCTACCAATATACTGACTTCAAATCTTGGTACATTTTAGTGGCACCAGGATGTATCAAGTACCCAGATCGGCAAGCTTCTCCCAAAACCACTTGTCATAATTCCTTCACCCGAGGTACATATACCCTTCCCTGAAATCAAAGGATGTTTTCTTTTACCTTAAATTATGGTTTTTTTACCTGACTGCACTCATCAACCCATAGTCTAATTCGGGGATCTTTTGAATAGGCCTGTCGTATCTGATCCATCAAATCTGGTTGTAAGGTGAGGCTAGTTACGTAAGAAGAGTTTCCTAGAAAAACTGTCCCCACTGTCATTAAGCTAAAATCCTCGATTAGCACCGGTGCAGTTGTGAGCTTATCCTTAAGCATATGAAATCTTATCTCACATCACTCATTCCAATCGAACTTCACTCCTTTTTGGGTTAACTTGGTGAGAGGTGTCGAAATCTTGGAAAATCCTTCTACAAACTTTCTGTAGTAACCAGCCAGCCCTAAGAAGCTCTTAATTTCTGTAATAGATCGAGGTTGCTTCCAATTCTTTATCGTCGTTATCTTTGCTGGGTCGACCAATATTCCTTCGAATGATATGACATGCCCTAGAAATGCCACTTGACTTAACCAGAATTTATATTTAGAGAATTTGGCATAAAGCTTATGTTCTCGCCATGTTTGCAACACCACCTTTAAATGCAATTCGTGTTCTTCCTCATAAGGAGAATAAATCAGTATGTCATCTATGAACACGATCACAAACTTGTCCAGAAACGGCCTGAAAACTCGGTTCATGGTATCTATAAAAGCTGCTGGGGCATTGGTTAGCCCAAAAGGCAGAACCATAAATTTGTAATGTCCATATCATGAACGAAAAGCCGTCTTGGGCACGTCATCTATCTTGATTCTCAGTTGGTGGTACCCTGATCTCAGATCGATCTTCGAGGAAACCTTGGCTCCTTGTAATAGGTCAAACAACTCCTCTATTCTGGGTAACAGGTACTTATTCTTAATGGTTATCTTGTTCAGTTGTCAATAATCTATGCACATCCTTAAGCTCCCATCCTTCTTCCTGATAAAAAGTACCAGAGTTCTCCATGGAGACATACTAGGTCTGATGAACCCCTTGTCTAACAATTCTTGAACTTGAACTTTTAATTCTCTCAATTCCGCGAGAGCCATTTTATAAGGGGGGTATAGAAACTGGACTTGCCCCCGGCACTATTTCTATGGAAAATTCGATCTCTCTCTGCGATGGTAACCCAGGTAACTCCTCCAAAAATACATCTCCAAATTCATTAACCACCCGCACCTTCTCTATTTTTAAAGGATCTTCTTTCTTTTCCTCGATATGGGCCAGAAACCCGTATGCCCCCTTTCACAATAATTTATCTGCCTTTAAGGCCGAGATCCACTTATTTTCATTTACCCTTCCTATTAGAATGGGAAGTGCTATGGCACACACCAAGAGGGGGGGTGAATTGGTTATTTTAAAAACTTAATTGATAGAACTTGAAATACTTTTTGATATAGATTAAGGTTTTAGAGTTTTAAAGCGTAAAGCATAAAAATGACAGATGTAAGTTTACAAAGAAAAAATATGTGAACCAAGTGAGGAAAAATGAAATACTTGGAAAGATAAATAAATCAAGAAGCACAAGCACAAGAAACACAAGGATTTATAGTGGTTCGGCTTATCCCAAGCCTAATCCACTACCTTAGCTCCTCACTAAGGATTTTGCAAATAATCCACTAAAACCCCCTACTTAAACCAAGTAGGTCTTCTACTCCAAGACTAGGAATTACAACCTCTTGCTTATACAAGCAAGCCCCCTAGCACCTAGCTAGGAATTACAGCCCCTTGCTTCAACGAGCAAGTCCTCTAGCACAAAGCTAGGAAAATAAGAATGATACAAATATAAACGAGATGCTAAGAGTTGACACTCTTAGTTACAAGTTATCTCACAATGAAAACAAGGCTTGAATGAATTAATACAAGTTAAAATCAAAGCCTTGAAGAGAAAAAAATTGAAGCACAATCACTATAAATACAAACGAGAGTAACAGTAAGCTCAAATTATTTCATTCCCATCCATTAGCCGTCTCTTGATCTTCCTTGAGTTATATATATAGGCTTCCCAAAAGATTGAAGAGAAATGTAGCCGTTTGTGACCGTTGGGATTTGAAAAACTAGCCGTTGAAAGCTTTTTGCAAAAGAGATAGTCGACAGAATATAATGTATAATCGACTATATTTTCAAGTAAAACAAGCCATAGTCGACAGAAAAGAAAGCATAGTTGACTATTGTCTAACAAAAAAAATACCCATAGTCGACAGACACATACATATAGTCGACATATACAAAATTGTAAAGAAGATTTTGAAAATCATGAACAAACATAGTTGACAGAAGAAAAGCCATAGTTGACTATCTTTACATGATAGTTGACAAAGTGAAAAATAGTCGACAGAAGCCTTAAATAGTCAACAGATCAAACCAGCATAGTCGACTGTCCTTATGCATAGTCGACAGCACAGAACCACATAGTCGACTATCCATTATAAAAAATTAAAAACTCAACTGATAACATATAGAAGCACACTTGATTGATACAAAACATCACAACATATTTATATTTCTTTAGTTTAAGTAAATGTCCTCATTTTGTTTAATTTATATTTTACCTTCCATTTACTTTAATACATAAATGTAAATAAGAAAGTATCCCCCATTTGGATTCAATGAAAATATCTAAAAAATCAAAATCCATAAGAATAAAAAAGTAGAATTTGGGTTTTAGTACAAACTTAGGATTTTGCAATTTTACCACCTCCAAGATATACACTTTCTATTTCTTGAAAAATTCGTTAAAAATCATTTTATCACTAATGAATGTTAGCTATTGAATTACCAGGAGTTAGTTTTCTAAAAAAAAAACATTTTCATATATGTCTCCTTATAAGGTGCTAACCTTCTAGACTTAGAAAAATATGACTTTGAAATCTCGATACTTGAAATTCATTTAATTTTCATTCTCACAAAGTAATACTTGATATTGAAATTGATTTATGTTGAAGACCACAACCTTGATTCATAACTTAGGAATTAAATAAAATATTATTTTTCATCATCAAAACTAAGTATACAAAAGTAAAACAACACTTCCTTGCCCTCGAAACTTGACAATCGAGTCTCCAATTTTTAGACTGGCTATTTTGGCTTTACAATCTATCGAGGCATTGTATTTCCCTAGGAAATCCATTCCTAGGATCACATCGAAATCTCAAATTTCTAGTAGGATTAGGTTTACTAGGAATTCAGCCTTCCCTATTTGAATTTGCTTATCTTGGTACCCTAACGATGTTTCTAGAGACTTCCCCATAGGGCTTGCTACAATCATACAGTAATTCATTTGTTCAGGTTCTTCCCTTAGCTCTTTAGCTAACGCATGTGATATGAATGAATGAGATGCTCCAGAGTCTATCAGAACATGCATAGGAAAACTAGAAATGAACATGGTACCTTGAATTACGGTTGGGTCCTCTGTGGTATCTTGCTGTGTTAAGTTGAATACCCTTCCTTGCTGTACCTTAGCATTTTCTGGCTGTCCCTGAAGCCGCCTTGCTTGTCGCGATTTTGTGCAGTCTGTTGCGAAATGTCCTTGTTGTTGGCAGTTGTAATAGAGGATTCCTTTCTTGGGACAATTCCAACTGAAATGTCCTTCCTCCCCACAGTTGTAGTAGCCTTTCATTCCCTGACGACACGGCTTCCTAGGGTGTTGCTTCTGGCATTGTGGGCATTGTTTGCTAGGCTTGAATTGAGACCTTTTGGGGTCTAGCTTCTTTTCTTTCCCTGACCTAGAGTTGTTGGACTGCAGGCTTGCTTCTTAAATGGCTTCGATCTGTCCCAAGTTAGCCTCAGTGGTGATAGCTTGTTTGTAACACCCGGTGTAACCGGTGTTAAGAGAACAGGAAAGGAAGTAAGTAAACTTCCAAAAATGCCCTTGAGAAAGTGATGATCCTTGAGATTGAGAATGCCCATGAGAAGGGTATTTTGGTAATTTGGATAGGAAAATCCAATAAAAGGGTATATTGGCAAATTGGAAATAATTCCTATGTGGAATTAGGTGAGTAAGTAAATTAAATCCCAAATTTGTGTTTATGTGGAGATATGGGATTAATAATTCATGAAATGAGAATTTTGGTGATTTGGAGTGATTCCATAAAGGAAATTAATTATGGAAAATAGGGAAAATGGTGGATATTAATTTATTTGAGGAGAATAATTATATTTTCCCTAAGTTGGTGAATTGATGTGGTAATGCCACATGGATGACCAAGATCAAAAATTGGAAGCCAAGTTTGTGTCTTAGAGTGACACTTGGCATAATCTTGGAAATTTGAGGGAAATTATATATGTGAATTTATGAGTTGGGGAATGATTTAATTAAATGCAAAAAGAAAGGATAATTGGTCTTTCAAGCATTTAATGAGAGGCATTATTGTGTTGGATTAAAGAAAATCCAAATGAAATGTGAAAATAGTCACCATTAATGTTTGAAATTATGGTGAATTAAATAAATGAAAAGGAAAATGGGAAAATAGTCTCCCATTAATGCTTTGAAAATTTTGAGATAAATAAAAGGGAAAATCAATTGAGCTTTAATGAGGAAAAATTTATTTAAATTTTTCTAAGGAAAGATTAATCCAAATATTTTCCAAAGGAATTGGAAGTGAGATAAATGGGTTAATGGTTGGGGCAAAGATAGGAAAAATCTATTTTCTTATAATTAAGGTGTTATGCCATAAATTATTTTAAGCTAGAGAGTTAGCTTATTTCCTTTTGATCCTGGTAGGTCACCCTTAGCCTTCATTAAAGAGCTCGAGAAGGGGTGACGATTGCGAGGTCTCGGGTTTAATAGGTCGATTGATAATTCCCGGACCCTCAAGCGGAGCGAAGAGAGGGCAAAGCCTAGTTCCCATCTAGGTCGTTTCCCGTTGAAACGTAGCCGTCTCTTCATCTTTGCCCTAGCGTGTGAATAGTAAGTTGGCTATTCGTGAGTAACACCCGTAGGTGGGAGCGGGGCGTTACATTGTTGCACTGCTTCAGCATAGGATTGAGTGCCTACATTGCTCAAGGCTCTCTGAAGCCTGAGATTCAATCCTCCTAAAAACTTTTGGGTTTTAATTCTTTCATCTCCCTCATAAATGGGCATATATTTAATTAACCGATTGAAGGCATCCTCATACAGAGCGATGGTCATGTCCCCAGTTTGCCTTAGTTCCATGAACTCCCTTTCCTTCTTCATTCTCAAACTCAATGGGAAGTACTTTTCGTTGAAGAGTTCTTTAAATCGGTCCCATGTGACGTACGGTGCCCTGGCTTGCGGGGTCATCTCCCTCTTATCTCCTTTCCACCACCTATCTGCTTTGTCTTGAAGCATGAAGGTGGCGCAGTTAACCCTTTCCTCGTCGCCACAATGGAGGTGATCTAGCAATTTCTCAGTCTATTCGATCCAAAATTCTCCTTCGCTAGGATCCGTTCCAAGTCTTCCTTAGAAGGTGGGAGGATGCTAACAGCGGTACAGGTCGAGCATATTGGTCGCTCGGCCATCCTGGGTTTGGGTTCCTTGCACGAACCCTATCATGTTCCCTATAATGCTCTCCATTTGATCTAACTGGCTTTCATTTTTTCCCGAGTTTTCTTGGCTTTCCCTATTCCCAGGAACGTCGCTAGCACGTCCTTTGGCGTCATCGTCTTGATGGTTGGGTGTTCTGGGTCCTACGGTCAACATTCTTCAAGTTTGCACCATCTGAAAATAACATTTCTTATTAGACTACAGGAACTTAGCATCTACCAAAGCTTAACTTAAGCAACTTTCATTAACTCATAAGGAAATACATATTCGTTACATAGTCCATCAGGGAAATTAAAACACTCCAAAGATTCTCCTACTTGAAACTAGCCGACTTCCATATGCAGACATTTTCCTCGTCTTCCGACTCCCAAGAGGGTCCCTCGAGCTCAATCCTATACTCTTTTAGTTCCATCTCATCATTGGAACTATCGAATTCTAGAGGGTGATTCTCGATTTCTAATTCCAATAAGTCCTCTTCCTCTTCGTCCCCGCTAGGATCTTCTTCGTCTTCCTCAAGTTCCTCCCAAGGCTTTTCCTCGTACAGTTCTGCCAAACGTTGACGAATCCCCTCACAGAAGTAATAACATAAATGGAAGATTCCATTTTGGAAGGGCCATCGGATTTTTTAGATTTTTCTTCTCTATTTCCATCTCTTCTCTTATCTCTTTCCTTGTTTTCCCCAACTATTCTCGTTACCTCATCTTGTAGTATATATTTGTTAGCTTGAACAAATAGATCTACTAAAGTTGTAGGTTGGTCTAAAGTGAGGAATTCAGTGGTACTGATTTTGTTCCTTGGAGCATCGCAACAATTGCAACACCTACCTAGAAGTTTTTAATTTCCAAAGTGACATTTCTAGATTGATCTACGTATATTGTTTTAGGGTTTCTTTGTTTTCTTGGCTAACACCAAGAAAATATGTAACGTCTTCCTTTCTTTGGCTATTGATAATGAATGTTTTAATAAATTCTCTCTTTAATTGATAAAAGGAAAAGATAGATTCTTTAGCTAGGCCATTAAACTAGGAACGTGCATGGTCGGTCAGAGTTAGAGAAAAGGCTCGACACATAATGGCATCCTCCTAGCCATGTAGTAACATTATCGACTCATAATTTTGAATGTAATCATGGAATCACCTTTTCTAGAATAAGTACTAATTTGGGGCATCTTGAATTTAAGAGAAAGGGACTTCTCCATAATTTCAAGAATAAAAGGGATCTTCCTTTAGTGTTGGTCCTCCTCTATTGATATCATTTTTTTTTGTTTTGTTCAGTACTTGTTTAATATTTTTTTCATGTCTACTACTTCATGGATGGTAAAGGTAGACTAATTGTCCCCTTGTTACTCTTTTCTTGGATAAGGCCTAGGTGGGATTCTAGCCTCTCTTACTATAGTACTTTTTAAATTTTTTGTGTATTTTATTTATAGGGTTGAGTGATCCCAACTTCCTTCTGAGTTAGGTCAATATCCAATCATTCTTGTCAATCCAATCATTCTTGCAGGAGATGCTTTTCCAAGACACTTTCCCATAGGGTTTCAAGGGGATTTTCAAGTAACAATTCATTATGTGCACCTTTTACATAATTTTGTAAAATAGGTGGTAAATGACCTGAGGCATGAAGTTTTGCAGAAAAATTGCCATCTCCTGCAGAGCGTTGGCACTTTCTTCCTGTTAACGTCTCAACGCTTTATAGTCACTCAAGGGAACAATCAAAGGTGTTATCTAGTGGCTCAAGGATCCCTTTTCGAGGGAGTCTCCTGCTACCTATTAGGAAGGTTGTCGACATTGTGACCCTCTTCACTTTGTTTTTAGTTGCTTGGGATCTCATGTGAAACAGCTTTGAATATTTTGCTGTTTTAGCTTTTTGATCGAGTTCTTACAGATAATACCAATTGTTTTCGGTCGAACACTATGATAGAATTTATCTACCAAGGGATTAATCTTTAAGTCTCGAGGATTTTGCATAATCAAAATCATTAGAAGTAGAGTTTTCTCCATGCAAACACTCAATTACTTAAGTCAGATTCTTAGAGGTCGCAAAGGAATTACAGAGCTCTTAAAATGGTCAAAAGTGACTTACTTGGAAGAAGGGATCCTCCTCTATTCTTATTAGATGAAACTACTGGGAAGTGATGCATCGGTATTGTGATTGTTAAAGATAATATTTATTTGTTGTTGATTTTTAAGAAAGATATAGGAGGTAACTGTTTGCACGTTAGTTCTAGGAATACGCCACGAGGGGTCAGTCTCTCGAAGGTTGGAGCTTGCGAAATTTGCTTAATATTAGGTCTCTCAGCCATGTGTGGCTTTTTCCTTTACTTTAATCCATTGTTTTCTTGGACTTATCTTTAATGGGCTTTTAGCAATGGGCCACGGTCCATTACTCATTAAAAACTGAACCACATTAAGCGAATTTTAAAACTTCATATTGAAATTGATAGCTGAATTTAAGAGGTCGCTATTTGACGATTTGAACCGATTTAATGCACTCAATGTGATTTTTCTTGCTGAACTCAAATTTTCATAAATTGAGCGTTGAATCAATCCAACTCACCATCTAAATTAGCCGTAAACATGCTCTTTCATGATCTGGAACTTGGGAGGATGCACAATCTACCTCTTGCACCATCAATACATTCACAAAGAAATTATAACACAATAGTCCTCAGCTAGCTTACAGGTTAAATAGTTGAACTATGATAAGTTAGAATTCATATTAGTAGATCTTGAGTTCGATTTCTTATCTTGCATAGTGAAGCAAAGCCTCTATCTATAATTTTTTTTCTCTACCGAAATTAAAAAAACGAGTAGCGAGAGAGTACACAAAGACTATAATTCCAAAAAGAATTATAGCACAATAGGTTATGCAGAGACTATATATCAAAGTACATAATCACTGCAGCCAACCTTCAACAGATCTCTCTCTCTCTCTCTCTCCTCAAACTATTCGCTGTCTTCAACGAGCCCCAATCGTAGTAAGGGTGAGATCATTTATCGATGTGCCAGCACCGGCACTCGTCGACGAGGAGTGATCTGCGGCGCCGTACTTTCTCTTCAAGATGAACGCCGGCTGTTTCGGAGAAGGCAAGGCTGTGTCATTACACATCATGAAGACAACGTCGGACATGGTCGGCCGATCATTTGCAGATTCTTGGACGCACAAGAGGCCGATGTGGATGCACCGGAGAACTTCTCCGGCTGAATATGAATCTCCCAGCAACGAGTCCACCGCTTCCAGGGCTTTTTCTTCTTGCCACAATCTCCATACCTGATCAATTTACTAACATTAATTTTCTTGCTGTCTCAGATGAACAATCAAATTACAAATAATTGGCACTAATTAATTATTGATTAATACTTACATGTCCGATTAAGTTCACCGAGTCGTCTTGATAATAGCTACTGTTTTTCCTGCCGCTGATGATCTCTAGTAGTAAAACTCCAAAGCTAAAAACATCGGACTTTATTGAAAAGAAGCCTTCCATAGCATACTCCGGCGACATATAACCGCTATAATCAGACGAGAAATTTTTTGAATTAGAATAATAATACTTCTAATAAAATGAAAAATTCATTTATCAAGTGAGTAAGATATCTAAAATATTCTTACTTTAATTTAAACCATCATAATAATTATAAAAATCTATGGAAGAGCATTTTGAATATTGCCATTGTGCATTTGTTTCCAAATTTCTTGCATCAGATTAGAATGATGACTGCATCGGTTGGAGATATTATCCTAAAAATATCATTATCACTCAAATTAACACTTCACATGATTTATGTGTCTATATAAGTTTTTTTTTCTCTAGTTGATTTCTTTGTCTATGTTTAAATGGGTGTTCTGATACTTACTATGTTCCAACCACTCTATTAGTATTTGCTTCAATTTGGTCACCACCAAATATTCTAGCCATACCAAAATCTGAAATTTTAGGATTCATTGCAAAGTCCAGTAAGATATTGCTGGCTTTGAGATCTCTGTGAATTATTCTCAATCTCGAGTCTTGGTGAAGATATAACATCCCTCGAGCAATCCCTAGAACAATATCAAAGCGCTTTCTCCAATCCAAGAATGCCCCTTTTGCTTTATCTGAAAAATAAGAGAATTATCAAACGATTTGAGTAGGACAGAAATTTAATTATTAAAACACATTAGAAATTAAACAATTAATTCTTATACTTATACATACCGAAGATGAAAGCGTCCAAGCTTTTGTTTGGCATATATTCATAGATCAAAATTTTCTCGTCGTGTTGAATGCAACATCCGAGCAGCCTGACAAGGTTCCTATGTTGAAGTTTAGCGATTAGTGTGACTTCATTCTTGAATTCCTTTATCCCTTGTCCCGAATTCTTTGCTAGCCTTTTCACAGCTACTTCCTGTCCATTAGGTAACACACCCTGAAAGCACAAATGCAAGATTAAACTTGATTGACCATTTCATTCTCAATAAGTGTCATGCCTTATTTTATATCTTTTACTTGACAGACAATCATCTTCAAGATTATACCACTCTTGATAGAGTAGAGGACTAAGGTTCACAAGACTTGAATTTGAGATTTCACCCTCACTAGCTTTATTATACTCACCATTAACTAGGCTACAGCTTCGGTGGTAATACAATCTCATTTCAATAGTCTAGCCACTTGGAAGGTCTCGAGTATATTTTGGTCCCATAAACCCAATAACCAAATTTGGCTAACAATCTGGGTGAAGATTCATGGTTTACAAGAGGTATAAGGCTATTAGGTCCAATTGGCCAATGACCACCCAGCCAAAAAAAGTGTTTTAAGATTAATTTGAGTTAAATTAGGATACTGAATTTTTTATTTAACAAGAATGCTAAGAGGATATATAGGAGTTGGTTATGACTCAATTCTACAATAGTATTTAAGAGTCTATATATTGAAAGGATTTTAGATATATAATTTGGTCACATGAATCCAATAATTAGCTTCAACTAACAAGTTTAGGTTTAGACTCATAATGTTAAAAATGGTATCAAGTCCAACTTAGGAAAGCATTTCAAACTAATTTAAATCAAATTAAAATGAATTTTTAACTTGAAAAGACAATTAGAAATTAAAAGAAAAATCAATAGAATATATCATAACCTAATCTTGTATAGAAAGTTTAGTGAAGAAGCCTTACCTATAACATTTAATCACATGAACTTAATAGCCAAGTTCAGCTATGAATTTTGGGAGGATATATGTGGAACTTACCTTATACACTGTGCCAAAGCCACCTTGGCCGAGCCTGTTGGCAAAAGAAAAATTGTCTGTGGCCTCGGCAATGGCACTGAAATCAAAGAATGGCAAATCTGCAGTGGTTTCCCTCTCATGAAATGTCTTCCCACTTGAGGAGTTATCATAAGATGACAGCCTGTTGCTACTAAATAGATGTTTGAGGTCTCTTCCCTTCCCTGTTCCTGAACAAATAAGATGATTTAATTAAAATAGTGATTTTTTTTCCCAATTTTATTAGGAGGTGATTGTTGGTCCAGATGAATTAATTACTCATTTTACCTCTTTTATTTTGTATACCAAAGTGGTAAATTACCCATTTTACCTCTCTTGCGGAGGTGAAATGGGTAATTCACCCCCGGTAAGCAAAGTCACACTTGAAGGGTTGGGTACCAAAAATTATTATTATATCAAATAATAATTTAGTGGCATCTGATAGCTGGGTATCAATAAAAAAATATCAATAAGCCAGCCCAGATTAATCATTAATGAAGATAGAGAATATGTGAAGTTTGATATGAAAAATAGCGGTGAAAAAGGATATAAAGAAACATTGAATTGGCTACCTCTTCTCTTCTTCATAAGCAACCAACACAGCAAGAAGATTGTGACAAATAAAACTACAACAGCAAGAGATCCCCATATGGCTGCCACCTTGCGTTTCTTGTCACCAGACCTTTGTGTCTTCAAGTATTGGGCTGAAATAGTCAAAGCAAAACTGTCATTGTTAAGATAATCGTTTTCACTAATTCAAAAAGGTCAGTAAATGTGATAGAACGTAATATAACAAAGTTACTCATGTATTATCATCTTTAAATACATGACAATAAACTTAATAGTATTCAAAAAATTTATGTACACTACTATATATTTAAAATACATGTTTAATTTATAATATGACGATATAATTTTGTAATTACATTTAAAATTAATCTATACACGTGAAAATTCAATTCAAGATCATTTGATCTCATTTGGATCAAATTAAAGAATTCGTAACCTTCATTGAAACTATAATTAAAGAGGCCATCTGCCTCCCTAATTTGTAGGCTTCTTGGCAAGTTTCCATATTCTAAAGGACGTGGTGGGTCACAAAGCAGGACGAGGCAGCTGGGCATTATGAATGCTCGAGTGGTTTAACAAAATATCATATTGTATGGTCATTCGCATGCAATAAATAAGAGCAACCTAACACTCCTTTTAGGTGGACCCAATTGAGGCTATCTAATTAGATTTGAATAAAGGTGAGTCACCCAAATGTCAAGAAGTTTTGGATAAGTAACTAGTTACAGTTATAGCATCTAAATAAATAAATGTCTTGACTACAAATAGCATTTGTCAACTTAAATATTAAATTTAAGCAATAACACTGAGACTTGATGTAATTACGAGAAAATCCTTTATGTTTTAGAAGTAGTAATAACTTTTCATATTGTGGGTTTTGAACCCAAATGGGTTCAACGCCCATGTGATCTAGGTTCATCACACATCAGCAATAAATAGACATCTATATTTGAACCAAATGAGTTTGTAGAGGGTTTGATCCAACCTTATATTTGCATCCGGGTTTGTTTGGACCCCAGATAGAGGGTTTTGAACCTTTTGAAATAGAGAAAGAGATGGAGAGACAGAGGAAAAGAGAAAGGACATTTGGGTGGACTCATCTGGGTTTAAATCAAACCTAGATATATATAGAGGGCTTTGAACCCTCTAAAACAAAGAGAGAAAAAGAAGAAAAGTAAGAGTTAAAACTTACACTGGATGAGAGTAAAGGTGGTCAATAACAATGGACATAGTGGTAGTCATTACACAAGCGGTGGCGAGAGTAGAGATGGTTGGGTTTTAAGAGAAGAAGAAGAAGAAGAAGAAGAATAAGAAAAATAAGAGCATACCAAAAGAAAGCAAGTGCCCGATGATGGTAACTTGTGGGAACAATGGTAGTTCAATCGCCAAAGAAGGTATGGGGGAGAAAGAGAGACACACAGAGATAGAGAAAGTTTTTTTAAATGTAAGGGAATTTTCATCGTTTATGAATATATTTAATTGGGTTAATTAACAGTAGAGAAGAAGTTACAACATGGCTTTAAATATCAGGGATATTACTTATATTTTTTCAAATATCAAAGGTAATTCTTGTGATCATCTTAATTTTAGGGATATCACGTATGATTTACTCTAATTTTATAATAGATGTTCGTGATTGGCTCACTTATGCATTAAATTTTATAAAATAAAAATTGAGAAATTCACTAGATTCAATTAGAATTTAGTAATATTTATTTAGATTTTAATAAATTTTAACATTTAATATTTATTAGGTTAATTAAGTTATAACACCTAAAATGTCACACGAGAGAACTTAAAAGCCCCCATATTTTGCGGTCATTATCCTTGAAATCTAGCTACAAATGTGAAATGCTTGTGAAGAATATAAAACGAAAAAGCATAAGGCATAAAGCTATTTATCCTTTTACAAGCTTAATGTGTTAGATAACAATGCAACCAGGTGGCTCTTCACACACATAAATTACATATTTGTTTGTGTTAAGGATATTTTAGAATGCACCTTTTACACGTCTCACCCTTCCTAACCATATTATTGCATCCTCATGCTATTGCATATCGCATAAAGAGGTAATTACAAGATGTGCCTATTTTTTATTTTATTATTTAAATCAATATTATATTTGATGTTATTAATGTTGAAGTTTTTTTTTTTTACTTATTTTTTCAAAATTCTTTTTTTATTATTATTATTTGAATTCATCTCCAAGTCACAATTGACTGAGAACAACTATATTGCTATAGCAAAGCTCATCAATAATTAAAATTTATTTAAAAAATTAAAAAATTAAATTGCAATGACTAAGTATCACTCCTTGAAAAAAGTAAATTATGGTGAGTATATTGGAATTGTCTGCACAACTATTAACATTGGACTACCAAAATCAACATATAATTCTCAAGAAAGTTTAGGAATTGATGATTTATTTTAGTGTTCATTGTCTATTATGCTGGTTTGGACTGCTTAGTAATTGGGAGAATTGATATAAAAAATACCAATACTCAAGTAAAATTGTAGTTTGAGCTATGAGTATGTTTATGCACCTAAAGTGATTTATTTTGATGGGTATGTTAAGATTTTCATCAGAAAAATAATACTGATGAAAATCTCCCTTGATATTTATACATAGTTTTCTCTTAATATTAGAAAAATTATACAATTTTATTAGTTGCTTAGATCTTCTAACCTGATTTTTTTTATCATAAGACTCGAGATATGTTCTAACTTAAAATTGTTAACACTTTTTTTTTTTTTTTGGTTGTTTTCAATAAAGATTTTATTTACAGAAAAAAAAGTAAATTTTCATTTAATTTTTTTACTGGCCACCTTCTTCTGAAATTATGAACAGAAAATATAATATATGGAGGGGGCTTGGGTGAATAATCTATAGCCAGGGGAGGTTTCTCTAATTAATCATAAGCTTGAGCCATAAAAGAAAAACCAAAAAAAAAAAAAAAAGGCAGAGACGGTGACTGCGTACCAAATTCAATGGCGTCTACGCGAACGTAGAAATCCTGACCTCCAGTTGGAAACTTTCTTACATCCATCAACTCGCCGTGCCACGTGATACACCCACTCCCGGAGCCGCCGCCGCCGCCGATATCGGCCGCCGTGTACGCCGTGCACGAGCAGTTCCTCGAGCACTCCGCCGCACACTCCCCCAATCCAACACTCCTGTTCACAGCTCCCCAAGCGGTGTCCGGCACCTTAGCCCCCGCCATTCTCACAAACCCCTCGCCGCTTCCACACACGCTTCTCCCCTTGTTCCGCCGGCACCCGTCGGAGCCGTCCCTCAAGTACCAGTCCCGCGGCGACTCCGGCTCGAACCCCGGAAGGCACTTGCACTCAAACTCGCCGGCGGCGGAGTTATCACAGTTGCCGTTCGCTCCGCAGTGACCATAAAAGTCGCATTGGTCCTTCGGGGCGGACCAGAACCCGACCCACCGCTTGTAATCGCCGTGCCACGTGTATCTCTCGAGCAGCCCGGATTCGTTCAGCACCAATCGTGACATGATCGAAGGATCGATCATCGAGAAAATAATCGAAACTTCTTCCGGGTTGTCAATGTAGGTGATGTTGAAGATGTAGCTTGGGATCATCTCCGGGACGCCGGTCCACCTAAGACCATTCCACGACCCTGTCCGCCAGACCCGGGTCGAGCCCTTGTAGATAAACATCTGGGGAGGCGAATCGCTAAGGTTCATGCTGTACCAGTATTCTCCAGTTCCCGGGTCGTCTGGCGATTTCCACGACGCGAGGAACCGGTTCAGACCGGTTTTCCGGTCCACACCTAGTCTCATGTTTGGAAGCACTGTGTGAGTCGGATAATCGAAGCTTTGCCATGCAGCAGCTCTATCTTCATTAAACACCAACAAATTACCTGTTTTATAAAAAATAAAGAAAAAGTCGTTACAGAGGATATATAAAAGATTTGTAATACTTATATATAGAAAGTATTAAAAAAAAAATAAAATTCTAAGAACCTGAATCCAATAGCTGAGCTGAATGGTTGTTGTTGCCTGTTGCCGGGGCGGAGATGTTGGTTTTCCAAACCGGGACCCCGCGGCCGCGGGCGTGTAAGGCGAGGTTTCCGGTGGCGTCTATGGAAAGAATCCCGGAGGTATCATTGATGGGGTTGTCTCTATTTGCAACCCAAACAACGGTTCGCTCCGAAACCTTGTTGTACCAGATTCCGACGTAGCGTCTGGTGGAATTTCCGGGGCTGAAGAATCCCAGAGCGAAGACCCCTTTCTCGGAGACCAAGACATCGCCAGCGTCCTTGATCGGCCGGTCCGTAGTTATGACGTTTAAGGAGAAAGAGAAGGGAATTAGCAGAAGTATAAAAAAGGAACTGAGCGAGAAATTGTCGTCCCAGGACATGGTTGTTGTCGGCCGGAGTTGTTCTGATCAGTAAGGAGAGGTATAGGCGCAGGTATAGAAGAAATGAACAATGTTGTCGGTCGAAGGCATTGTGTTATATAGGAACTGGGTCAATTTCCTGATATTTTTCTTTTAGTGAGAGACCCGTGTGTGAGTAGGTTAAAATGCATCACGAAAGACTGATTGATGACAAAGCTAAGATTTTTAGGCATAAGACTGGGCTGGGGAGGTGGAATATAATCTCATTCTTTATGTTTGGCAATTGGGAAAATGAAAAAATTGGCAATGGAACGCTGCAATTGATTAGAATTTCGACGTTGAATTCTGGGTCCCGTCTACTTAATGCCTAATTTGTTGGCGACCACATGATCTTCCTGTGAAGGAGCATCAGCCACGCTAGCTAGGTGGTAGCAAGCGAAGTCAAGTTTGGGGCACCGTGTGGTCTTTAAGGTGAGGGATTTTACCTTTATGCACTCAAACAAGTGAAGTCAACTTCATTAAAGGAGAATCAATGCTCAATGTTTGAGTGTTCCATATTTTTTTTACGTACATTGTTGTGTTTGGGTAATCCTCCCTTGTACTCATATGATATTGTTCTCATGTGATATTGTTGAAGTTTGCACAAATTAAGCCTTAAAGTCATAATCAAAGTTTTAAAAAAATTAAAACTAATTAACCATGTAACGTGCGATTAGTACCGACTTTTTGTGTTTCTTTTAAATGTCTTGTAATTATCGCCTCCTGGATTTTCTATAAATAGAGGGGCCGGCTATGTTTTTGGTTTGCGTTTTTCTTCAATTTTTCATGTATACGAGATGAGAGAAAAGCCTAACTTTTTAGACTTTGTAATCTCTGTGAGGGAAGTTGTGAGAAGGCTTTGTGTGTGTACCTATCTATTTTATAGTGGATTTTGTGGTGTCACCTTTAGTCTGGACGTGAGACTTCGATTCATTCAAAACCTGAACAAGGATAAAACCTTTTTTGTCTCTTGTTTCTTTTCTATTTTCAAGTGAGAATGTGAGAATTGTGTACAAAGTGTTAGGTCAATTACTCAATAACTTGGTATTAGAGTTAGAATCACCACTACAAAAAAATTGATATTTAGCAGCAGTTTTGAAAACTGCCATTAAATCAGCCGTCGCGGAGCATTTAGCGGCGATTTTGACCAACCGCTGGAATAACTGCCGCTAATCATATTTTTTGCGACTGTTTTAAAACCGCCACAAAATTAGTGATTTAGTGGCGGTTTATAAAATATATAGCGACGGTTTTTAAACCACTGTGAAAATTATAAAAAAAATTAAAATTTTTAATTTTAGCGGCGATTTTTCAACCGCTGTAAAAATTAAAAAAAATTAAAATTTTTAATTTTAACGGCAGTTTTAGAAACCGCTGCAAAAATAAAAAAAATTAAAAATTTTAATTTTAGCGGCGGTTTCTAAAACCGCCGCTAAAATTAAAACAAAATTAAAAATTTTAATTTTAGCGGCGGTTTCTAAAACCGCCGCTAAAATTAAAACAAAATTAAAAATTTAATTTCTCCCACCCGCCCGCGCCCACCCGCTAACTCGCCCGCCTGTGCCGCGCAGCCACATGGCCGCATGTCCGCGCGCCACTTGGCGAGGCTTCCTTTCCCCAGAGTTTCGAACCCACGACCTCCACTATGCACGTGGGCGTACGCGACCGTCTGATCTGTCAAGCCCCCTTGTTATATAACCGCATATATAAATTATATACCAAAACAACCACTACTTTCCATAATTATATTTTATATTTTTTAATATAAATTAAAAAACATTAATTAATTTATTATTTTTTAAAAAAGTAAAGGAATAAATTAATTGAATTAAAAATAAAAAAAATTATATATTTTTTAAAATTATTAAAATTTTGTTAAATTTATTTTTATTTTAATTTTTTAAATTAAATTTTTAATTAACTAGTGGTGAACCCATGTGATATATGAGAAAGTTTAATTTAAAAATAAAAAATAAATTTATTATTTTAAATAATTTTAACAAAATTGATAATTATATTTTTTTTTTAATCTTTAATCATGTTGAAAAAATTTAAGTTTTCTTAATTATTCACTATTCAATATATTAATGGAGAACACTTTTAATTCAATATACTGTCATTCAATATATTAAAGAATAACTAACATATTAAATAGGTCATTTTTTTATTATATTATATTTATTTATAAATAAATATTTTCACTTAAAAACGTTCGTTATTTTATATTTATAATATTATAATTATAAATATAAATTAAAACTCTTAAGAATAAGTTTTTTCAATAATAACAAAATTTTAAAAAAATTAATTTTGATTTCTTCCATAGTCTTAAAAATGTGATACTTTAAATATTAATTAGCATTGAAAAACCCTAGCGTTTAACAACCTTAAATAATTTTTTATTAATTTGTTAAGACATCACATTTTCAAGACTATAATATAATTATTAAAGTAATTAATAATTAATTAATCACTACATTTGATTTAATGCAAGTTTTTTAGGAAAAAAATTCACCATTGATTGACACTTTAATAAAAACGAACCATTGATTCACCATTGATTGATTGACACTTTAATTCACCATTGATTGACACTTTATTTGACGCTCATATTTTAATATTATATAAATATATATAGAATAAAGATATAAAATTAATATTTTAAATAAATGGATAATTTTTTATGATTTAATTAATAGTTTAAGTTGTCTATTAATATTTCTCATAAAACTTATGCAAATTTAATACAAAACAATTAGCATTGAAAAACTCGTATATTTAATGCAAATTACAAAATACAAATTATTAATACAATAAGTATTAATTGTAAATCATTAATACAAGTTTTGGAGGAAAATTGTTTTTTTCAAGACTATTCTACTTTTATATATATAAAGATGCAAATTATAAAATGTAAATTATTAATGCAATAAGTACTAAATGCAAATCATTAATGCAAGTTTTGGGGGAAACTTTTATTACTACTTTTATATATATAAAGATTTTGCAATTAATTTAAATTAAATTTTCAATTTCTTTTTAAGATTTTATATTTCTTTTTATTAATTTAATTCAATTTAATTTTAATTTTAAATTATTTAATTATTTTTAAATTTAGCGGCGGTTAAAAACCGCTGCTAAATTAAAATGTTTAATGAATTTTGCGGCGGTTTCCCGGTTTTTGAAAACCGCTGCAAATGTTAATTTAATTTTAATTATAAATTATTTAATTATTTTTTTTAATTTAGTGGCGGTTTTTCAAAACCGCCGCTAAATTAAATTTTTTAATGAATTTTGCGGCGGTTTCTAAAAACCGCCGCAAATGTTAATTTAATTTTAATTATAAATTATTTAATTTTTTTTAATTTAGCGGCGGTTTTTGAAAACCGCCACTAAATTAAATTTTTCATGAATTTTGCTGCAGTTTTTCAAAACCGCCGTAAATGTATTTTAATTTTAATTTTGATTTATTTAATTATTTTTTAATTTAGCGACGATTTCTCAAAAATCGCTGTTAAATTCAATTTTATTTTTTAATTATTTTCTAAAATTGGCGACAATTTTTTGAAAATTGCTGCTAAAAATGTATTTTGCGATGGTTAACAAACAACCCCAAAATTTCATTTTTTGAAGTTGTTTTAAAAATCGCCGCTAAAAATCAATTTTTTTTGTAGTGACGCATAATCACTCAAAGGAGTTAAGACATAAACCACAATCAAGAAATGACTCTCATCATCCTCAAGATATGATATTGAGAAGTTCAATGGCAATAATGATTTTGCATTATGGAAAATTAAGATGCAGGTGCTTCTTAGAAATCTTGAATTAAAGAAGGCGCTAAAGGAGGAGTCAAAGGAAAGGTTGGAGAAGGGGTCAAGATCCTCTCGACAGAACAGAAGGCGAAAAAAGAAGAAAAGACGTATAACACCTTTATTCTAAGTTTGGGCAACAAGGTCCTCCGAGAGGTCTCCAAGATGACTACAGCATTGGAGATATGGAAGAAATTGGATAACTTCTACTTGACAAAGACACTGTTAAGCCGGTTATTTTTAAAGGGAAGATTTTTTACTTTTAAGATGAAAGATAATCAGAAATTGCAAGATCATATTGACAAATTCAATAAGCTTTGTCTAGACTTAGAGAGTATTAATGTTAATTATGATGATGAAGATAAAGCTTTGGTTTTATTGCACTCTTTGCCATGGTACGTCATATGAGCATTTTGTAGATATCTTGCATCATGGTAGGGAAAAGTTGTCTTTAGATAATGTAACCAGAGCCCTAAATTCTAAAGGCTTAAGATTTAAATTGGATAAAAAGTTCTCCATTGGAGATGTGTTGATTGCTAGATCTAGGAACTCCAAGAAAGACCCTAAGGTTAAGGCAAAGGGAAAATCTAGGTTTAAGTCAAGAAATTAGAGGAATCTAGTTAAATGTTATTACTGTTATGAAGATGGACATGTTAAAAAAAACTATCTTGAGAGGAAAAATGACTTACAAGATAAAAATATTTCTGATGGTGGAGCCTCGATATGTAAATTTGGGTATGATAGCTAGTTTAGATGCCTTAGTTGTGTCACATAAAACTAAGAAATAGATATGGACAATGGACTCAGGATGTTCCTTTCATATGACACCAAATAAGCATTGGTTTGTAAACTATCAAGACACAAATAGGGGTAAAGTTCTATTAGGAAATGACCATGAGTGTAAGGTTCTTGGTATAGGAGGTGTTAGACTAAAGATGCATAATAACTCTTATAGGACTCTAAAAGCTATGAGATATGTCCCTGAATTAAAGAGAAATTTGATTTCTTTTGAAGAATTGTCGAGGAATGGCCACTGCTTTAAGAGAGAGAGAGAGAGAGAGAGAGAGAGAAACTCTAGAAATAACTAGAGGATCCATAGTATGTATAAAGGCCTTACAGTAAAAGACATATATGTGCTACAAGTTGTTGCTTTGAATGGAGAAGCAATAGTGGCTAGGGAAAAGGCAATCATACAAGCAAGACTTTGGCACCTTAGAATGTCTCATATAAGTGAACTTAGTTTAAAGGAATTATCAAATCAAGGGGTCTTGGAAAAGGGTCAGGTGGAAAGACTAGATAGGTGTGAGTCCTGCATTTTTGAGAAATCTAATAAGGTAAAATTCAGTAAACATGCCATACACTCATCAAAGGCACCTCTAGACTATATACATAGTGATTTATAGGGACCTGCCCAGACTCTTACTCATAGTGGAGCTAGATACTTTCTATCCATAATAGATGATTATTCAAGAATGGTCTAGGTTTATGTCTTGAAGTCCAAATAACAAACTTTTGAAGCTTTCAAGACATGGAAGACCATGATAGAAAATCAGAATGGGAGGAAGATTAAGACAATCAGGACCAATAATGGCCTTGAGTTCTACAATAGGGAGTTCACGGGTTTATGCAAGGATAGTGGGATAGTTCAACATCTAACTGCCTCTAGGAAATGGAAATTGCAAAAACTAACCACTCCTCAAATACAAAATTCATTTTTAACCACATTTCTAAAAAAAAAAAAAAAACATTTTTAACCACTCAAGCAAGCTAATTGGATGGTTTACCCACTTTACCAGATTTAACCATCATTTTATTTAAAAAATAAAAAAAATAAGAATAATTAAATACCAAAATATCATCACACACTTTAAACCCACAAGACCATGCAAATACCAAAATACCCTCCCCACATTCAACCCCACAAACCATTCACACCCTTTCCCCAAACCCGATATCAACTAAACCCGATAGTATTTGTCTCTCACTATCGTTGTCGTTACTATCGCTAACGTCGAACTCATCATCACTAAACGAGGTTAGATTTTGTTGTGTGATTTTGGTGTAGATTTGTGATAAAACCTGATGGGTTTCAAAAACACTTCATTGCCAACCATCCGGCTTCATTTAGGACAAAGCCTTCGTCATCTACCATCGGGCCTTATCGTCGAGCTTTGTACAAAGCCCGAATGAAGGTCGATGGTCGGGCTTCGTGGGGGCTTTGTCCTCGACGAAGCCTAATTGTTGGGCTTCGTCCCTGACCCTAATGAAATTGGTGGCACGCCATAAAGGTACGGGAAACAGGAGTTCATACTTATTAGTTTACTCCAGTTTGGGGCTATTGATAAAAAGTCTTAAAGTGAGTCTTATTCAGCCGGATAGTTTACGTGAGCAACTATTTCCATTGCATAAAAAAAAAGGTGTTAGAGACAACATGAAATTACTACTTAGTGCCAGATATGACCTAGTTTCAGATGATGTTCTTAACTTGGTTTACATATTTGTGGTCAACATGTTATTATTGGGCCAGGATGAACGCGCACAGGTAGATGATTTCTTGTGGACTATGGTCAAAGATTTACATGTATTTGAGGCGTTCCCTTGGGAGACATACATCTATAATAAGAGTTAACATTACATCCGGATGGCCACGAGTGACGGGAAGCTGACTGGTAAGGTTGGGAAGAAAGTCAACATTTATTGTTTTGTGTGGGCATTTCAGGTACAATCAATAGCTTCTCTTCGTATTATATTATATTACATTATTGTATATGATTTGTTTAGACTAACTAAACATTTTTGTTTTTTTATTTTTGATTATAAATTTTTTTTACTCTTTCTAGTGGTGGTTGATTGAAACATTCCCATATGTTCAGAATAAATGGGTCGTCAGACTATCCGACCAAGTTATTCCCAAGTGCAGAAAATGGTTATCCAAAAAAGGTCACAAATAAAAAATTACTACGATTGCCTTACGAATGATGTAAATGTGAAACCTAACCTAAATTTTGTTTATTTTTTTATATAATAACTATTTAAATAATACAATTTTGTAGGCACGAGGATTGAGTCCAACGCTTGAGCGAGAAACAAATTTTTGAAGGTCGTTTAACCCTTAGCACTCAATTGGAGTCAACGTTTATAAATTTGGGGGTGGAGAGGGTGACAAGGAGGAGAAGAAAGGTGGGGATGATAAGGAGGCAAATAGGATACATGGAGATTAGGAGATATGGCAAGAGGATGAGGATGAGGCTGTACGTATAGAGCCGAGGTCAAAAGTTAGGCAGGAATGAGGACTCCTTGTTAGTCCACACCATAAACAATATAAGATTGGGGTATGATTATTATTATAACAATGGTTTTGATTTTTATTTTTTGTAATTGTTTTTAATTTTTAATTTTTTTTGCTTGCCTTTGAAGATCATCGAGATGTTGGCTCTAATGCTTGAGACGTTGTAGAGGATGGATGAGGAAATGAGTTAGATGAGGACATGGTTTAACTAGGAAATGGGTCAAATAAGGACACAGTTGCTACGACTAGAGAAAGGCTTGGTAGCACTAGAGATAAGGCAGGCAACAATGTGTACTTATCTACGTGTCCGACATATTGACGATTCCTCATATCATAACAATGATGGCGATGAGCAACACTGGGTGGTGATCAGATAGATCTTACATCTGAAGTAAGTTCCAAATTTACTTTTTTATATTTTACATACCATTCTGAAATACCATTTTGTAACAATTAATTTTTGTACAGTTATAGGAGGAGGAAGTGGTTAAGGTCAGAAGATGACCTGTACAAGATAGATTTCCATCGCAGTTTTGTCGACCACCTTACATTGATCCAACCCAACCGAAGAAGAGAAAGATGGATGTCTCCTTAGTAGAGGGGCCGGACATGGACCTAGTACCGGTGGTACTAAACCTAGTACCACCAATACTACTAGACCCAATGCCGAATGTAGAAACAATGCCATTAGTATCCAAGAAATGGGGGACGATAATCTTAACCCCTCCGAGAGCTACACTGTAACGCCCCGCTTTTCCGGCGCATTATAAACTTGGGACAATTCCGGGACAATAATTTTTTTCTTTTAAGCACTTAAAACTAAATCACATCAAACCTCGAATCCGTCCCAGAATTTCCATCTATTAATCTCGAAAGAGAATCACTATACACATCAAATGCGAAAGTAAAGATCGAAACCTGATATCTTAACATTAATCATAAATAAATGCTTACATCTTCAACATTCCTCAAAACGTTCAAAATCTAAAGTAGCAGAACTTAAATACAGGGGCTCCGTTACATACATTTCATTTCTCATGTACTTAGCTAAGTGCTATTTAATGCCTCATTTATCTTCGTATCTGCTACAATTTCCACCTGGAACGTTTGAATATTCTAGGGGCAAAGCCCAAGTTAGATGATGAATCATCTAAGTAAGGGTACAAAAAACATATTTCGTGTATGAATGCAATGTCTTTCATCGTAGGTGTCAACTGCACCCCTCATGCTACCTACCATTTTAGTGGCTCCTTCTTTCGAAGCGAGGTGTATGGGTGCACCCTTGGTAAGGCAGCGATGCCAGTTCGTACTCCCTACGGCCTCATATGCGAGTGATCAATGATATCAACGTGTATTTATGCATTTCATAGTCATGTCATGTATGCAGTCTACGTGATGGATTCATATCAAGGCATGTCAATATGATGAAAACATTTTCGAGGAAACATAAACCACTTACTAACCAAGCATTTTTCGTAAAACTAACTTTAATTGGGGAGTACCACTTACCTTCTCAAGCTTATCGGGCTACCTCGAAATTTGTGCCTTACCTCGATTTGCGTGCCAACCTCAAAATTTGCACGAGTCTCTTCAACTTCAGCCTCAAAGTATCCTAATCACCATAATTATTTAAATAAATATTAAAACCTATTTTTCCATAATTTCTGGCATTTTCTTTATTTTTTTTTTCTCTATTTCTTCCTACTTTTCCTCAATAATTCTAAATTAAATATTCCTAAAATATTTTCTCAAATATTTCACTACAACAATTCATAAAATAATATTCTTGAATTTCTGAAATTTTTAGAAAATTTTTCTTACCTTGATTTAGCCTCTCCAGTTTCCTCGGTATGCTTGCCTTGATCTCGAAAAGCGTGCCTGAGCCGTTTTCTCGCCAAAATCTTTAGGATGTTATCGAAATATAATTTCCTATCTTTTGAGATTTTTCCGGGATTTTTTTCGACATTTTTCCCATTTTCTTTTCTTTTTCTTCCTTTTCTTTCTTTTTCTTTTCTTTTTCTCTTTTCCTTTTTTTTTCTTTTATTTCTTCCTTCCTTCTTCTTCAACCTCTCGCTCCCCTGCTCCCACGCATTGCTCCCTCTTCTATTTTTTTTTCTCCTTTCTTCTTCTTCTTCTTTTTCTTCTTCTTCTTCTTCTTCTTCTTCTTCTTCTTCCTTCCTTCTTCCTTCTCCTTTTCCTCCTTCTTCCTCCTTTGTTTCTTCTCTCCTCCATGGCCGAACCAGCGCTGCCCTCGCGCCGCCGCTGCCCTCGCCACCGCCTTCCGCCACCGCCCTCGCCTCGCATCGCGGCTGCCACCCCCGGGGGACTTCATCCGTCGCTCCTCTCGGATCAGCCACCATCGCCCGACAACACCGCTCGCGTCGCCTCCCCAGCCTCCCGCGAACTCCCCATCGTGGCCTGCTGTGGCTGCGAGCTTCCATGGGAGCTGCTCGCTTCGCCGGCCGCCTCCCTACGGCCTCCGCTGGCCTCGCCAATCACACCATCTCCACTCGCTTTCAACCGAGCTGCCATGGTTGCTCGAGTTGCTAGAAACTCGCGGCCATGGCTGCCGCGAGTTGCCGCGGCTTGCTCCGCCTCTCTCTTGCTCTCTCCCTCTCTCTCTCTCTCTCTATCTCTCTCTCTCTCTCTCGATTACTCACTGCTTGCTGCCCTCAATCGGCCAACTTCTTTGCCTATTTATAGGCAGCCATGGACGAACGCATATATATGCATATCTATATATTTGTACTTCGCATTTAATTGCTAAATCTCTCAAAATGGGCTGCCATATCCCTTAAATCCAGCTGCAATTCTCTTCCTCAATCCTTGCTGCCATAATCTCCTCATTTTGTGGCCGGAATCTCGACCATTAAAGCTTCACAGAAGCTTGCCAGCACGCACGCGCATATGCCTATATATGGTTGTATATATATTATATATTACACTAATTTATAAGAAATTATTTTATTAAATTCTAATTTTCATCTTATATCAAATGGGCAATTCCGTAATTTCAATTATACCCTCAACATTGGATTAAATTGCATTTCTATACCAAAAACGCAAAATTAATAACTTCAAAGTTACTCGATTTAGACGATTTTGTCCCAGTGTCCTCACCAAGCTATTGTTTCCTCCTGAAACCACTGAAGGGTTGTTCGCTATGCAAAACCGGAGCCCCCCTAGGGTTCCGTTGATTTTTTAGGAGCCTCCTACAACGATTCGGTTTTACAGCCTAAATGGCAACTGTATTTTAGCTGTACCGAAAACTGTTCCCGATCTGATTTCTTTCAATACCATAAATCCTATTTCGGAATGCTCGTCGAGACCATATAATTTTCTTTAGACAATTTCACTCTGAGGCATTCCCTACAGTTGATTCGATACCTGAAATTGCTATAAAATTAATTTTTCGGTATTCTAAACTCATCGGAACTACGTGACAACTTCATACGAACATGGGGTATTACATACACTGAGTTCATACCTCCAAAGAAGACATTTGGTTAATAACCAGTACCATTTTTTTATTTACATTAACAGTACATTCTGACATTTATAAATTTTAATTCTTTGTTATTGTAGTCGTGACACCAGTTACCCTCTCCATCTATCCTCGATTGACTTTCGGTGCATAGAGGACGAGAGAAAATGGTTAGAAGGGTATCACATTGATAGTTACATGTTGTAATACCCAATATTTATTATCAAAGGTATTTTTGAATTGAGAGGTCAAAATGGAATTTATCAAAGTTTCGGGCCAACGTGTAATATTTGAAACATGAACAAAAGGAAAGAGTCCATGTGAAAACAACTTAAAGAAGGTAAAATTTCTCAAATAAGTAATATTTGACAAAACCAGATATTCGCGAAGGTTTGAGGTCAAAAACACGCGATTAGGGGCATATGGGTAAAAGTGCAGATTGTGTAAACTGCCCGAGAGAGGTCAAATAGATGAGTTTTTCCAAAATTATTGAAGGAAATGAATAAATTTCAACTTGTGGGAAGTAGTAGAGTTGTTAGAAAATCTAGGGGTATCAAAGATAGGGGTGAAATGAGGTTAGAAAATATTTGGGGGGCTAAAGTGCAAAAAATGAAAAATTGGGTATGAAACCGATCGGCCGCACTATGGCCATCGGCCAGCAGCCCTAGGATGTCAAGAAGCTCTCCTGGAGGCTCGGGGATAGCCTCCGGGTGATGATGGTCACGTTGGGGAAGGCCATTGGTTGAGATAGACAGCGAAGTGACCAGAATTTGTGGCGGATGTGATCGTCGATTCGATCAAATTTTTTGAAGGGTTTTTCTCATGATTGAGGGCTATTTGAGCCACTTAGTGGCTAGATCTAGGCCTTGGGGGTTAAGAAAGCTTGATTTTTGGAGGTTTGCGAAGGGATTTCGCCTATAAATAACTCAACTGAGGCCGAGGGTTTGAAAAGAAATCGAGAGAAATTCAAGGCGTTTTAGCTTGAATCGAGCCTTAGGAATAAGGGGTTTTTGATCTTCGAGGGCTAAGGAGAAAATCTGAAGAATTTAGAGAAGAATGGCATAGGTTTGATGGGGATTCATGAAGCACGCTAGAAGATCGAATGCAACCGGACTGAGACCTGCAATCATCCGCTCGAGGCCCTTCCGATGATCATTGCCAGCGTTTGATGGTGCCATTAGGATCGCCTCTAAAAGAGCTTCAATCCCATGTATTTTGTTCAACCATCGGAGACCGTCACAACCGGTCGTCGTCGGAGAAGACAACCGGAGAAGACAGTTCATGCGTGTGCATGACCAAACTCCACCCACAGTCACGCGTGAGGGCGCGTGAGGTACGCTATGGGTCCGAAATTAATTTCGGTATTTTTATAAAATTATTTTAGAAATACCTGTGCAAAAATATTTGGTGAAATAAGGTGTTAGGTATTTATTACAAAGTTTTGAAGGTAAGAAAGGTTTGAAAAAATAGAGAAAAATAAGAAAAATTGATGAATTTGTGGGAAAAATAGAAATACTGATTTCTAAAGTCATAATGGTAAATAGGATATGGCTAGACTATTAGAGGGAAGGATTGCACGAATTTCGAGGTACGACATGTTTTTCAAGGCAAAAATTGGCTTTTACCGAGTTAAGGTGAGTGGTTTGATTTCAGTCTTACCCTTGTTAGGAAGTGTGTTGGTGTGTGTGTGATGGGTTCAGGTGAGTGGTTTTACCCTCCCGAGCTTAGATTACATGTGATTGAACCAATTCCAATGAACAGTTATACCCTCCAGAACTTGGGATGTTATGCATAGGCGTTTTACTTATGTACTTATGGCATCGTATGCATATTGAACAAATGATATATTGCATCAACTGTTTTTACTTGTAAAAGAGTCGGTGCATGGCGTGTGACTTTTCATATCATCGAGGTATTGATTTTCGTGTCGTTGTTATGTCTGTGGGGGACGGGATGGGGTCTTCTTGAGAATGGGGCAAGGTTAATCCTAGTGATCGGGTGACACGGTAGGGCACTCGGGGATTAAGTATGTCATGGCAAGGTCAACCCCAAAGGTGTGTAGAATGGATTTTTCACGAGAGATTGAGTATGCTAGGGAGATTTCTCAAGTTAGACGTGTTGCATGTTGTTGTGGTCTGTATATGCCATGCTCGTATGTCTTTCATGCATTCAGTAAACTGTTTCATGCCATCACTTAGATGTTTTATCATCTAATCTGGGTTATGCCACTAGAATATTCAACGTTCTAGCCAGGGACTGCTGCTAGGGCGAGGATGTGGCCAGTTGAGGGCCAATGGTGTTTAGTATGATAGTCGTTGTATCATTTTAAGGCGATAGTATTTATTTTGGTATATGTATGAATGGTTGTATGATAATGTCGTTATCATTTGGTAGTTTTGTAATACTTATTTTGGTATGAAAACACTATGTATGAACCTTGTGGTAGGTCATGGTATTTTGATGTTATTATATCCGCTACGTAACATTATGTCTTGTTTAGTTTAACACTATTGATCTTGTTAGTTAAACGGGCAAGGTTGGGGTTTTTGGAATCTTGTGTGCATGCGAAGATTGTTCTTGGAATCACCGCCAATGCCACGACCTATGTGTGCATGTGAAGTTTGTTCTTGATGCACCGTGCGTGATGAACTTGAAAAAAAAAAAAAAAAAGGATTCCCGAGAATTCCCTTATAGTGACACTCCTGGCTAGGCAGGGTGTTACATATGTGTTGCTTAAGACATATACAGTCTTGTCCTCTATACAACACACACATCTTAAATTACTCCATTTTTTTGTTTTGTTGCATCATAATTTAGTCTGTGATCAATGTTTTTATTTTATTTTGCAAGCATCTATCATAAAATTTTGGGAAAAAGAATACGAGGGGGTAACGAGAGGGTTTTCATGCCTTCTATGGTGACTGCCTTGAAACATTAGGTTTATTTCGTCGACGGGCGCACTGACAGGAATCTGCCTTGGTAGAGAGTCGACTATGTAAGTGTTATTTTATTTTATTAATGGATTTATTTTCGTACAAATAATGTATTGAAATAAATGCAGGTGTTGCTCCCATGTAATTACCAGAATTATCACTAGTTTCTCATCAAGATTTGCTTAAAAGATAAAAAAGTTGTCATATACGATTCTAACACCAAGAGTGAAGACAACCGGATGATTAGGGTAGAATCTGTAAAACCAGTGGTGAGCCTCCTACCCATTCTAGTGAAGAGTAGTGTATGTTAGGAGCATGTTACCACAACCAAAACTCTAGATAGAGAATGGGATGTGGAGAGTACTGATCCTTAGAAGGTGCCTGTAATGACCTGATCATGGGTCTAAAATATATATATATATATATTTCAAATTTTTGGGTGGATGAAATGGTAGTGTGTTTATGAAAATAGATGTTTTATGTATTGTGAGTTAATGTATATGTGAATTTGAGATGATTTAAGAAAAAGAAAAGAGGAAGGGACAAAAAGGGGAATTTGTGCAAAATGGGAAAGAGGGGATATTATAAAAGAGAAAAGAGAAAGAGTAAACCCATTCACTCTTTTCTCTCTCTCGTTTCTTTCTTCTTCTTTCTCTCTTCTCTCCCAATCTCACATTCTTCATCTTGGAGCTTCAAGAGTGGATTTGGTAGTTAAGATTAAGAGCTTTTGGTGGAGTTTTTAAGGCTCAACATCTTCTTCTCCAAAGGATCTTCCATTTGAGTAAGGCAAGTTCTCCCTATCTTCTTCTTAAATGACAAGTTTCCATTTGGGACTTTTATTGGGACGAATCTCAGTCTTTTCCTTCCATTGGAATCCTTGGAACATCCATCTTTGGGTAAAAATTAGGGAAAAAAAAAAAAAAACCTTCCTTTTGGAAGTGGGTTTGTTTGTACATAAATCTGGTTGATCGCGTCTCGTGTCATTTTCTAAAATTTTAGGTTAACCATGCGTATCATTTGAACGGGGAATGCATTCTTCCCTATTTTTTTGTAAGGAATGGCATATTTGTTGATATGCTGAAGTAGCATGCAAGAATTTGGTGTATCTTGCATGTATTTTTGGTGTTCATATGTTAATTCTTGTGTTTTGGGGTCCAATTGTTGACAAAAGGGGTTGATTTAGTTGACAGAAGGATTTTGGGCATTCTGTTAGTCGATAGTTACCCTATACTATTGACATAATGGGTGAAAAAGCTTCTGTTAGTAGACAGTTGCTTCCCCATTTATCGACTAAGTCTTGCCTTTGACAGGCCCCGCACCCTCCACTATTTTGAGCATAACTTTTTGTAGGAAGATCGTAATTTCGAACTATTTGTTACATTGTAAATGAGACTTGATAGGCTTTATTTTGGTATATGTTTCATATAATTTGGCCAAGATTTGAGTGGTCTAACCTTTTTTCAAATGTAGGTCTAGTTGTTTTCAACCAACATTTGGGAGTCTATTAAGGTGCTTATGCATGGGGAAACTTGGGGTGAAATGAACGTATCAAAGCATGTTAGAGAGGGATTCTATCATGGAAATATCTTTGGCTAAGATGGGGGTAACAATATTTTGAGAATGCATTATTCCATGTGGTCGGTAGTAAGGATGCATAGTACATGGTGGCATACATGTGTGCATTTTGAACTATTTTGTATGGCATTAAATGTGCATGTGAACAAAGGATATCCTAATAATCCCAGCAGGCTTGCGCCTGGCTATGGGGGCTTTGGCCCATAATGCAGCCTGGTGTTAAACCAGTGTGTGGGTGGATGATAATCCACAAGAATATGGAATGTCATTTTGTATGAACGACAGGGTGGGTGGACGAAGATCCACATCATTTATGCATCTTGCATGGGTTTACATATACATTGACATTGAGCGAAACGGCTCCTCATCCCCAACAGGTGGGACATTGCCTCATCTACTAAATAAGTTAGGTCCTCAGTATCGTCTACCCTTGAAGTAGAGCGAAACGGCTCCTCATCCAAACCTCACATAGTAGCCTCTTATTGGAATTCCTTATAAGTGGTTCCACTTCCAATCGAATCATAGGATGGAGCTGGACAAGGTTCCCACAGTTTCGCCTACTACTCCACTACACAAGCAAAATCGTCATAATGGAATTGGATGTGCATATCCTGCATCAGGATTCTGACAAGTTGCCCCCACACTTCATTCATATACTTCCTCACGAATAGCACTTGCTTCTCCAAAAGGCCCCGGTTCACATATAATTGCTTTGAACACTGCATCCACTCGGTGAAAATAATCTACCACAGGCTCACCCTCTCGTTGCCTTCCTCCCCACACCGAAAGTAGCTCATCTTCCCAACGATACCAAAGCAAATCTAGCTCCCCAAGACTTGGATCTAGCATCCACCATCTCGATTCGCCAAAGTCCATGCTAAGGTGTTCCAAAATCTGCACGCAAGGTTGAATGTCAGTTTCCCTACCAAAGTAGACCATTCCTCACCCAAGCGCCATAATTGGAATGCATATGCCTCATTGCTTACACCCTTCTAGCAGATCCTATGGGGTGACAAGAATACTTACATATATATATATATGTGTGCGTATATAAGGGGGGTGTTCTAACCTTGACCTCGAGTCAGTGGCTTCCTACCACAAGCACCCATTTTCCCCATTCCTAGCCATTTTGGGGACATCATTCTAATACACTTCTAAGTTTTGAACTACTAAAAATATCCCTAACTCTACCCATCACTCCTAGGTGTACAGAGACTCCACTTACTCCTAACTTATGCTCTAATACCAAAAATTGTAAGGGCCCACTCTCGAATATTCCCGCTAGCATATGATATTCGAAAGGAGGTCATCACAAAGATGATATAGAACAAACCATAATAAAATAGAAAACTCATTTCATTACCAGCAGCGGAAACTAAATTATGGTTCAATTACATTTCCTATATCTCATGAGTCTAGGCTCGATGGTCGTACAAAATAAATAAGAGGCTCTAGTATGAATTAACAAAATAAAACTCATCTCATTACATGCCTCTCCAAAATGCTACTAAGGATCTTCAAGCTAAGAAGTGTCTTCGTGCACCACTATCCCTGTGCCTTAGTCCCACCGGACTCACCCCCAATAATGGACTTTCCTTTACCTGGAATGGCAAGGAAGATCACGTGAGCCATAAGGCTCAGCAAGTTCGAGAAACAATAAATAATGAATAGGATTCAAGAACATGGTGACACCAAAAAGAGTAATCAAGGATTCAACAGTTATGTACAAGATTCATAGTTTATGAATTTATCAATTCAAATTTAAATATATCATGCAACCATGTACCACTATGCAATTGTGCATAAAATTTCAATGTCAGTATCAAATCTCGCAAACTTGCAAGCTATCAATCAACACATGCAAAAGTGCATCATTTCAATGTTAATATCAAATCTCCCAGGCTCTCAAGCCATTAATAAACACATGCAAAAGTGCATCATTTCAATAGAATCTCACAAATAAATATGGATCCAACCTACCGGGCTATGGCCACCTCGTCCCGTGTTAGGTGCTCTAGGGTATCTTTTCTCTCTGCACAAAATAATAGGTGCATAAGATATATATATATATATCATGTACATGTATGCATTTTCCAACCACATGCATTTAAATTTTTGGTTCCTCAATATTCATATTTTCAACACCACTTACCCATACCGAGTATTTTACCATCATCAGATAAATTCAACATATCTTACTTCATAACATTTACCACATTCAAGATATAAATTATGACACAGAAATAATTTTGGGAGATGTTATTTAAGGTTAAATCTTGATTCACCATTTGAGGGATATTATAGATTTAATATGCTATTTTCCCTATCATATAATCTCTTTAAATTCATTCAATAATTATGCTAAGTTAACATTAATATACATTTTGGGGAAAACATATTCGGATGGCGTGCACATTTAGATTGATTTATTAAATTGAATGCAACATTTGAATGGGGTATAAATATGTATATATGGTGATTCGAATAGGTCAGGGGCAATTCGAATGGTTTATATTATATATACAGAGGGGCGATTCGAATAGGTCCAAGGGTATGATTCAAATAGGGCATGTATACATTTATATAGGTGATTCGAATGGAATATGCATATTTATATAAGTGATTTGAATGGTATATGTATGTATATATATAGGTTATTCTAATGGAACATGGGTCATTCGGATGGTGTGCGTATATCTATGGATGATTCGAATAAGGTGGGGGTGATTCAAATGGACTTATGCATATGTGGGACTGTGATTCAGATCACTCAAGAGGCAATTCGGATTGCTCAAGAGACAATTTGGATTGGGCATGCGTATACATATATATAGGTGATTCAAAGTAGTAAATTCCAGATTTTTGGCTAAGATTGACAGGGCCATTATGAACTAAATATAAAGCCAAATAATGTGGCTAATATATCAAAACGAAGCCTAGGATGTCTAGTTTACATCCCAATAAATGGATCTCAATTCGAAGATGGGAACAGAAAGTTATAACCCAAAGAACAGCAGGTGGTCAGAATACACAAAAACAGTAAGCTACAAATTTCTTGGTAGAAATTAATTGAGTTGTTACGGGTTCAAAACGTAACCAAATTATTCGAATAATACATAGAATCGAAGACTATGAAGTCTAGTTTCCAAATCATCAAATGGATCTTAAATCGGATATCATCACAAGGAGATATACATAAAAGAATGAAGTATAATTAGATCTGCTACAGTGAATCACGAATTTGAACAACACATTCGAATGATAGGGAAATTCATTCGGATGAGGGCACTGTAGCATCCGAATGTTAGGGAAAAATCATAATAATTTGACTAGATTACATGCAATTCATTCAGATGTGGGAGGAACTCATTTAGATGAGGCTTGGTATATATTTGGATGAGGTCATTCTGACAATTTCAACATCGTTTGGTAATTCGAGCATACCTTTGTCGTCCAATCTTCGATTGAGATGATTCAAGATGTTATGGAACGAAAATAAAATTATCTACAACTTTCTTGTTTTGAGTTTTGAGAGATTTTGGTTCATTAAGGTCAAAATCAGGCTCAAAGTTGCTGCCATTGTGATTTATTCGGATATGGCTATCTCTTGAGTGTAGCATTCGAATGGGTTTTATATATATTCGGATGAGGCTATGCACATTCTTTTACCTTTTTACAAACTCATTCGGATGAGACACACACTCATCTAGATGTTAGTCACATGACTTTTCAAGACTCATTTGAATAAGCCCTTAGCAATTTGGATGATTGTAAAACAATTCTGCAACTCATTTACGAAAACAACGATATATACGTATATATATAACACAAGCAATACCTATGGGGCTACATCATTCCGAAAGAAAGATTGGGGGAACAATCCCAATTGAAGAGAATGAAAATCTGGGGTGATCCAATGCTAGTTGTGAAGGGAATATAATTAGGTGTGTGTGTGTGTGTATATATATATATATAAACAGAATATTCATAGAGATTGACGAACGAAGAAGAATAGCTTCAATTGAACATTTAAGGCATAACTCTTATGATCAAAAGAACTTTCGAATGGAAGAACAAAGGGAAATAAAACTTGCATGAAAATAAAAGAGTGGTGCAAGAAGGAGAAGTTGCCTGGAGAGAAAAATAAATCCAAGAAGAACACCACCAGTGCTCTTTCCACTGAACTTACTCTGCCACAACAATCACAGCAGCAACAATGAACAATGAAGAAGAAGAAGAAGAATGTTGAATAAGAAGACATAGACGAAGAAGGGAAGAGGACAGGTGAAGAAAGTTGGACGTTGGCAAGGATACACTAGAGAGGAAAGCCTCGGCACAAACAGTGGAATAAAGATAGGGTTGTAGGTCTGCATACTGCATCCCATGGAAAATTACTTGACTGTCCCTCACCTAACAACGATCAAACGAAGGTCCAAGGGCACTATTAACATTTGTCATTTTCTTTATTTGTTTTCTCATATTCTTTATTCAACCCAATTGGAATTACACACCTGCCCTTACCTTTTACCATGCATAACCATTCCTTAACCCATTTTAAACATTTTACATTTTATTTCAAATTCATATTCAATTTCAATCATTAATTGTAAATGGGCTCAAGCCCAACCCATTTATCTATCTCAAATAAACTAGGCCCAACAGGACTTTCACTTATTTGTATCAACTTTACACTTGGGCCTAACTCAATTCCAAAGCCAAATCCCCTTCATTCACTATCCCAATCCCCTTCTTTCACAATTAAAATTCTAACACATCTCAATGGCCTAATTCATTTAAACTTTTCCCACATTCTTAAATTTCATTTTAATGGGCTCCTAAACTCTTATTTCCGCTTACACTTTATTCCAAATATATATATATATATATATTCAATCTTCAATTAACTAAAGAAAAAAAAAATTGAACTCAAAATAAAATTCTTGAAAACGCCTAGACCCCCTAACAGGTTGTTACAGTTTCTCCCCACTTCAAAGAATTTGGTCCCCAAATTTGCATTTGACCTCACGAACCTTGGGAAAGAAATGCCTCAGCTCATCCTCAATGTCCCGAGCAACCTCGCCCTGATTGTGACATTGCCACTGGCTGTTATAAACAGAATTGATCTATACTCCCATTCCTTCTCTTATCGTGTAATACCCCATGTTTAGATAAGGTTGCCACGTAATTTCGATAAGTTTAGAATACCGAAAAATTGATTTGATAGCAGTTATAAGTACCGAATCAACTGCAGGGAGTGTCTTGGAGTGAAATTATCTAAGAAAAATGATATGGTCTCTTTGATCGTTTCGAGATAGGATTTATGGTATCAAAAGAAATCAGATCGGGAACGATTTTCGGTATAGTTAAAAAACAGCTACCATTTAGGCTAAAAAAAATGAATCGTTGTAGGAGGCTCTCGAAAAATTAACGAAACCCTAGGGGGCTCCGATTTTTCATAATAAGCAACCCTTCGGTGGTTTCGGGATGAAACGACAGCCTGGTGAGGACACTGGGGCAAAATCGTCATTATCGAGTAACTTTGAAGTTATTAATTTTGTATTTTCGGTATTGTAATACAAATATTTGAGGTTTAAGGGCATAATTGTAATAAAAGAATTTTCCTAGTGATATTATGAGAAAATTGAAGATTAATATGTAATTTTCTATATTTATTATTGTGATATATAGTATATATATATATATATAAATATGGATGTGCTGTGTGTGCGTGGGATGGTGATAGCATGCATATTTATGCTATATTTTGGCATTTCACCTCAATCTTATTACACCATTTGAAGTAATTTTTGCTAATCTTTCATTGTTTCTATTTTATTATACTTCAAACCATCCTTACACTATTTTCTATCTTACTTCTATGGATCCAGGCTTTAGGGAACACTGGATGGGCTAGAGAAGTGGCTCAACTAAAGGAGCTTGGGCTCACTTTCAAGGAGCAGACTTGGGTTGCTCAATTTTGCTGTTTTTGGGCTCACTTATTTTCTGTTGGGCTAGGCCCAACCCTAGCCTTCCTAGCTCTTCATTTCTTAGCCATGTATTTGAGGCCTCTTAGCACTCATATTTATGGAGGAGGGAAGTGAAAAGAGAGAGGATTCTGGCCGTTTTTGATTGTTAGCATTTTTCTGTTTCATTCATCTTGTGTTCCACTTTGTTTTTCCTTGCTGTAATGATAGGCTAGAGCAATTGTAACCGGTTGTGTATCTTGAATCCATGTGGAATCTGAGTCCCAGATGAGCTACAAAAACCTGGTTTGTTTGTTTTAATCTTGTTCATTTCCATTGGTTTAGTTTGAGCAGATTTGTGAATGCATGGAGTTCATGGCAGGTTTGTGTGAATTTGCATGGTTTCATTTTCTGTTAAATGCTTAAGAGAACAGAATGTTATAGCCGGTTGGTATAACATCTCGGAAATGAATATTATGTGCTTGAACGGTTGTTCTTGCATAGGTCCGGATAGGTTGAATAGAGAGTGGATGGTTGCATTTTGTTTATACGAGGTTTCTATATTCATTTTGTTATTCCAATCATTCTAATCCTTGGACGGTTGTTGGGGATGCTTTAAGTTTGATATCCAGAGATTAAAACACCTAACAAGCTAAGATTTATAGAGTGGACGAGGAAGATTTCATAGAGGGGACAAATACACAGCTGGTTGCATTTCTTATACTAATTTTTCATCCATCCTTGTTTTTCTGTTTTGTTAATTAGTTTTTTGTCAAACCCCCCCCCCCTAAACAAACTGTTCTTTATAATTGGTTCTCTTTGTTGGTAGAAGAAAGTGAGGCTCCTTGTGAGAGATGACCTAGGGTGCACTTTGCTGCAAACTAGAGAAGAGATACAAACATAGATCTCTAATTCTGGAGTGGTTCGACAGCCGGTCAGATGACAGCAACCCATTCCTCTACAACTCCATATCTCTAACACCCCATGCCCTACTGCAATCAGCGACGTCTCAGCAACATTTAGAAAGATTTTCACGCGAAGAAAATGGCCACGCCTTTGCAAGATATAGCCCATTCCCTGCAATCGTGATGGCAATTGAGTGTCTTAGACGCTAAGAGAAATGGGCAGAGGGTTGGCGTTGGCTATAAATAAAGATGAAGAGTTTGAGAAGAGATGAAGGAATGGAAGCAACTGGCTGAGAGAGAGGTAGAGGAAGCTCGCGCGAGAGAGAAAGAGCTGGAGTCGAGAAAGCCACCTGGAAGGGCCGAAATCGGCCATGGCAGCAGCAGCCAAGCTGCTGTTCGGCAGTCATGGCCGCACGGAAGGAGGCCAGCCAACGAGCAGGGGCAGCCGCGGTTCCGCTGGGGGTGTGCAACGGTGACCGGTGGGCTCGATAGAGGCTGAGGCAAGGGGGGTGACCGTTCGAGGGAAAGCTGCAGCCAGCCATGGCCGCGAGCTTTGCGGCTAGACGCAAGGCAAGGGAGTTGCAGCGATGGCAGCTCGCGGCGGCGAGCGCGGTGTAGCCGGTGTGGCGGCCGACGGAGGAGCTAGCGGGCAGCGAGGGAGGCGGCAGACGCGGCCAGCGTGGGCGACGGCAAGGCAGGTAGCCGCGGTGCTCTGTTCGCGGGGGTGCTGTGCGAAGAAAGAAGAAGCAGAAGAAGAAGAGAATGAGGGGAAGAAGAAGAAGAAGAAGAGAATGAGGGGAAGAAGAAGAAGAAGAAGAAAGAAAGAAAGAAAAGAAAGAAAAAAAAGAAAAAGAAAAGAGAAGATGGAGTTGCAGGCGGGAGGAGAAAGAAGAATGTGGAGAAGAAGAGGAGAAATAAAAAATAAAAAATAAAAAAAGAAAAAGAAATAGAAAAGAAAAAGAAAAGAAAATGGAAGAAAAAATAGGAAAAATAGAGGAAATGTGGAAAAAAATTCTGAAAAATAGGAAATAGAGGTTTATGATTATTCCAGAGATTTTAGACAAGAAAATTGTTCGAGCACGTATTTCGAGATCAGGGCACGCATACCGAGGAAGCTTGAGAGGCTAAATCAAGGTGAGTAAAATTTCATAGAAAATTTTAAAAATTTAAGAATATTATTTTATGAATTTTCGTAGTGAAATATTCGAGAAAATATTTTTAAAATATTTAGTTTGGATTTATTGAGGAAAAGTAGGAAGAAATAAAGAGAAAAATAAAGAAAATGAAAGAAATTATGGAAAAATAGGTTTTAATGTTTATTTAAATAATTATGGTTATTAGGATGCTTTGAGGCTTAAGTTGAAGTGACTTGTGCAAATTTTGAGGTTGGCACGCAAATCGAGGTAGCCCGATAAGTTTGAGAAGGTAAGTGGTACTTCCTAATTAAAGTTAGTTTTACGAAAAATGTTTGATTGTAAGTGATTTATGTTTAAGAAACCTGATCCTCGGGAATGTTTTCATCATATTGACATGCCCTGATATGTATCCATCACGTAGACTGCATACATGACATGACTATGAAATGCATAAATACACGTTGATATCATTGATCACGCGCATTTGTGGCCGTAGGGAGTACGAACTAGCACCGCTGCTTTACCAAGGGTGCACCCATACACCCCGGCTTCGAAAGAGGTGGCCGCAAAAATGGTAAGTAGCATGAGGGGTGTAGTTGACACTTACGAGGAAAGACATTACATACACACATGACATAGCATTATGTACCCTTACTTAATGATTCATCATCTAACTTGGGTTTTGCCCCTGGAATATTCAAACGTTCCAGATAGAGATTGTATCATATTCAAGGATAAATGATGCATGAAATGACACTTAGCAGAGTGCATGAAGAATGAAATGTATGTCACGTAGCCCCTGTATTTAAGTTCTGCTACTTTAGATTCTGAACGTTTTGAGGAATGTTGAAGATGTAAGAATTATTTATAATTAATGTTAAGATATCAAGTTTCGATATTTGCTTCCGCATTCGATGTGTATAGTGATTCTCTTTCGAGATTAACAGATGGGAATTCTGGGACGGTTTCGAGGAATGATGTGGTTTAACATTAGTTTGAAAGAAAAAAATCATTGTTCTAGAATTGCCCCAAGTTATAACGTGCCTGGGAAAGCGGGGCGTTACATATCATTCCGAAGTGTTCAATGACATTTTCTCATGTCACACATTGCCCATGACCTTTATGGTCTAAAGAAAAATCAATCACATGCTAAGGATCTAGCACATACTTTCTTAACATTGATACTTGCCACACCAAATGCATATTGGCCAAACAAGGCTAATTTATACGTCAAAGGTCCAATTCGCACAAGGATTCTCAAAAGAGTGAATAAGACGAGGGTTGAGTTTCCCTGAGCTCCAAACATCACATGCACCTCATGGCATCATTCATACATGGTCTCACATCTCAATTTCTGAATCCCGGCATTTCCGGTCTACCTAACTTTCCTATCTATCTTGGGTCGTCTTCACCCAGGCCCTAACGGTTCTGATTTCTCAAATGTTTTCTCAATAACTTGGGGTCCCAACAAGGCCCAATATCCATCCTCCTCCCAACACACTGGCGTCCTACATGGAGTACTACATATATAAAAAAAATGCCTCATAGGGTGGCGTCCCAATACTGGCATGGTAATTGATGTCGTAAGCGAACTTCACTAATGGAAGATGATCGCCCTAACTACCAAGGAAATCCAACACACGTGCCAGTAGCATCTCCTCCAATGCCTGAAGAGTTCTCTCTGTCTATTTGCTAGTCTGCAAATGAAATGTAGTATTGAACTTCCACCTGATCCCCGAGGCAACATGCAACACTTCACAAAATACTTGACAGAATACCATGCAGTCTTACTATTTCTTCAATATACATCTCTACCCAACGATTTAAAGAAAATGTTTTCTTAATTAGCCAAGAGAGGTTAATTTAGTCATCTCGACTACTAATACCCCAAAGAGCCTCGTTCTCTTTGCCATCCTAGGCAATCCCTATACAAGGTCCATGGGAGCATTATCCCACTTCCATTCTGAGCTGATCATAATTGCAATGAATCTGTGAGTTTCTAATGTTTGGCCTTACTTGCTAACAAACTAGACATTGCAAAACAAATCTCGCCACGTCTCTCCTTAAATCGTTCCAGGTGAATAATATAATGTACCTTAGGCCTCATATAGGGTCCACAAAAAAACCATTTCCTTCAACCAAATTCGCATTTGTTAGCCATAGCATACATTCTGTAATTTTTCAATTTGTACAAGTAACCCTTAAGTACTCTCAGTGAGTCTCTTCACTCAGTAAGTATATTTCCATTCCATTAATAGCATTATAATACCCTTTTTGAGATGACTTATTTTCCCATCTTACCATCCACTGAAACCATCTTAACCACATATCAATCTTAAAAGATACATCGCCTCAACACCCAATCCAACAAATTATCCACTTATGGTGGAGGTTCTTACTTGTTATAGTTATTTATTTCAAGTGTTATAGTCTATGCATGTTCTAAATCTCCCATGTTTCCTCCTCATAGAACATCAGGACTCTCCCCTAATGAATACACTTAAGCGAGCATTATCCTTGTTTAGAAATCTTAAAATTTCATTGTGAGCTCCTGCAGCTTCATTTCTTCGAACATATCCTTCTCATTTGACACGTTTATTTATCCAATTTGATCGTAGATCCTTCACTTCCTCGATCACTATAGGTCGTCGTTCGACATCTTATTTCCCTTTCCCTAAGTTAACAATGGTTGACTTCTTCTTAATTACGCATCACTATATGCTTGCCCATGCAAAATTGGTATATTACAATATCGCGAGCCACATAAATTCGTATATATATATATATATAACTTTTTTATTATAATTATTATTATTTCCAGTGGCATTAGAAAACCAAGTCCAGCATCAACACAGTCACCAAACGAAAGAAACACTGGCGACCGTTCACGACCGGTTGACAGCTCCTTACCATCTGTTGATAGTTGCTATGCTAAATAAGGCTCTCACCTCATTTCTTCTTTGCCCCTAGCCACGCACTGGCATACCATGTTCATATTACATTTTTCCTCATATTACAGGCTAACCTATATTTTACATATATACATAATTGTATGCGTACGTACTCTCGATCCAAAATCCCACTAGTTATTTCTATGAGTAATTACACGGGCCACTCCTAGGATCCCAACCTAGCTCTTTATTGATACAGCTACATACTCGCCCTGGTAGTTCACTTATGGGTACTATACATCCCTCAAAATTTCATCATTCATTACCGAAATATCCCCAGCTCACATGCTTCACAAGTATGTACACTTCTCATTGATTACAGTTATACTGTCCATATGTCGTGTCCATTAGCCCATGATAATAATTTAATGACATTCAATTCCTCAAGCCCCCTTTCTCATGAGAGTGGTCATTTTCTTTTTAAGGCCTCGAGAATTAACATGTCACCCTTAGGTTGTTCTTGCTCCAATACATACCAATCAATCAACAATATAATCTATCCAATCCAACATCACGGGAAAAGCTTACGTCGAAAATACATCAATACCATCCCCCAAAAAGAATCCCTTAGGCGGCTTAAACCCTTAACTATTAAGCCTTGGATGCTCACATTTTAGGTTCTAGCAGCTCGCTCCCATCAATTTCCTCCTTTAGCTTCCTTGGTTTTTTTTTTTTGGTCCACCTGGGGTCCTATACCCCTTTTCCATATAGCTTTCTTAGCTATTTAACCATTTATCGCCTTCGCTCAAGGCTTCTCCCTTATCTGTTATCAACATCGCACGTCCCTAAACTCCGTATATAGACAACTTTCGAGTTTTATCTCCATTGTATTTTACGACGACTTCCTCACCGTGCATCCTTAAACCTATTGGCTTGTCTTTCTTTCATTTAACTAACTTGAACACTTATCTTAAGTTCAACAATACACAATACCCAATTTCAAAGTTACAGCCATTCCTTAAATTTCCTGTAATTTAAACTCCTTAGAATTGCAATGCAACTTGTTTCCATGTCATTTGTTCTCCTTTTGTACACATACATATATTTATGTGAATCAAAATAATGAACGCCAATTAAATTTTCCCGGGTCAGCCACTTAAACTTCCTATTCCACATCATAGTCAGTCACATCTTACACACATGCATCTTCCAAAAGTTACAGTCACAAAAGCACTTTACCATTACATTCCTAATTAGCCCAATAAACTCTTACTCAAAGTTGTTTCCATTGTGATTTATTCGGATATGGCTATCTTTTGAGTGTAGCATTCGGATGGGTTTTATATATATTTGGATGAGGTTATGCACATTCTTTTACCTTTTTAAAAACTCATTCGGATGAGTCACACACTCATCTAGATGTTACTCACATGACTTCTCAAGACTCATTCGGATAAGCCCTTAGCCATTCGGATGACTGTAAAAAAAATTTTGCAACTCGTTTATGAAAACAGTGATACATACGTATATATATAACACAAGCAATACCTGTGGGGTTACACCATTCCGAAAGAAAGATTGGGGGAACAATCCCAATTAAAGAGAATAAAAATCTGGGGTGATCAAACGCTAGTTGTGAAGGGAATATAACTAAGTGTATATATGTATATATATATATATAAATAGAATATTCACAGAGACAAAAGAAAAAGAATAGCTTCAACTGAACATGTAAGGCATAACTCTTATGATCAAAAGAACTCTTGAATGGAAGAATGAAGGGAAATAAAACTTGCATGAAAATAAAAGAGTGGTGCAAGAAGGAGAACTTGCCTAGAGAGAAAAATAAATCCAAGAAGAACACCACCAGTGCTCTTTCCACTAAACTTACTCGGCCATATCAACACAGTAGTAATAATGAATAGTGAAGAAGAAGAAGAAGAATGCTGAATGAGAAGACATAGACAAAGAAGGGAAGAGGACAGGTGAAAAAAGTTGGACATTGGCAAGGATACACGAGAGAGGAAAGCCTCGGTGCAAATAGTGGAATAAAGATAGGGCTGCAGAATTGCATACTGCATCCCATGGAAAATTACTTGACTGTCCCTCACCTAACAACGATCAAACGAAGGTCCAAGGGCACTATTGACATTTGTCATTTTCTTTATTTCTTTTCTCATATTCTTTATTCAACCCAATTGGAATTACACACCTGCCCTTATCTTTTTACCATGCATAACCATTCATTGACCCATTTTATACATTTTACATTTTATTTCAAATTCATATTAAATTTCAATCATTAATTATAAATAGGTTCAAGCCCAACCCATTTATCTATCTCAAATAAACTAGGCCCAATGGTTCTTCTTTCAACTTTCACTTATTTGTATCAACTTTACACTTGGGCCTAACTCAATTCCAAAAACCAATCCCCTTCATTCACAATTAAAATTCTAACACATCTCAATGGTCCAATTCATTTGAACTTTTCCCAAATTTTTAAATCACATTTGAATGGGCTCCCAAATTCTTATTTCCACTTACACTTTATTCCAAATATATATATATATATATTCAATCTTCAATTAACTAAAGAAAAAAAATTGAGCTCAAAATAAAATTCTCAAAAACTCTTGGACCCCCTAATGGGTCATTACACATTGTTGGTCCCTTAGGGTATGGCCACTCAAGAGAGGAGTGAATTGAGTGATTATTTTTTTTTTCAATTTTAATAAATATTCTTGATTAATGATTTTATTGAAAAATATATATTTGATAAATATAATAAATTATAGTTGAGATTAATAATAAATGTAAGCCACAAGATATAACAAAAAGAAATACAATGAGGCACAACACAATTTATAGTGGTTCAGTGTCTTCACACACACTTAGTCCATTCTTCCAAGGTCTAACCACCCTTAGGGTTCCACTAAAATAATTTCACCTTGGAACTAGATACACACCTAGATTACAACGGGTTCTAGGCAACCACTACACCAAGGTTTTCTTCCTAACTTACTTTGAAAACTAGATTCACCTAAATTTTAATGGTTCTAGGAAACCTATACAATTCACAATAGTAATTTAAATATTACAAATAATTTTTCCACACTTGGATATAAATAAGTAATTAAGAACAAATTATACAATGCACTAATATTTAAATAAGTAAATAAATTTGTAACCTCAAATGGAGAAGTTCAGATTTGTCGTAGAAGACTTGAAAAACTTTTCTCCTCTTGTCTTGTGGCTCTTCGGTGGATGTGTAATAATATTTTGAGAGTCTCGGATTGCTTGGATGCTTTGCTTTAAAGTGTTTGAGAGCTTTCAGGTGTTTTGGATATGCAATGAAAGTACTTGGATGCTCAAAAAAAGAGTTTGTGGGGTATTTATAAGCATTTTAGCCATTAAAAAAATGGTTAATATGAAGTTTGAAATTCAAAAAATATTTATATTTTCTCAAACAATGAGAAAACATGTCTCATCTTTAATTAAAAATAAATTTACTTTTTGAATAAGAAATCAAGATTTGAAAATTCAAATATAAGCTTTTGAGACATAAATGATTAAAACAAGAAAACATGTCTAAAAGTAATATCTTTTAATTCAAAATAAATTTACTTTTTATATGAGTAAAAGAAAATATGTCTAAAAATAATTCTCCTTTAATTCAAAATTTGAAAATTCAAATATAAACTTTTGAGACATAAATGATTAAAACAAGAAAACATATCTAAAAATAATTCTCTTTTAATTCAAAATAAATTTACTTTTTGTATGAGTAAGAGGAAACATTTACATCATAAAAATATTTTTATTAATCATCAAAACTTAATTAATATGAACAAGTTGGCTCAACACACATAATGTCGTCTGGTGTTAAACTAGTGTATAGGTGGATGACAATCCACAAGAATATGGATTGTCGTCTGGTACGAACCAGAGCGTGGGTGGATGAAGATTCACATCATTTATGCATCTTGCATGGGTTTACATATACATTGACATAGAGCATGGCATCGAGCATGATGATTAATAATTAGCCATGGTGAAAACTTCTCAACCTAATCTTATTTATCTCGTTTCCATTGCTAGTCCCTCGTGGTAAGGGAGTTTCTTATGTTTGCGGTTGAGATATCATGTTTTGTTTATCTTGATTCATTCATTATGTTTTTATTTGCTATATAAACTTGTTAACCCTTGTGGCTCATATTGCTTCTTTGCGTCATTCCAGGTAAAGACAAGGGAAAGGCAAATGAGGGTGGTGAGTCTAGCCATGCTTGAGCCGGTGTAGATATCTTTACAGAGCCACTCCAAGCCTATGGTCCTTAGGGGTTGTTTTGAGGGTGAAGGGCTAAAAGTTTTATTTGAGATATTTTAAATTTTTTGTGCCTTTCTCATTATTTTATTACGTATGGGTTGATGTGCCTGATTAAAAGATTGATGTAATGTTTCATTATTATGTAAGCTTCTTTTGGAATGGAAATGAAGTGGATATCTTGTGGATTTTTGTTTCGGTGCCTCCTTATGGCGACCCTCTCATGGACCTTTTATGCTAGCGGAAGTTCTGGGAGGTGGGCCGTTATAGTGCCTCAGCAAAAGGACTAATAAATTAACTAAAATATAGTCAATTAAATTGAAAATATGGTTACGTTGTCAGTTGAAATGAAAATTATATTAAGTAAGTGTTATGTCTAATACAAGGCCAGCTGGGAGTGCTTCATTATAAAATACGTCAAGGACATCCTTAGGCATAATGAGGATCATTGGCAGATATTGCCAACTCCGTATGTCTGTACCCTCCGTAGGCAGATTATTTTTGTATAGATATAGTGTTAGGTTTGAATAGCAATGACACCAACACCAAGAGGGGGTGAATTGGGTTGTTTTTAAAAATTGATTGAACTTGAAAATCCTTTTGATGAAAAATGAGATTTTAGTGTAAGTGGGGATTAATAAAATGCTTGGAACAATAAATGAAACAAAGAGCACAAGCAAATAAGAGACACGGTGATATATATTGGTTCGGCTTAAACCAAGCCTAATCCACTACCTTAGCTCCTCACTAAGGATTTTTCAATCAATCCACTAAAAACCTCCTATCTCTCCAAATAGGCCCTTTAGCAACAAGTTAGGAAATTACAACATCTTGCTTAGACAAGCAAGCCTTCTAACAATAAGCTAGGAATCAAAATCCTTTTACAAGCAATGTAAGCCCTCTAACAAAAGAAGCTAGGAAAAATACAAAGAGATACAAGATAAGAGAGGATATGAGAAACAATATTCTCAGTTACAAATTCTCTCAAAAATAAAGACAATGTTTGATAATGAATTTAGAAAATAAATACAATGCCTTGAAAAGAGAACGAATTTACCAATGAAGCACAACAATGATCTTAGCACTTGGGAGCTTGTAATGTAATCTCTTAGTTGATTTGAATCATCCATTTGACTTGTATTTATAGTGCCTTGAGAGCCCATTCATGAATCTTTCAATTGGTAGTGGAAAAGCCACTTTGGGTGAGTGGAAAAACTAGTCGTTGGGTGTTTCTGCGACATAAACGGTTGACAGATTCAAAGCATCGGTCGACAGTTCCTTTGTAACTGTTGACAGTTCCTTGTGCAAGTATTCTGACGGTCAATAGATGCATAGGCATCAGTCGATAAATGGCTTGCACACTATCGAAACACTACGAAATGACATTCTGCCAATCGACAAATGCAAGAACATCGGTCAACAAATGGGCTAAAAATAACAAGACGGTCAATAGATAGGAGACAGTTGTTCAACAGATTATATATAGATTTGTTTGATGAAACAATTCATAGCATGAATACATTACAACTTATTTATATTTTACCTTCAATTTACTTTAATACATAAATGTAAATAAGAAAGTACCCTCCATTTGAATTCAATAAAAATATTAAAAAAATCAAAATCCATAACAATAAGAAAATAGAGTTTTGATTTTAATACAAATTCAGGATTTAACAATTTTACCACTCTCAAAATACATACCTTCTATTTTTTGAAAAATTCATTAAAAACCATTTTATCACCAATGGATATTAGCTATCAAAATACCAGAAGATAGTTTTTCAAAATGAAAATATTTTCAAAAATATGTTATAATTGGTCTTTTGCCTTAAAACAATTTTAGCTTTATTTTGACCAACGATTTCAAGGCTAATTTTGAAAAACACTTTAGGAGATTCTTTTAAATCTTAATACTTGTTTTTGCAAATCTCCATATGTATAAGAATGAAATTAATTTGGTTTTCATTTGAACAAAATAATACTTAACATTGAAATTGATTTATGTTGAAAACCATAAGCTTGACTCATGACTTAGGGATCAAAACCAAATGTTATTTTTTATCATCAAAGCTAAACACAAGTGTAAAACATCACATAGCATTATAATAGTGATGGATTAGGACGTTTGTTGTGTAATTAGGATTTTCCATCTAGTTCAAATGATGTTTATTTTGTATATAAATTGCTCAATTGACAATTTTGCATATATGATGTGGTTTGTGTTATTATTGAGGATAAGGGATAAGTGGTTGTGAGGTAATGGATCTCTAATGCAAGTTCAATGGCTGGAAACAGGGCAGATTCTATCGAAATTTTTTAAAACTTTAATTATCTAAATGTAAACTCTAGAGAATAAAGAAATATATCCCGCAAAATATGTGGCTATAATTGAATTTTGTATTTGAGAACGGATTAGTTTTAGTTATTGCAGTTAAAAAAGATGGTAAATTTTAAATTCATTAACAAAATTTATTTTTATTTTTTAAATAAAATATTAGAGGGTATTAACCAACATTGATTTTTGTTTTTCATATTATATAGTATAACTTCTTCAACTATGCATATTGAGTTATAATCCTATAAAAAAATTTAAAAAGTAAAATAAATTGTATCCCCAAGTTTAGTAGCCCACAAAACTCAGCTGCGAGAGCCACTAAACCCGATGGTTCAATTTTTACTATTTATTATTCTTTTTTTTTTTTTTTTTGGATGAGGGGTTCCTAGTAACCCAATAGGCCCAAAATTAAATTATATTTTAAAAATTACACTTCTATTTCTTGGGTAATAAAATATCATTAAAAAATTTTAAAAATTGAATCACCGAGTTTAGTGAGCCACTAAACCCAGTTGACTGGGTTTAATGGCCAACTAAACCTGAAACTAAAATTAAACTTTTTTTTTTTTTACCATGGGGTTTTCCAGTTACCTAATAGGTCCAAAATAAAATTATTGTTTAAGAATTGCACTTTTATTTGGATAAAATAAAAAATATCATCACATCATCTTGGTCCAATATTCATGGTTAGTAGTTAGAACACTTGATTATGTATTGGTTGATAGTCACCTAATAACATCCCACACACCAAGTGACTGATTTTGTTGTTTGTTGTGCATTTTACGTTCAATTAAATTGGATAATATAACTAGAAATCATTTTAGTGATACTTGAACCCATGAATTGAAATGAAAATATAAAAAAAAAAAGAAAAAAAAAAGAATAATTGGTTTAGTATGGGCCACTAAACTTGGGTTGACCGAGTTTAAAGGCCAACTAAACTCGCAACTAAATTTAAATCATTTTTTTGCTTATTTATTTATTTTTTTGGCCATGAGGTTTTCCTAGTTACCTAATAGGCTCAAAAATGAAATTATTGTTTAAGAATTACACTTTTATTTGGATAAAATAAAAAATATCATAACATCATGTTGGTCCAATATTCATGGTTAGTAGTTAGAAAGTGTTTGATCATGTATTGATTGATAGTAATGGCATCCCACGCACCAAGTGATCGATTTTGTTGTTTGTTGTGCATTTTACATTCAATTAAACTGAATAATGTAATTAGAGACCACACATTTTTAGGATAATTATGAATTCCTCTCATTTTTTTAGCCATACAATAATTCATCTTTTTGAGTTATCTTTCTTTCTTCTCTTTCTTTACATTTAGTTAATTAAAATTTCAAAACATTTCACTAGATTCTCTCCTGTTTTCGGACCATTGAACCTGCGTTACAGATTCAATCTCTCTATCTAACAACATACTACCAGACAACCTTTCAATCATCAATTAAAGTTTAGGTGAAGAAAATCGAAAGATGACAGTTGCTAAAATATGAATAAATCTCAATTTAAATAATAATGTAAAAAACAACATTCATTTTTTATACTTGATAAAAATATATATGATTGATGTTGTGTCATAAACCTTTTGGTCATCCATTTTCTGTTGTGATAGTGATTTTTGAGCATTGCTGAAACACGAAAGATCATATGGTCAATAAAAAATCCATTAAAATTGAAAATACAAGTAAGAAATCATATTATTGTTCAAAAGATCTAACAACTATTAATAACATAAATTATGACATTATATCATACGTGAATGACTCCATGTCTATTGATTATCTGCATGGTTTTTAATATTATCATCACCTAAAATGAACAATCGTATAGGGCACCAACGATGAGTATGACCAGTCTCTTTGCAAATGTTGCATTTTCGACTTACCCTTACAATGACCCTATCAGTGACCTTGGATTCTCGAGTAGAGGTTGTGCTCAACTGTTCGATGGAGGAAGTCCATTTATTAGGGCAACTAAGACTTGTGTCCTTGTGCACCCCATTTTTCACATTCTTTCCTTCGACAAGCTTCCCTAGCATAACGAATCCGACCCTCTCTCAGTCTACTCGATTGTCTTCTTTATACGGGTGGGAGTACAACCACACCTCTGACGTACACATGAATAATCCAAGCAGATTTATTAGGAAGAGAATTGATGGAAGGTGCATATGCGTGTTTAACCCAGTCTACAGTGTAACATTGATAACAAAGCGTATGGTAGTACACCCGTATTAAACTGTCACATACGACAAAAAAAGACAAAGTGTTAATACACTACAAGAAAAACACTTTTTAGCCACGAAATTTAGTGACAGAATAGTCGTCACTAAATTTTTGCGACGGATTAGCGATAATTTATTACGTTACTAAATTTTTTTAATTTATCAACGGAAAGACCCACCATTAAATAATTTTTAATATTTTTAAAAATTAGCGACGGATACGCCCGTCACTCAATAATTTTCGTGATTTTAATTTTAAAATATAATTTAAAATTAAAAATTTTATTAAATTTGCTAATTTATTGATGTAATTATTCTGCCCCTAAAAGAAAATAAAATTAAAACTTAATTGAAAATAATTTAGTGACAGAATAATTCCGTCACTAAATGGAAAAAAATTTAAATTTAAATTAAAATCTTTTAGCCATGGAATAATTCCGTCGCTAAATGGAAAAAAATTAAAATTAAAATTAAAATCTTTTAGCGACGAAATAATTCTGTTGCTAAAAGAAAATAAAACTAAAACTTAATTTAAGATAATTTGGCGAAAGAATAATCCGATCGCTAAATGGGAAAAAATTTAAATTAAAATTAAAATGTTGTAGCGACAAAATAATCCCGTCACTAAATGAGAAAAAAATTAAATTAAAATTAAAATTATTTAAATTAAAATTTAATTTAAAATTATTTAGCGATGGAACAAATCTGTTGCTAAAATTAAAAATTAAATTATAAGTTTTAACGGTCGAATTATACAGTTACTAAAATGTGAAATTTATAAAATATTTAAATTAAATTTAAAATCTCATTTGACAAAGAAATTTTTCATATTTAAATGTAAAATTTATAAAAATTCAAATTAATGATAGAATATTCCATCATTAAGTTACAAAATTAATAAAAAAAATAAAATTAAAAATTAAAATCAAATAGGGATTTAATTTTTTGCCGCTAATGTAATAATTTATAAAACTTCTATTTGAATTAGCAACGAAATAAAATTAATTAATATTAAAATTAAAATTAATACTCGTTTGAATTAGCAACAAAAAAGCCTATATTCAAATACAAGGCAAAAATCCAAATATATATATATATATATTTGGATATAAGAGAAATATAAATAAAACATATCCGGATATAAGACACAAAAAAGAAACATATCTAGATACAAGTCACAAACATATATTTGTATATTCAGATATCATGGAAAGCACTCGATCATTGTTTGTTTGTACAAAAATTATTAGTACAAATAAACTTAGGGCATGTTTGATTGGCCACATTTTCCATAGAAAATGACTATTTTCCACATCAATTCTAGCTTTTGTAGTGTTTGATTGCTTAATTTTTCAAGTAAATTAAATTCTCAATTGAGGGTCATGTGACCCTCTTTTCTCACTTTAGGTGGAAAATGAATTCTTAGGGTGGGGAGAGAAATTGTTTTCTAGACAGGCAACCTTCGATTTGCAGCGATAGGGTGAGGGGCAGCAACTGGAGCTCAATCGGAAACCATGGCTGAAAACGAGTGCAAGTGAGAGAAAGAAAGCGAGCGAGCAATCTACGGCCAGCGATGGTTGATCTTCATCTTCTTTGCCATCTCTATCGAAGAACAGCTCAGTGTTCGTCTCCATCTCTGCCGAAGAACAGCTCCGAGGGTTGATCTTTATCTTCATTCAAGGTAAGGTTTCAACCATTTTATGTTCTCATTTTCGATATTCCCTTCCCCTAGAAGTAGATCTGTAGCTAGAGAGGGACAAAGAGCGAAGGAGAGGCCAAGACGGAGTGAGCGAGAAAGAGGCCGAGCGAGCGAGAGAAAGGCAACAAATGAGAGCAACGGTGAATCTACCACAGAGAATGGCAGCGGCGATGGCGATGATGGAAGGAGGAAGAAAAGAGAAGTGGGTTTGGGAAGGAAAGGGGGAGAGAGAGAGATTAGGGGAGGCAAGGAGAAGATGGGGTGGGTTTGGGGAGGGAATTCCATAGAAAATAAAATTGTAATCAAACGCCCTCAATTGATATTTTTCATGTAAATAATTTCTAGGCAATTGAATTGCCTAGAACTTATTTTATTTCCATGCAAGTTCCATGCTTGCAATCAAACGCACCCTTAGAGTGTGTTTGATTGCACATATTTACCATGGAAAATATGTAATTATTACATATTTTCTATGAAAAACAATCAAACACTCTTAACTTTTCTATGGAAAAATATATATGGTACAAGCATTTAAATCTTTTTTTCATGGAATTCATTTTCCAAAGGGGTGGGGTGATTTTTGCTTTCTAGGTAATATTACCTAGAAAACAAAAACCATCTCACCCCCTTGGAAAATGAATTCCATGGAAATAAGCTTTAAATGGTTGTACTATACATATTTTTTCATGAAAAAATTAAGAGTATTTGATCGTTTTCCATAGAAAATGTGTAATAATTACATATTTTTCATGAAAAATGTGTGCAATCAAACACTCTTAGAGTTACTTACAAAATTTGTTAGATTTTGAAGATATTTTCTATCAAATATTTAGAATTATTTACTTACAAAATTATTTCTCTAACATATAAATTGTGAATCATTTTTTTTTTCCTGCTACTTTAACATTAAGTTGGAGTTTAAAAATATTATTTATATATATATTTTTGTTTATTTGGTATAAATATTACCTTATATAATATTTTTGATATATTATTTTTTTGTTTAGTATATTATTTATATATGAATTAATTCTTCTATTTGAATAAGGTCTCAATTCCAGGGACGGTTTCATTAGATGTCTTACAATTATAATTTTTCTTTTTTTGATTCAGTTCCTCCACCATGCCGCCGCAAATCCCCGTTTAAATTCAAGCATTTATACTTTTTAGTTATTATGAGATCCCAAGTACTTTCTTTCGAATTCAAGAAACAACTCTTAGAGATCTTCTTTCTTTTTGAAATATACAAAAGTGAAACAATTAATCTTTTGATATTGGAAGAGTTAAAGGAGTCTTCTAATGTATTATTTATGGGTCTAATGGAATTCATAAGTATAGGAAGAAGCACTATGAAATATAGATTTTTTTCTTTAGATCATATTTCGATTGTTAATATGATATATAAGAACTGTTACTACAAAAAGTATTATATCTTTGATTGTGAAATATTGATTACTTGTTGAACCCTATGAATTGCGTGAAAGTAGGATACTCCAAATTCAAGATTTTATTTATTATTTATATATATTATTTTATGTTTATTATTGAGTATAATATATTATTCATATTTTATAATTTTTAAAAAAATATTTGAAATATATTCTTTTTAATTTTTTAAAATTTTAAAATAAATAGGGGGAAAATTCGAGGGATTGGGGGGGGTCGGGTTTAGCGATGGGCCTGTTGTTGTTTAACGACATTAGATGCCCATCGCTAACCCCCCCCCCCCCAATCCCCACCAATTCCCCCTCTGCGTCTCTTTACCTTTTTGAATTTAAAAATATATATTATTTATATTTATAATTTTTAAAATATTTAAAATATTTTTTAAAACTTTTAAAATAAATAAGGGAAAAAAAATTCAAGGGATAGGGAAAGTTTAGTGACGGGCATCTACCCTTCGCTAAGCCCCCCTCCCCACCAATTTTCCCCTATCCCTTGCCTTTTTTAATTTAAAAATATATATTATTTTAAAATATTTTAAAATTTTATGTATATATATTATTTATATTTTGTAATGTTTTTTAAATATTTAAAATATATTTTTTAAAATTTTAAAATAAATAAGGGAGAAAATTTCGTGGTGACGGGGGATTAGCGACGAGTATCTGCCTATCGCTAAACCTCCCTACCCCCTCCCCCCAATCCACACGAATTCCCCCTCGGGCCCCCTTTCTCTTTTTGAATTTCCCCCTCTCCCTCTCAGAAATCCTCTCTCCTTTTCTGAATCCCCCTCCCTTTCCACTCTCTGTCTCCCCTCTCCCCTTTCACCCCCTTTCACTCCCTGTCCCACTTTCAAAATTGTCTAATATTTTTTTTATTGTAAAGTCTTCATTTAGAAGATACGAGTATCGCCAAAATTGATAAGGTATTTTCTTATTTTTATTTATGCAGTATATTTTTAGTATTTTTTATTTTAATTTTTAAATACATATTTGAATATTTTTTAGATGAAAAATATCTATATTAATTATAGATCATTTCGTTTTAACTGATATGTTAAACAAATAAAATAGTTGCAACATATCATTGTTAATAGTTAATTAATATTACTTTATTAATATCTTTGTTAGTTACTTTTTAATGATTAAATGTTAATTTTAATTTCTCTGTTATTTATATTTATTGCATATATATTATTGTTTATTTTACATTTATAGTTATATATATGTATATATTATTGTGTATTGTGTATATATTATTAATGATTTAAACGAGAAATCATTATAAAATGGGTAAACTAGAAATAAAAAAATATTATGTCTTTTCTTTATGAAATATTAATTATATATAAAAAAATAAAATGAATATAAATTTATTTTTAAAAATTGATTTTAAGTAGTATTTATTAAATATATTATAATGATTTTAAATAAAAAGCTTTGTATTTTAATTAGTTCTCATTTGTATTTTAAAATTAGAAGTATAAATATAATATTATAAATATTGTTGGTGAGTTAGTTATTTATTAAATACAAGTTTTAAAATTAAAAATACAAAGATAATGTTATAAATTTTAATAAAAAATTTAATTTATTTGAGAAAAAATGTAAATCTATCTATGTTTACAATAAAAAATAATATTTATAAACTTCAATAGTTAAAAAATAAATTATAAATTATTTTCATTACGACGATTTAAAAAGTAATTAGATTTAAGTAATGAGGGCAACTAGATTAAAGTAATGAGGGCAACGAGGGTGATGAACAAAATGCATATATCAGTAGTGATAATTGTTAATTGTAATCGAATATTTATGATTCATTAGCTAAATTAATTGAGTTAAATTTTATATTTATTTTTTTATTTTACATATTTATATGAATTTAAATTTGAAATTTTTTAATATTTATTTTTGTCTCTAAATTAATGATTATATAAATAATTTTTTAGTTTCTATTCAATTAACTAAAATAAAAGCTTAATTATCAAAATTTTATTTACATATATTTATATTAAATAAATATAAAAATTTGCGTTCAAATTTTAATTTATATAATTTATATTTTTATATATTTTATTATTATTATTATTATTATTATTATTATTATTATTATTATTATTATTATTATTATTATTATTATTATTTTATTTGCATTTAAATTTTTTTTATTATTATTTTTAATCAGCAACAGAATTAGCGGTGGAACAATCCAGTCGCTGATCAACGATGTAATACCCCGAGAGTCCAAGATCAAGTCCAAAAAGGGACTCTATAGAAGATAGTATATATATCGAGAATAGTAAGAAATGAAACAACACCAACTGCATACATTTTGGGTTGAATGTAAGTAAAGAACTCTTGGATTAAGCGTACTTCAGTTGGGGAAACTTAAGGATGGGTGACTCCTGGGAACTTCGCATAGGCCCTATTTGGGTAAGTTGTTTCAGTTCTTTCTATCACTTGATGCGGGATGTTACAGGTGGTATCAAGCCGATCCTTGGAGAAAACGGTTCGATGAGGGCGAGGAGTGGTGCCGGGGTGCGAGGACCTGAACAAGGAGCGGCTCCTGGAAGGTTTCTAGGATAACAGCCCCCAAAGAGGAGAAGATTTGGGACCAGTTGTAAGGTTACATGACGAGGACGTCATGTGCTTAAGGGGGGGAGAATGTAATGCCCCAAGAGGCCAATTTCAGGTCCAAGAAAAGACTGTAGAGAAGCTAGTATATATATCGAGAATAGTATGGAAGGAAACAACACCAACTAGATACCTTTTAGGCTGAATATAGGCAAAGAACTCCTGGGTTAAGTATGTTTGAGTTAGGGAAGCTTAAGGATGGGTGACCCCTTGGGAAGTTCGCATAGGCCCATCAACGTAAATTGTTTCGGTCCTTCCTATTGCTTGATGTGGGATGTTACAAATGACAGAAAAATTACTCGTCGCTGAAACCATCCGTCGCTAAATTCCATTGCTAAAATTTAGCAATGCCAATTTTAGCGACAGATGGAATTTGTCCGTCGCTAAATAATTTAGCGACATAATTTTTAGTTTTAGTGTCAGATTTTTTTATCACTAAAAGATGAATTTTTTGTAGTGATATATCATATTAAATAATGAACGTAATGAGCAAAACAAAGTCAAACCATGATACCTTTCAACAACAACTTCATGAAGACACAACAATTAATCAAGGTCCCACTTACAACAACTACATGTCCTTGCAGTATTGTCAACTATCCCATTAGCTCTCTTGACATGTTTCAAGAGGTAATTATTTCCATGTATTATAGGAACTATGCAACATCCTCGGTCTAATGTTTTACTATGGGAAAGGTTGATGTGTGCCGCTATAATAGAGGTAACATTAGTTTCGAGTCTGGCAGTAGCAACACGCCTATCGCTAAACCATTTCTCAAGTATGTCTCAAAAATTCATGTGCACTTGTTATAGACAATCAACGTGCTTTCATCATGCATTTATTGAGACTCGGTAATATTAGTGGTCATCATGGAATATCTTCTTCTCGAACAATATTCATGTGACCACTTTTTCAGTCTTGCTTCCACCAATGTCAGATGCGTTTGAGGATGTATCAACTAAATTTATGCCAAGTATGTAGTTGTATGTTGCATGATAGAATTCATCCATCACATCCTTTCACTATCTACGTCTCTTCAGGTTTTGCTTAACATGAAAGAAACAAAACACATGTTGAATAAAAGGGAAGACACGGCTTATCATGTTCGCAATGCTTTGGTGACAATCGAATACTTTGACCAAATCCCCCCGCACGCCGATAGCCTCTCTCAATTTCGTCAAAAACCAAAATCATGATCTATTAGACTCACCATCTCTAAATCCAAAAGTGATGGGATAAATAATCTCCTCCCCATCTTTATAACTGGTAATAAAAATCACCCCTTTGTATTCACCTTTCAAATGGGTGGCATGAATGACAACAAGTGGTCTTATGTAAGACCAAAAACCTTAAAGAGAAGCTCCAATCATAAAAATAAATTTAAGAAATGATTGTTTTCATGCATCTCTATTGTCATGATACTACCGAGATTTGTTTCTTTTAACATGTGAAAATATGATGGTAGCTGTTGAAATGACTTATTCGCATTGTTATAAGCGAGTCTCTTTGCATATTGTAAAGACCTCCAAGTTTTAGTGTACATGATTTTCACACCATGTTGTTTAAGCAGCTCCCCATTAGCATTTCAGGTGTATATTCATCACTCGCCACTCTTTCTGAGAACAAACTTCCGATGACAATAGTCGTTACACTCTGAAAATGTGAATCAAAGACATTCGGAGTGCATGTGTGACCTGGCATAAACTTCACCCCATGCTAAAACGAACAGCCAGGTCTGCATCTTGCACGAAGCAGAAACTTACAGTTCACATCCTTGCAACTAATCTCAAATCTAATTGTGCACAAATGTCTGATTCGATAGTCCATCTTCACATTAACACAATAGTGTCTAAAAACCAAAATTAGTTCATGTTTACTTTTAAAGAGTGCTCCCTAGTAAAAAATATCACCCTAGTAGAGAGTCGACACTTTGAGTCGGGTTAACTCAATTACACAATTTTCTACACCAGGAATGATCTAGTTCCCTCGTAAAAGGTTATTCTCAAATTATGAACTTGAAAATCTTACTTCCAAGTACTCCAGACTTACTCCTTCATCATCACCACCACTATTACCACCATTATCATCTGTTTCATTATCACCATCATCATCCGTGTGTGGAGCGTTATTTGACAAACCAACCATTTCATATATACCAAAATCATCGTTCCATAGTGAACTACATGCGGATGCAAGTGGAATGGCAACACTTAAATCCTGATTACCACCATTATATGAAGGCAATTGGTTTCGCAGTTGAGTATGTAGGTTAGAAACTCCAGGATCTTTGCAAATTGTATCAACATACATCACTTTATAACTTGGTGGTTCCTGGAAGAAAGGGAATTAACTTCGGAGGAGGCACGCCATATATAGCCTCAAATGGTGAGGTTTTGGTGGTTGAATGCATGACGGTAGTGTAACTAAACTCAACCTAAGCAAGCCAATCAATCCATCTCCTTGGAGAGTCATGTGCAAAACAACATAGGTATTGTTCTAAAGTTCGGTTCACCACCTTAGTTTAGCCATCAAACTGAGGATGATAGCTTGAGTTCATACATAGTGTTATCCCTTGCAATTGGAACAAACTCTGCCAAAATGCACTTGTAAAAAATTTATCAACATCACTAACAATTGAATTGGCACTCCATGTAATCGGACCACATAATTCACAATTGCCTTAGCTACAATCATTGTCGAATAAGGATGTTTGAGGGGAATAAAATGAGTGTACTTACTCAACTGATCAACCACCACCAATAAAGACGTTATACCCTTACGAATGTGGCAACCCTTCAATAAAGTCCATGGAGACTTCAAGCCATATTCTCTTTGGTGAGGATAAGGATTAGGATTGAAGCAACCCTGCTAGTTTCAAACATTCAGACTTACACTTTTGACAAGTTGCACACTCCTTGATGAAGTTTTTCACTGATGTACTCATTCCCAGCCATACAAAGTTACTTTGAATTAGGTAAAGAGTCTTATGGAAACCAAAATGTCCACCAATGGGAGACCAATGATTGTCTTTTAATACTTCGAGAATTGAAGAAGAGTTTGGACTGAGTAATTGTTGAGCCAACTTGCTCATATTAATTAAGTTTTGATAATTAACAAAAAGAGTATTTTTCTTAAATATATTAATTGTAGTACCAAATTATTTTTTTATTAATTTATAAAATATTTTTTCATAGCATATGTATTACCAAAAATATTATTCCTTATTAAAAATATTTTTAAATATTTTTTAGATTAATTTATAAAATATTTTCATAGCATATGCATTATTAAAAATATTATTTTCTATCAAAAAAAAATTTAAATATATTTTAATATTAATTTATTAATTTTTTTTATATCATATGTATTATCAAAAATATTATTTTCTATTAAAATTATTTTTTAAATATATTTTAGATTAATTTTTATAATATTTTTATAGCATGTATAACTCAAAGAATATAACAAACTAGTTGCACCCCCCGTGTCTTGAACCCTAAACCTCTAGCAAGTTCCAAGCCTTCCTTTGCCAGCTAACCTACAAGCCATGTTGGGTATTTGAGTACACATATTAATTTTAAGTTAAACTTCTAAACTTTTTCTACTATAATGGTCAGATTTTTTATCATTGAAAAAGTGACTAAAATGCCTATAAATACCCCATAAACTCATTTTTTGAGTATTCAAGTGCTTCTATTGCATATCCAAAGCATCTGAAAGCTCTTAAACATTCTCAAGCAAAACATCTAAACAATTCGAGACTCTCAAAGTATTATTGCACATCCACTGAAGATCCTTGTAAGAGGAGAAAAGTTCTTCAAATCTTCTACGACAAATTCGAACTTCTCCATTTGAGATTACAAATTTATTTATTTATTTAAATATTATTGCCTTGTATAATTTATTCTTAATTCCTTATTTGTGTCCAAGTGTGGAAAAATTATTTTTAACATTTAAATTATCATTGTGAATTGTATAGGTTTCCTAGAACCATTAAAATTTAGGTGAATCTAGTTTCTAAGGTAAGTTAGAAAGAAAATTTTGGTGTAGTGGTTGCCTAGACCCTGTTGTAATCTAGGTGTGTATCTAGTTTTCAAGATGAGCTAGTGTGGAATCCTTGGTGATTTTGATTTAGTGGAACCCCAAGGGTGGTTAGATCTTGGGATAGTGGATTAGGTGTGTGTGGAAACACCGAACCACTATAAATTGTGTTGTGCCTCATATTATTTATTCTTGTTATATTTTATGGCTTGCATTAATTATTAATCTCAAATATAATTTATTATATTTATCAAATAAATATTCTTAAATAATTATTAATCAAGAATATTCATTAAAAGAGAAAAAAAAAATTTAACACTCAATTCACCCCCCTTATTGAGTGGCCATACCTTAAGAGACTAATAGTAATATCCTACCATGTTTGGTCCAAATTCCACCTCTCAACAAGTAGCCACGTTCTGGGGTTGGAGTAGAATTCAGCTTGTAATAAAAATGATCAGATTGCACCTATTACTAAACAGTGGTCCACCAATTGGCCTTCGGCATTGAAATTGCTTAACACTAGAATTCTGTTATGCGTGGCACTGCATTCACACCTTGATTTTCTCCCCTTTTCTTATACTGTATTTCATAATCATATCCCAATATTTTTGGCAACCAATGAATTTGTGTAGGTGTAGAAATCCTTTGCTCAAGCAAGTATTTTAAACTTCTCTGATCTATCCGTACAATGAAAGGCCTTCCCAACATATAAGGTCTCCACTTCCTAATAGCCTTAACAATGGCTAACATTTCTTTATCATAAGAGGATAAAATTAGGGCAATACCTTTAAGAGCCTCACTAAAAAAGGCGATGGGATGATTTTGTTGAGAAGGGATGGCCCCAATACTGATTCCTCAGGCATCACACTCCACCATAAATGATTGAGTAAAATTAGGTAGGCGTAATATGGGAGGGGAGATTAGCGTATACTTCAACTTCTAAAAGGCTACCTCCAATTCTTGGTTCCAATGGAACCCTTCTTTGGTTGTTAATCGAGTAAGCAGAGTTGCGATCCCTCTAAACCCATATAGAAACTTCCTATAGTATCTTGCGAGCCCTAAGAAGCCCCTAACTCCCTTTACAGTAAACAGCCTTGGCTAATTTTGGACTATTTCCACCTTAGTAGGATCCACAGCTACACTTTCAAAAGAGATGAGATGCCCCAAGTAAACCACCTGAAGGACTCCAAACCTACATTTTGAGTGCTTTGCTACCAAGTGATTGGATGATGGTGTAGGTGGTCCTCCCATGTCTTACTGTAAACTAGAATATCATAAAAAAAAATACAAATTTTCTCATCAAGTGAGGTCTAAATATGTCATTCATTAAATTCTAAAAAGTAGAGGGAGCATTTGTTAAACTGAATGGCATAACTATGAACTCATAATGGCTTTCATGGGTCCTAAATGCAGTCTTGTGAATATCTTCCTCTTTCACCCTTATTTGATGGTATCCAGCGTGAAGGTCAATCTTAGAAAAATACTTGGCTCCAAAGAGTTCATTTAGTAACTCATCTATTACCAGAATAGGGTATTTATCCTTAATAGTCACTCCGTTCAATGACCAATAATCAACACATAATCTCCACATTGAATCAGTCTTTTGAACTAGCAAAACAGGAGAAGATAATGGACTTGAGCTTGGCCGAATGACCCCGCTTCCAAGAATTCCCTTACCATTGTTTCAATCTCAGTCTTTTGGTAATGTGGATAGTGATATGGGCGTACGCTGATCGGCCCTTGGTTTTCTTTGAGGGGAATATGATGGTCATGCAAACTCGAAGGTGGTAACCCAGTAGGTGGTGCGAAACAAACATGATGGTCCTGCAAACTCGAAGGTGGTAACCCAATAGGTGGTGCGAAACAAACATAACCAAACATTTATTACAAATAGATCGTTTATCATCACACATTTGCCCACACACATGTTATCAAACATAATCAAACATTTATTACATGCAAAAGAAAATGTATAACTGTGACTTACAAGCCGTGGTTACCCAGAAAAATACCCAAGATGGGGGGTGAATTGAGTTTTTAAAAATTAATTAATAATTTTTAACTCTTTTAAAAACTCTTAAATTTGTTATTTCAATATGTGGTGATTGCAGTAAGATTAATAACAATAAAATCACACAACCACAAGGAACAAGAGAAATTTATAAAGGTTTGGCTTTAAAGAGCCTAATCCTCTCTCTCAAGACTTAGCTTAAGGCTCTCAAGATTTAACTTAACGTTCCACTAAGGAGAATCAACATTACCTTTTAATTAGAGCTAAAACCAACATACAATCCCTTGCCTAAGCAAGAACCACTAGTATACTACTAGCAATTATTATCCCCTCACACAACAAGTGAATAAAGTAATCCCCTCACACAATAAATGAGTAAAAATAACAAACTTACAACCAGAGGCAATTACAAACAAGTCACCAACGGTTGAGAATTTCACTAGCCAGCACACCTCCAGCACTTCGATTCTTCTCACTCTTGTCACTTCAAACCTTCTCACTCTTGTTTGAATGCTCTATCAAGTTTGTTCTCCTTTGAGCCTTCATACTTACCCTATATATGTACATCTTCCAAACACACTAGCCATTCAAGAAATGGTTAGTAGGAAATTTGAAATTCAAAACATGTTTAGGCTTTCTCAAAAAATAAAAAAATATGTATCACCTTTAATTCAAAATAAATTTACTTTTTGCATTAGAAATCAAGATTTGAAAATTCACATATGAGCTTTTGAGACATAGATAATTATAACAAGAAAATATGTCTAAAAACAAATCTCCTTTAACTTAAAATAAATTTACTTTTTTGCATGAGTAAAAGAAAACATGTGTAAGAACAATTCTCTTTTAATTCAAGATTTGAAAATTCAAATATAAGTTTTTGAAACATAAATAATTAAAACAAGAAAACATGTCTAAAAGCAATTCTCCTTTAATTCAAAATAAATTTACTTTTTGCATGAGTAAGAGAAAACATGTCTCAAAATAATTCTCCTTTAATTCAAAATAAATTTATTTTATGCATGAGTAAGAAATGCATTTATCAAGATATGAAAATTTAAACATAAACTTTTGAGACATAAATGATCAAAATAAGAAAATGTATCTAAAGACAATCCACCTTTAATTCAAAATAAATTTACTCTTTATACCCACTTTTAATTCAAAATAAATTTACATTTTTCATGAATAAAATATATATTTATATCATAAAAATATTTTTTATCATCAAAATCATATTTACTTACCCTTGAGCTTAACAATCTCCCCCTTTTTGTTATCATCAAAATCATATTTACTTACTCTTGAATTTAACAATCTCCCCATTTTTTATGATGACAAAAATTTAATATTTTATCATATATAAACATAACTCCCCCTAAGGATATGCTCCCCCTAAATTTATGCAAAAAAAATTGATAAAATAGTTGACTAATAAGACAGACAAATATGGGAATACATAAGATCAAGACAATAAATAAAACATTAGGTCATTTCTCCCTATTTTTGTCATAAATCAAAAAGGTATTGTGAGTTGAGAGAATAAAGATATATAAACAATACAGCCCATGAGAAAAATATATTAAGCATAATCCAGAATATGATGGATAATGAATAAAGAGTGTTGAAAATATAGATGCAATGTTAAGTACTAAGAATAGTACGTCTACCTATCATAGAATTACACACTAACTATTCTAACCATAGATCCAAGATTACACAATATCAAAGAGAGTAATCATATAATATTCAAATAGTACAACATCATTACAAAATCTACAAAGTAATAATCTAATTCACCCATGTTGATAGTTTTGGATTTCACTGATGCTCAGTGCTGATGATGGTTCCAGAACACGACAGATCCAAGTTCATCCACATCACCTAAGAATGACCACTGGCTACTGCTTTCGATTGGGTAATGTTGCGAACTAACCTCTTGGAAACAAGGAAACAACACATTTTCTTCTGAGATGATTGGGTTTTCAAAATTTCGAATAGGGTTTGGATCATCCACAAAGAAAGATCCATTGTTAGAATATGGGTTTAAAGTAGTTTCTAGGTGAAACCAATTTTGAACATTGTGAGGGTTTTCATAAGAGTTTGTAAATACCAATTCCTCCAATAAAGCTAGATGAAATTGAAGATCGACGACTTACTATTGTAGGGCAAAAATGTAGGATACACAACCGTAAATAGGATCTCGAAGCCTATCTTGAGCATCATACAAGAGAGTAGCGACAGCCCCATAACGATCCCTAACTGGAAGCTGGGCTAGGAGCTTTGACGCATTAGTGGCACCAAAAACCTTATGAATAGCTACAAAATTAGTAGGTCCTTCTTCATGGAAAAAGAAATGGGAAAAGACGCATGATTGGGTACATTTTCTTCTTAATACTTTGCAAACACCGCACAGAGAACTGGGTCTTGACATGATCTTCTAGTTTTTTTTTTTTAAGACTAGTTAGATCTAGCCAGATCTGGGTATTGGGTAGATCTGGATAGATTTAGCTAGATTTGGGTATTGGGTAGATCTGACCAGATTTGGATAGATCTAGCTGGATGTTGGGGTTGGGTAGATCTTGGTAGATCTAGCTGGATCTGAGTAGATTGGGCTAGATAAACAGACGAACAAACATACGATTAGATGGACAAACAGATGGACAAACGGACAAACAGACGGACTGATAGATGGACCAACGGACTTCCAAATATGACCTTTGTCGTTCAGATTAGCATCTTATTCAACTAGATCTGATATTATTGTTCAGATTGTATATCTGAGTAACCACGAAAGAATCAGACAAATCGCTCTAGGTGAATCAAACCTACCTCGAAAAACTAGATAGGTGCTGATTTAAACTTACTTCAAAGACCAGAATGAAACTTTGGAGAAATCCACCGAATATAAGACGTGAAATGGTAGCTACTAAAGCATAAACTGCTCATTTTTATTTCCCCGTGAGAATAGCATGATGAACCTGAGTTACGGTAACTTCGGATGAAAGAGGAAGATCATAGAGGGAAAGCAAATAGATGTCCAATCAAGATACTAAGAAAGAAAATAAACAAACAAAAGGCATTGAAAATAGAAACTCACTGTGGATCTGATCGGCGGGACGACAGAGAGGCGTTTAAAATACGGTGAACCACTGAGCCAGAAGAGGGAGATCAAAGATGGAACAACACGGGAAGAATAGAGGTGATGATGGTGGCGACAATTGACAAAAACAATGCTGATAACGAGAGAGGGAAAGGAAGAGTGAGAGAGAGGGGGGTATTTGGGTGAAATGAGAGTGAGAGAACAACGGCGATAACCGGCAGGCTGATACCAGAGAAAATAGAGAGATTTGAGGGAGAGGAGTGCCGAGGCACAAACAGGATAAGGGTTCGACCTTATTTGGGTCAGGCCTTTATTTTTTTATTTTTTTATTATTATTATATACTTTAAGAACAAAAACGAAATTTGCACAAGAAATTTTTCTATTTCAATATTCTAAGCTACACAAAGGAATTCATTATCTCTAATTCATTTCTAATTTATTCTTGAAAATTCATTGTTTTCCAAATATAGAAAAATCTTTTGGTTTTGGAACAATTTCCAATCTTCATATTTCTTGCACAACATTGATCCAAAATTCATCTTCTAAGGCTTGATCCATGCAAGTTGGCTCAATCATTAGATATGAGGTCACCTTGAATTGCTTCTCCAATTATTTTAATCCATAGGATGATTATAAATTTGTATTCTTAGGAAGCTCGACAACTAGATCAAAATTTTCTTGATTAGGTTTGGATTTGCATAACCTAATATATCTTTTATGCCACAAAAGGAATATCATCATTCTTTACTATTAGGCATTGTTTCTAGAAGGTTACGTACCTTCTTTCTTTGGGAGTGAGATCTATAGATCTCTCCCACTAGTCATATACGATGAGCATCCACTATCCATATACAATTTGCTTCACATTGTGGTCCTCACGTTCATTTACATATTTGATGAGATCATGTTTTAGGTTTGGATACCCATCTATAAACGGTTCCCTTGAATCTTTCTTCATTGGGAGCAAATGATTTAATTATTCTTGATGTATGTGGATGAGGAACAACATTTAAAATTTTATGATCTAACTCATTTATTATTTGTATTACCCCTTTGGGTATCCACATTTGTACTATGTTATTTCTCTCAGGTTGGGGTCTTTATCTAGGTTGTTTCCATTTTCTCTTAGGTGCTTTGTACCTTTGTTTGAGTTTTGAATTTTTCTTTGAAATTAACATGGCCAAACTTTTCTCTATTGCATTCTTTTTTAATGTGAGCTTGGCGTTTTGAGATTTTAAAACCAATATTTCTTTCTCCAAGATGGGGAATTTTTCAACCACTTTATCATCTATTTTTGCTTCATTTTTCTTTTCAAGCTTTCCTTCTAAGACTTCATTTTCTTCTTTGAGTTCTAGAATCTTTCCTTTAAGATCTCTACTTCATTTTTCAAAGACTCATTCTCATCATCAAGATCTTCTTTTTCCTTAGCAAATAATTTATTTGCATTCTTAAACTCCTTCTTAAGATACTTAAATTTAACAAATAACTCCTTAAATGACTCTTGGAGTTCATCAACTCCTACATTATCTTCTTGTCCATCCTCAAAGGCCATGAAACATACCATTGCCTTTTCTTTTTAGGATTGGGAAGATTCACTTGATTCACTTCCATCTCATGCATTGAAAACATGCCTTTTGGATATTTTAAATGTTTCTTCTTCTTATATTTATTTTCTTCCTCTTTCTTTGGACATTCATTTTTATAATACCCAACTTCTTGACAATTATAGCAAGTAGGAAGCGATTTCTTGCTATCCTTACCTTGCTTTTTCATTAAACTATTTACAGTATTTTCTAAGGAAATTACATCTTTATCATGTTCACTAGAAGACTCACTTTCACTTTTAGTTGAAAATTTAGCTTTTAAAGCTATATTTTTCATCTTCTTTATGAGTTCTTTCATTTGATTAAGAACTAACTCATGGGTTAAGAGATTCCCAATCGGTTCTTTCTTTTGATTAAGAACTAATTCAAAATAAATTTACTTTTTGTATGAGTAAGAGAAAATATGTCTAAAAATAATTCTCCTTTAATTCAATATTTGAAAATTCAAATATAAATTTTTTAAACATAAATAATTAAAACAAGAAAACATGTCTAAAAGCAATTCTTCTTTAATTCAAAATAAATTTACTTTTTGCATGAGTAAGAAAAAACATGTCTCAAATAAAAAAAAATAGAAAACATGTCTCAAAATAAATTTACTTTATACATAAGTAAGAAATGCATTTATCAAGATATGAAAATTTAAACATAAACTTTTGAAACATAAATTATCAAAACAAGGAAACATGTCTAAAGATAATCCACCTTTAATTCAAAATAAATTTACTCTTTGTACCTGCTTTTAATTCAAAATAAATTTATATTTTTCATAAATAAAAATATATCTATATCATAAAAATATTTTTTTTATCATCAAAATCATATTTACTTACCCTTGAGCTTAACACTGTGGAATTGAAACAACATTTTGAATCACATTCAGTAATATGTAAACAGTCATACAAAACCAGTACATGCCCAGAAGGTAAAGATACAAAAGTAGTTCCTATGGCTAATGCAGCAACGCTTACTCCATTACCAACACGTAAAACCACTTCGCGCTTTCCAAGCGCCCTACTTTGATTGAGATCTTGTGCAGACAAACAAATATGAGAAGTAGAGCCAGAATTCACAATCTATGAAGCAAGGCATCGACCAATCAAAAGATCAATCTCAATAACATACATGGAAGGAAAAATACCTTGATTCCAGACCCTTTCCCTTAAAGCTGCTCAAATAGTCTAGGCAGTTCCTCTTCCAGTGTCCCTTCTGTCCGCAAAAGTAACAGTTACCCTTGCCCTGAACCTCCTTACCCTTTATTACTACTGAACTTCCACCCCTGTTACCCTGGAGAATATTTCTCTTCCTCTTCCTAGATTTAGGTTTCTTCTGGGAAGAAAATGAGGCAACAACAAGAACTTTTTTTCTACCTTTTCCTTTCATTTTTGATTGGGCGGTTATTAACATATTTAATAACTCAATGAGAGAACACTCATCTTATTCATATAGAAATAAGTAACAAAGAAATAGAAAAAATTCAACAACGATTGTAGGACAAGATCAGTCCAGAGATGAGTGTTCGTTGGGAATTCCAAGGCATCAGGCTAACCAATCATATTTATCAAGCTGATGACATGGTCTCCAACATCTAAACCCTCAAACATCCATGCCTGAAACAGCTTCTTCGATATCTCACACCTAGCTATTTGACTATGCTCGCCAAAGAGGTCCTTGAGATGTTGTATCATGCTCGCAGCACTCATGAAGTGCTCAACCTCAAGCTGCAAATCGTTGGACATTGATACGAGCACTACAAGAATTTTTACTTCTTGTGAAAAATTAATTTCTCACAATAACTATGAAAATTGTCACAACATACTTATTGGGACGAAATTAGTTTGTCACAGATTAGTCATAACAAGCTTGTCTTAATAAGTAAATTGTGACAAAATTGAATTTTGTCACAATATCATCAGTTTTATTGTGACAAAGAGTATTTTGTCACTTAAATTAGTTTGTTATGAAAAATTATTTTGTTATAAAATAAAATATTTTTGTCACAATAGATATTATTTAGTGACAATAAATCTAAACTTTAAATACAAATCATATGTTTTATTTTTCTAGTGTTTCTTTTATAATTTATTAATATTTTATTAGATATCTAATTAATATTGGGGCTAAAAATTTATGACAAGATATTATAATAAAATATTTTTGTCACTACATGTCTTTATTTTTTTATTATGACAAAATATTTTAAATTTTTTTTTTGTCACCAGATTATTATTTTTATGCCTAATATGATGTATTTTTATGAAAAATTAAATTTAATAAAATTATTTTTGTCATTAAAATTATTTTTGTCACAAAAAATTAAATTTCTTGCAACGTACATATTTTTGTCATATGTTTTTTTATAATACTATGTTGTGACAAACTATTTTTGTTATAAAAATTATTACTTATTGTGACAAAATTATTTTGTCATATTATATAAGTTGAATTGGCGCCAACTTGATGTGATAATTTTGTGACAAAAATTATTTTATCATTATAAATTATTTACATCACTATATAATGACAAAATATTACGTCAAAATATTGTTTGTCACAACTTTACTTACTTTTTGAATTTTGCATGAAAAAAATCGATTTTGTCACAAAAAAGATATTTTTCGTGACAAAATTTAATTCATCACAATTATTTTTGTCACAATATCCTAAATTTCTTGTAGTGGAAAATATAGTTATGGGCTCTCATGTCATGTTTTTTCAAAATTTCCCAAATGATAATCTCCTCCTCAATCGCAATCAGAGGAATTTCAATAGGTGGTATATAGGACAAAGTTTTATCTATCTTTTCCATATTAAGTACAATTTTTAGATTTTGAAACCAGTCAAAAAAATTAACGCCAATTAGCCTATTGATTTCTAGAATACGAGTTGACGGATTTAAACTTGCCATTTTATTTGTAAAAAAAAAAAGATATATTAGATTATATCTTTGTAAAACTCTATTTTATTAAGGATTTTTTATTAAATGAATACTCCCACTAAATTTTTTGAATCCTGTACTTCACAGGCAGAAAACGTGATCCTTATATAGAATTCAATAACGGGTGATCGAATTCTTTTTTATAAGAATGCCCCTCACATTTTAGTTACTTGAAGTAGTCTCATAATTGAGTATGCAACACTTGCTACCACATCATATGTGGAGCTCGACGTTTGCCTTTTAACCCATTATAAACCTTACACTTACAATTTTTTAGCCTAATAGACTAGTTAGATCCTACACATTGTCTAGCTAAGTGCAATGAGTTGAACATCACCCTCCCTCACATTTAAGTTACTTGGTTAGGTGAAACCTATTGAATACCACCCCATCTCATGGTTAATAAGAGAAATCAAACAATCTTTCATGAAATGCACCCTCACATTTTTAATTTTTGGATACACCCAATCAAACTAATGAACCCCTACGACAGTAGAAAACCACAATAAATCAAATTTACAGTTTAGATCTAATATTAATTTTATGGGAAGATTTTTGGACTTCTTATTTTAAGGTCTCATCAGATTCCTTTATTCATTTCATCACACAACTATTGCATAATAAAATAAATAATAAATTAACCAGGATGACCATGGGCTTGCACATAGAATAAACCCGATCGAGTCTCTTGGGTTTAAACCATGCCACACATCAACTCTTTGATGGACTACTACTTCACTGCTTCTACTGTAATCAACTCTTTGACGTCGTTTTTAATTTACAACTTTTGTAAAATAAAGACTAAAAGAAGCTACTTGAGGCTTATACCTCAATGCATATCTAAATGAAATAATTATTATATATTTGAATTAAATCAAATGAAACCCTATAACATTCATTCATTCATACATATCAAGCCTATGCTCATCTTGAACATACATCCGTTTCCACTATTTCAAAAAATTTTGAAAAACATTTATCCTGCATATGTCAAATAATACAATCTGATACCCAAACATGCATATATAAATCCCCGTATTAATATCCAATGTGAATTATTGCATAACCATAAAAACGAAGCAATTAGAACATGTTGTTTGGCTGTCGGAACTGGCATGTTGATTAAATGCAATATTTGACACATACATCTGCGTATATGCATTAAATACCAAGCTGAAGCATTGATAACACTAAAGGGAATCACTACTACGGCGGTATAAGCAAAAATAAAATTTTTACCGTGTATCAGATACACACAACGAAATATAATATCACGTCATACATAGCTTAGGTATTTAAGCAACACGCATATTCAACAATTGAATACATAAATAAATGCATACTTGTTGTCTGATGTAAGGTTGGGGTATATAAACTATTTCTATATTGAGACTATGTCCACCTTACGTTGTGGTGGTATTAGTCTGTCCACACCTAGTATGCAGTAAGGTACCGTTCTGATCACCTCTTCCCCTGCTAGACACAGAGGATCTATATATCACCGGTGCCTGTGTCTCAAAACTATACGCGTAACAATTACACATATAATTTCTATGATTTTTAGAGTAAGCAAAAAGAAGAAGAAGAAGAAGAGAGCAGCATTGAAAGAGAGGAAAGAGAAAAGGCAAAGGCCTTGCCTCAATCCTTTTATCCAATCTTCCCCCCTCACTTAATTTTCTCTTCTCCAAATCCAATTCAATTTGGATGCTGCCACCACCCCCACCTCAATTATGCATGTAATAATTCAATATATTGTGTGAGACCCCCTTCCCGGATACCCCGGCCAAGCCGAAGAACTCGGGCGAGGGCCCGCACGAAAGGAAAAGAAAATGAAAAATATAAAACCACCCTGACCTGCCATGCATGCTCAACTAGGATCACCTGAACTCATGCAGAAGAAATAACAGTGGAAGTAATACTCACACATCCTAAGCATGCATAATAAGATAATCGGTCACAGGGTTACATGGTATATACATATACAAGACCGTGCCAAGCACTCAAGTGCTAACATCTATGGCACAAAATCACAAGATACACCAAACCAAGATCTATTAGGACTGCCCTGTACACCACCTATGGGGATACCTCAAGGATTGTTAGCCTCGTCCCCATACTTAGCCTTGCGTGGAATGAAGAGAAGCAAGAGTAAGTCATGAGACTCAGCAAGCATATAAGAAATGAAAGGCTGATAAGAGTATGGAAGCTAAAGATAAATCCACACCCCACGTGCTATACCCATGCAAAGCATGACAACCAACCATACATCACATGCCCATGAATCACATGACAGATAAACAAAATGCCGCATAATAAAATATGCACATACTGGTCCTTGGGGCCCACATAAGACACACGGCACCTAAGTCCCTATCACAAACCTGTCACTGCCCTGAAAGGTAATGTATAAGTAACATCCCGAGCCGAAGCTCCCTCGGGCCTACACCACTGGAACCCAAGAACCGGTACGCTAATAAGGTCCGTAAACCCGGCATGGCATAACCATCCGTAAAATCCAACATGCAAATCCGCGTCTATAAACCCAATAATCCAGCACGCAAACCCGTGTCTGTAAACCCAATAATCCAGCACACTAATCCGCGTTTGTAAACCCATCACAACACACACACACACACGGCGCCAGTAACCATGAAATGCACAAATATAATGTAGTGGCATAATTAGCATAAACGATGATACATAGCCCCTATAAGCCATGCATCAAGCCCTACTCACCCATATAGGAAATCACATACAATGCAGTGCTCATGTCATGCAGAGGCATAATAAGCACGAACGATGATACATAGCCCCCATAAGCCATGCATCATGCCCTGCTCGCCCTGAAAGGAAGACAAATATACAACAATATGCCCATGGCCAAGCACACCAGTCACATGAAACCCCCATATGCATATCCCAAGCCCATGCATGCATATGAACTGACAAGATACTGGAAATAAGAGAAACACATGCAACTATTCTTGGCCACAACAACCTCTAACAAGAACCTACCCACAGGTTCCTAACTTCATTCCAACAACAAAACAGAAGGAAGAACCAAACCCTTCAAAGCTCACAAGGAAAGACCCACCATCTGGCAAGGATCAAACCAAGATGGAGAAACTAACCATAAACAGGCCTAATATCCTCGAATGAAAGCATCCCCAACTCAACAGAGTAAATCCTCAAACAAAAAGATTATGTGAGAAGTCCGACTTATAACAACCAGTAAATCACATACGGTAAGAAAATAAGTCACGCCTATAATCCTCCAATAAAGAACCTAAAGTCCTCAAAATAAACATCTAAAATCTCATAGAAAGGAAAATTGAGAAACTAGCAATAGACAAGCTTATAATAAAAACCATCAATGACTCACAGTGAGTAAATCCTCACATACAACCACAATGACAAGCTTACAGTGTTCCTCAATAAATTCTCATATACAAACTTATCTAAAGACTCCAATTGTTACCTCTAAATCAACACACGATAAGGAAATAACAGTAAGGAAAACCTCCAATGCAACTCCATAGTAAGGAAAATAAACCATTATCAAGAATAAACTCGCCATCTCAAACAGACCCAGCCAACATGGAGAACGCTAGCAATCGTCAAGCCTGAAATCCCTATATGAAACCTCCAGTTCAACACCCAGCCAATCAACATTGGAATAAGGACGTAACAATAAGGAAATAACCGACCGACAATAAGGAAGATAAACCAAATCTGAGAATGGAAGCATCTATCACATGCTATCATCTGGCATTAGAGAGGTATGAAGGATAGCTAATGGAAATAAAGATAAGAGAGGGTGGAATACTTGCCTTGACAATTTCTAAGATGCCTCGATTCGCGTGCCCGACCTCGATTCGCGTTTATGACCTCGATTCGCGTGCAAATCACTTCACCTAAATCATCAAAGCACCCGATTCATCATTTTATTCCAATAAACCTCAAAACCTATTTTTCCATAATTTCCTTACATTATTCTATATTTTTCTCTCATTTTCCTCATAAATATTCTAAAATAAATATCTACTTAAATATTCCACAAAATATTTATCCATGGAAATTCATCAAATATATTTCTAAGAATATTAAAAATTCTAAAACTTACCTAGGCTTATCTTTCCAAGCCTCCTTGAAGCACGCACATTGACCTCGAAAAACGTGCTCGAACCATTTTTCTTGCCAAAGATTCCAGAATATTAATACAACACCATTTCCTATTTTTTGGGATTCTTAGAGAGCTTCCTCATATTTATTTTCCAATTTTCCCATTTTTCTTTCCATTCTTTCTTTTTCTTTTCTTTTTCCTTTTCTTTTATTTTCTTATTCTCTTCACTGTTCATCTTCTTCAACCTTTCTTCCTGCAACTGCCGCAACCTGCAACGCACAAACTAGCCTTGCGCACAGCCCAGCCACCGCCTCGGCCATCCTCGACGTCGCTGGTCGCCGCCAAACCGACCCCAACGCGAGCCTCCGCGCAACCAGCCTCCATCGCGGCTTGCTGTTCGCCCAGCCGTTGCTGCGCCTTGCCACAACCGCAACCAGCTCGTGCAACTCTTCGAGCAGCCCGCGCACCAGCTACCAGCTTCCTCACGCGACCCCGACCAGCCCGAAACCAGCCTTCCCGCGAGCACGCACAGCAGCTCGGCTGCCCGCCTCGCGCATAGCAGCAAAGCTGCTGGTTCTTCCTTCCATGGCCGCACGGACCAGCCGCCACCCGCTTGCTTCGCCGGCCATCTCCTTGGTCGCAGCTCAACGAACCAGCTCTGCCCGCTGCCTCCACTCGCTCGCTTGGAGCTCACTGCCATGGCCGCACAAGGCAGCTTCTTAAGGCCACTGCTTCGCTGCTTCCAGCCGTTTCTCTCCCTCACACAAACTCTCTTCCTTTCGGCCCCTCTCACTCTCGATCTCTTCCTCTCGCTCTCGGCTTTTCTCTGCTTCGGCCAGCTCACACGAGCTCGCTGCCATGGCCGAGCTTACTGCAATGGCCGATTCGGCCATCTTTCTTCTTCTCTCCTTCGATCTCTCTCTCTCTCTCTCTCTCTCTCTCTCTCCATATAGGCGAGCCAACGACGCTTCTCCACTGCCCCGACAGCCTTGGCCACCAGCCACGACATTCTCCTCAATCTCTCTGCTCACGCCCTCTAATGAAGAACCCACTTAATCGAGCTTCAGAAAGCTCCCACGCCCACTGCGCATGCACATATAATACCTATATATATATATTTTATACAAATATAATTATAGGATAATTTACATATAATCCCCATTTTCCACCTAAATTACACTTAGGACTTCCTTAAATTGCAATTACACCCTTTAATGACCAATTAATTTGCATTACAATGCTTTAAAACCAAAATTAATTACTTCGGGTTTACTCGATAAAATTAATTTCGCCACTGGGTCCTCACCGAGCCCTTAATTCATTCTGAAATCACTGAAGGGTTGGTCGTTATAAAGAAACACAGCCCCTTTAGCCTTCCGTTGACTTCCCGAAAGTCCTCTATGAATATTCGGTATTTCAACCTCAAATCACAGCTGTATTTTAGCTGTATTGAAAATCATTTCAATTAATTTTTCTTTTACTTCCATAAATCCTATCTCGGAACGCTCATTAAGATCATACCATTTTCTTTAGACAATTTCACTCTGGGACATTCCCTGTAGTCGATTCGGCGATTTATTTTGCTATCAAACCATTTTTGGTATTTTAAATTCATTTAAAATACGTTGCAACTTACCAAAAATATGGGGTGTTACATATTATGCACTATGCATTATTACCATGCAATGTGCACTATTTGCAATCCGCCACTACAATCAATAATTGATTTCACACTATGCACTATGCATTATTACTATACACCATTGGCAAGGGGGGCCAAGTGTCAACTTTTGACCAACCATTTCTAGAGACATATTGGACACACGATGTCGATATCAAACGCAATACTATATGGTGTGTGACTTTCTAGATTCATTACCCACTAACAATCAAATAACATCGAAACCCTTTTTGATATCCATTAACCCCTTGACCCATCATCGGAACTTCTCCAAATCCCGACAATGTTCCGAGAGTTGACGATTACCATGTGCTATAATCCTTCCATCACCTAATGTCCTAACTGAGCTAGAGTCATGGAGTAACAAACTCATAAACTCAGTAAACATGTGTCAAATCTCATTAATGTGACTAGATGACACCTCAGGAAACACCTTTCTTGACTTTCAATCTGCCCTGGGCAGGGATTGTTCCGTTACATCAATAGTAGATCACATAAGATGTTCACCCCATTAAATACCAATGAGGACGACGAATCCTATTCTCAACACTTGTCTCCATATACTAATAATATGGAACCAAATAAATTAGCGTTCCTATCTCCCGATTGGATGATTCGACTCATTAGCAAATCCCGCACACTAATACACAAAACAACCATGTTGATTTAAGTCTAAGAATCAACACACTATCGCAACCTGATGACTTGACCATTATCCAACATGCCATGTTGTTAGTCATTGGCGTTACATTCGGCTGATTGTTCCCCAACGACCACCCGCAAATCTACTAACGACATCTCATGTCATATGGTGCGTGACACACCATCCTCCCATCAGTATTCCCATACCAAACGAGATAGTAACCTCTGTGCTAGTTCATACTCGATTAATCGGAGTCCCTATTCAAAGAATCTAAGGATTATGAATAGTTTAAGAAGTTCTATTACTAGAGAATCTTGTCACACAGCCTCAACACTTTGAGAATAAGATTCTCACACAGAAGATCTATGGACTCATTCATTTAAATGATTAGAGAAAATATGAATGAAGAAAACATTGCCTTAATAAATTTATACAAAAATACAATTAATGCATTAAAATAAGTCTGTTAAATGTCATCTAAATCTAGCATTAGGACACACAACACTAACAAATACTTCCCCCCATCTATTAGTACCATCACCTTCTTGTTCTTTAACTTCCCTATAACCCGAATAGTTTAAGGATTAGTGGTCCCTAACATGGTGTGAAACGATATTTCCAATAGAGGCTCCGTCACCTTGGGTTTCGAATCGCCATATGTTCTATCTGGTTTTAGTCCAAGAGAATAATCCTCAATCATAAAGAGTTGGGGATGTTGGCATTTGTGTCCAAGTTGGTACTTCTCATCACAGTAATAGCATAATCCCTTCTTTTATTGTTCTCTATAATCCATTCTCTCGTCATTCTCTAGCTTCTTAACCCGTAATCCTTCGAATGGGAGGGTATTGGCGTTTATGGTAGATTTCTAGTTTGGTGGTGGTCCAAGGAGATAAGTAGTTGATGTTAGAGTATTTCTTGAAGTTGTGAAAAATGGTGAGGGTCGATAACTGCTCATGGTTTTCCTTTGGAGAAAATTCTTTTCTTCAATCAAACGTGCCACCCCAATAATATTAGCTAGAGTTTTGGGTTTCTTGACCTTCATGTCTAGTTGAATTTCATCCTTAAGCCCAACAATGAAGCATCCCATCAGATAATTTTTTGGAAGATCATCCACACAATGAGATAATCTTAAAGGCATCTTGGTATGTGTAACATCCCGCATCAAGCGATAGAAAGGACCAGATCAACTTACCATGATGGGCCTACTCGAACTTTCCAAGGGTCACCCATCCTTGAGCTACCCCAACTCAAGCACGCTTAAGCCACGAGTTCTTTATCCAAATTCAGTCCAAAAGGTATCCAGCTAATGTTGTTTCCTTCCTTACTATCATCAATATATATACTAATTTCCCTAGAGTTTCTTCTTAGACCTGACTTTGGGCTCTCGGGGTATTATATTCTCCCCCCTTGACCTTACAACTGGTCTCATATCTTCTCCCCTTTGGGGGCTACCATCCTAGAAGCCTGTCAAGAGTCGCTCCTTGTTCAGACCCTCACTCCCCGACGCCACTCCCCGCCCTCATCGGATCGTCTTCTCCAAGGGTCGACTCTAATACCACTTCTAACATCCTACATCGAGCAATAAAAAGGATCAGGTCAACTTATCTTGATAGGCCTACACAAACTTCTCAAGGGTCACCCATCCTTGAGCTACCCTAGCTCAAGCACGCTTAATCTAGGAGTTCTTTATCCATATTCAGCCCAAAAAGTATACAACTAATATTGTTTCCTTCCTTACTATCCTCAAGATATATACTAACTTCTCCAGAGTCCCTTCTTAAACCTGACCTTGGGCTCTTGGGGTATTACAGTATGTTTGAACCGTACCAATTTTCTTAAGTCTGGAGAGAGCTTCTGAAAGGTCCTCATAATCAATTGGACCAAATCGATGGAGTAATGCTTTGGTGAATTCTTCCCAAGTCAAAGGTCCTTTAAACTTGGTAAACCATCTATGCCACTGCAAGGCTATTCCTTCAAGGTGAAAAGAAGATAACTAGACCTGTTGATAAGCGGCAACCTCCTTGAATTCGAAATACTATTCTGCCTTGTATATCCACCCCATTGGATCCTCTCCTCCAAAATGTAGGGAAATTCAAATTGAGGTTGTGTTTGGGTTCGATCGTGTGAAGAACTAGAGGAATTTCGATTATGGGACATGGTTTTGGTTGTTGGACATTTCTCCGAGAGCAAATGGATTTACTTCCGGATGGGGTAAACGTGTGGATGGGTTAATACAAAGAGCTTAAAGTTCAGTCATAACGTTTTGAGGAGTAGTGTTCATTTGGTTGTAGTTATGGGTTAAAGTATCAAAACTTGACTCATGATGAGTGAGCATTTCTGACACTTCATTGCGGAATTTAGTGTTGCTTTTGTTGTGGGTCTCCATATTGGGAACCGGCTCTGATACCAATGATATGAACAGAGAGGAATGAGAGAAAAAAGAGAAGAGATTAGAGAGTTTCAGCTTATAATTTCCATAAGTTTTATTCCTCTTGTTGTAATGCCTCATAGTCACTACCAATGAGCAGTTGCAACAATCAAGGAAACTTGTTCCACAAAACAGGGAACAACTAAGTGGGGCTATTACACCAGCCAACTAACTGTAAGAAAATAGAAAATGGAATTCACTAACAATAAGCAATGTGAAAGATAGTAAATTTACACTTCTATCATTATATAAGCGATTTTGTTATGTTCCCTACGTGGAGCAACATAACATTTGTCTTACGCAAACAAATTGAGAGAAGGGTGTGGGCCCATTGGGGGGTGCTCCCCATGCTAGCATGTGCCCGAGGTGGATAACATATCATTCCTCTTTATGTAAGACAGTCAAATATAAATATAAAGAGAGAAAACTTTAAGTTGAAGAATCATTGTGTAATATCTGACCCAGTGGCGGATCCAGGGGGGTTGGCACGGGCTTTAGCCCGTGCCAGCCAGGGCCGGCCTTGGGCATAGGCTGCCTAGGCAGCAGCCTAGGGCCCATGCCCATTTTTAGCCAGCAGGAGGCCCATGCCCATTTTAATTTTCAGATTTTAAATTAATTAATAAAATAAAGTTAATTAAAAATAATAAATTTAAAAATAAAAGAGACATCAAGGGCCATGCCTATTTTAAACCATTATAAAATTTTAATTAATCTTAATCTCTCACCTTTCTTTTATCAATAATTAATCCCATGAATATCAATATAATTTTTAATTAATCTCAATTTCTCACATTCTTTTATTAATAATCAATTCCATTTCTATGCGTCCAGTAGTAGCACCCATCCCCTCACAACTATTCCATGCATTTTTAATTAATCTCAATCTCCCCCTTATATGATTGTATCACAACCATTTTCATGCATCTGGCAGTGGTTGCAACTCCATCGTCTTGCTCAGTTCCATTTCTTCTCAATTTTTTATCCATCCATTATCATTGCATCTACTATCAATTTACACAAGTGTAGATCCTCAATCCAATTGATTTCATAATTATGCATTCTTTTTTGTGATTCCATTTTCATCCTCATCATCCCGTTGTGTGATTTATCAGTTATGTCTTTTAATTTTTTTTATTAGCCCTTAAATTACTAATTAATTTTGTGTTTATATTTCAGTATTTGTGATCTCTCTCTTATTAGTGAATCTACACTAACGGATTGACGATTATGTCTATTGAAAAACATATGTTAGAACAAATTAATTATAATAGTTTAATTATTAATTTTTCATCTAAAACTACTAAAAAAATAAATTTAAAGTAAAATATTGTAAATTTTATATAATAATTTTTATATTTATATTAATTTTATTTTTAAATATAATCGTAAAGGGTCCCATAAAAAATTTAGCTTAGGGCCCCTATAATTTCAAGGCCGATTCTGGCGTGCCCCAATCAAAACATTATATATATATATATATATAATCTCTCAAATTGAAGCTCCGGCCCTCCCTTGGATTTCTTTGGATCCACCCCTGATGTGACCAAATCTTTCGAACGCTTGTTATTACAAGATAACTTTTGCAACAGTGGTATATGGCCGGTGGCAACTGCGAGAGATGAATGGTGGCTATTTTGAAGATAACCTGCATTATTCCTCGCTCCAGATGGCTGATTTTGTAGAGAGTAAGGTGCATAATAAGATAATAGTCGCTCCAGATGGCTGATTTTATAGAGAGAAAGGTGCATAATAAGATAATAGTATTGAAGCTTCGTCATTGTCTCCACAATAGGCCTTCAACTAGAAAGCTTTTGTTCTGTCCTGTTGAATTTTTTATTATTATTATTTTTAATTTTACATAGAAGTCTAAAATTCATGTAGCTAACCTCACATAGTGGGATAAAGGTTGGATATGTTGTTGTTTAATTAAAAATATGCCTGAACTTACCTTTTTGATCTGATCTTAGACTCCTTTTTTTTTTTTTGCAATTAGTTTCTATTACTTAATTATTATTTGCCATACTTAATCAGTAATATAGAAAATTTGTTACTTTGTTGATGCATGAAGTACAAACAAACAAAGTATCAAACAAACGAAAGGATCAACCTATTTAGGTTGGTTGGTTGCGTGGTTTTGTATGGGAGTGGGAATGGTGTCACGGGAAGGTTTGAGAATTTAGTGATGGAGGAGCTAGAAACCTGGAATACAGAGGATAGGAGAAACCTGGGTTCTAATCATCCGGCCAGTTCATGCCTAGATTCAATTACCAAACCATCATAAGATTTGGCAAAGCAATGGATGTATTAAATCATAGACATAAATGTTGGCCAGAAATAATCTATTATCGGCCCTCTAACAAGAGTATTAGTTACCTCGTTTTTGGTCAGGCTTTCTGTTGACGATTCTGCCTGTCCACATAGGAGTCCTACTGGTATCTCACAACTTACTGGCATTAGAAAGGAATCCTCCACAACCGGATCTATTATATTGAAGATGTTCCCTTCCATCCATAGTTTCCATGCCTGCAACAGCGCATACAATGTAAAGGCATGTAGAAGAGTTCCCAAGAAAGCATTGGTAACAAACTTTCATGTCCAAGAAGATTGAATTCATGATCCGGATGACGAAATCTGCTGTTCTCTCTGCCACTCACGATCTCCAGCACTAGAACTCTAAAGCTAAAGGCATCTGATTCAGTTGAAAACAGCCCTTTAAGAATAGTGCACTCTGAAGTCATATAACCACTGCATGGAATTGTCGAAGAAATGATGATCAATGGAATTGAACTAAAACAGCTGAATGTAAAATGTCTTTGGATACTAGTAACAAAGTTCCAACCATCCATCTTGTTTCTGCAGATGATTGATCTCTTGTAAAAGCTCTGGCCAGGCCAAAATATGAAAAAAATAAAATAAAATAAGACAGAATGTGCAGAAAGATACCATAAAACAAACATCAGCAATAGGTGACTTGATTAGAATGGGATCCATGGCATGGTAAAACGAAGAAAGTAGACAATGCGAGGAAGCTCATATACAACTAGCAAAAAAAAAAAAAGAGGAAGCTCGTATACAACAATAACTTATCAAGTCTTAATCTCACAAAGAAGTTGTTTGAACTTTGAAGAAGCTCTCAAAAGAAAGGAGAGCAAGTTCAAGAATTTTCTTCCTACAGATCAAAAATTCATACCGGTGCTTGCAGGGGATAAGAAATAGAGACTCAACTATGGTGTTCTTTCACGTGGAAACCCTATACATAGAAAGACAAGAAGGTTTGCTCTACAATCTCATCCAGCTCAAAATCATAATGCATTGAAGAAATTTCTAGTGTACAAACTAGTACAACTGTATAAAAAGTGTCAAAATAAGTTAATGTGACACTCTTATCTTCCAACCAACTCTGTCACTGTAACATCATTAACAGTATCACAAATTTGTTCACCCGACGGTGATTCAATCTTCAAGTAAATACTTTCCACACAAAAACCAGGTTCTTTGGGTACAGGTAGCTCTGCACTTTCATTACTCAGCATAAAAACCACAGATGACATTGATGGCCGGTCTTCTGTACGCTGCTGTACGCATAACAGTCCTACTTGAATGCACCTTATCACTTCATTTGCAGAAAATGATTCCCTCAATACTTCATCTAATAGTCCCAGGGGCCTATCTTCATTCCACAGTTTCCATGCCTGTAACAGTTGGAATTCAGTGTCTCATTAGTAATAACATTGGAATTTTAAATCTATAAATTTTAGACTAGAAAAAGGGCTGCAGCGCTTTATGCTTCTATACTTACATGCCCTATAAGGTTGAGGTCATGTCCAGGGTGATGAAATCCCCAGTTCTTCTTGCCATTTATTATCTCTAACACTAAGACACCAAAGCTGAAGACATCTGACTTCACCGAGAAGTAACCACTCATTGCATATTCAGGAGACATATAACCACTGCAAGCAAAGACAACATTTTAAGATTTCTAAGTGTGCAGACTATTTATAAAAGTAAATGTGTTTTATAACATATGATAAGATCACTTACTAAGTTCCCATAACTCTCTTTGTCATGCCCTCTGTCTGCTTTCCTCCAAAAATTCTTGCTATGCCAAAATCAGAAATTTTAGGGTCCATTTCATTGTCTAGTAAGATGTTACTTGCTTTGAGATCCCTATGAATGATTCTCAATCTTGAGTCTTCATGAAGATACAGTAGTCCCCGTGCAATTCCAGCAATAATGTTGAACCGCTTTTCCCAAGGTAGCAGTTTGCTTCTAGTTTCATCTGGGTACAACAGCAACAAATTCAAATAGTCAAATTACACGTCATTTTCTCGATGCCCCCATTGCACATGGGAAAACCATTTCTTTTCAAAATTTATGCATGAATACATTAAGGTTGGACAAACCAAATATGAAGTTGTCCAAACTTTTGTTAGGCAGGAACTCGTAAACTAACATCCTTTCTTCTCCTTCAGTGCAGCATCCCAGGAGTCTAACAAGGTTGCGGTGTTGAAGTTTGGAAATCATAATAACTTCATTTTTAAACTCCTGGAGGCCTTGACAAGAACTCTCCGAGAGTCTCTTCACAGCTATTTCTTGTCCACTGGCCAATTCACCCTACAAATAATAATGCAAAGCATGACAAAAAATTGAAGCAAGCATCTTCCTTGGTTGCACCTCTTCTTCTATATAATTCTTCACCTCAAAAGATTGTACAATTGTGAATTACCTTATATACAGGGCCAAAACCACCTTCTCCTATTTTATTTCCAGAAGAGAATATGTCAGTAGCAGCAAAAATGATGCTCAAATCAAAAACAGTTAACTCAAGGTCTTCATCATCTGGTTCTTCTTTAGAATCTTTTCTGGTTCTCTTCTCCTGCAGTGCTGTCATTTAGGAAATTATTAGACAACGAAAATTAAAAGTTCCACGTCCAACAAACTAGAAGTACCCTCACTACGACTGGCTCATTGCACTTCCATCTAATATTTACTCCTTAAATCATTAGTGACACAACAACAATACAAGAAGAAAATGTCTTTGATCAAGTACAATATACTAATCTGATACTAACTTAATAATGCAAGTATAATTCTTTGAAATTTCTTATCAAATTGAATAGTGCCAATGAAGCAGCCAAGAACTTCGAAAAACATATGACCTTGTGCTTTAAAACATAAATAAGCTTTTAATTCTATGCAAACCCGTACGAGGCAGAAAATTCTAAAAGGACAGCACATTCCCTTATCCATTTCTTTCACTATATAAGGCAGCCAGAGGTTCTAGAAAATAAGGGTTCGTTTGATAGCATTTAGTTGGAAAAGAAAACATTTTTCAACTTGCATGGAAAATAAAAATCACCCCCCACTAGATGGAATTTTCAATGGAAAATAGGCCAAAACATGCTTTAATGGTTGTACCATGAAATTCAATTCCATGAAAAATGTAGTGTGTCAAACAGCAAAAATGAAATTTAATTCCTCAGATGTGACATTTTCTATGGAATTTTCATACTATCAAACACACCCTAAAGTGAAACAGAATGAAGATTCATGGAATTGTGTTTCTATGTGCAATAACTGCAGCCAGGGGATTATTATGTCATGACTCTATGTCAAAAAGAGGGAACCATAAAGAGCTATTATAAAGTATTCTCTCTCATCAAAGTATCAAACTTAAGCGTTGGGTGGATGCAAGAGACACGATATGCTAGACCAAGCAACTGAAAAAAAAAAAAAAAAAGTAGAAATATTAGGGCTGTTTTACCTTGAATTGCCTTCCTCAACCGACAAATAGAAAAGGCAACCAGACAAGAGAGAATCATCCCACAAACTGTTGACAATATGATGATAAGTATTGTCAACATTAGATTTCTCTCCTTGGGATCAGCAATTAATTCTGGCCATACAAAAATAACAAAATAAGTCATTCCACTATATACATGAAAGTCTAGAATTCATGTAGCCGACCCCGCATAGTGGGATAAAGGCTGGATATATTGTTGTTGTTTAAGTCATTCCGCCATGTTTCCATGTGCTGCATTTTCACCCTGACTGAAGTATTCTTTCAATGATCTCTTGATTATATTGTCATACAACCAAAGACTTGGGTCTCAGGGAAGAATAAAAAAAAAAAAAACAAAGAAAGAAAAACTTGAAACCTGACTATTGGTCAAATATTACAGATATAGAAGTATGCAAGTGAAAAGACAGTCTCTAACAAGCTATTCGAGAAAAAACCACCCAGCTGATCTTAAAATATCAATAGACAATTGTCCAACTACGTTGAGTGGAAAAATCACACCAGTCCTTAGAGGAAAAGACCACAGGGCATGGTTCCACATGTGCAGTTCCAGCTGCTAGAAGACTATCACAGCGTCAGGCCGTAAGGTATCCCATTATAGTCATGCAACTGATATATCAAACTATTTAGAGATATGGGGTTAGATGTCTAATTAAATACTGCTGTGAGCTCAAGGTCTAAAACAGCAGCAAAAAACCCCCCAGCAAGCAATAGATTAGCACAATAAATGATGGTTACTCCAATTGCTTCTTAGGACACAAGAACAACGTGTAAGTTTCGTCCAATTTCTTCTTAGATCTGCCAGCGCTACACGTACGATCCACACCTCTTCTAAACAACTACCTACGAGCCACCAACACCGGGAACTCCACCAGCACTACCAAAATTCATATCCAACAAACCAAAGTGTGGAATATATGAAAATACAATAATTCCAGAAAAAAGAGAATTAGGAGACTTGGTAGCAACTGTAAAGTTGCTACTTTGTAATTGGAATGTCATAGATTTGATCGTGACCTCTCTGCGAAACAATGGTTAAAATTGCATACAAAATGACCCTACCCTCCCTGACTCTCACAAAGTTACGAGCCCCGTGCCCTGTAGACCCCCTTACAGAAATTCAACAAAGTAGTACTAGGCACAGCCAAAGAATCAAACAAATAGCCTAATGGTAAATAATCAAACACCACATGAAACCACAAATTCAGAAGTTCTAAGGAGCTAGAGTGCGATTTTAAAAACAATAAACCACCTTGCTCATCATCCCGACTAAGCCCTTTTCCATCTATCTTCCATCAACTAGATAGAGACCCTATTTCCTAGCTCCCCTCTATAACCTAGGATTCTTGGTCATAGGGATCTCAACTACCTAACACTATCATGCTCTCAGAAAGCATATTACAATCACATAGAAGACTATATTAATTATATACCTGTGACTCCGTGAGTACGGCGACCCACGGAAATTTCCTTCCCTCCCTCGGACCACCTACAAATCAGAATTTGAGAAGCCCTCCAGCTTCACCTTCCAGAAGGTCTCAGTGGTTACTTCTGGCAACGAAAAAGGTCACTTCTTGAAGCCCAGTCCTTAAGTCTGAGATCTGAATACTGAGACAACGGGTTGTGGGTGTTTGGGCACCGGGGGTGAGGAGTTTTCCGGCGAGCTTCCCAGAGAAAGGAGGGGAAGGGCAGGAATCAATGCGAAGAGTTGGCAAGGCTTTTAATTTAAAATTTTAGAAACAGAGACAGGGTGGGGGGAGGGGGTGTGAACAGTGCAATGCAGAAGTCAACATTAGTCTGCTTTGGTCAGTTTATTCACAAATGTTTCCGAACAACTCCTACCTGAACGACGATCCATTTCGTTTCGTAGGCGATGGGTTAGTGGCATTTGTCGGTGTTGGGAGAATTTTAAATCTTTCTTTACATATTTTAGTGCCATTTGAATTTGGTCACTATAAATGAGTATTATATCTCCAACCAATCATACAACAAAAGTCTTATAAACAGTCTCTATAGACGTAATTCGATACTTTTGTCCATTTTATTTAGAGTCTGATTCATCATGATTAAAGTGTTACTTTAAAATTGAAATAAAAGGCCATCAGATTTTTTTGATTAACCTCATTCATCGTATTTTGATATCAGTAATTGAAAACACTCATAATGAGACAATATCTAAAAAAAAAAAAAAATCTTATAAACATCACAATTCAAATCACACTCCAACGCGAACCTAAGTAGCATTTTCATCCAACTATGCTAATTGTTAGTGAATTGTTTACATTAGCTTAATACTAGTAGTATAGAATAAATCAAAACTGTATTTATCATCAAGCATTAGAAAATGAATGCCTATACTTGTCACACCTATATATATTCAGTCATTGGTTTTTTTTTACCATCTACTTTATACCTGTTTTATTTAAAAAAATTAAATTCATACCAGTTCTCAAAATGGAAAATGGATGCTTAATATTTAGGCAGTAGATGCATTTCATTATTTCTCATAATATAATGTGGAAAAGTGTTATTTTCTAACATATTTATTTTAAAGAAGAATGACAAAGCATTTTTAAAATATATATATTATCTTGATGGGTATTTAATTTCATCTTAAGGCGATAGCTAGGATTTAAGTTCGTTATGTTATTTTGATTAAATTATGTATACAAATTTTTTATTTAATAAATTAAAATTTTAATCTCTTAAATAACGTTACTTAAAAAATTAAAATTTTGATAAATTATTGTGCATAGCTTTGAAACACACACACACATATATATACATATATATATATATCTTATACTATTAATAATTAGAGAGATACCTTCAACATTTGACGATTTATTGTTAATTGGAGTTGAAATCTTTTTAAGTTGATCTGATCGCACAAGTAAATTTTAATATAATTATTATTATATACACATGATTTTAAAAGTTATATAGTACATATCTATAAGATAAGATTAGGGTTTAAATATTCGATAAAATATTACATATTTGGTATAGATAAAATTTTAATCGAGCTAGAGAGGGACGATATGATAAAAAATTGAATAGAGATTTCAAAGAAAAAGGAAATGAAGGGAATCACAACTTAAGAATAGTATTAGGCCACCAAGAATGAGACATTTGATGAAAAAGACAAGTGCCATGGAGGTTTCTGTTTCTTTTTTTATTATTATTATTTTTTTGTTTTTTTTTATGTTGATTTGGTAGAGATGAGATGGATCTTAATTAATGGGATTAGTGTCCCATTGCATGAATTGATAGGTGCTGTAAGCACCCCCGCCCGGATATCCTAACCACCCGGTCTATCCGAACGAGTGCGCTCACAGAAGGGAAGAGGAATAGACAAAAGACAGAAATGCCCTGGCATGCATAAATAAGAAATTTAACAGCGGAAGCAAAACGGTAAACATGCATGCCCACAAGCACCCCGCTGATACAGCGGTCATGAAGTATATAAAAATACATACAGACTCTGTGCCAACAATAGGAGGTACAAATGACAACCTGGCACAGTCAAAAATAAAAGACAACGACTCTAGCAAAACATCAGAGATGACGGGGGCAGCTAACTATACACCTTACCAACACGGCCGGCTGCTAAATGGAACGATCCTCGCCCTCGGCCTTTGCTTTACCCTTACCTGGAATGATGGAAAGCAAGGTGAGTCGCAAGACTCAGCAAGTTTATAAGAAATGAAAGGCTATAAATAAAAGAAGAGACCATCCCAAACACAGCCCCACAAGTACACACAAGTCATGAGACGCTACAACACAACAGTGCAGTATAGTGAAAGCACATTCCGGTCCTTGGGGCCCACACAAGACACTTGGCACCCAAGTCCCATACCAACCTGCCGCTGCCCTGGAAGGCAACAATATCCTCAACAAACCTGTGCGCACTGTCCCGGGGCGGTACTCCCGTCACCCGTATCCACGTCGGTACTCCCGACAACCGAGCCATAGGCTCCCTCGGAACGGTACTCCCGTCCGAGAACTAAATACTATCAGTAGCCATGCAATGCACATAAAATGCAATGGCGTAGTGAGCATCAACGTGATACCAGGCGCCCATACATCCAAGCATCAGGCCATGCTCCGCCCATATAGTAAGCCACACACGATGCATATGCCCGTGCTGGATGCATCATAATCAAGCTAAAATGCCCGTGACCAAGCATAACCAAATCATGTTAATCCCAACATGCAGCCCGTACCCATGTGCACATCAAGCCATGCAACGAGAATAAAATATAAGCAGGCATGCTATAATCACATAACGGCTAAGCAAGTTAGCAGTGCCTGGCACCGGTCAACGGTCAGTGGGTAGGAGAGACTCGCCGGCGGCCTAAGGTAGTCCGTACGACAGTCACTCCGTCACCGAACCATCGATCCTAGCCCCCACTGCACAACCGCTCCAGCCAGAAAATGACCAAAAATCCAATTAATACCCGAACCGCTAAGAACCTAGCCCCGGGTGAGTACGGCATCATTCCCAACAGGCAGGGGGGGTGGCACAAACCCCCGCAGGCAACCAACGAATAAAACCCACGAGATCCATTTAATAAATTAAATCTTAAACTAACCGTTTAAAAACTTCATAATTAATTAATGGCCGAAACAAACGAAGGGAGGCCCAATAAATCGCCAACGACAGAAACGACGAGATAGGTAAGAAGAACTTGCCTTATCAGAGATATCCTTAGGCTCATTGGGTCCAAAAGTAGTAAAAATTATACAAACTGCAATATCCCAATTATTTGCCAAAATTAATAAAATTGGACGCAAAACGAAATTCTGACCGTACAGAATATTAATTACTAACTGCTCTACATACCTGGATAATTAAATCAGGGATTAAACGGAGTTTAATCCAATTTTTGAAGCCCCAAAATCTCAGAAATTTCTCTCGCGCACGCTGCTGCTCTTTTCTGTAATTCCTTACTGTTCGCATGCAAAAAGAACGCCCGAAATCGGGCTTAAATCGGCCAAAAACGAGCGGCTGAGGCGCGGCCACGTGGCAGCGCGCGGGCCAGCCACTGGGAGCCACCGCCATTGACGAAACGACGTCGTTTTGACGCCTATGGCTGAATTAAATCAGCCAAAATTTCCCCTCCTCGCGCGCAGCCCCCGCGATTCGATCCCTCATCCGCTGCCTGGCCGCCTCGCGCTCGAACCGCCCGCGCCCACGCTCGCATCTAACCTATATATGTTTTAAGTTATATTTAATGTGACTTTTGGCCTCTTCCGCGATTCACTCCAGCACCCCTAAACTTCCATTAATTGCACTAACGCCCACTTAATTAATTACATTAACTCCCGAAATTTCTGAAAATCCCATTATTGAATTTCTTTTAATTTTCCTATAATTCCAGAAATTCCTAAAACAAATTAATTAATTATTTTAATTTCTTATTTCCTTAAAATCACATAAGTAAATTTTATTAAATCACAACAAATTATTTTAATATTTCCTTTAATTTAAATTACCCCAAAATTAAATTAAATTGGCATTTACGGGGCGTTACAAATCCTCTCCCCCTTAAAAGAATTTCGTCCCCGAAATTCGTACCTGGCTAGGCAAACAACTGAGGATGAAGTCGTATCATATCCTCCTCTAGCTCCCACGTAGCCTCCTCTGGGGTATGCCGCTGCCACTGGACCTTCACATAGGGAATCGTGCGACTACGGAGCACTTTTTCTTTTCGATCCACGATACTGGTAGGCAACTCGATGTACGACGCGTCCTCTTGCACCACGAGCGGATGATAATCAATGACATGCCCGGGATCTGCCACGTACTTGCGGAGCATAGAAACATGAAAGACATCATGTACATGGGCTAACTGAGGGGGTAAAGCTAACCGGTATGCCAACGATCCGACTCGCTCCAATATCTCGAACGGTCCCACATAGCGAGGACTCAACTTGCCAGATACTCCGAAGCGTCGAACACCCCTCATCGGCATAACTCGAAGGAAAACATGATCACCCACATCAAACTCCAAATCTCGGCGTCGTCTATCAGCATAACTCTTCTGACGATCCTGAGCTGCCTTCATCCTAGCCCGAATCAACTGGATCTTTTCTGTCGTCTGCTCCACCAACTCCGGTCCAAGTAACGCTCGCTCCCCAGTCTCGGTCCAGCAAAGCGGTGACCTACACGGCCGCCCATATAATGCCTCAAATGGTGCCATCCCAATGCTGGCCTGGAAGCTATTATTGTAAGCAAACTCCACCAACGACAAATGGTCATCCCAGCTCCCATGAAAGTCCAGTACACAGGCGCGGAGCATATCCTCCAAAGTCCGAATGGTCCGCTCCGACTGCCCGTCAGTCTGAGGATGGAAGGCTGTACTGAAAGTCAGCTGGGTCCCCATAGCACTCTGCAACGCCTCCCAAAATCGTGAGGTAAACCGAGGATCCCTGTCTGACACAATACTAGCTGGGACTCCATGCAGTCTCACCACCTCATCAATGTATAGCTTGGCCAGTCGATGAATAGGATAGGTCTTCTTGACAGGTAAGAAGTGCGCTGATTTAGTCAACCGATCGATAATCACCCATATCGAATCATACCCCCGGCTGGATCGTGGCAATCCTGAGACAAAATCCATAGCTATGCGTTCCCACTTCCACTCCGGCACAGATAAAGGTCGTAACAATCCTGCGGGCCTCTGGTGCTCAGCCTTAACCTGCTGGCACACTAAACATCGCGATACAAATTCTGCTACGCTCCTCTTCATGCCGCTCCACCAATACTGACGTCGTAAGCCTTGGTACATCTTCGTCGCTCCAGGATGGATAGTATAGGGAGAACGATGAGCTTCCTCTAGGATCCTCTGCCTGATATCACTGTCCCTCGGCACACATATCCGTCCACGAAACAATAGCAAACCATCGTCCCTCTGACTGTACCCCAATGACCCAAATCTCTCCATATCAGCCATAATCTCGCCAAGCTCCACATCCTGTCGCTGTCGATCGCGAATCTGACCCTCTAGATCCGAATGGATACTCATGGCAGCGCAATAAAGTGTAGGATTGTCTGGTGCCACAGAGATAGTAAGATCGCTCATCTGCTCCAGTAAGAACCACTCCTGCACCATCATAGCTGCAACTGATGCTCCACGGCGACTCAGTGCATCTGCTACCACATTGGCTTTACCTGGATGATAGAGGATCTCGCAATCATAATCTTTAAGCAGCTCTAACCAACGGCGTTGTCTCATATTGAGTTCCTTTTGCGAAAATAAATACTTGAGACTCTTGTGATCTGTATATATCTGGACTCTCTCACCATAAAGATAATGCCTCCAAATCTTCAAGGCAAACACGACAGCCGCCAACTCCAGATCATGTGTGGGATAATTCTCTTCGTGCCTCTTCAACTGTCTGGATGCATAAGCATTCACTCGTCCGTCCTGCATCAAAACACATCCCAACCCTGCATACGAGGCATCACTATATACAGTAAATAACTCACCACACCTGGGTATCGTCAGTACTGGCGCCGAAGTCAAACGCCGCTTTAACTCCTGGAATGATCTCTCGCAAGACTCATCCCAAATAAATCTGGTGCCCTTCCTTGTCAGCTTCGTCAGGGGAGATGCAAGCCGTGCAAAACCCTCTATGAACCGTCGATAATATCCGGCAAGGCCAAGAAAACTCCGAATCTCTGTCACTGTCATCGGTCTCGGCCAATCCATCACGGCTCTAGTCTTCTCTGGGTCTACTGAGATACCCTCTCCTGAGACCACGTGTCCCAAGAATACCACTCGGGTCTGCCAAAACTCACATTTCGAAAACTTGGCATATAACTGCTCCTCTCTGAGCTTCTGCAGAACCACGCTCAGATGCGCCTCGTGTGTCTCAGGGCTCGGTGAGTAAATTAGGATGTCGTCAATGAAAACTATGACAAAAGAATCCAAATATTCCTTGAATACCCTATTCATCAGATCCATAAATACTGCAGGTGCATTGGTCAGCCCAAACGGCATGACCACAAATTCATAATGGCCGTAACGCGTGCGAAATGCGGTCTTTGCAATATCCTCATCTCTGACTCGCACCTGATGATAACCTGACCGCAAATCTATCTTGGAAAACATCGATGCACCACGCAACTGATCCAGTAAATCATCCACACGGGGTAGGGGGTACTTGTTCTTGATTGTTACCTGATTAAGCTGTCGGTAATCTATACAAAGTCGCATAGACCCGTCCTTCTTGCGCACAAATAATACTGGGGCCCCCCATGGCGATGTGCTCGGCCGAATAAAACCTTTCTCCAAAAGATCTTGCAATTGCACCTTGAGTTCTTTCAGTTCATTGGCAGCCATACGGTAAGGAGTCTTGGAAATAGGCTGCGTACCTGGCATCAGATCGACTGCAAAATCAATCTCCCGGTGCGGTGGTAGTCCCGGCAACTCATCTGGGAACACATCTGGAAAGTCTCGCACCACAGGATAGGCAGCCAACTCCTTCTTCTCCCCCGCTATCACGGTCACGAACGCAAAGTAGGCTTCACACCCACGTCGAATAAGTCTCTCGGCGTGCATAACCGATATCATCGGCGTAGTCACCACTGGTTTCACACCCCGGTATGTAACAACTGGTCTCCCCGGATGCTCAAATGATATTACCTTCCGACGACAATCAACCCGAGCATAGTGCCGAGAGAGCCAATCCATACCCAACAGTAAGTCAAAATCCTGGATCGCCAAAACAACAAGATCCCCCACAAATACCTGGTCGTAAATCCCTATCTCGCAATCCCTGACCATCTCACTCCCCAACAACACCGTCCCTCCCGGTGTCGAAATAGATAAATCATATGGTAAGGGGTTACACGGGATTGGGATCTTATGCAACAAATGGGGTGCTATAAAAGAGTGGGTGGAACCTGTATCAAATAGGGCACGTGCGTCATGGCCATAGAGAGTAAGTATACCTTGCACTATATCACTGCTCTCAGCTGCCTCGGTCGCTGACACTGCAAATGCCTGTCCCTGCATCTGAACTCTCTCTGTAGGTCCTGGGCGCTGTGCTGCTGGAAGAGGTAATGGTGCTCCTGCACCCTGCGTCCTAGGTGCAGACTGTCTCTGAACTGGTCTGGGCCCCACACCTCCAGTCCGTGGCCCTCCACTCTGTGCTGGCTGGGTGCACCTGTTCGCTCGGTGGCCCCTCTGTCCACAGCGAAAACAAATAATCTCCTGCCCTGTGGCCGGTGTAGCTGGTGGGGCTGGTGTAGTCGGTCTAGGCGCCTGTGGACAGTCTCTCTTCAAATGCCCCGGCTGACCACAGCGATAACATACATCTCGACGTACCTCCCGACACTGCCCCTAGTGTCTCTGCCCGCACTGCCGGCACTGTGGAAATCCCGAACTCTGGCTGCCTGCATCCCACTTCCTCTTCTTACCGCTGCTCCCTGCACCCTTCAAGACTAACTGCTCTGCTCGGGCCTCCAGTCGATCCCTCTCCACCGCGTGGGCTCGCTGAACAGCCGTAGGGAAGTCAGGGGCCTCAATACCAGCCATGGCATGACGGATCTCTGGTCGTAACCCCCTCTGAAACTTGCTAACTCGACGCGACTCAGGGGTCACTAACTCAGGAGCATAACGAGATAATGCCACGAACTCAGTCTCATACTGCGTAACTGTCTTACTGCCCTGTTGTAACTCAATGAACTCAAACACCTTCTGCTCTCTGATCCAAGCTGGTACATAGGTCTCATTGAACGCCTCGACGAACTGTGCCCATGTCGGACCTCCATCGCCATATCTCTGTCTGGTGGTCTCCCACCACCGCTCGGCGTCACCTCGTAACAAGAAAGTCCCCAGTCGAACTCTGTGGGCCTCTGCACAGTCTATGGATCTCAAATGCTTCTCCACCGCTAGTAACCAATCCTCAGCCACCGTCGCATCAGCGCCTCCACTAAACTCTGGTGGTCGCAAGGCCATAAAATCTCTAAGCACTGTAGCACCTGAACCGTCCCCTGCTCCCGACGTACCTGAATGCGACGCCTGGGCTGTAGCGGTCCTATCATCATGTCTGCGCTCCTGTCGCAACTGAGATGCTGCCAGTACATCTACAGCTCGTAAAATACCCGCTAATGTCTCCTGCATATCTGGTGGTCCTGGCTGTCTCTGCTCTCCCGCACCTGTAGCCTGAACCCCCGGAGTAGGGACAAGGTGTCCTCTACCTCGTGCCGACGGTCTACCACGACCTCGCCCACGTCGTGCGTCCATGATACCTAGACAACCAGATTTAATTAGAACGCATTTCGAAATAACAGACACGTCCTAACACTCTAACTCTACCTAACAGCCTTGGTGTACAGTTACTTGTCCCCCAAATAGACTTAATGACGCTCTGATACCAACATTGTAAGCACCCCCGCCCGGATATCCTAACCACCCGGTCTATCCGAACGAGTGCGCTCACAGAAGGGAAGAGGAATAGACAAAAGACAGAAATGCCCTGGCATGCATAAATAAGAAATTTAACAGCGGAAGCAAAACGGTAAACATGCATGCCCACAAGCACCCCGCTGATACAGCGGTCATGAAGTATATAAAAATACATACAGACTCTGTGCCAACAATAGGAGGTACAAATGACAACCTGGCACAGTCAAAAATAAAAGACAACGACTCTAGCAAAACATCAGAGATGACGGGGGCAGCTAACTATACACCTTACCAACACGGCCGGCTGCTAAATGGAACGATCCTCGCCCTCGGCCTTTGCTTTACCCTTACCTGGAATGATGGAAAGCAAGGTGAGTCGCAAGACTCAGCAAGTTTATAAGAAATGAAAGGCTATAAATAAAAGAAGAGACCATCCCAAACACAGCCCCACAAGTACACACAAGTCATGAGACGCTACAACACAACAGTGCAGTATAGTGAAAGCACATTCCGGTCCTTGGGGCCCACACAAGACACTTGGCACCCAAGTCCCATACCAACCTGCCGCTGCCCTGGAAGGCAACAATATCCTCAACAAACCTGTGCGCACTGTCCCGGGGCGGTACTCCCGTCACCCGTATCCACGTCGGTACTCCCGACAACCGAGCCATAGGCTCCCTCGGAACGGTACTCCCGTCCGAGAACTAAATACTATCAGTAGCCATGCAATGCACATAAAATGCAATGGCGTAGTGAGCATCAACGTGATACCAGGCGCCCATACATCCAAGCATCAGGCCATGCTCCGCCCATATAGTAAGCCACACACGATGCATATGCCCGTGCTGGATGCATCATAATCAAGCTAAAATGCCCGTGACCAAGCATAACCAAATCATGTTAATCCCAACATGCAGCCCGTACCCATGTGCACATCAAGCCATGCAACGAGAATAAAATATAAGCAGGCATGCTATAATCACATAACGGCTAAGCAAGTTAGCAGTGCCTGGCACCGGTCAACGGTCAGTGGGTAGGAGAGACTCGCCGGCGGCCTAAGGTAGTCCGTACGACAGTCACTCCGTCACCGAACCATCGATCCTAGCCCCCACTGCACAACCGCTCCAGCCAGAAAATGACCAAAAATCCAATTAATACCCGAACCGCTAAGAACCTAGCCCCGGGTGAGTACGGCATCATTCCCAACAGGCAGGGGGGGTGGCACAAACCCCCGCAGGCAACCAACGAATAAAACCCACGAGATCCATTTAATAAATTAAATCTTAAACTAACCGTTTAAAAACTTCATAATTAATTAATGGCCGAAACAAACGAAGGGAGGCCCAATAAATCGCCAACGACAGAAACGACGAGATAGGTAAGAAGAACTTGCCTTATCAGAGATATCCTTAGGCTCATTGGGTCCAAAAGTAGTAAAAATTATACAAACTGCAATATCCCAATTATTTGCCAAAATTAATAAAATTGGACGCAAAACGAAATTCTGACCGTACAGAATATTAATTACTAACTGCTCTACATACCTGGATAATTAAATCAGGGATTAAACGGAGTTTAATCCAATTTTTGAAGCCCCAAAATCTCAGAAATTTCTCTCGCGCACGCTGCTGCTCTTTTCTGTAATTCCTTACTGTTCGCATGCAAAAAGAACGCCCGAAATCGGGCTTAAATCGGCCAAAAACGAGCGGCTGAGGCGCGGCCACGTGGCAGCGCGCGGGCCAGCCACTGGGAGCCACCGCCATTGACGAAACGACGTCGTTTTGACGCCTATGGCTGAATTAAATCAGCCAAAATTTCCCCTCCTCGCGCGCAGCCCCCGCGATTCGATCCCTCATCCGCTGCCTGGCCGCCTCGCGCTCGAACCGCCCGCGCCCACGCTCGCATCTAACCTATATATGTTTTAAGTTATATTTAATGTGACTTTTGGCCTCTTCCGCGATTCACTCCAGCACCCCTAAACTTCCATTAATTGCACTAACGCCCACTTAATTAATTACATTAACTCCCGAAATTTCTGAAAATCCCATTATTGAATTTCTTTTAATTTTCCTATAATTCCAGAAATTCCTAAAACAAATTAATTAATTATTTTAATTTCTTATTTCCTTAAAATCACATAAGTAAATTTTATTAAATCACAACAAATTATTTTAATATTTCCTTTAATTTAAATTACCCCAAAATTAAATTAAATTGGCATTTACGGGGCGTTACAGGTGCTCTAATTCGGGTTAATTAATTAGTGGGTGAAAGTGAAATGCCAACCTTACTTCCATCAAATTTTTATTTTTTTTGCTAAATAACAAAAATAAATGTTTGGATTCCTAAAACTCAATATATAATTATTTATTTGTTTTTGATAATTTTTGTTAATTAAGATATCGCCAGAAAAAAGTGAGATTTAAGAAATATTCTATACAAAAGTGTTTTTATTAAATTTATTTGTCTACCCACTAAAAAGAATTCACATGACTTCTTATTTAAAATTTTACAAATAAATTTATTTGAAAATAGAATGAGATAAATTTATTTAAGATTTTATAGATAAAAAAATAATTTATATGTCATCGTCTCATAAAATACAACTTTTAGTATATTTTAAAAATTTCAACAAACAATCTGATAAAAAATTTAAGTTAATTTTTAATTTTATCTTAATTTAAAAAATATTTTAATTTTATTTTAGTCACAACCTAGAAATAATGGGTTTAATAAAACGTGTGGAGTCCGCCTTTTTAAGTTCATTACCGTTGCTGTATTTATTTCCAAACTTTTGCGGCACAGTGCGATACACATGCAATCTAATATCAAAGAATGAATCGTGAAACACGCCATCGCTGTCTCGTGTCTATACGGTCAACTGATCACGTTTAAAGTTGAAGAAAAAAACGAAGAGTGTGATGCATGAATGTCCACACAGGACAGGACAAAAAGGGAGTCAATTCCATGCAAAGCCGCCCCGACTGAGTTGGGGCTAGGCGAAAAGATTTATTGAGTGCTTTGAATATTAATTCTTTTTATAAAAAAATAAATAATATATATTTTTACATAAATATTTCATCATTTTATTAAATAAAAAAAATTAAAATTCAATCAATTATAAAATATAATAATCTCTTAATGATAATAAATTTTTAGTTAAAATATAATATCTCAAAAATAAAAATAAAAAAAGTCAAACAACTTATAACAATAAATAAATAAATAAAAATTAATTTTTCTTGAAACTCTAAAAAAATAATGCAAGCAAAAAAATTATATATTCATGATTCTCTTATAGAAAGAAATAAAACAAAACATAACATTAAACTGATAGCGTTAAAAAGATAAAATTCATTAATGATGAGTAACTTTTCATTCTACAAATATGTATTTGACTATGTTCACATTTATGTAAAATTAATTTTTTTTGCCTTTTAAGATGCAAAATTATTAATTAAATCTCCATAATCAAGTTTATCTAATAAATCATGTTCAATAAATAATATACCTAATCCATTCAATCTTTCCTAAGACATAGTTTGCCTTAAATATGATTTTATCAATTTCAATTTTGAAATTAGAATTGTCAATAATATTCTATAAGTAATATATGCATTCGAAAATGAATCGACTTTTTTGATAGAATAAAGAATTTTCATTGGACTTTTTTTTTTTTCTTTTTGAAATTTTTTTCTTAACACTCTTAATTCTAAAAATAAATCTAAACCATCTATTTCAGAAAGTTTATCAAATTTAAGAACGTTTTCAAGATTCAAACAATATTCTTTTAAAATATCTTCATCTATTGATTTTAATGTCTTAAAATTGTATAAAAATTGAAAAAAATAAAAATATATACATAAATATTACAAAATTTTAAAATTTGGGACTTCAAATTTTAAGGGCCTAATTGCCATGGTATTACATGACTTAAGGGTTGGACCGGCCCTATTTCCATGCATGGATCGTATCCTAAAGGTCTTCAATTGATCATTTTGGCGTTTGGATGTCATGATTCTCTAGAATATTATAATTAGAAAAGATGAGAGAGGACTTGGCACCATAAAAAAAGAATTTAGAAGAAACTAAAATAAAGGAGTGGTTGATCTCTCTAATTAATGATGATATCTTCTTAATGCTTTGTTTACCATTCTAAAGTATGATTATCAACTGAGTAAGTCGTTAGCTGTAGGCAGCCTTGCAAATGACAGTGAGATAAAGGTGACTCCTGCATTTGGTTGGTGCAGGTTGCAACTTGAATTAATTAAATATCTGGTAGGCTTTAGATATTCGTTTACTTGGGTCTTCTTTCCACCCATGTGCTTCTTCTCTTCTTTTTTTGGTTCCAGACGATATGTTTATCTAATTTGGTTTATGTTTCTTTGGATTTGTACGGTGGTTTCTTTCGGGGAAAAAGTCCACAGATTAAAAATATGAATTACTACAAGAAATTTGGTTTTCTCATTCAATCTAACTAATTTTTAGTAACAATGAAAACACAAAAATATTATAATAAAATTGAAAGACTAAATTATATAAAGAAAAGACCATTTTCGATATTTGATATCAGTAATTCAAAAAAATAGAGAAATTTATGAGAATGTCACTCATAAAATTAAGATAGATTGGTTAAAATAGATAAATATATCGAGAGCATTATGTGATAGTAAAATATTATTAAAATTAAAAAAAAAATTTTATAGGACAGTTATAAAATCAGTTTTATTGTATGACTCAGAATGTTGAGTAGTCAAATACTAGTATAAGCAAAAAACAGCGTAATGGAGATGAGGATGTTAAGATGAATGTGCAGCTATACAAGAAAAGATAAAATTAAAAATGAGATTATTTGTAATAAGGTATGAGTAGTGCTAATCAAGGAGAATATGAGAGAAATTAGATTAAGATGGTTTGATCATGTGAGAAGAAGACCAAGAGATACTCCTACAATGAGAGTTGATGAAATGAAATATTTAGTCAAAAAAAAAATAGATGTAGATCCAAAAAGACTTTAGAAGTGACATTAAAGTTTGATATAAAGTGTATGGACCTAAATGAGGATATGACAAAAGACAAAAATACATGAAAGTCTAGAATTCATGTAACCAATAAAGTTGGATATATTGTTATTGTTGTTGTTAGTAACACTAAAAACACGGAAACTAGTTTCGTTAAGGACAACCTCCCTATCTTATCTTAAATGTATTGGTGAGTCAACATTTGATCTCAAAAATCTTATATATAATTACAAATAACCAATAAAGCCATGCTTCTTGGTGAATCAACATTGTACGAGACTCCATATATTTACAAGACCCAAAAGGTACCGGAACAAGTCATAGTTGTAAATGCTTCTAATCATAGCCAAGGGATGCAACACCATATTATACCATACATCTCTGGAGCTGATGATTCAAACAATGAAATATACAGCCTTGCGGCTGCTGGAGATCAAACCTCTTGCTACCGTCCATCTAGAATTGTAACAGTGACTTGGTTGAGAGTAAAGGATTCATCTTGCTTGCCTAATGCATCATTTTCAACAGGCTTCCTCCCAAGGCAAAACCCAGGATGCTTCGGCTGTGACATTGATGCATTCTCGCTTCTCAACATTAGCCCCACCGACGCCATGGTCGGCCTATCTTCTGCTCGCTCTTGCACGCACAAGAGTCCCACTCGAACACACCTCATCACCTCTTCCGGTGAGAATGAATCGCCCAGAGACGAGTCCATTAGTTCCAGCCCCTTCCCTTCCATCCACAGCCCCCATGCCTGCACCATTTCAATGCAATTCTTGAGCAGAGTGTTGGAAGCTTAATATCAATGGTTTGGAAGGAATTCTCAAGCTTTACTTACATATCCAAGGAGGTTGAGCTCCTCGTTTGTATAATAAAATCCCTGGTTCTTCTTGCCACTTATTATCTCCAACACCAAAACTCCGAAGCTAAATACATCAGATTTCACTGAGAAAAGCCCATCCATGGCATACTCTGGTGACATATAACCACTACAAGATACACAAAAGTCATAACTAAATTAGTAACTTCACTAAAACCGTCAAATATAAAATTTCGTTTGGACAAAGAAAGAGAAAAAAATGTCAAATTAGTATTGGGACTAATTAATATTTCAATGACTAATTAAATATTAAGTCTTAATCCTACAAGAAGAGATCAACTACTCTCTATGGTATACTTACTAAGTTTCAACTACTCTCTATAGTATACTTACTATGTTCCAACTATTCTCCTTGTGCTTGCTTCAGTTTGATCTCCTCCAAAAATTCTTGCCATGCCAAAATCTGATATTTTAGCATTCATTTCTCCATCAAGCAGTACATTACTGGCTTTGAGATCCCTATGAATAATTCTAAATCTGGAATCTTGGTGAAGATAAAGAAGTCCTCGGGCAACACCACAAATGATGTCAAATCGCGTTTGCCAGTCCAATTGTGAGCGCTTCTCTTCATCTGGAAGAGGCAAAAAAGAAATCTAATTTAGATAGCATGAAAATGAACTCGATTTGCCCTGTGACTTGACTTGAAAGAACTCAATTGATCGACTTACTGAATAAAAAGAAATCCAAGCTTTTGTTTTCCATGTATTCATATATGAGCATCTTCTCTTCCACGCCGATGCAGAAGCCAAGTAGACGAACCAGATTTCTGTGCTGAAGCCTTGCCACCAGTTTAACCTCATTCCTGAATTCTTCTGTTCCTTGCCCCGAGTTCTTCGACAGCCTCTTTACTGCGATTTTCTGGCCGCCTGCCAACAAGCCCTGGTAATTCCATTCAATTAAAAACAATATTAACCATCATGATAAGATTATTTCTTGAAAGAAGGCGGCAAGGCGCCTCCAGTACGTACTCGATTATTTTAATTGCAATCTAATTATGAGTTAGTATGCATGCATGGCAATTTGGTGTGAATTTGCAATGCCAAAACTCACTTTGTAAACACAGCCAAAGCCACCTTCTCCCAGTTTATTGTCATCAGAGAATTCGTTAGTGGCAATTGCTACGGCAGCAACGTCGAACATAGGCAACTCGAACTCATCGCTTGTAGCCTCACCGGAAAAGTCCCGTTTGCTGTCAAAACTCCATTTGTTCAACATATAATCCTGACTTCTCTCATGAGGACCTGGCAATTGCGATTGACTCAGTAAGAAAACAAGAATGAACGCTATGTCTAAATTCAATCAAAACTCACTAATTTATTGCTAATATTTGCTCAAGTAGTACCTCTGGGCTGTATATCCCTTTGCTTTATCTTTTTCCTCCACACGAAGTACAAGCTTAATCCCAGTAGTAGTAGAATTACAATGCCAGCTGCCACTGCTATGCCAAGGATCTTGATTTTTCCTTTAGATTTGTGGGAACTGTTGATATCTGATTCATCTGAGAGTAAAGAACAAACAAATAAACAAAAGAGAATCAACCCATAATTTGTAATGTTTCATGCTACCATTATGCCCGAAGGAGTAGGCAGATACTAATTGCACAAAACTAAAGCCACTGAAACTACAAACATTCTTTTTTAAGTTTAATTACGAAACTAAATAATATATCATGACCTTCCAAGTCCATTGTTGACATGAGATTGAGTTAGTATAATGAACTCTTAGGATTTTGGTGTCAACCCAACTAGTTGATTGAGCTGACTGATATGGACAAAATTACAACTTTATCCCCATATTCAATATCAACAGGACAAAATTATAATTTTGTCCATTTTGGCCAACCCAATTAGTTGATTGGTTGGCATGGCGGCAAAATCATTTTTCAAAATGTTATATATCAATCTAAATTACTAAGTCAGTTACAAACAATATTCTTCTGAGTTGCACTCTGTACTCACTTCAATAACAGTTCTAATTGATTTACATTATTACTTACAATCAAAAGTAATACTTGTTAAAGTTAATTTTGCAGTGATAAACTCTTAGCTCATCTCTTTCATTTTTAACATTTGTTAAAAAGTTATATTTAATAACATCATCAACCTCTTCTGTTTAAACCAACTAATTATATAAATGAAACTACCTGATTAATAAGAAAAACTCGACAAAATTCATATCCAACCTCAAACCCATAAGAGAACATATCGCCTCTACACCAACACATAAGCTAGCTACCACCTCAAAGAGGGTTATAAGAAGACTTTTTCTTGAGCTAAGGATAACAAATATGCAGTTAGACCCGCCCCTAATTAATAATTACACGACTTGGAATTTGACATTTCTGAGTCAGGGTGCCCCACATAATCGTTGTCCCCTACTACATCGTACGCACTAAATATTAATTTTCCAGTATTTGTATTTGTATTTGCTGCTTTTATTTATTGGATAGCCCTCACCAAACTAGTCTACCCAAAGTCAGAAACGTATAGCGTGCAAAGCACAAAGGCTGTTGTGCTGGGCGCTTTTCTCGCTGCCCCACCTTGGGAACGTGTAGTCACTAGTCAAAATGCTTTCTTCAATGGTAGGGTATGAAGCATGTATTATGGTTGCTGTTGCAGTATCTTTGAATATCATTAATAATTGTGATTAAGAATAAAAATAATTGATATAATAATAAAATCTTTTTTATAAAAATAAAAATGCACTTCGAAAATAGGGGGGCATTGCTAGCATGAATTACCTTAAGATGAAGTCCATTAAGCTGAAGGTTTAGACCTAGACATAAATCGACACTGGTTGAATTTAAAAAAGCAAATTGAACCCAAACTCAAACGAAACTAAAAAAGAATACAAAAATAACTCAATTATCTTGATTTAGGTCCGTTTCTAGTCTATCCAATGTGATAAGCTATACATGTACAAATCCAAGCTCAAAGGACCATGATTTCTTGTCCAAAATCTGAGACCAAATTTCAGGGGTCAAATAAGAATTCAAAAATATTATTCAAGCTCAAATTAAAGAGGAGAAGATGATACCAAAGGAAGTTTAATCAACATACCTGAATCAGAAGCCGACACCCTGACGAAGAGATCTTGGCCGCCCTCGGAGGCAGCGTACTCCCTCATATCCAGAAGATGGCCTCCCCAAATCACACACCCAGAACCGCCACCGGCGATGTACATATTAGCATAAGCAGTGCAAGAACAGTTTCTCCGGCAAGCCCTCTTGCAATCTTCCAGACTCATCCTCTTGTCGACAAACGCCGTCGAAGTGTCCGGCAGCTTCATGTTCTTCAAGGCCAAAAACTTATCATCCCGGCAATTCAATTTCGTCTTTCTCACGCACCCGGCGGACCCATCTCTCAAGTTCCAATCACGAGGGAACTTCGGCTCGAATCCCGCCTGGCACTGGCAAACTGGCGACGCGCTGTTGTCGCAAACGCCGTAAATTCCGCATTCCCTGTAAGTATCGCACTGATCTTTCGGCGCAAACCAGTAAGGTTTCCACTGTTTGGCAGTTTCAATCCAAGCATAGCGCTGTAATTTCCCAGATGGCTCCACCACAAGCCTCGAATAGACGGACTTGTTTCCCGACGAAAAAGAGTAGGCCGTTTCATTTGAGTTCATCCAAAAATGGAACTTGAGATCGTCGCTTGTGTTCATCTCGGGCACGCCGCTGAATCGCAGCCCATTCCACGGCCCGCTTCGGTAGATTCGAGATTGTCCGTTCCACAGAAAAAACTCCGGAAAGCCATTGATATCCATCTTGAAAGAGAAATTGCCGGAGGATGGGTCGGCGGCGGCGGTTTTCCAGGATGTCAAGCTCCGGTTCAGGCCGGTTTTAGCGTCCCATCCCAGCTTCATTTCCGGCAACAACGTGTCCGTCGGATGATCAAAGCTCTGCCACAGATAATTTTCATCATTTTCTTGCCGAACAACAAGGTTTCCAGAGTCCAGAATCCGTGCGACCGTAGTTAAATTTCTTGCCCCTCTTTGAAAATTCGACGACCAAACAGGAATTGAAGACTCATCGGTGAGGATGAGGTTGCCATCTTCGCCGATCTTCAAAACCGGTGATGAATTTGAAAGTGGGCTGTCTCTATTAGCGACCCAGACATAGGTTCGCGCCTGAATTTGTTTGTACCAGACCCCGAGAAACCATTTGCCGGAACTTCCCGGCGAGAAGAAGCCCAGTTCGAAGACCTCTCCGGCGGAGACGAGGGTTTCGCCATGTTTGAGTGGCTGGGTTGCGGTGATGGCGTCCAAACCGGTGGCGGCGATCGGGATGAGAGCTAGGACGGCGGAGATGCAGAGCCATGAACGATTAGAGAAAGCATGACGAAGCTCTGAGGAATTTCTCATCCCTCACTCACCTCGGCCTACTTTTGACCCTTTTTCTTCTTCATTCTCTCTCTCTCTCTCTCTCTCTCTATATGTAGACATAAATAATATCGACATGTGTTTGATATTCTTCATGTTTAAAGACGTATGGCATTGTCGCGGACGGAGAGGGAGGACAAACTAAGTTCACTACTTTTGACTCATCTTTTGGTGGGTCCACGCGATTTTTGTAAGCATATTTTTTTTATAAGTCATATCAAAAATATTATTTAGATATTTGATGTGATATTTTTTATTTTAATATATTATATATTTATATTAATTAGATATAAATATAATATATTAATATAAGATTATAATATTAGATGTTAGTATATAAATAATATTTTTTAAAAAATGATTAAATTTTAATTTCTATTATTTTTTATAAAATTCTATTTAAGAAAATTAATGTGACATATATTAATATAAATTTAACTAATAAAATTATTTATAATTAAAAATAATGTACATTTATTACATTTTGATAAACAATTACTTTTATTCATGTTAAAATAATTTTAATCATAATTGTTCAACTCTTATCATTTTTTTTATATATTATTTGATATTTTAAAACTAACATAGTAAATCTCACTTAGTTGAACTAATATTTTTTTTATTAATGTATGTAAACTAATATTTCATGGTTATATATTAAAGGCTTAATACATACAATGTCTTCTCAACAATTAAAAATTTAATGTTCAGTCCATGATATGTAAAATGTCAAGATTTAATATATTAATTATTAAAAATTATTATTTTAAGTTTTTATCATGATGAAATATTAGAACTTGTATAAACACTCTTATTTTTGTAAATAACACGACATGTGAATGACCAGTTGGCAATATTTGATTAGGTTGATTGGTTTGTTGTGTTCTTTCAACAATTAAATAATTCGATTTTTAATATACAAAAATATCAAAATTTTATATTTTAATTATTAAAATTTTTTATTTTTAATTCTTATACTGACACACAAAATAGAATATAAACAAGAGAGTGATGGAATTGAATTCAAGAAAGAGAAATAATAGAAATTAATTTTATTATATTTTGTGATTGAGAATAGAAAAATATAGCATTTTGGGGGTTAATGATTCAAGATATTTGTAATTTAGAGTTTTTTTTTTTAAAGCTATAGGTAATTTAGTATTTTCCCATCAAGATAATTTTTAATCTAATGTCTCTTGTTGACATAATTTTTATATAACACAAAATATTTTCTTTTCATATGTATGTTCTACATAACGTAGATAACAAATTTGTTTACTCTTAGTCAGAATAAAAACTTAAAAAAACAATTTTAATAGTTAGGATACGATATTTTGATTTTTTGTATATTAAGAATCAAATACTATATCTTTTAATTGTTGATACGAGTATAAGAAAATAGTTAACTCATTTAAATATTGACAAATAATCATTCACGTGACATGAATATTTTTATAGGCGTGCTAATGTTTTATCACAATAAAAATTTAAAATAATAATTTTTAATAATTAAAATATTAAATATTAACAATTTATGTATTAAGAATTAAATGCCATACTTTTTAGTTATTAAAAGCGGGACGGATGTAAGATACCTATATTAAATGATGCTCATTTGTCTCATCGTTTGGACCAAATTAGCTGGCCAAATGCACAAAAGGTCAGTTCGGTCTGCAGAATCCGTAGGGGTGTTCAACCTGTTGAAACCGGATCCGATCATATTGATTCATAAAAATTTTAAATTAAAAATTGAATCCAATGAGGACAAACCAGAACGGTCCAATTTAGATATTACATAAACGTTTGCTAAAATAAGTATTATAAAATTATATTAAAATAAAATTAAGATATTTTTTGGATCAAGATATAAAATTATTAAGGTAAATTTGAGAAGTATTATAAAATTATATTAAAATAAAATTAAGATATTTTTTGGATCAAGATAAATTTGAGAAGTATTATAAAATTTTTATCAAATTATTTGTTAATTTTTTTAAAATACACTCAAAGACATAAATGTCATTTTTTTTATTTGTAAAAATCAAGACAGACTTATTTAAAAAAAAATGAGATAAGTATATATGAAAAAATCTAAATAAGAAGTTAAGAGATTTCTTTTTTAATAATTGTCAGATAAGTTTAATAAAAATATTAAAAATAATAAAAATATAAGACTGCATTCTCTTTTCTATTCTCAAGTTATTTTTTATTTTTTAAAATAATGAAAACGTATTTTTTTGCTGTTTTTAAAAATATATTTTTAAAAATAAAAAAAAAATTATAAAGAAAACTCAAAACAACAAAATATTATTTTGAATGTTTTCATTCAAAACAAACTCTAAACTCAAAACACATTTATTTATTTATATTTTATTATTATAATGAAAAAATATTACAAAATTTATTAACTTTAAAATGTTTATATTTTTTAATAATATATTAACATTAAATATTTTTAATTTATTAAATAATTAAATTTATTAAATAAAATATTATTAAAAAATTATTTTTAAAATTTTAAAAGAACCCATTTTCTCATTTTTTTATTTTGAAAAATAATTTTTTAAAATAAAAAAAAGAATGTATTTTTTAATTTTCTAAAAATAGATTACTAAATTAGAAAATAAAAAATGAATTTAAAACCTAAAATTAAAAATTAAAAAATAAAGAGAACACAGTCTAATTTTTTTTATATTTTATATTTTTCGATCTATATCTTATTTAACAAATATGTATATTATTACAGCTGCTATATATACAACTAAATATCATCCAGTTGTTGTATAATATACACTGCATAATATACATTGCTATATGCTGCATAATAGGAGTGTTTCCACACAGTAGTCATGTTTGATTTTTTTTTTTAGTTAAAATTAAAATTTGAAGACCCCTAATAATAATAATAATAATAATTTATCTGGACCAATTAATAGTGTACTCATATTTGGGTTGCATTTGTTGTTTTAATATTTTATTTTTAAATTAAAATCCATGATAATTTGGACTTAAACTAAAATATTACCAACAATTAATATAATCAAACAATAAATTTTAAATTTTAAATAACAAAAAAAAGGCATGCTCATTGCTTAAGGTGTTTGGCATAACAATTATACATAGATTTTGAATATTGGAGTGGAGTGGGACCCAGTCGTGGAAAAAGCAAGAAGGGGCGTGGAATCCATCGGGAGTAGCAGGTCAGAGCTCTAGTATTTTTTTAATCCATTTTTAAGGATTATTGTCTGTCTGTCTGTCTGTTTGTCTGTCACCGTCAGTTCACGAGGCGGAATAAATAAATGATTCTTTTTTTATTATAATAATATATATAAAAACTGGAAGCAACAAATCCAAACTTACAGAGAGTACAATTGGAGATGTGACATCAATAAAATGTGTTAATGCTAGTCGGGCATCAAGTTAGAGCCTAGCACCTCAGGCACCTAGGCGTTCATAGAAAAATTATTAATTTTTTTTTATTTTTTTAATTTTATGATTTAACTTAATGTTATTTTCTATTAAATCAAAATTAAAGATGACATGAAAATATATATATATCTAACATTTATATATTATATATATATATCTAACATATAAATAGAAAAAATATATATCTAATCTAACATATAAATAGAAATAGAAAAATATATATCTAATATATTTAACATATAAATAGAAAAAAATTAAATAACATAATAAACCCTTACAACTAATATCAGCAACGCGCGCGCGTGTGAAAGAGAGAGAGAGGGGTTGAAAGTGGAAACAGAGATGGAGCTTGACAGTGGTGGCGTTGACGCAGTGAGGACGGAACTTGACGATGTAGAGGCGGTGAGGAAGTGACGATGGAGCTGGAGACAACGAGAAGGTATCGACGACGTTGAGGTAGCGACCGTGTTGAGGTAGCGACGACCTTGGGTTGAGAGGAGTATGAGAGGATGACATGACTGAAAGGAGTAAGAAAGGCTTTAGAATTGACAAATGGTAAGATTTAAACTCAAAAATTAGGTGTCCCAGGCGGTTAGGCACTGCCACCGCCTGATTAATTGAGCCAGCACCTAAAGGGGCCGACTAGGCCATATTCGGGGCGGTCAGGGGCTGCCTAGGGCCTTACCGGATCCTAGGCAGTCGCTTAGACTGATTTTTAGAACGCTGATATTTATATAAAATTCATCAACTTTCATAAAATTATGCTTTAGTCCTAGGCTTCACAAAAATTACACTAAGATTCAAAATCTTCACAAGCAATTTCATCATGACCCCTAGGATCTTTTTATGCACCCAATATTCACATTAAATTGCAATTAGGCCCCTATACTTTGTCAAATTTACACATACCCCATTGGCCTAGTTTTATAGCTTATTAAACTTCAAATTTTCACTTAATCTCTTGTAATTAAACATATGCATAGAAGGAATCATAATGCAAGAGCTATGATTCCTTTACATGCAAAAACAAGCCAAGGTGGAGCGATTTTACTAGGGCTAAATACACCCAAAAATCAAAAGAGAATCAAATTGAAACCATGGATTAAACTCACTTGAAAACCACACCTATTTCGCCGAAATTCTGACTAACAATTAACCGACTTAGAGGCTATTTGGATTAGCGGTTTGACCGTTTTTAAGCTGCTTATGCAGCGTATACGCTATATAGCATTTTATTATGATGTGTTTGGCAATAACAATCAGCTGAAAAGCTGTGTAGTTTAAAAGCTATTACAATAACATTTTACAAAAGCTGGTGCCCCAAGCTTTGGCAAAAAACGCTATACAATTGACTGACGAAAATATTGTTCTGCCCTCAAGTTCATCTTCTTCTCCTCCTTTGCTCTCTTCCCGTCATCTTCCCTTTGCTTTTGGCCATTACTGCCACTGCCGCCGTCGCCCCTTCCCCAGATCCGCCATCGGCCACTGTTCTTGCTGTTCTTCGACCACTGTTCTTTTCGCACAGGTGCGACATATATATATATATATTATATGTTATATATCCGCTATTCTTACTGTTCTTCGGCCGTGGCATATATATATATATATTATATGTTATATGTTATATGTTATATGTTATATATATATATAACACAAAATAATATATATTATTATATACAATATATAATATGTAGTAATATTGTATTAATATATTTTTAATAATTATATATAATTTATTAACATTTAATAATAAAATTTTACATCATTTAACATCATGTCTATTTTAGTCTTTTTGTCAAATTTTAATAATTTATCAGTTCTTTCAAACCAAACACATAAATATTAACTAACAGCTTAAAAGTATATTTTTCCAAACATATTATCAACTTAAACACTATACAATTTTTATATTAACAACTACCCCACTTAAAAGCTCTACTAAAAAACGATAAGCCAAATAGGCTCTCAAACTTTATCATTTGCTTCATTTCCTTTCAAATCAGCACATGTAATAGCTATGCCAAGTTGTAGTTCCAAGCAAACCACGGCTCGAAACTTTGTCGGAAAAGAAATATATTAACCTTTCCCTGATTGCTTTCTTGTTTCACATCATAGTGACTGTCGATGGCTTTTTCCTCTGTTTCCAGCAACTTTTCCATCGATCTCTTCTTCCGACTAACTCTCCTAGTCTTCACGAACCTCCGAGTTTTTATTTTCTTCATTTTCTTTGTTTCTCGTTGCTTTCGACGAAACTATGCAACATTATATATACATATATATATATATATGGCTAAATATATAAATTCACCCCTCAACTTTTACCTTTTTTTATTGCACCACTTTCAAGTGTACTTGATCCAATTAGAAACAACAAATTTCACGTCATATAAACACTTAGCTAGCGTGACTTATAACACATAATGTGCACTCGCTTATTAGAGAGTAATGATTTATTAACGTTGATGATTCAGATTTTATCAATTTGTATTAAAAAAAATCTAAAACAAAAAGAAAAGATAAATTCAATTCCTCTATTTCTTTTTTCTTCTTCTTAAATAAAACTTCTCAATAACACCAAAATCCACCCATTAAAACTAGAAAAATTAGGCAAATCTCCAACCCAATTCCCAATCCAATCACCAAGCCTTTATTGTCATTGTCATCTTCATTGAAAAACAAAGAAGTAGCAAAAGAAGTATGATGAGGGAATATTTACGAGGGGTAATTTTATCGTACTACCTTTGGGAGGTTACCATTAACTTGGAGCTATGTGTGCCAATAAAGGCCAATATGCAATCGCCACGTGTCAAGTCCTAGGAGCCCCACATGTTTTTACAATCTCTATTATGATTTTGAACTGGAAAGAGATAGAGAAGAAGATTCAGGCAACCAATAATATCTCCAAAATCCTAAGAATTATCTCTATTAGGGAATATTATCTTTTCTCCCCATGGAAAGGGATCGACCTTTATTTTTGAAAGATATCTTATCTCTTAAGGGAAAGGCCAATGGACATCTATAAATAGAGGACAACTTCTACAGGTATAGGGGGCGGACCCCGATGGGATTTTTCTATTTTTTCTATTACTATCTCCAATTTATAACCCTATGAACTGACTTAAACATCGGAGGGATCACGGGGAGCAAGTCCTGTAATATCCTGAAATTTTGGAGACGAAAATAATTATTAAATTTCGGTATTTGATGATTTAAGGTAATCAACTAATAGTAAAAATAGTACTGTTAATAATAGCAAATGTGTAACTTATGTTGACTTAATTTAAGTTAGTGAATTAATATCTAAATACACATATATATGTATATATATTCATAATAATAATAAAGGAATAAACCTAATTAATTTAAATTAAATTAAACTAATTAATTTGTGTATTTTTGTGGTTGTGGTGCGCGTGCTTGGAGGCCAAGCTATCTACAGTGGCGATGGCTTCAAACAAAAATAGAGGAAGAGAGTGTGGGAGACTGCGTGAGAGTGGGCTGAGAGATCGGGTGAGAGAAAGAGCTCAGTCAAGAGGGAGAGAGAGATAGAAAAAAAGAAGAGGTGGGGATGCCATGGAAACTCTCGGCCATGGCAGCCAAGCAAGGCGGCGGGCGGCCACTAGTGCGCAGGTTGCAGGAAGAAGAAGCAGGGGACGCAGGGGAGAAGAAGAAGAAGAAAAGAAAGAAGAAAGAAAAGAAAAATAAAAGAAGGAAAGGAAAAGAAAAGATGACACAGGGCGTGCGTAGGGGAGGTAGAGAGAAGACAATGAACAGGAGAAAGAAGGGAATAAAAGAAAAGGAAGGAAAGAAAAGAAAAGAAAGGAAAGGAAGAAAATAAAAGAAAAATAAAGGAATTTTAGGATTTTTCGGCAGGGAAAGTGATCAGGTATGTAGGTAAAAATTAATAGAAGCGTGATATGTTTAAATTATAAATTTTATGCGATTAGAATTAACTAATTTAAGTCACAATTGTATTATTTGGTAGGAAATGTTTTACTTTGCATCGGGAGCATAAGAGAGGCTGAAATCAACTGTTTTTAGGCAAGCTCCTAACCTTCTCATCGCGTTATTTATTTCCCGTGAAAGTCTTCGAGGTTTCTTGTACTCTAAACCCTCCCTCACCTTGATTTGGTTCCACGCATTAATAATAATACTCCGCGTGGCAACCACCATATGAGGTTATTTTCGATGGAATAAGTTAAGCAAAGTTATCTTAGTATCTTTCTTTCTGATCATTTCGGAGCTTCGTATTGCTCCATTTTCCTTGGGAATGATGCTGAACCCATTGGGGTTAGGTTCTTAGAGAAATTGGTTATGGATAGAATTAGGAGAATGTGTTAAAGAGTCTATTATGTATGTTGAGATGGTTTTATGTGAATGAAAAGTAATGAGAATGGTATTACGATATTATGTGGTTATGTACATGAAGAGTTATGAGTTATGGAGAAATGTTATGTAAAGTTAAGTTGGGAAGATATAAAGTCAATAGTGTTAGTAAGTGTGTCTAAAGGTATGGGTACAAAGCCACTGACTGTTGATCGTAGGTCGTGGTAGTTGATGGCTGGTTATATGAGCGCCAGTCATCGGTTGTTACGATAAGCGCTAAACGGCCAGAAGAGCTGGTACTCCAGATTCCCGCATTGGTTTGTGCATTTCATGATGTGTGTGCTATAAGGGGCTGGGTTGCATTCACGTGGGGACATGCTTTGTGTGTGATGGGATGTATGAGCATTTGGATGACCCGGTTGGTCCAAGAGCCAATTTGGGTATCCTAGATGAGCATATGCATTTAGAGCATGTCGCATGTGTGAATTCTTATGTGTGGGCGTAGCAAGGCCTGATGCTTGGTTTATGGAGGCCTTGTCATCACGTTTATGTTACAGAAGCCCTTGCATTTCTTATGTGTTGCATTGCATGGTTCTAATGTTACTGTTATTCTAGACGGGAGTACTGTGCCAGGTGTCGGGAGTACCGACTCATATGAGCTTCGGCTCGGCTTAGATATTAGCTCGAGATTGGCCGGAAGGAAGACCAAGATCGCGGAAGTATATGATTATGTGATGTATGACATGATGAACACATGAGAATATGATGGGTATCAGGAAAAGTATGTAACAAGTATCAAGAAAAGACAAATGTTGAATGTCAGGAAAAACCGACCATGTCAGGAAAAAGCTGATCTAAGAGAATGATGATATGGTAGCCTATGTTAGGCTACAACAGGTTTGTATGTGAGACTCGGGTGCCAATGTGTGACTTATGTGGGCCCCTAGTTCCTTATGTGCAGTTAACTTTATGCTATGCATGTAGAAGTAAGGTATGTATGGATCATGACATGGCGTGATTGCATTGTCATGAATTGCATGAGGTGTCATGGGAAGAGTCTTATCCTAAACCTGTAACCTTTCTTTCTAGAGCTTGCTGAGTCTCGCGACTCATGTTGTTTTATATCATTCCAGGTACATTCATCGGGGTTTGGGTCCAGACCGTCGTGTCATGATAGTAAGTGCAGAGCTCTCCCGAAACTAGATCCTGGGTGTCGTTGTACTTCTGTTAAGGCTAATGTTTACGTTTTTTTTTTAGATTGTCGTATGTTGTGTAAGCCCAGGTGGGCTCAAGAGATGAATGGTTTTGTAAAGATGTTTATGAGATGTTATAATAAAAAGAGATTATGATTTTAATAGGGATTGTGTGTGAGTTGTAGATGCGTCATTGTTCGATATCATTTAAATAATGACTCTCTCACAGATCCTCTATTCGCGGTAGGGGTTCCGGGAGGCAAGTCGTTACAAGTCCCCACCCCTTTTTGCAGGTACTTGGTCCAAGACAGAAAAAGGTGATCGATTCCGCATCATCAAAGTATATATTATTTAACTAGGTTAGATGAGAAAGTTTTGAAACTAGAATAAAAGTGGTGTCGAAAGTTTGAATTATGTTCCCATTAACATTAACAATAGATTGTATACGGTTGATCCAAACCTTGAAACGAATATAAAGTTATCAGGAGTGCATGAATATTAGTCACAACTCCAAAATTGACCAAGTTTTCATATGGCGTGGAATTAGTTAGTTCAGGGGGTGCAATTGGAACCAAACAAAATTAAGGATGTCATATTAAAAAAAAGTTAAAGTTGGTGGATGAATTTATGTTATATTGACTAGTTTAAAGGGTGCAATTGAAACCAAATAAAGTTGAGAGTGTCGTGATACAAAAAAAGAAGATAAAAAGATGAAAGTTAGGAAGTGAATTTATTCATTTGGCCTATACACACAATTTTTTGCTAAAATGCATATTTAACCCTTAGTTCATCAAATTATCACATAAACCATTATAAGTTTCTTTGCCTTTATTTCATTTACAGGCCCCAAAGTTTCCAAAAGTTCATTTCTTAATTTGGCCCTAAACTTTTAGTTTTTAACTTTTTTGAGACCTTGGGAATTCTCAAAACATTCAGGGGTAATTCTTCTAGGGTTCACTCATGCCCAATTGAATTTCTTGGATTTTATCTTTTACTCCTGGTCTTTTCCCGATTAAGATGAACATGTAACATGAGGCATTATAAGAAAAGAAAGAGATAAAAAAAAGAAAAATAATAAGAAAAAACTAATCATTGTTATTGTTAGACAACACCATCGTTATTGTCAATCTCGCGAGTCAACTTGTACTAATTTTCGAGTTTACGAGTCACGTAACTTTAAACGAATCAACTCAATTATAAACTTGGATTTTCATAAAATTTGAGTTGACTCATGATTCAATACTATAAACTTGGTCTATAAGCTCCTAAACTAAGTCTAAAAACTCGCATATTTTTATTAGATTTTTAATAATGTGTTGTTTTTATTTATATTAAGTTATGATTGAGTTATGAGAATTTACATTATATATAAATTAATATTTAAAATTTTAATTATGGATGAATGATAATAAAAATGGACTTAATATTTAAAAATTTTATATTATTTAGTATTTTTAAAACTAATAAATAAATTTATTTTAAAATAAATACATACATATTACTTTATTCATAAGGAATACGATTGTAAATTATAATAATTATGTTATTAAATAATATTAATTTATTTTTTTATAAAATTATGTCATTTTGAATATATATTTACTAGGAATAACCCGTGTCTTGAGGCACGCTGCAACTAAATAAAATCGAATATTGAATTTAATATTGAATTCAGACACGTATAAACTCATATCGCCCTATATATATTAAATTAAAAATTGTTTGATCATTTTTAATATCATGATTTTAGTGAAATAAAAAGGATCAAAAAGTAGATATTCAATCAAAAATTTGATAAAGTATCCTCTGAAATGTCTGCAACAAATAAATTATACATATTATGTTGAAATTTATGAAGAACTTGTAATAAATTTAAATATAATAATATTAATCTGTATTATACAATTCTAAACAAATTAAATATAAAAGAGTGGGTTAAAATTTTAACTATTACGATTCGGTGTAAGTCTCTATCCACCTGTAAAGTATAAAGAAAAAAATATTTTATTAGAAAAAAATTAGATGCGATAAGAATTTAAAAAAAAAACAAAATAGGCCTTATATTAAATTTATATGAATAAAAAAAAATTACTTGATCAAAAATATTAATATTGTCCATAACTGTTGCACTTCAACCTAAAAAACAAATCAGTTGCTACCAAATCAAATAATAAAATTAAACCATGGATAGAATAGATAATGAGAAGACGAAAAAAAAATATAAATCAAAATGATAAATGACCAACCTAATGTTTAGAATAGACGCAAAATTTTATAGATATCAGAGCATAATTTTTCTAGAGAAATTTAAATAAGTTATAATTTTTCAATTTGAGAGTGAACCTATATAAACACATAAAATTAAAAAATAAAATTGTATAAACGCAAAATTTTTACACATATAATAATTGTATAAACACATAATTTTACCTATATAAACACATATGAAAAAAATAAAAAATAAAATTACAACTCATTTTCGTCCCATAAAATTTAAAAAAAAAATTATATATTTGTGTCCAAGTGTACCAAATGATAGAAATTGAATAAAATTTTTGAGAAAATGTTTGAACAGGTTGTGAACAGTGGGTCCAACTCATAATTTTTTTTTCTTTTTTTATATTTTTCGATACTTCCAATACTAAATGTAAAAAATGTACAGCACACACACAAAATGTAAAAAATCTATATACATACACACGCACACACACTGTTTGCAATGAATATATACATAAAATATATTATCATTCACTGTGTGTATTTGTAAGATTACATAAACACATAATTTTATAAGAGTCGGACCTATATAAATACATGAAAAAAATAAAAAATAAAATTATATAAACACAAAATAAGAAATAAAATATTGTATAAACACATAATTTTATAAGAGTGAGACTTATATAAACACATATGAAAAAAATAAAAAATAAAATTATAGCTCATTTTTCTCTCATAAAATTTTAAAAAATAAAATTATATATTTGGATCCAACTTAATTGTACCAAATGTTAGAAATTGAATAAAATTTTTAAGAAAATGTTTGAACAGATTGTTTGAACAGTGGGTCTAATGTTTGAACAGATTGTTTGAACAGTGGGTCTAATGTTTGAACAGATTGTTTGGTGCTTCCAATACTAAATGTAAAAAATCTACACACGCACACACACTGTTCACATCATATATCCATTGCAAATACTTATACGCAGAGGAATGAATCATGCATATCATATTTTCATTGCAAATACATATATTCATACACACGCACACACAGTGTTTCCAATACATATATTCTATATACATACACACGCACACACTCACACTGTGGGCTATCTCCTTTTCACTGTGTGTATATATCATTCACTGCTGCAACTTCACTAAAAAAATCCCATAACAGAAATGATCCAAAAGCAGAGGTTTGAAACCAAAGAAAAGAAAATCCCAACCAACTAAACCTAAAACCTTGTTAAGCATTAAAAACAAAAACCCAAAAGCTCAAGGAGGTATATACTTGCCAGATACATACATACACGCACGCACACTTCTGCCCCACACACAAAATACATATACGCACACACACACAAAATACATACACGCTTGGAGGCGATGGAGCTGGAGGCGACGCGACAGCGAGGAGGTGATGATGGAGAGATTCAGGCGGGTCGGCCGCAATGGAGAGCTGCCCACTGCCTGATGGAGAGCTGCCTGTGGATGGGTAGGAGGGAGAGAGAGGCAGTGAGTGAGGGAGATGAGTGGGTGGGAGAAACAGAGAGAGGGAGAGTGGGACAGAAAGAGATAAACAGATGGGAAGTGACTGGGCGGGAGAGAGCCGCGGAGGAAGAGGGAGAGAGAGAGAGGGAGGGGAAGTGACTGGGCGGGAATCAAATTGATCCGAGCCATTGATTGGAACAAAATTAATCTTAGCCATAAAAATATATACATTTTCAAAAACAGTTATGTTTTATTATATAGATATATATTAAAAAATATTTTTAATTATTTTTAAAATTTTATAATTCAAATTTACGATTTAATTTTATGAAAACTCTTTTGTTACTGATTTTTTAACAACCCTATCACCATAGACCATTGCCCATGAAATCGTCAGCTTCTAGGCTCCACCACTAGCTAGCTATCTTGTCGATGATCTCTAGCCTTCGCACCACCATCGACTCATTTGTCGGATCACTTCTTGTTGTTGAAAACCAATAGGATTGAGCCACCAACCACCTTCTACATTGTTTGTTTTTTTTTTTTTTGATTATGCTCCATTACTAGCGTCTTCAGCCATCCCGTTTCTAGAGCTATACTAAGGAGGTAAATCGAGAAATATGCCCAAGTAATCAGGATGGTAGACCTAAACACCACTAATATCACTTCTAAAATCCCTCAGAAGAAAGCATTTTTACTTTCCCTAAAAATCGAACCCACACTAAGAACCTCCAGACAAGCTTTTCAGTCTACCCCTTTATCACTTGGCCACATTATTTTGGTTGGCTTGGAAACAACTTACATGCAGGCAGGCAACGACATTTCAGGGTCATCTAACAACCCTCCTTAGTCAAAACCTAATTTATTTAGTCACCAACCATGCGCTGGCTGGCTCTATTGACTTGCCAAATCTCCCTATTCTTGGCTTCTTATTCTAATCTCTAGGCATTTGGTTGGTAAGGCCTTACGTACTACTCCTTGGTGTATTATTGTTTGATGCCCTTCATTTCCTTTGCCAGCTTGGTTTATTATCGCACTTTGTTGGCTTCAAGCTTAATTCACTTTGTTAGCAAGAAAAACAAATTAAGTGAATGTAAAGAGAATAATGTATAATATTTAATAAATTAGTTTATAAATTATTATCAACGAATAGTTGGGAGGAACTTATAGATAACAGTACAGGAAATCGTAAATTATACATAAATTTCTAAAATTCTCATGTGATTTAAATTTAGTATTTAAAGTCCTTGCAATTTTTTTTTTTCAAAAAAAGAAAAGAAAAAACTATGATACTAGTTTAGAGTTTAATAATGTCATTAACAAACTTATCAAATCATATCATTTTTAATAATTAAATTTCAAATATTAATTTAGATAATATGATATCTCTGTAAAACAAAAATTAAATAATATAAAGTCTAGGTAAAATCAAATCACATAAAATCTTTATAAAAGAGCCTACTTGAATTTAATCTAAAAAAAATATGAAAACTAGTATAATAACAATGCTTGTCAAAATATGAAGCAATAAATAACAATTGTTTTTTAAGAAACATAAAATGATCACAATAGTGACATATATCTACCGTCAGGTTGTTGCGTGTATATTTCTCCAAAAGATTCTTATTGAAAAAAGTTGCCTTTACATTAATTTGATGGAACTTTAGGTCATAGTGTGCAATCAATGTCATAATTTTTCTAAGATAATCTTTAGCAAACATATATACGATAAAATGGCTCTGTATAATAAAGTTTTGAAATATATATAGAGCTCTAGATCTAAGTTTGTTGGATGGAGAAATGTCTTTACATCCATTTGCTGAAATTCTAGTTCTAAGTCTATTTTCTCCTCACATAAAGTGTTAAACCCTTAGATAACTTGACATCCCATGTAGTGGCAAACTTAGACCTAGAGCTTGCAAGAAATATATGGTTTTTCGACTAAAAAGGAAAAGGACCATTTATGGTCAAAAATAGGCTTTTAGACAATTATATTTGAAACTTTACAAAATTATTTCATCTTTAAACTTTACAAAAAATATAATTGATTTATGCATATATCTCAAGATTAATAAGAACAGTTGTATCTTTTAGATTTATACGTGATGATACTGGATAGATCACCGAGGTCTGCCTCGAACCAAGTACCTGCAGGGGCGGGGCTGTAATCCCCCAGGAGAACTCCGACGCTCAAGTCAGTAGAAGAAATATGCCCAAAATGGAAATTGAACTAGGAGTCAGATGATCTGTACCTGTAGAAGTCGACCTCTATTTAAAGATGAGGTAAAACACACTCTGAAGAGATAAGATAACTTCTGAACCGGACGTTGGGGAGAATCTCGGTTGATTGAGTCAACCTCGTTCAAAATCAAATATGAGATGAATGATGAAGATATAAGTGACACGTGGCACTTTCTTGAGGCAGGCACGTGGCGGCACCATATTGGGGATCTCCAAGGGTAGTTTAGTAGTTTTGCCCTTAGTAAAATATTCCTTTATCACTTGTCCCCCCCACTCCTTGAGCTGTGAGGGAGAGGAGCTCGGGCAGCTGAAGGAGTAGTCCTCTCAGCTTTCCTGAAAAAAGAGGTTTTACAAAAAAAATAAATGAATAAGATTAAAGAGCTCTATTATTGGCTATTGTTGGCTCGCTTCCCAACTAAAAATCCCATCACCACTCCCCATGGCCCTCCAAGAATTCTATAAAAAAGGGGGTGGGGATGGTCCCCTCCTCACAAACACTATTGGAGTGGAAACATACTTGGGGGTGTAGTGAGAAGGTAAAAGATCTTTCATCTTTCTCTTCTCTTTCTCTTTTTTTTTTTTTATTTTTATTTATCTGCTTTTTCATTTCAGTTTTTTTTTTTTTTAAAAAGCTTTCTCATTTGCGTGGCCGAGACCAGAGGTCTCGGCCATGTTTGGAGCAGGCCGCGTGATTAGTGGTTAATTTTATAAAAATTTTGTTATAATTATACCCTTCTTTTGATCTTAAAAATAGTTTAAATTAGATATTAATATATATTTTATGGTTATATGCAAGTTTAAATTGAAAAATGAATGAAATGAAATTTTAAAGTAAAATTTAATAATAATAATAATAATATATAAAATTATATATAATACATATACATCATTATATGCATTCATGTAATATATATAAAATAATATAATATATATATATATATGTGCCATGTGTAATACATATATATAATATATAATTTATTAATAATATTAAATTATTTTTATTTTTTTTAGGCATGAAGACTTAAAGTCCATGAAGAATTCAAGTCCATGAAGAAATCAAACCCATGGAGAAATCAAGCCCATGAAGAATTCAAGTCCATGAAGAATTTAAGCACATGAAAAATTAAAGTCCATGAAGAATTTAAGCCCATGAAGAATTAAGGCCCAATTTGAGCAACCCATGGAAGATATTATTTGGAGAAGGCCCAAGGATTATTTTTAATCCTAATGAAGATTAAAAATCAATTTATAGAACTCTATTTTTATTTTTTATGTGAGAGCTTTATTAGGTGTGTTTTTTAGCTAAAATCCACTTAACTATTAGGTGGATATTATAGCTAAAATCCATTTAACTTTATGAATGCTTTATTAGGTATGTATTTTAGCTAAAATCCATTTAATATTAGGTGTGTATTATAGCTAAAATCCATTTAACTTTAAGTGTGTGAGTGCCCATTAGATATAATTATGTCTAGTTGAATAATTGAAATTGTGTGGTTTGTATTGCATCTTGTGGCCTATAAATAGATCACTTGATTGCATTTGTAAGTGTGATTATTATTCTTGAATCAAAGTTTAGTTATTTCCTTAGAATTCTCTCTTTGAGAATTGCTTTTGTTCTCTCTCATTTTCTTTAGTATTTTCTCTTGTGATCTTACTTTCTTCCTTTCTTTCTTTCTTCTTTTAAATTCTTATGTCATTTATTATTACTTTATTATTCACCGCCTAAATGGACGGTTAGTTTATGCCTTTAAATTCTTGCAATTTTAATTCTTGTATTTTAATTGTTCACCGCCTAAATGGACGGTTAGTTTATGCCTTTAAATTCTTGCAATTTTAATTCTTGTATTTTAATTATCTACCGCCTAAATGGCCGGTTAGTTTCTTCTATTTTAATTCCTGTCATTTAAATTCTGTTATTTAAATTATGTCATTTAAATTGTTGTCAATTAATTTAATAGAGATGAGTAGCTAAATCTGATCTTGGGTTAAGGCAAGGACAGTGTCTAACGCCAATGATTCCCAAAGAAAGCTACGCTTTAAATGAGTAACATTGGTTTAAACTTCAATATGAGTTTGTTTTGATTATTGAAAAATCACTAGGTTTGGATTGGAGCGTAAACCTAACTTAGAGCTTTCATGTCACGCATGAGAGTTACTAGAACTGGAAACGCTATCATACCCAAACCCGGATGATTAATTTAGTTGTTTTGTGTATTAATTGTAATTGAATTTATGGTAGTTTCTTAAATTAGAATCCCGCATATCATGTATGGGGATTGCTTAAACTAGAGCTATCATTATCTTTAATTGCATTTAATAACAAATCCTCATATCTGAAATTAAATTAATGTTGCTAATCTTTTATGCTAATATTTGGGAATCAACGGGTTGGCACTGAAATTGTCTTAACTCAAGTACTTTCCAATTTCATATTCTCACGTTTAGTATTTATTTCAACTTCTGTCTTGCTTTATTTTCTAGTATTTGTTATCTAAAAAAATTATAAAAAATCATGTTATCAATCCATCTAAATGCGTGTGCGTGTGTGTGACATTCTTTTTTTCTTTTGCCATAAATAAATCTCTCAGTGGACGACCTGGACTTATCCAGAAAATATAAATTTAAATTTGAACTACAACTGCACTCGTACACTGACGAGTATAAACCTCTCGCCTAAATAAATAAATAAAATATAAAATTTTTATTGTGTTTTGTTTTGTGTTTTAATTGCAGGGTGAGAGTGCAGTCAAATTTTGGCGCCGTTGCCGGGGAGATTGAGGCAAAAACAAAAAGGAAAAAAAAATATAAGAATAAGCATCTCCTGATAAATTCGGTAACTCTGTTTCTTTTTACTTTATTTTTATTTGTGCATAGTGTATGATACTTAGGTCAGGTAAAACTGTAGAAAATCAGTCACTCATGTCTCAACATAATGAGAACATGCCACTTCCACAGAACATGTCTGCACGTGGTAGTGACCACGGTGACCCTGATCCCATTGATCAGGAGATGATCAGACCCCTTAGGGAGTATCTTCATCCTCCTAGGCAGACAACCCCCTCATGCATTATTCTTCCCATCAACCATCATAGGTTTAACTTCAAACCTGGCACAATCCAATTGTTACCAACTTTTCATGGCATGGATTCTGAAAATCCATATACTCATATGAAAGAATTTGAGGAAGTATGTAGCACTTGCATGGACCATACAGCAAATGAGGATGTCATAAGATTAAAACTCTTTCCATTCTCACTGAAAGATAAGGCAAAAATATGGTTAAGCACTCTCCCACCTAGATCTATAGGAACTTGGAGAGAAATGCAAACAACTTTCTTAAAAAAATACTTCCCTGCCAACAGAACTGCTACTCTTCAAAGACAAATCATGAACTTTGCCTGTAAACCAAATGAGAATTTTGCTCAAGCGTGGGAAAGGTTTAAAGACCTTCTTCACACTTGTCCGCACCATGCTTTTGAGCAATGGAGAGTGGTCAGTTTCTTTCATGATTCACTCACTCCCCAATTGAAAATGCTAGTTTCTACAATGTGCAATGGAGAATTCTATGAGAAGACTCCAGAAGAAGCTTTCCACTTCTTTGACACATTGGCTGAGAATACAAGGAACTGGGAAGTTGGTCCAACATCTGCTCTTGATTCAAGAGAAAATCCACAACCTAGAGGGAGATACCAACTGAGTGAGAGTGATGATTTAAATGCAAGACTAACTGCTTTAACAAAGAAAGTTGAAAACATGCAACCCAAAAAGGTGCAATCTGTTAATCAAGTGGAAGTAAAGTGTGTTGTGTGTGATGCAACAGATCATTCAACTGAAGAATGTCCTACCCTACCTGCTTTCAAGGAGGTATTGTATGGGCAGACTAATAATAATCATTCACACAACTTTGAGGGGAGACCAAATCAAAATCAGAGTGGAGCCTATTATGGGAATAATCAGAATTACAATTCATACCATCCCAATAATAGAAATCACCCCAATTTTTCTTGGAGAAATGATTCTGGAAATCATTCTCAACCTCCCTTCCCTACACAACAACACACCTTTCAACAAAATCAAGGTTCTTCATCCAATACTTACCAACCTCCTCATAGGAGATCTTTGGAAGATACCTTGCACCAGTTCATCCAAAGTCAAACAGGTATCAACAATCAGGTTGCTCAGCTTGTCAAAAATCAAGACCAAACAAATAGAGCCATAGAAGACATTAGGAGCCAGTTGACCAAGATAACACAAACATTGAGTGTGAGAGAACCCGGAAGGTTTCCATCCCAAACTAATCCTAACCCAATTAGGCAAACCAACCAGGTAGAAGCTTCAAATAGTGAAACCAACACTCATGAACAAGTGCAAGCAGTGACTGCCCTAAGAAGTGGAAGAATAATTGAGAAACCAACTGATCCTAGGATAAACCAACATGTTGATGAAGAAAAAGAACCAAAAGATCATGAATCCACCGTGGAGAAAAATGAAAAAAATGAGAAAAATGAAAAAAATAAAAAAAATGAGAAAAATGAAAAACAAAAAGAAGATGAGAAAGAAATTCAATACAGGCCCAAACCACCTTTTCCACAAAGGTTGAATCATTTGAAAAAAGGGCAACAAAATGCAGATATATATGAAGTGTTTAAGCAAGTGAGAATCAACATCCCGCTGTTGGATGCAATCAAACAAACACCTTCATATGCAAAGTTTTTGAAAGATCTGTGCACTGTAAAAAGGAAAACAAATGTGCATGAAAAGGCATTCTTAACTGAACAAGTCAGCGCCATTCTCCAATTGAAAACTCCTCCCAAATACAAAGATCCAGGTTGTCCAACCATTACATGCATCATAGGAAGTCAAAAGGTTGATCGGGCACTCTTGGATTTAGGAGCTAGTGTCAATTTGTTGCCATACAGTGTGTATCAACAGTTGGGATTAGGTGAGCTTAAACCCACTAGAGTGACCCTTCAGCTGGCTGATCGATCAGTCAAAGTTCCACGAGGAATTGTGGAGGATGTTCTGGTACAAATCGATAAGTTCTACTTTCCAGTAGACTTCATCGTTTTGGACACCCAGCCACATCAGGGGCCTCAACCTCCTGTGCCAGTCATCTTAGGTCGACCATTCCTTGCCACATCAAATGCCATCATCAACTGTAGGAATGGTGTGTTAAAGCTATCTTTTGGGAACATGACTGTAGAAATGAATATCTTCAGGGTAGCCAAACATCAGGACACTGAGAGTGAAGTGGAGGAGGTAGACTTGATCCAAACACTGACCAATGACTGTTTTGAAGAGTTCATGAGAAGACCCAAAGAAGGAAATCAAGATCTTGAAGAAATAAAAGAAGTGGAAGTCATAAGCAAAGAAAGTGAGAAGCCTACATGGATGCCTGGTTTAGAGCCATTAAGAAACTTGGACAGTAAGCTCATGGTTCCTGATAGCCATCAGTCCACGCCTGAGAGAAAGCCATTGCCCAGTGATTTGAAGTATGTCTTTCTAGGAGAAGGGGAAGCATTCCCAGTGGTGATCTCTTCAAGTTTGACACCTCAGCAAGAGCAACAATTGATAGAAGTTCTAAAAGCACACAGGAAGTCATTAGGATGGACCATTTCAGATTTGCAAGGTATTAGCCCTTTGATATGTACTCATAAGATATTCTTGGAAGAAGGAGCAAAACCAGTTAGGCAAATGCAAAGGAGATTAAATCCCAACATGAAAGAAGTTGTCAGAAAAGAAGTGCTTAAGCTATTGGATGCTGGAATAATTTACCCAATCTCTGATTCTAAGTGGGTAAGTCCAACACAGGTAGTACCCAAAAAGTCTGGAGTCACTGTTGTAAAAAATGAGAACAATGAATTGATTCCCACGCGCATCCAGACAGGATGGCGTATGTGCATTGATTATAGAAAGCTCAATTCTGTGACAAGGAAAGATCATTTTCCTTTGCCTTTCTTGGATCAAGTTCTGGAGAGAATAGCAGGCCAAGCCTACTATTGTTTCTTAGATGGGTACTCAGGGTACAATCAGATAGAAATTGCACTAGAAGATCAAGAGAAGACAACTTTCACATGTCCATTTGGGACATTTGCATACAGGCGCATGCCATTTGGGTTATGCAATGCTCCAGCCACCTTTCAAAGGTGTATGATGAGTATTTTCAGTGAAATGGTTGAGCAAATTGTTGAAGTGTTTATGGATGACTTTTCTGTTTATGGAAGTAACTTTGAGGCCTGTTTGGAGAATCTGAAAAAGGTTTTAGCAAGATGTGAGGAAACAAATCTGATACTCAATTGGGAAAAATGTCACTTCATGGTGAAACAGGGCATAGTCTTGGGGCACATCGTTTCATCTAGGGGGATGGAGGTAGACAGATCAAAAATTGAAACAATTCAAAAACTCCCCATCCCTAGGAATGTGAAAGACATCAGAAGTTTTTTGGGACATGCAGGGTTTTATAGGAGATTCATTGCTTCCTTTAGCACTATAACAAGACCCTTGTGCCATTTGTTGTCTCAAGATGTTCCGTTTGAATGGAGTCCTGCCTGTCAAAATGCTTTTGATAAATTGAAAGATGCACTCATTTCAGCACCTATCATTCAGTCCCCTGATTGGTCCCTCCCGTTTGAACTTATGTGCGATGCTAGTGATTATGCGGTAGGAGCTGTGTTAGGGCAGAGGAAGGATAAGAAACCTCATGTGATATATTATGCTAGCAAAACTCTTAATGAGGCACAAAAGAATTACACCACTACAGAGAAAGAGTTACTAGCAGTTGTCTTTGCCCTGGACAAGTTTCGATCTTACCTCGTAGGGTCACTAGTGATCATTTTTACTGATCACGCTGCTCTGAAGTATTTGTTCACAAAGCAAGATGCAAAACCCCGTCTGCTCCGATGGATCTTACTCCTGCAAGAGTTCAACATTGAAATCAGAGACAAGAAGGGAGTAGAAAATGTGGTGGCTGACCATTTGTCAAGGATTCCAAGTCAAGATCTCACACAATTTGATGAACCAATTCATGACAATTTCCCTGATGAGCAACTGTTTAAAGTGAATGTTATTCGTGCATCATCTGTTGTCCCTTGGTATGCCGACATTGCGAACTACCTGGCAACTGGTCTGATCCCAGACCATTGGAGTAAGCAAGATAGGCATAAATTCTTCAGAAAAGTCAGAACCTTCTTTTGGGATGAGCCCTACCTCTTCAAGTATTGTCCTGACCAAATCATCCGTAGATGCATACCCGATCATGAGCAACAAAGTGTTATCAATTTCAGTCATACTCTTGCATGTGGAGGCCATTTTTCTGTCAAGAAAACAGTTGCAAAAATTTTTCAGAGTGGATTTTATTGGCCGACACTGTTCAAGGATGTGTACAAGTTCTGTTCAAATTGTGATCGATGTCAAAGGTTAGGAAGTCTGTCAAGGAGAAACATGATGCCATTACATCCGATCCAAGTGTTAGAAGTTTTTGACTGTTGGGGTATGGATTTTATGGGCCCATTTGTCAATTCATTTGGTCATGAATACATCTTACTTGCTGTTGACTATGTGTCCAAATGGGTAGAAGCAATCCCGGCCAGAACAAATGACCATAGGACTGTCGTGAAATTTTTGAAAGAAAATATATTCAGTCGATTTGGGATGCCACGAGCAATCATCAGTGATGGGGGTTCCCATTTTTGTAATAAAGTTGTGGCAGGATTAATGAAGAAATATGGTGTACTGCATAAGGTTGCAACACCATACCATCCCCAAACCAATGGTCAAGCCGAGCTAGCCAATAGGGAGATTAAGCGCATATTGGAAAAGACTGTTGCTGCTAATCGTAAGGATTGGTCCTTAAGACTAGTAGACGCTCTTTGGGCGTACAGGACAGCTTACAAAACAATTTTGGGAATGTCTCCCTATAGGCTAGTATACGGTAAATCTTGTCATCTGCCGGTGGAAATTGAGCATAAAGCATATTGGGCAATTCATAAGATCAACAAGAGTCTAACTGAAGCAGGCTTATCCAGGAAGCTCCAATTGAATGAACTTGAAGAAATTCGGAATGAAGCATTTGAAAATGCAAGATTGGTCAAGGTTCGCATGAAAGAGTTACATGATCGGCACATCATTCGAAAAAGCTTTCAGGTAGGGCAACGGGTACTCTTGTATGATTCTCGATTGCATCTATTCCCAGGAAAATTGAAGTCTCGATGGGTCGGCCCCTTTGTAATCAAGTCCATCTCAGGATATGGGGCATTTGAGATAGAAAATCTGGAGTCAGGACAGCTTCTAACAGTCAATGGTCATAGGTTGAAACCATACCAGGGTAGTGTTGAGGAGAATGAAGGAGTTGTGGATTTAGATGATCCATCATCATCTGATGAGTAGGGAAAGTTTCCTATCGTCTGGGAATCTGACGTTAAAAGACCACCTTTCCATTTAGGTTAAATGGATGTTTATAGATCTGAAAAAAAAAATTAAAAAAAATAATAAAAAAAATAAATAAAAAAGAAAAAAATAAAATAAAATAAAATAATAAAGAATTATATATATAAGTTGTTCATTTTCTGCATTACTTAATTAACTTTGATTCAAAGAGTGTTTCTCTGTGTGCAGTCTAAATAAAATTTTTTTGCATACAAGTTCATGCATTGAAGACCACCAGGTATGCCTATCTTCTATCCTTTTATTGTCGATTGAGGACAATGCGCAATTTAAGTTGGGGGGTAAGGTGTACTTGATTTTATTGGTGTTTGAAACTGATCCATTGTACAAAAAAAAAAAAAAATCAAAAAAAAATAATTAATAATAATAATAAGAATAAGAATAAAAAAATTAAAAAAAAAAACAATAAAATAATAATATAAAAAAAAAAAAAAAATTTGAATTGAGAGACAGAATTGACGCTGGTGGTAGCTATCTTTTCTTGGGCAGTGCAATCACACTGCCCTATAAAGGATAAGGCACACTGCCAAATGTTGAAAAATGAGGCACCAAGCGTTGAAAAAGAGACGCCAAGCCTGACCCTGTAATTATGGCATGCCTCGAGCCGAGTGTAAAATAGTGATGGTCATTGCTCTATAAGAGACTCCATATCTGTATAAGGCAAGCCACCCTTCTTGAGCTCAGTCTTCTCTCATTTGTGTTATTCTCCGATCAGGTACTCTCATCCCTTTTGTAAAGTTTATAGTTCTTTACTTTCTTCTTAGTATAGTTAAAAAAAAAAAAAAAATGGATCTTTATCTCTCAAAAATTCACAAGTACTATCCATCTCTCCCGCAAAATGATTTGAAAAAAATTTATGTTGCTAGGTGTGAAAGACTTAGGTTGTTGATGCTTAATAACATCCCTGAAGATATTCGTTGGCTGATCGAAGCAAAAGTTCGATTAGCTGGTGAAACTTCACCTAGTTTTAAGCATTTTCCAGGCTTAGGGAAGAGTAGTTTTGCGAAGAAAAGAAGAGCGAAAAGAGTGAATGGTTGTTACAAATGTGCTCGATGGACCTGTAACACACGATGCAAATCTGTGGGGTTTACGTCCATAAATCGAGAAGATAAAATTAGTTTCATAAAGGATAGACTGAGTAAGGAGTCTTTGGATGATATCCGATTGACTCTTGAGACGCATCCGTGTGGAATAGTGCAAAGAGAACTTCTTGCTTTATGGACCCAGTTCAGAAGTGACCACCAACGCTATAGTCTTGGGAATCTGACTAAAAACGACCCTGTTTGCCAATCTATAAGAAAATTGGATGGGAAGCTTATCCCCGCTTCATAGAAAGTGTTTAAGCCGTTTCTGGACGTAAAACCAGAGGAAGATGTGAGCCACAATCACAACTACTTATACATACGCATGATTTTTGTTTGTATTTATTTCTTGTTGAATTGTTGTATAGCTACTTTTGATCGCTAAATCTCTTTCCAGGGCATACAAAAGGAACAAACATGGAAGGTCAGTTAGTTCGTCGAATCAAAACCATATGTGTACTTTGTGGCTCTCAACTTGGGAGTGATATTTGTTACGCACTTGCAGCAAGCGAACTAGGCAAAAAATTAGGAGAGAAAAAAATTAATTTGGTATATGGAGGGGGAAGTCGTGGATTGAATGGTTATGTTTCACAAGCTGTACATCTTGGAAATTCATCTGTGGTAGGTATAATGCCAATCCCTTTAGCTGAACCACATATTTCCGGGATTACACGCGGTCAACTTATAGAAACGACTTCTATGTCTGAGCGCATGGCTTGTAAGATTTATCAGTCAGATGCCTTCATTGCTTTACCAGGAGGTTTTGGAACACTTGAAGAAATCTTTTGTATAATCTCCTGGGCCAAGAGTAATCTCCATACCAAACCCATTGGACTTTTAAATGTTAACCATTTTTTCGATGGGTTACTCTCTTTTCTTGATCAGGCTGTGGACCAACAGTTCATTTCTCGTTCAGCAAGAAAGATTCTCATTTCTGCATCCACCATTGATAAGCTGTTAGAGAAATTACATGCTTATGTTCCACAGTACGATCCTCATGAGCCTCGGATAGACTGGTCTAAGGCAATTAGTAACAAGCGCCAAAGGGGTCCGATTAATTTAGATTTATCACTGTGAGAAATGCTCTTTAATAAGATGGCTGAGTAAGGAGTACTTTTTGTACTCTTGAGACGCATCTAGTTATTGTACAACTTGCAGGATTTTTTTGGTTGTGTTCTTGAAAAAAAAAAAAAAAAAAAAAAAAAAAAAAAAAAAAAACTGTGGAATGTTGTTAGCAAAGTCTTTGATAAGATGGCTGAGTAAGGAGTACTTTTTGTACTCTTGAGACGCATTTTGCTTATCTTATGACTTGCATGAAATTTTTATTTTGGTGTGAAAATATAAATATATATCTATATGGTGTGCTCATTTGTTGTTTAAGTTTTAGCAGTTCACAGCAAATCTATGGACTTGTGGAGTTACAGGTATTCCTAACAACCCTGATTTATTACTGCAATTCAAGTTGGGGGGTGTAAGGTCTAGTCATGAATCATCTGGTTTATATTTAACTGTGAGTTTGTAATTACTAGTTTGTAGTCTTGTGGGAATTGATTGTCTTTATCTACTCTTATAAAAAAATAAAAAAAAAATTATGTGTTTTAAATAATGCTATTCCTAAAGCTTTGAAGTTATGCACTGATAGCCGGCTAAGTTTGCAATACGAAACATGAATGCATTGATTTCTTATTTGAAAACGTATATGCATTAGAATAAGTAATTTGCATTCATCAGGGATTCAAATTTAGAAATTGGTTATCGGTCATAAAGTCAAAGGTAACAGTAATTAGTTGATTAGTACATTGTATGATCCCTCAACAGAAGTGGAGACTATTACCCAAGTAAGTGTTTGAGCCTAATAACCGTTAATTCTGAGTGAAATAACACTTACTCTAAATATGCTCTCTTGTTTATCTTATCTTTTCAATGGCTTCAAAATATCAATTCGCTTTGAATGTCTAGTATGATAGCGGATGAATTTGACTGGTTTCAAACTATGAATTAGATGACTGAGAAGCATGATAGGGGGATCAATTTCTTTCATTTTGAGCCTATTTTTTTTTTAAATCAACCTCTTGTTAGCCCATTTGAGCCATTTGTAGTACAACTTCTTTCGTTACCCTTGTTTAACCCATAACCATATGAATTTTATCCAACCTGGTGTGACTTTGGGAATTAGTCTGTTTATCTATTTCCTTAAAAAAAAAAAAAAAAAAAAAGAGAAAAAAAAAAAAGAAAAAAAAAAGTGAAAAAAGGGGGCAAATTCTCTTAGTTATTCAGCATAACTGTTTCAAAATAAATGCTAAAAAAAAAAAAAAAAAAAAAAAAAATCCCGACACACCCTTTGCACACTCTACCTTTTCTTTGACAACCCGTATTAACCTTATAGCCCCATTACAACCCAGTCTGGTCATTTTTTATGCTATAAATCATGTGATCTCAGAATTCGAGTTTGGAGTAGGGAATCATGTTTAAATTCAGAAGTTACTCGTCTAGAGCATTATTCCAATCATGAAGCTATGTCAATTTCCCTGTTCTTTCATGAAAATACGTTCCTTGTATTTGGGATGGCACCGAGTTTTGAACTTGTTCTGCATTTACTCTTATAACGGTGCACCCCCTTGTGTGTACACTTGAGGAATGCTTTTTATTGGAGAGAAAATCCATAATAAGATTTGAAGTCAAAACTTCGAGGGAGTAAGTCTGTGTGTTGGTTATCCTAATTTCCATTCCTGAGATTGTATGACCTTTAACCAAAAATCTGATTTAGAATGCTAAATTATTTATTTAATTTTATGCATTTCGGTTTCGAATTTGAAATTTTTACATTCATACAGTTATTGTGAATAAAGTTTGGCAGGTGTATAATCTGATTGCTAAGGGACTAGCAATGTTTAAGTTGGGGGGTATGATTAGTGGTTAATTTTATAAAAATTTTGTTATAATTATACCCTTCTTTTGATCTTAAAAATAGTTTAAATTAGATATTAATATATATTTTATGGTTATATGCAAGTTTAAATTGAAAAATGAATGAAATGAAATTTTAAAGTAAAATTTAATAATAATAATAATAATATATAAAATTATATATAATACATATACATCATTATATGCATTCATGTAATATATATAAAATAATATAATATATATATATGTGCCATGTGTAATACATATATATAATATATAATTTATTAATAATATTAAATTATTTTTATTTTTTTTAGGCATGAAGACTTAAAGTCCATGAAGAATTCAAGTCCATGAAGAAATCAAACCCATGGAGAAATCAAGCCCATGAAGAATTCAAGTCCATGAAGAAATCAAGCACATGAAAAATTAAAGTCCATGAAGAATTTAAGCCCATGAAGAATTAAGGCCCAATTTGAGCAACCCATGGAAGATATTATTTGGAGAAGGCCCAAGGATTATTTTTAATCCTAATGAAGATTAAAAATCAATTTATAGAACTCTATTTTTATTTTTTATGTGAGAGCTTTATTAGGTGTGTTTTTTAGCTAAAATCCACTTAACTATTAGGTGGATATTATAGCTAAAATCCATTTAACTTTATGAATGCTTTATTAGGTATGTATTTTAGCTAAAATCCATTTAATATTAGGTGTGTATTATAGCTAAAATCCATTTAACTTTAAGTGTGTGAGTGCCCATTAGATATAATTATGTCTAGTTGAATAATTGAAATTGTGTGGTTTGTATTGCATCTTGTGGCCTATAAATAGATCACTTGATTGCATTTGTAAGTGTGATTATTATTCTTGAATCAAAGTTTAGTTATTTCCTTAGAATTCTCTCTTTGAGAATTGCTTTTGTTCTCTCTCATTTTCTTTAGTATTTTCTCTTGTGATCTTACTTTCTTCCTTTCTTTCTTTCTTCTTTTAAATTCTTATGTCATTTATTATTACTTTATTATTCACCGCCTAAATGGACGGTTAGTTTATGCCTTTAAATTCTTGCAATTTTAATTCTTGTATTTTAATTGTTCACCGCCTAAATGGACGGTTAGTTTATGCCTTTAAATTCTTGCAATTTTAATTCTTGTATTTTAATTATCTACCGCCTAAATGGCCGGTTAGTTTCTTCTATTTTAATTCCTGTCATTTAAATTCTGTTATTTAAATTATGTCATTTAAATTGTTGTCAATTAATTTAATAGAGATGAGTAGCTAAATCTGATCTTGGGTTAAGGCAAGGACAGTGTCTAACGCCAATGATTCCCAAAGAAAGCTACGCTTTAAATGAGTAACATTGGTTTAAACTTCAATATGAGTTTGTTTTGATTATTGAAAAATCACTAGGTTTGGATTGGAGCGTAAACCTAACTTAGAGCTTTCATGTCACGCATGAGAGTTACTAGAACTGGAAACGCTATCATACCCAAACCCGGATGATTAATTTAGTTGTTTTGTGTATTAATTGTAATTGAATTTATGGTAGTTTCTTAAATTAGAATCCCGCATATCATGTATGGGGATTGCTTAAACTAGAGCTATCATTATCTTTAATTGCATTTAATAACAAATCCTCATATCTGAAATTAAATTAATGTTGCTAATCTTTTATGCTAATATTTGGGAATCAACGGGTTGGCACTGAAATTGTCTTAACTCAAGTACTTTCCAATTTCATATTCTCACGTTTAGTATTTATTTCAACTTCTGTCTTGCTTTATTTTCTAGTATTTGTTATCTAAAAAAATTATAAAAAATCATGTTATCAATCCATCTAAATGCGTGTGCGTGTGTGTGACATTCTTTTTTTCTTTTGCCATAAATAAATCTCTCAGTGGACGACCTGGACTTATCCAGAAAATATAAATTTAAATTTGAACTACAACTGCACTCGTACACTGACGAGTATAAACCTCTCGCCTAAATAAATAAATAAAATATAAAATTTTTATTGTGTTTTGTTTTGTGTTTTAATTGCAGGGTGAGAGTGCAGTCACCGCGCTGGCCGAGCCTTCGCGCCTCGGCCGCACGAGGGCTTGCCCGCGCACGCGAGCCGAGGCCACGCCGGCCGAGTCCTCGCGCCTCGGCCGCGCGAGGGACTCCCTGCCCCTTTTTTTTTTTTTGAGAGGCCCTTGGTCTCGACTTTGAGACCTCTTTTCCCCTTATCTCTTTCTTTTTTTTTTTGCAGGATTCTCACGGGGTTCGAGAGATTCTAAGTGGTGCCTTCAAGTTCATCAAGAGACGGACCGGCTCCCTCTTAAGAGTTCTCTCATGCGTTTTTCTTCCATCCTTGGAATTCTTCTCATCAGTCGGTATTCCTTTGCCTCCCTTCTCTTATTTTTTGTGGCTTTTTCTTGTCTCTCTTCCCATGTCACGTTGCTTTAGTAAGTCAATCTCCATGGCCTCCTCTAGCAACTCAGATGGGAATAGCTCGGACTCTTCCAGCTCATCTTCCCAGTCTGGTAGGCAAATAGGAGACGCTGGGACCTCTCGGCCTCGTCCTCATGCCCTATCTTTTGATAATGATACCGACACAGAGTTAGAGCTCCACCATAATGGTCTCCCTGATGACCGAACTCCTGCCTATTCTTCCTTGTCCGAGGATGAGGTCTCCGGACTCGCCCGAAAATATTATCTCCCCATTAAGGGCTATTGGTATTCTACACCCTCCAACCTTAGAGCCCATCAATCCCCTCCGGAGGCTTTAACCATCTATGAAACCTCTCTTGAAGCAGGGTGTCGATTCCCTTTCGAAAGCACCCTTGCCGAGATCTTTCGACTCGTAGGGTTATCTCTCTCTCAACTAGTGCCCAACGGATGGAGGAACTTAATATCTTTCGTTATATGTTGTCGGGGGAGGGGTATTGTCCCCAAAGCTAAACTCTTTTTAAAATTATTTCGCCTCGTATGTGTTGATAAGTCCGAGTTTCGCTATTCTTTCATGGCATACCCTGGCTGTAAGTTTCTCGTAGACACCCCGTCTTCTTTAAAAGGTTGGAAAAATTGGTATTTTTTTATGGGATCCAGCTCCGCTACTATGGGTGTGCCCACCGCCTGGCGTCGGTCTTCCCGTAAGAATTTCCCTCGTGAAATGACCCATTTAGAGAGGAGGGACGCCGAGCTGTTGATGGGTTTGGAGCACGTCAGTACCGCCAGGTTGATTAACGAACAAACCCTATTTCTCGGGGGTCTGTGTTGATACCCCTGCCGAGCAGTCGACACTCCCTTAGGTTAATTTTTTCCGTTCTCTCGCTCCGCTTCTTGTTTCTAATTTCTGCTTGCTTCTTTATTCTGACATTTGATCTTATTTTGATTTGCAGCCAAGATGATCGATGATGCGGAGCTGTGGGGGACCGACAAACAGGCTGCTGAAGAGGCCAAACGGGCCCGGAAGAATGCCAAGAGGCATACCCGAGACTCCAGGCTCCCACCTCGGCACAAGAAATCAAAAGCCTCTGGGTCCCGCTCTTCTCTGCCCCACACCGAGACAGGAGGCTCTCAGGGCACCGAGCCCCTCTCTGACATGCTTGAAGAAGAGGCGCCTATTCCCGCCAGGGCTCTTCACCGACCCAACTGGAATGTCCAAGAGACAGACCACAGTAGCAAGGCTTGGGTGGCGACTCAGCTTATTCAGGGCCTTCCCACTCGGGCAGACATGGAGGGGGCCGCCGACTTGACTTCGGAGACCTTGGAGTCTTGCTACGGCCAGGGCTTCGTTCAGGTTAGCCCTTCGGACTTTTAATATAGAGAACTCTCGTCCCCTATATTCTAACTTTGTGCTATTTGAACAGAGTATTGTCGCTCATAACGAGCTCCAAAGGCGAATGGCGAGAAATTCACAAAGGATGTTGGAGATGGATAATGCCCTTGCCGACTGCCATAGGACCATCGAGCAGCGGGACGAGGATCTGAGGGCTCAACATCAACGAAACGAGGAGCTTGAGGGACGCCTTCAGGGGCTCGAGATTAGCCACCATGCCCTGGAGGAAGAGTTAGGACGGACTCGGGAGCGCAACCGGGAGCTTGAAGAGAAGTATGCAAACCCCACCCAACTTCCTGAGGTGAGAGGATTTATTAGACATGAGCTGCAAGGGGTATGGAAGAGAGGTTTCACTCGCTGCACGGAGGAGGTGCAAAGAGCCTATCCTGACCTCAGTTTTGCTCCCGTCAGGTCCATGGAAGATGTGATCGCCGAGCTCAGCCGAGCATCATCCTCCCAAGCCCCAGCAAACGAATCCGAGGAGTCCGAAGAAGAAGAAACCTAGATGTTAGTTGCATGTATCTTCTTTCCCCAAGTTTGGGTTATATTGGACTTCTGATCTTTCATTGAATAAAAATGCTTCGTAGTTATGCCTTTTTGTAATAGTTTGAGCCAAGTGATCTCTGTTACCTGATTTCTCGCCTCTCCATTTTGCTTTTATTTTAGGGGTGGTCCCCTTGGGGCCATATCTGACCCTTGACTCTTCCTTTTTATTAGGGGTGGTCCCCTGAGGCCATATTTGACCCGTGACTTTTTCTTTTTATTAGGGGTGGTCCCCTGAGGCCATATTTGACCCGTGACTCTTCCTTTTTATTAGGGGTGGTCCCCTGAGGCCATATTTGACCCTTTGTTCTTGCTAACCCCAGTGGGGATGAAAGGACTCAAAAAATTCCATTTGGAGGCCACTGAGTTCGGGGAAGGGAAAACCTTTCCTTCCTTTTTGCCTCTTGCCCCCTCTTCTTATTATTTTTTATATTCCGTAGGACAGTCTTCACATATAAAAAGAACAATAATGAGGTTTTATTGAGAAACATACATAGCTTCAAGATCCTTGGGGGTAACCCATTATTGATAAAATTTCCTCAAGTTCTGAATATTCCACGCATTCTTTATTGGAGTGCCGTCCATAGTTCCAAGCCGGTATGCCCCAGGGCTGAGGGTCTCGGTAACCCGATAGGGGCCTTCCCAAGTCGGCGACAACTTGTTGGAGTCTCGGGGGTTGCTCACACTCGCTCGTCGAAGGACCAGATCGCCAGGTAGAAAACTCCGAGCTTTCACCCTTCGATTATAGTACCTCTCAATTCGCTGATTATAAACCGCTTGGCGGACTCTTGCTTCGTCCCAAAGCTCCTCCACTGTATCTAAATTATTCCTCAAGGCTTGTTCATTGGATTCTGGATCAAAATGCTCCACCCTAAAAGTTGGGATCCCGATCTCTACCGGAATAAGGGCCTCTGAGCCGTAACATAAGTTGAATGGGGTCTCTCTGGTGGACCCCCTCCTCGTGGTCCGGTAAGACCAAAGGATGCTCGATAACTCGTCCACCCAACTTCCATCTGCCTTGTCCACCCGGGCTTTTAATCCATGGAGCATAGTCCTATTAGCAAGCTCAATCTGTCCGTTAGCCTGTGGATGAGCTACTGAGGTGAAGTGCTGCTTGATCCCCAATTCTTGACACCATTCCTTGATCGTCCGATTTGTGAATTAGGTCCCATTATCTGAAACAATCACCCGCGGGATCCTGAATCGACAAACCAGGTTCTTCCATAAAAATTGCTTCACTTTTCGCGCAGTGATGGAGGCTAGGGGCTCGGCCTCTATCCATTTGGAGAAGTAATCTATCGCCGCGATCAAGAATTTTACTTGACCTGCGGCAGGCGGGAAAGGACCCAGAATATCAATCCCCCATTAGGCGAAGGGGCACGGCTGAACCAGGTGGGTGAGCATGGCGCTAGGAACATGAATTAGTTTGGAGACCCGTTGGCATCTTTCACATTTCTTGACCAGCTGTTCTGCATCAGACACCATAGTCAGCCAGTAGTACCCTTGTCGAAGGGCTTTCTGATAAAGAGTTCGGGCTCCTATGTGACTCCCACATATTCCCTCATGGATCTCTCTTAAAACATAGTCAGCCTCATGTGGCTTTACGCACTTCAAGAGTGGTTGAGAGAATGATCTCTTGTACAACTCTTCGTTGATTAGTATAAATTTCTGGGCCCTCTTTTTTAGCTCCCGGACCTCTAAGTCACTCTCTGGTAGCTTTCCATCATTCAAATAACTAACAAAAGGGTCCATCCAACTTGGCTCTAGATCGAGACATAGCTGCTCCACCATCTCATCAATGCTTCTTTAAGGTAATGTCTCGATAAGAATCTGTCTAGAATTGGTTGGAAAAGAGGCTGATGCGATCCGGGACAAAGTGTCTGCTTCCATATTCTGGGATCGAGGCACATGCTCAATCTTTACAGATTGAAAACGACTCATCAGTTCCTGAACGAAAACCAAATATTTGGACATGTGGTCCTCCCTAGCCTCGTATTCTCCTTTCACCTGCTGAACAACAAGGTTAGAATCAGATTGTATGTTGAGATGCTTCGCCCCAAGCTGTGCTGCGAGCCTCAACCCAGCTATGAGGGCCTTGTACTCTGCCTCATTGTTAGACACCCGAAACTCAAAATGCAGAGCGTATAACCAGGACTGACCCTCTGGGCTCTTTATCATTAGCCCAGCTCCTCCGCCCCCAGAGTTTGAGCTGCCATCCATGGTCCTAGGCTGTCTTCTAGAGGTCCGCCAAGCCCAAATTCTTCGGCGATGAAATCAGCTAAGGCTTGGGCCTTAATAGCTGACCGAGGTCGATACTCTATGTCGAATGCTGTTAACTCCATTGACCACTTCAACATTCTCCCTGAGAGCTCTGGCTTCCCCAAAATCTGCCTTAAAGGCTAGTCAGTAAGCACGATGATAGAATGCGCCTGGAAGTAGGGTCGTAACTTTCTCGTTGAGACGACCAGGGTAAACGCTAATTTCTCCATGGGGAAATACCGAGCCTCTTCCACAGACAATCGTTTGCTCGTGTAGTATACTGGCCTCTGCCTCTTATTCTCTCCACGCACCAGTACCGAGCTCACTGCCTCTTCTGCCACGGCCAAGTAGAGGTATAGCGGCTCACCCATCTTTGGCTTAGTAAAGACTGGTGGTGAGGCTAGACATTCCTTGAGCTCGTTGAAAGCCTCCTGGCACCCAACGTCCCAGACAAAATCTTTGGTCCTGGATAGGGCTTTAAAAAAAGGGAGGCCCTTTTCTGCCGATCGGGAGAGAAATCTCCCTAGAGCCGCTATCATTCCGGTGAGTTGCTGGACCTCCTTAATGCTTCTCGGGGTCGACATGTCTAGTATCGCTTTAATCTTCTCGGGATTCACCTCTATCCCACGATGATGCACGATATACCCAAGGATTAAGTTTCAATTAGAACCTGCGCAAGGTTTCAAAGCACTTTTCTAGATCTGTCGGATGCTCCTCTGCTAGCAGGCTCTTCACTAGCATATCATCCACATAGGCTTCCATGTTGCGACCCAATTGGTCCTGAAAGAGCCTATTCACGAGCCGTTGGTATGTAGCCCCTGCATTTTTTAAGCCAAAAGGCATAACAGTATAGCAATAAGTGCCCCGATCAGTGACGAATGCTGTCTTCTCCTGATCTTCTTTATGCAACGGGATCTGATGGTATCCCTGAAAAGCATCTAGAAAACTCATGAGGTGGCATCCGGCCGTGCCATCAATTAGGGCATCGATCCGGGGAAGTGGGTAACTATCTTTTAGACAAGCCTTGTTGAGGTCAGTGAAATCAATACATAATCTCCACTTACCTTCCCCCTTAGGAACCAAAACCACATTGGCGAGCCATTCGGGATAATCGACCTCCCGAATATATCGTGTCGCCATTAGTTTTTCCACCTTGGCCTCTATGGCCCTTGCCCTATCTGGGGCGAAATTTCTCTTTTTCTGTATGACAGGTCGATACCCCCGCCCTTGCCCTTGCCCTAATTTATTTAGTCACCAACCATGCGCTGGCTGGCCCTATTGACTTGCCAAATCTCCCTATTCTTGGCTTCTTATTCTAATCTCTAGGCATTTGGTTGGTAAGGCCTTACGTACTACTCCTTGGTGTATTATTGTTTGATGCCCTTCATTTCCTTTGCCAACTTGGTTTATTATCGCACTTTGTTGGCTTCAAGCTTAATTCACTTTGTTAGCAAGAAAAACAAATTAAGTGAATGTAAAGAGAATAATGTATAATATTTAATAAATTAGTTTATAAATTATTATCAACGAATCGTTGGGAGGAACTTATAGATAACAGTACAGGAAATCGTAAATTATACATAAATTTCTAAAATTCTCATGTGATTTAAATTTAGTATTTAAAGTCCTTGCAATTTTTTTTTTCAAAAAAAGAAAAGAAAAAACTATGATACTAGTTTAGAGTTTAATAATGTCATTAACAAACTTATCAAATCATATCATTTTTAATAATTAAATTTCAAATATTAATTTAGATAATATGATATCTCTGTAAAACTAAAATTAAATAATATAAAGTCTAGGTAAAATCAAATCACATAAAATCTTTATAAAAGAGCCTACTTGAATTTAATCTAAAAAAAATATGAAAACTAGTATAATAACAATGCTTGTCAAAATATGAAGCAATAAATAACAATTGTTTTTTAAGAAACATAAAATGATCACAATAGTGGTAGATATTCACAATAGTGACATATATCTACCGTCAGGTTGTTGCGTGTATATTTCTCCAAAAGATTCTTATTGAAAAAAGTTGCCTTTACATTAATTTGATGGAACTTTAGGTCATAGTGTGCAATCAATTTCATAATTTTTCTAAGATAATCTTTAGCAAACATATATACGATAAAATGGCTCTGTATAATAAAGTTTTGAAATATATATAGAGCTCTAGATCTAAGTTTGTTGGATGGAGAAATGTCTTTACATCCATTTGCTGAAATTCTAGCTCTAAGTCTATTTTCTCCTCACATAAAGTGTTAAACCCTTAGATAACTTGACATCCCATGTAGTGGCAAACTTAGACCTAGAGCTTGCAAGAAATATATGATTTTTCGACTAAAAAGGAAAAGGACCATTTATGGTCAAAAATAGGCTTTTAGACAATTATATTTGAAACTTTACAAAATTATTTCATCTTTAAACTTTACAAAAAATATAATTGATTTATGCATATATCTCAAGATTGATAAGAACAGTTGTATCTTTTAGATTTATACGTGATGATACTGGATCGATCACCGAGGTCTGCCTCGAACCAAGTATCTGTAGGGGCGGGGCTGTAATCCCCCGGGAGAACTCCGACGCTCAAGTCAGTAGAAGAAATATGCCCAAAATGAAAATTGAACTAGGAGTCAGATGATCTGTACCTGTAGAAGTCGACCTTTATTTAAAGATGAGGTAAAGCACACTATGAAGAGATAAGATAACTTCTGAACCGGACGTTGGAGAGAATCTCGGTTGATTGAGTCAACCTCGTTCAAAATCAAATATGAGATGAATGATGAAGATATAGGTGACACGTGGCACTTTCTTGAGGCAGGCACGTGGCGGCACCATATTGGGGATCTCCAAGGGTAGTATAGTATTTTTGCCCTTAGTAAAATATTCCCTCATCACTTGTCCCCCCCACTCCTTGAGCTGCGAGGGAGATGAGCTCGGTCAGCTAAAGGAGTAGTCCTCTCAGCTTTCCTGAAAAAAGAGGTTTTACAAAAAAAATAAATGAATAAAATTAAAGAGCTTTATTATTGGCTATTGTTGGCTCGCTTCCCAACTAAAAATCCCATCACCACTCCCCATGGCCCTCCAAGAATTCTATAAAAAAGGGGGTGGGGATGGTCCCCTCCTCACAAACACTATTGGAGTGAAAACATACTTAGGGGTGTAGTGAGAAGGTAAAAGATCTTTCATCTTCCTCTTCTCTTTCTTTTTTTTTTTTATTTTTTTTATTTATCTGTTTTTTCATTTCAGTTTTTTTTTTTTAAAAAGCTTTCTCATTTGCGTGGCCGAGACCAGAGGTCTCGGCCATGTTTGGAGCAGGCCGCGCTGGCCGAGCCCTCGCGCCTCGGCCGCGCGAGGGCCGAGGCCGCGCCGGCCGAGTCCTCGCGCCTCGGCCGCGCGAGAGACTCCCTGCCCCCTTTTTTTTTTTTTTTGAGAGGCCCTTGGTCTCGACTTTGAGACCTCTTTTCCCCTTATCTCTTTCTTTTTTTTTTTTTTTTGCAGGATTCTCACGGGGTTCGAGAGATTCTAAGTGGTGCCTTCAAGTTCATCAAGAGACGGACTGGCTCCCTCTTAAGGGTTCTCTCGTGCGTTTTTCTTCCATCCTTGGAATTCTTCTCATCAGCCGGTATTCCTTTGCCTCCCTTCTCTTATTTTTTGTGGCTTTTTCTTGTCTCTCTTCCCATGTCACGTTGCTTTGGTAAGTCAATCTCCATGGCCTCCTCTAGCAACTCAGATGGGAATAGCTCGGACTCTTCCAGCTCCTCTTCCTAGTCTGGTAGGCAAATAAGAGACGCTGGGACCTCTCGGCCTCGTCCTCATGCCCTATCTTTTGATAATGATACCGACACAGAGTTAGAGCTCCACCATAACGGTCTCCCTGATGACCTAACCCCTGCCTATTCTTCCTTGTCCGAGGATGAGGTCTCCGGACTCGCCCGGAAATATCATCTCCCCATTAAGGGCTATTGGTATTCTACACCCTCCAACCTTAGAGCCCATCAATCCCCTCCGGGGGCTTTAACCATCTATGAAACCTCTCTTGAAGCAGGGTGTCGGTTCCCTTTCGAAAGCACCCTTGCCGAGATCTTTCGACTCGTAGGGTTATCTCCCTCTCAACTAGTGCCCAACAGATGGAGGAACTTAGTATCTTTCGTTATATGTTGTCGGGGGAGAGGTATTGTCCCCAAAGCTAAACTCTTTTTAAAATTATTTTGCCTCGTATGTGTTGATAAGTCCGAGTTTCGCTATTCTTTCATGGCATATCCTGGCTGTAAGTTTCTCGTACACCTCGTCCTCTTTAAAAGGTTGGAAAAATCGATATTTTTTTATGGGATCCGGCTCCGCTACTATGGGTGTGCCCACCGCCTGGCGTCGGCCTTCCCGTAAGAATTTCCCTCGTGAAATGACCCCTTTAGAGAGGAGGGACGTCGAGCTTTTGATGGGTTTGGAGCACGTCAGTACCGCCAGGTTGATTAACGAACAAACCCTGTTTCTCGGGGGTTTGTGTCGATACCCCTGCCCAGCAGTCGACACTCCCTTAGGTTGATTTTTTCCGTTCTCTCGCTCCGCTTCTTGTTTCTAATTTCTGCTTGCTTCTTTATTCTGACATTTGATCTTATTTTGCTTTACAGCCAAGATGATCGATGATGCAGAGCTGTGGGGACCGACAAACAGGCTGCTGAAGAGGCCAAACGGGCCCGGAAGAATGCCAAGAGGCATACCCGAGACTCCAGGCTCCCACCTCGTCACAAGAAATCAAAAGCCTCCGGGTCCCGCTCTTCTCTGCCCCACACCGAGACAGGAGGCTCTCAGGGCACCGAGCCCCTCTCTGACATGCTTGAAGAAGAGGCGCCTATTCCCGCCAGGGCTCTTCACCGACCCAACTGGAATGTCCAAGAGATAGACCACAGTAGCGAGGCTTGGGTGGCGACTCAGTTTATTCAGGGCCTTCCCACTCGGGCAGACATGGAGGGGGCCGCCGACCTGACTTCGGAGACCTTGGAGTCTTGCTACGGCCAGGGCTTGGTTCAGGTTAGCCCTTCGGACTTTTAATATAGAGAACTCTCGTCCCTTATATTCTAACTTTGTGCTATTTGAACAGAGTATTGTCGCTCATAACGAGCTCCAAAGGCGAATGGCGAGAAATTCACAAAGGATGTTGGAGATGGATAATGCCCTTGCCGACTGCCATAGGACCATCGAGCAGCGGGACGAGGATCTGAGGGCTCAACATCAACGAAACGAGGAGCTTGAGGGACGCCTTTAGGGGCTTGAGATTAGCCACCATGCCCTGGAGGAAGAGTTAGGACGGACTCGGGAGCGCAACCGGGAGCTTGAAGAGAAGTATGCAAACCCCACCCAACTCCCTGAGGTGAGAGGATTTATTAGACATGAGCTGCGATGGGTATGGAATAGAGGTTTCACTCGCTGCACGGAGGAGGTGCAAAGAGCCTATCCTGACCTCAGTTTTGCTCCCATCAGGTCCATGGAAGATGTGATCGCCGAGTATCATCCTCCCAAGCCCCAGCAAACGAATCCGAGGAGTCCGAAGAAGAAGAAACCTAGATGTTAGTTGCATGTATCTTCTTTCCCCAAGTTTGGGTTATATTGGACTTCTAATCTTTCATTAAATAAAAATGCTTCGTAGTTATGCCTTTTTGTAATAGTTATGCCTTTCTGTTACCTGATTTCTCGCCCCTCCATTTTGCTTTTATTTTAGGGATGGTCCCCTTGGGGCCATATCTGACCCTTGACTCTTCCTTTTTATTAGGGGTGGTCCCCCGATGCCATATTTGACCCGTGACTTTTCCTTTTTATTAGGGGTGGTCCCCTGAGACCATATTTGACCCGTGACTCTTTCTTTTTATTAGGGGTGGTCCCCTAAGGCCATATTTGACCCGTGACTCTTCCTTTTTATTAGGGGTGGTCCCTTGAGGCCATATTTGACCCTTTGTTCTTGCTAACCCCAGTGGGGATGAAAGGACTCAAAAAATTCCATTTGGAGGCCACTGAGTTCGGGGAAGGGAAAACCTTTCCTTCCTTTTTGCCTCTTGTCCCTTCTTCTTATTATTTTTTATATTCCGTAGGACAGTCTGCACATATAAAAAGAACAATAATGAGGTTTTATTGAGAAACATACATAGCTTCAAGATCCTTGGAGGTAACCCATTATTGATAAAATTTCCTCAAGTTCTGAATATTCCACGCATTCTTTATTGGAGTGCCGTCCATAGTTCCAAGCCGGTATGCCCCAGGGCTGAGGGTCTCGGTAACCCGATAGGGGCCTTCCTAAGTCGGCGACAACTTGTTGGAGTCTCGGAGGTTGCTCACACTCGCTCGTCGAAGGACCAGATCGCCAGGTAGAAAACTCCGAGCTTTCACCCTTCGATTATAGTACCTCTCAATTCGCTGATTATAAACCGCTTGGCGGACCCTTGCTTCGTCCCGAAGCTCCTCCACTGTATCTAAATTATTCCTCAAGGCTTGTTCATTGGATTCTGGATCAAAATGCTCCACCCTAAAAGTTGGGATCCCGATCTCTACCGGAATAAGGGCCTCTGAGCCGTAACATAAGTTGAATGAGGTCTCTCCGGTGGACCCCCTCCTCGTGGTTCGGTAAGACCAAAGGATGCTCGGTAACTCGTCCACCCAACTTCCATCTGCCTTGTCCACCCGGGCTTTTAATCCATGGAGCATAGTCCTATTAGCAAGCTCAATCTGTCCGTTAGCCTGTGGATGAGCTACTGAGGTGAAGTGCTGCTTGATCCCCAATTCTTGACACCATTCCTTGATCGTCCGATTTGTGAATTAGGTCCCATTATCTGAAACAATCACCCGCGGGATCCCGAACCGACAAACCAGGTTCTTCCATAAAAATTGCTTCACTTTTCGCGCAGTGATGGAGGCTAGGGGCTCGACCTCTATCCATTTGGAGAAGTAATCTATCGCCGCGATCAAGAATTTTACTTGACCTGCGGCAGGCGGGAACGGACCCAGAATATCAATCCCCCATTGGGCGAAGGAGCACGGCTGAACCAGGTGGGTGAGCATGGCGCTAGGAACATGAATTAGTTTGGAGACCCGTTGGCATCTTTCACATTTCTTGACCAGCTACTCTGCATCAGACACCATAGTCAGCCAGTAGTACCCTTGTCGAAGGGCTTTCTGATAAAGAGTTCGGGCTCCTATGTGACTCCCACATATTCCCTCATGGATCTCTCTTAAAACATAGTCAGCCTCATATGGCTTTACGCACTTCAAGAGTGGTTGAGAGAATGATCTCTTGTACAACTCTTCGTTGATTAGTATAAATTTCTGGGCCCTCCTTTTTAGCTCCCGGGCCTCTAAGTCACTCTCTGGTAGTTTTCCATCCTTCAAATAACTAACAAAAGGGTCCATCCAACTTGGCTCTAGATCGAGACATAGCTGCTCCACCATCTCATCAATGCTTCTTTGAGGTAATGTCTCGATAAGAATCTGTCTAGAATTGGTTGGAAAAGAGGCCGATGCGATCCGGGACAAAGTGTCTGCTTCCATATTCTGGGATCGAGGCACATGCTCAATCTTTACAGATTGAAAACGACTCATCAGTTCCTGAACGAAAACCAAATATTTGGACATGTGGTCCTCCCTAGCCTCGTATTCTCCCTTCACCTGCTGAACAACAAGGTTAGAATCAGATTGTATGTTGAGATGCTTCGCCCCAAGCTGTGCTGCGAGCCTCAACCCAGCTATGAGGGCCTCGTACTCTGCCTCATTGTTAGACACCCGAAACTCAAAATGCAGAGCGTATAACCAGGACTGACCCTCTGGGCTCTTTATCATTAGCCCAGCTCCTCCGCCCCCAGAGTTTGAGCTGCCATCCATGGTCCTAGGCTGTCTTCTAGAGGTCCGCCAAGTCCAAATCCTTCGGCGATGAAATCAGCTAAGGCTTGGGCCTTAATAGCTGACCGAGGTCGATACTCTATGTCGAATGCTGTTAACTCCATTGACCACTTCAACATTCTCCCTGAGAGCTCTGTCTTCCCCAAAATCTGCCTAAGAGGCTGGTCAGTAAGCACGATGATAGAATGCGCCTGGAAGTAGGGTCGTAACTTTCTCGTTGAAACGACCAGGGCAAACGCTAATTTCTCCATGGGGAAATACCGAGCCTCTTCCACAGACAATCGTTTGCTCGTGTAGTATACTAGCCTCTGCCTCTTATTCTCTTCAAGCACCAGTACTGAGCTCACTGCCTCTTCTGCCACGGCCAAGTAGAGGTATAGCGGCTCACCCATCTTTGGCTTAGTAAGGACTGGCGGTGAGGCTAGACATTCCTTGAGCTCGTTGAAAGCCTCTTGGCACCTAACGTCCCAAACAAAATCTTTGGTCCTGGATAGGGCTTTAAAAAAAGGAAGGCCCTTTTCTGCCAATCGAGAGAGAAATCTCCCTAGAGCCGCTATCCTTTCGGTGAGTTGCTGGACCTCCTTAATGCTTCTCGGGGTCGGCATGTCTAGTATCGCTTTAATCTTCTAGGGATTCACTTCTATCCCACGATGATGCACGATATACCCAAGGAACTTTCCTGCAGAGACACCAAAAGCGCATTTAGAAGGATTAAGTTTCAATTGGAACCTGCGTAAGGTTTTGAAGCACTCTTCTAGATCTGTCGGATGCTCCTCTGCCAGCAGGCTCTTCAGTAGCATATCATCCACATAAGCTTCCATGTTGCGACCCAATTGGTCCTGAAAGAGCCTATTCACGAGCCGTTGGTATGTAGCCCCTGCATTTTTTAAGCCAAAAGGCATAACAGTATAGCAATAAGTGCCCCGATCAGTGACGAATGATGTCTTCTCCTGATCTTCTTTATGCAACGGGATCTGATGGTATCCCTGAAAAGCATCTAGGAAACTCATGAGGTGGCATCCGGCCGTGCCATCAATTAGGGCATCGATCCGGGGAAGTGGGTAACTATCTTTTGGACAAGCCTTGTTGAGGTCAGTGAAATCAATACATAACCTCCACTTACCTTCCCCCTGAGGAACCAAAACCACATTGGCGAGCCATTCGGGATAATCGACCTCCCGAATATATCGTGCCGCCATTAGTTTTTCCACCTTGGCCTCTATGGCCCTTGCCCTATCTGGGGCGAAATTTCTCTTCTTCTGTATGATAGGTCGGTACCCCCGCTTTACTCCCAATTGAAAGACCCTATTCGGACCCGGATTGTATCCCTTCTTCGCCAATATGTAGATATTTTCGCATGGTCAGTCCACGACATTCCAGGCATAGACCCGACAGTAATGACGCACGGTTTGGGAGTAAAGCGAGGGTACCGACCTGTCATACAGAAGAAGAGAAATTTCGCCCCAGATAGGGCAAGGGCCATAGAGGCCGAGGTGGAAAAATTAATGGCGGCACGATATATTCGGAAGGTCGATTATCCCGAATGGCTCGCCAATGTGGTTTTGGTTCCTAAGGGGGAAGGTAAGTGGAGGTTATGTATTGATTTCACTGACCTCAACAAGGCTTGTCCAAAAGATAGTTACCCACTTCCCCGGATCGATGCCCTAATTGATGGCACGGCCGGATGCCACCTCATGAGTTTCCTAGATGCTTTTCAGGGATACCATTAGATCCCGTTGCATAAAAAAGATCAGGAGAAGATAGCATTCATCACTGATCGGGGCACTTATTGCTATACTGTTATGCCTTTTGGCTTAAAAAATGCAGGGGCTACATACCAACGGCTCGTGAATAGGCTCTTTCAGAACCAATTGGGTCGCAACATGAAAGCCTATGTGGATGATATGCTAGTGAAGAGCCTGCTGGCAGAGGAGCATCCGACAGATCTAGAAGAGTGCTTCAAAACCTTGCGCAGGTTACAATTGAAACTTAATCCTTCTAAATGCGCTTTTGGTGTCTCTGCAGGAAAGTTCCTTGGGTATATCGTGCATCATCGTAGGATAAAAGTGAATCCCGAGAAGATTAAAGCGATACTAGACATGCCGACCCCGAGAAGCATTAAGGAGGTCCAGCAACTCACCGGAAGGATAGCGGCTCTAGGGAGATTTCTCTCCCGATCGGCAGAAAAGGGCCTCCCTTTTTTCAAAACCCTATCCAAGACCAAAGATTTTGTCTGGGACGTTGGGTGCCAGGAGGCTTTCAACGAGCTCAAGGAATGTCTAGCCTCATCGCCAGTCCTTACTAAGCCAAAGATGGGTGAGCCACTATACCTCTACTTGGCCGTGGCAGAAGAGGCAGTGAGCTCGGTACTGGTGCGTGAAGAGAATAAGAGGCAGAGGCCAGTATACTACACGAGCAAACGATTGTCTGTGGTAGAGGCTCGGGATTCCCCCATGGAGAAATTAGTGTTTGCCCCGGTCGTCTCAACGAGAAAGTTACGACCCTACTTCTAGGCGTATTCTATCATCGTGCTTACTGACCAGTCTCTAAGGCAGATTTTGGGGAAGCCAGAGCTCTCAGGGAGAATGTTGAAGTGGTCAATGGAGTTAACAGCATTCGACATAGAGTATCGACCTCGGTCAGCTATTAAGGCCCAGGCCTTAGCTGATTTCATCGCCGAAGGATTTGGGCTTGGCAGACCTCTAGAAGACAGCCTAGGACCATGGATGTTGGCAGTGGATGGCAGCTCAAACTCTGGGGGTAGAGGAGTTGGGCTAATGATAAAGAGCCCAGAGGGTCAGTCTTGGTTATACGCTCTGCATTTTGAGTTTCGGGTGTCTAACAATGAGGCAGAGTACGAGGCCCTCATAGCTCGGTTGAGACTTGCAGCACAGCTTGGGGCGAAGCATCTCAACATACAATCTGATTCTAACCTTGTTGTTCAGCAGGTGAAGGGAGAATACGAGGCTAGGGAGGACCACATGTCCAAATATTTGGTTTTCGTTCAGGAACTGATTAGTTGTTTTCAATCTGTAAAGATTGAGCATGTGCCTCGATCCCAGAAGATGGAAGCAGACACTTTGTCCCGGATTGCATCGGCCTCTTTTCCAACCAATTCTAGACAGATTCTTATCGAGACATTACCTCAAAGAAGCATTGATGAGATGGTGGAGCAGCTATGTCTCGATCTAGAGCCAAGTTGGATGAACCCTTTTGTTAGTTATTTGAAGGATGGAAAGCTACCAGAGAGTGACTTAGAGGCCCGGGAGCTAAAAAGGAAGGTCCAGAAATTTATACTAATCAACGAAGAGTTGTACAAGAGATCCTTCACTCAACCACTCTTGTAGTGCGTAAAGCCACATGAGGCTGACTATGTTTTAAGAGAGATCCATGAGGGAATATGTGGGAGTCACATAGGAGCCCGAACTCTTTATCAGAAAGCCCTTCAACAAGGGTACTACTGGCCGACTATGGTGTCTGATGCAGAGCAGCTGGTCAAGAAATGTGAAAGATGCTAACGGGTCTCCAACCTAATTCATGTTCCTAACGCCATGCTCACCCACCTGGTTCAGCCGTGCCCCTTCGCCCAATGGGGGATTGATATTCTGGGTCCGTTCCCGCCTGCCGCAGGTCAAGTAAAATTCTTGATCGCGGCGATAGATTACTTCTCCAAATGGATAGAGGCCGAGCCCCTGGCCTCCATCACTGCGCGAAAAGTGAAGCAATTTTTATGGAAGAACCTGGTTTGTCGGTTCGAGATCCCGCGGGTGATTGTTTCAGATAATGAGACCCAATTCACAAATCGGACGATCAAAGAATAGTGTCAAGAATTGGGGATCAAGCAGCACTTCACCTCAGTAGCTCATCCACAGGCTAACGGACAGATTGAGCTTGCTAATAGGACTATGCTCCATGGATTAAAAGCCCGGGTGAACAAGGCAGATGGAAGTTGGGTGGACGAGTTACCGAGCATCCTTTGGTTTTACCGGACCACGAGGAGGGGGTCCACCGGAGAGACCCCATTCAACTTATGTTACGGCTCAGAGGCCCTTATTCCGGTAGAGATCGCGATCCCAACTTTTAGGGTGGAGGATTTTGATCCAAAATCCAATGAACAAGCCTTGAGGAATAATTTAGATACAGTGGAGGAGCTTCGGGACGAAGCAAGGGTCCGCTAAGCGGTTTATAATCAGCGAATTGAGAGGTACTATAATCGAAGGGTGAAAGATCGGAGTTTTCTACCTGGCGATTTGGTCCTTCGACGAGCGAGTGTGAGCAACCCCCGAGACTCCAACAAGTTGTCGCCGACTTGGGAAGGCCCCTATCGGGTTACCGAGACCCTCAGCCCTGGGGCATACCGGCTTGGAACTATGGACGGCACTCCAATAAAGAATGTGTGGAATATTCAGAACTTGAGAAAATTTTATCAATAATGGGTTACCCCCAAGGATCTTAAAGCTATGTATGTTTCTCAATAAAACCTCATTATTGTTCTTTTTATATGTGCAGACTGTCATACGGAATATAAAAAATAATAAGAAGAGGGGGCAAAAGGCAAAAAGAAAGGAAAGGTTTTCCCTTCCCCGAACTCAGTGGCCTCCAAGTGGAATTTTTTGAGTCCTTTCATCCCCACTGGGGTTAGCAAGAACAAAGGGTCAAATATGGCCTCAGGGAACCACCCTAATAAAAAGGAAGAGTCACGGGTCAAATATGGCCTCAGGGGACCACCCCTAATAAAAAGGAAGAGTCACGGATCAAATATGGCCTCAGGGGACCACCCCTAATAAAAAGGAAAAGTCACGGGTCAAATATGGCATTGGGGGACCACCCCTAATAAAAAGGAAGAGTCAAGGTTCAGATATGGCCCCAAAGGGACCACCCCTAAAATAAAAGCAAAATGGAGGGGCGAGAAATCAGGTAACAGAGATCACTTGGCTCAAACTATTACAAAAAGGCATAACTACGAAGCATTTTTATTCAATGAAAGATCAGAAGTCCAATATAACCCAAACTTGGGGAAAGAAGATACATGCAACTAACATCTAGGTTTCTTCTTCTTCGGACTCCTCGGATTCGTTTGCTGGGGCTTGGGAGGATGATGCTCGGCGATCACATCTTCCATGGACCTGACGGGAGCAAAATTGAGGTCAGGATAGGCTCTTTGCACCTCCTCCGTGCAGCGAGTGAAACCTCTCTTCCATACCCCTTGCAGCTCATGTCTAATAAATCCTCTCACCTCAGAGAGTTGGGTGGGGTTTGCATACTTCTCTTCAAGCTCCCGGTTGCGCTCCCAAGTCCGTCCTAACTCTTCCTCCAGGGCATGGTGGCTAATCTCGAGCCCCTGAAGGCGTCCCTCAAGCTCCTCATTTCGTTGATGTTGAGCCCTCAGATCCTCGTCCCGCTGCTCGATGGTCCTATGGCAGTCGGCAAGGGCATTATCCATCTCCAACATCCTTTGTGAATTTCTCACCATTCGCCTTTGGAGCTCGTTATGAGCGACAATACTCTGTTCAAATAGCACAAAGTTAGAATATAAGGGACGAGAGTTCTCTATATTAAAAGTCCGAAGGGCTAACCTGAACCAAGCCCTGGCCGTAGCAAGACTCCAAGGTCTCCGAAGTCAGGTCGGCGGCCCCCTCCATGTCTGCCCGAGTGGGAAGGCCCTGAATAAACTGAGTCGCCACCCAAGCCTCACTGCTGTGGTCTGTCTCTTGGACATTCCAGTTGGGTCGGTGAAGAGCCCTGGCGGGAATAGGCGCCTCTTCTTCAAGCATGTCAGAGAGGGGCTCGGTGCCCTGAGAGCCTCCTGTCTCGGTGTGGGGCAGAGAAGAGCGGGACCCAGAGGCTTTTGATTTCTTGTGACGAGGTGGGAGCCTGGAGTCTCGGGTATGCCTCTTGGCATTCTTCTGGGCCCGTTTGGCCTCTTCAGTAGCCTGTTTGTCGGTCCCCCACAGCTCTGCATCATCGATCATCTTGGCTGCAAAGCAAAATAAGATCAAATGTCAGAATAAAGAAGCAAGCAGAAATTAGAAACAAGAAGCGGAGCGAGAGAACGGAAAAAATCAACCTAAGGGAGTGTCGGCTGCTGGGCAGGGGTATCGACACAGACCCCCGAGAAACAGGGTTTGTTCGTTAATCAACCTGGCGGTACTGACGTGCTCCAAACCCATCAAAAGCTCGGCGTCCCTCCTCTCTAAAGGGGTCATTTCACGAGGGAAATTCTTACGGGAAGGCCGACGCCAGGCGATGGGCACACCCATAGTAGCAGAGCCGGATCCCATAAAAAAATACCGATTTTTCCAACCTTTTAAAGAGGACGGGGTGTCTACGAGAAACTTACAGTCAGGGTATGCCATGAAAGAATAGCAAAACTCGGACTTATCAACACATACGAGGCGAAATAATTTTAAAAAGAGTTTAGCTTTGGGGACAATACCTCTCCCCCGACAACATATAACGAAAGATACTAAGTTCCTCCATCCGTTGGGCACTAGTTGAGAAGGAGATAACCCTACGAGTCGAAAGATCTCGGCAAGGGTGCTTTCGAAAGGGAACCGACACCCTGCTTCAAGAGAGGTTTCATAGATGGTTAAAGCCCCCGGAGGGGATTGATGGGCTCTAACGTTGGAGGGTGTAGAATACCAATAGCCCTTAATGGGGAGATGATATTTTCGGGCGAGTCCGAAGACCTCATCCTCGGACAAGGAAGAATAAGCAGGGGTTAGGTCATCAGGGAGACCGTTATGGTGGAGCTCTAACTCTGTGTCGGTATCATTATCAAAAGATAGGGCATCAGGACGAGGCCGAGAGGTCCCAGCGTCTCCTATTTGCCTACCAGACTGGGAAGAGGAGCTGGAAGAGTCCGAGCTATTCTCATCTGAGTTGCTAGAGGAGGCCATGGAGATTGACTTACCAAAGCAACATGACATGGGAAGAGAGACAAGAAAAAGCCACAAAAAATAAGAGAAGGGAGGCAAAGGAATACCGGCTGATGAGAAGAATTCCAATGATGGAAGAAAAACGCACGAGAGAACCCTTAAGAGGGAGCCGGTCCGTCTCTTGATGAACTTGAAGGCACCACTTAGAATCTCTCGAACCCCGTGAGAATCCTGCAAAAAAAAAAAAAAAAAAAAAAGAAAAAGATAAGGGGAAAAGAGGTCTCAAAGTCGAGACCAAGGGCCTCTCAAAAAAAAAAAGAAAAGGGGGGGGGGGGGGGCAGGGAGACCCTCGCGCGGCCGAGGCGTGAGGACTCAGCTGGCGCGGCCTCGACCCGCGCGCGCGGGCAAGCCTTGGCGCGGCCGAGGCGTGAGGGCTCGGCCAACGCGGCCTCGGCCCGCGCGCACGGGCAAGCCGCGCGGCCTGCTCCAAACGTGGCCAAGACCTCTGGTCTCGGCCACGCAAATGAGAAAGCTTTTTTAAAAAAAAAAAAAACTGAAATGAAAAAGCAGATAAATAAAAAAAAAAAAAAAAAAAAGAGGAAGATGAAAGATCTCTTACCTTCTCACTACACCCCCAAGTATGTTTCCACTCCAATAGTGTTTGTGAGGAGTGGACCATCCCCACCCCCTTTTTATAGAATTCTTGGAGGGCCATGGGGAGTGGTGATGGGATTTTTAGTTGGGAAGCGAGCCAACAATAGCCAATAATAGAGCTCTTTTATCTTATTCATTTGTTTTTTTTGTAAAACCTCTTTTTTCAGGAAAGTTGAGAGGACTACTCCTTCAGCTGCCCGAGCTCCTCTCCCTCACAGCTCAAGAAGTGGGGGGGGGGCAAGTGCTGAGGGAATATTTTACTAAGGGCAAAAATACTATACTACCCTTGGAGATCCCCAATATGGTGCCACCACGTGCCTGCCTCAAGAAAGTGCCACGTGTCACCTATATCTTCATCATTCATCTCATATTTGATTTTGAACGAGGTTGACTCAATCAACCGAGATTCTCTCCAACGTCCGGTTCAGAAGTTATCTTATCTCTTCAGAGTGTGCTTTACCTCATCTTTAAATAGAGGTCGACTTCTACAGGTACAGATCATCTGACTCCTAGTTCAATTTCCATTTTGGGCATATTTCTTCTACTGACTTGAGCGTCGGAGTTCTCCCGGGGGATTACAGCCCGCCCCTGCAGGTACTTGGTTCGAGGCAGACCTCGGTGATCGATCCAGTATCATCATTTGGCGCCCACCATCACGCATCTATCGACTCTGTCCGGGTCCAATGGTACCTCTACAAGCTCATCCACTGGCTCAGCAGTCTTTGGGTCTTCTGGACCTTCTAGTAAAAAATTGACAGTGGCGAGAGGGGAAATCCTGACCTCCCTCACAGTAGGGCTCCGTCTCCGTCTTGAATCCTCTTGCGGCTCTAACTGCTCCTGCACAACACCCTTAGCTGTGTTGATGGATGCCATGTAACACTCCCGGGTAGACCTTAGGTCTCCTCTGACTTCTCCAACCCCCGCCGCAGTGGGGAACTTAAGCACCATGTGATAAGTACTCGGCACAACCCACAGAGCATTTAGCCCCGATCTTTCGAGGATCATATTGTAGGCCGAGGGGACATCCGCTACCAAAATGTCCAACATGACCTGGGCAAACTGAGAACCCTTTCCAAGAGTCAACAAGAGCTGGAAGACACCATCCGCATATACCACTTCCCCGTCGAATCCAATCAAGGGAACACGAGCGGGCTTCAACTGTTCCATTTCGTATCCCATGCCTAAAAAGGCTTGTCGATATAAAACTTCAGAAGAGCTCCCCGGGTCCACGAGAATCCGTCGAAGCTCCCATTTTCCCAATTTTGCTGTGATGACTAGCGGATCATTAGAAACCGGATATCCGGGCAAGTCATCATCGGTAAAGGAGATAACATCCCCTGGTCGAGCCCTTTTGACTCCCGGACGTCGATGCAGATCAGAACTCTCCCCCGACTCCTTGCCTGGCACCACCCCAGCCGCTAGAGTATGAAAAATCAACTGTTGCGGAGGACTCCCATCCCCCTGGCGATTCTCTCTCCGGGGCGGGGTTCTGGTTTTGCGTCGTTCCTGAGATCTACCGCGCCTGTGAGGGGGGCTCCTCGATCCCCTTCGTTCACCCCTTTGTGGTTCTGTATCCTTAGCTACAAACCTCCTCAGGAAATCTCGATTGATGAGCTCCTGGATCTCTTCTTTAAGTTGATGGCACTCCTCCGTGTCATGTCCATGATCTCGATGGAATCGACAATACTTGTCTTTACTCCGTTTGTTAGCCGGGGCTTTCATGGGTCTCGATTTTTTCAAGTAATCCTTATTCTCGATTGTGGCTAGGATCTCAGCTCGAGGAGTATTAAGCAGGGTGAACCTGACTGGACTCCATCGAGGGCCCGACCTCTCCCCCCGTCAGCCCGATTTATCTTCAGGCTTTTGCTCTCGGTTCTGACTTCTCTTCTCTTTCTTATCTGAGTATTCACTTCTCTTGACCCGCATCACCTCCTCGGCATTAATGTACTTGGTGGCTCGGCTCAGGATCTCTGTAAATGTTTGGGGAGGCCTCTTAGCCAATGACTGGGTAAAAGGGCCAACCCTCAAGGCATTCTGAAAGGCCACCATAGCGATACTCTGATCAAGATTCTCAATGCTCAATGCTCAATGCCTCCATATTAAACCTGGCCACAAAATCTATTAACGACTCCCCTTGGTTCTGCTTGAGATTCACGAGGGTCATGGTAGACCTCCGGTGCCTCCGAAGGGGAGCGAAGTGAGCCAAGAACCTATTCCGAAGCTGTCCGAAGTTAGCGATCGACCGATGTGCCAGACTTGAATACCAGGACCGTGCATGTCCTTCCAAAGTGGCTGGGAAGACTCTACACCACATAGCATCAGGTGCCGCCTGGACCATCACCTTCTTCTGTCTCGAACAAAGTACCTGCAAAAAGGGTGGGGACTTGCTCCCCGTGATCCCTCCGACGCTCAAGTCAATTCATAGGGTTTTTGAGGAATATAATAGTCATGGAAGATAATAAAAGAAGATTCCCTTAAGAATCAGATCCCCATACCTGTAGAGACTGTGCTCTATTTATAGATGTTCGTTATCATTTTCCTTAGGAGATAAGATATATTTCAAAAAGAGAGGTTGATCCCCTTTCCATGGGGAGAAAAGATAATATTCCCTAATAGAGATAATTCTTGAGATATTTAGAGATATTATTGGTTAACTGAATATTCCTCTTTATCTCTTGCCAATTCAAAATCATAATAAAGATTATAAGGATAAGTGGAGCTCCTAAGACTTGACATGTGGCGATCGCATATTGGCCTTTATTGGCACACATGGCTCCAAGTTAATGGTAACCTCCTAGGGGTAGTACAGTAAAATCGCCCCCTATAAATATTCCCTCATCACTTGCCCCCCACTCCTTGAGCTGATCAAGTAAGGAGGTTGGGCAGCTAAAGGAGTAGTTGTCACTATTTTTCTGAGCCTCTGTAAAAATGTTCTATTAAAAATTGGGTTAGCAATCTCGGATGCTGAATTCGCTTTTCAAGTCCCACAATGCCCTTTCACTCTTCCCATGCAGAGGGTGATTAGGTTACTTGAGGTGATAGAGACGTTCGGGGATTTTCCTATGGTAAAGAGGGACCAGCTCTCAAATTAGTACACATATATATATTTTTATTGTTATTTTTGGCCTAGGGTTGAGACCATGCTGGCCGAGGCTGCGTGCCTCGCCTTTGAGGGCCTAGGACCGAGGCTATGTTGGTTGAGGCCGTGTGCCTCATCTTCGAGGGCCGCTAGACGAGACTGTGGTGGCCGAGGCTGCGTGCCTTATCTTCGGGGCCGCTGGCCGAGGCTGCGTGCCTCATCTTCGAAGCCGTTGGGCGAAGCTGTGGTGGCTGAGATTTCTCTCTTTTGGTTGCTTTCCAAAACTCATAAAATCTTGGCCCTTAACTATTTAGGTGTACTAGGATAAGCTCTACTATCCATTTGAGACAGCTTTTTCAGGTAGCGCTGCTTGCTTAGCGAGAATCTTAATCATTCGGCTTTCGTTGGAGGTTTTTTTCGAACCGAGAGGGGGTTACATCGAACCTTCTTTTTGTTTTGGGAGTGATTCCTGGAATTGATCCCTTAATTGTTAGGGGTGGTCCCCTTTAAGCCTTCAATGGTTGAGGTTCGTAGCACCAAACTCGTTCCTTAATTATTAGGGGTGGTCCCCTTTGGTCTTCATTTGGAGGAGGTTCGTAGCCTCCGAACTAGTGCCTTAATTAGTAGGGGTGGTCCCCTTTGGTCTTCGGTGGTCGAGGTTCAAAGCACCGAACTCGTTCCTTAATTATTAGGGGTGGTCCCCTTTGGTCTTCATTTGGAGGAGGTGCGTAGCCTCCGAACTGGTGCCTTAATTAGTAGGGGTGGTCCCCTTTGGTCTTCGGTGGTCGAGGTTCAAAGCCTCGAAGTCATTCCTTAATTATTAGGGGTGGTCCCCTTTGATTTTGAGTTGTCAGGAGTTCGAGGATCATATGTGACCCTTTTGTCTTGCGTTGTCGGGGGTTCGGGGCCCTCGAGGATCACTTTTGATCCTTTATTTTTTAGTGTTCGAGGGTTCGGGGCCCCTCGAGGATCACATCTGATCCTTTGTTTTTGCGCATTCGGGGGGTTCGGGGCCCCCCCGAGGATCACATCTGATCCTTTGTTTTTGCGCATTCGGGGGGTTCGGGGCCCCCCGAGGATCACATCTGATCCTCTGTTTTTGAGTGTTTGGGGGTTCAGGGCCCCCGAGGATCACATCTGATCCTTTGTTTTTGAGTGTTCGGGGGTTCAGGGCCCCTTGAAGATCACATCTGATCCTTTACTCTTGCGTTGTTGAGGCATTTCAAACCCTCGGTCTTCGTGTGCACATGCTGGCTTGGATTGTAGTTGATGACGAGATTTTAAGGAATATCTATATTTTATTTTTGCGGTTCGGCATAACGCCTACATCCGCAGGTGTTCGGGGCGAGCCTTTCGTCTGCTAACGTTATTAATCCCGAACATTTTAACAGAATCAATTAAAATTCAAGTCATTGGAGCATATCTATCAAGCAATTCAAATTAAAACATTTTGCCTCTGCCTACATATCTAGCAATTCTCCAATAGATAGTAGTTAAAACACTAGAATGATAAAACAAGGGAAATAAATTTTAACCAAAGCGACATTAACAGAGCTTCCATCACCGCCATTATCGCTGCTTGCTGCGGCCATAGCCTGGCTCATCCATGGTGGCTTCTGGTTATATACCCCTTTTCTAGGAAGCCTTCCCCTTTAATATTATAATATAACACCTCTTTTCTTACTTACTATGCTAGGCTTCCATGATGAGCTTTTCTCCAACATATATATATATATAATATGAATGTAAATGTATATCATGTATGTATATGCGTGTGATCCGCAATAATGGTAGAATTACCTTTCTTTTATCTGATTGAACATATATATATATACATATATGTATATGAATCTTTCGGCCTTCTCTTTCAATTATTTATACATAAAACAATAATTGAAAAATAAAAACGTAGGAGGCACAAAAAATATTAAAAGAGAAACAAGCGTACCCACGATGCAATCAGCACATACGTGTAATTGAGTTGAATAGATTTTCGACGGCTTGAAATTGTACTTGGAAAATAGAAGGAAAAGACGAAGGCCCCACGGTGGGCGCCAATTGATGATACTGGACCGATCACCGAGGTCTGCCTCAAACCAAGTACCTGCAGGGGCGGGGCTGTAATCCCCCGGGAGAACTCCGACGCTCAAGTCAGTAGAAGAAATATGCCCAAAATGGAAATTGAACTAGGAGTCAGATGATCTGTACCTGTAGAAGTCGACCTCTATTTAAAGATGAGGTAAAGCACACTCTGAAGAGATAAGATAACTTCTGAACCGGACGTTGGAGAGAATCTCGGTTGATTGAGTCAACCTCGTTCAAAATCAAATATGAGATGAATGATGAAGATATAGGTGACACGTGGCACTTTCTTGAGGCAGGCACGTGGCGGCACCATATTGGAGATCTCCAAGAGTAGTATAGTATTTTTGCCCTTAGTAAAATATTCTCTCATCAATACGTACGTTAATGATATTTTGTTGGTTAATAGTGATCTATGATTATCGCATAATGTGTCAAAAAATGCTATCCAAAAATTTTGACATAAAAGATGTTAGTGAATTAAGTTTTATTCTAAATTTTAAGATCAACAAAAATAGAAATAAAAAAAAAAAGTACTGGGTTTATGTTAATATGTGTATATTGATTGAGTGTTGAATAGGTTCAACGTGAAGAACTACAAATTAGAAGGAACTCCCATTGTTGCATAGTTTTGTATAAAACTTGATATTGTAAATGTAAAGAGTGTTACTTATAGGTATTTGTCTAATTCTGAAAACAAACATTGGCTAGTTGCCAAAAAAGTGATAGGTACCTACAAAAAACCAAAAATCACATGCTAATCTATAAAAAAATTGATCACTTTAAGGTCATAAACCATGAGGATGTAGATTTAGCTAGTTATTCAGATGATGGAAAATTTATATTATTTTTATGCTCACATGTGGTGTGTTATTTTAAAAGAGTTCCAATCAATCTTTAGTAAATTCATCAACCATGCAATAAAATACAGTTAATGAGTGAAATTAAAAAGTAGTCCAAAAATTGTTATGAAACTAAAATTAGAAAAAATTAAATGCAGTACTTATGAAATTTAAGATAATTACAAGGACCATCCCTCATATTCAAGAAAATACAACGAGAATTCTTGAGGTTTAAAACCATGTTGAAATTTTTCTGTGTCGTTAAATATTTATAAATGATCAAACTATCTTAATTTAAAAAACATTTTTCTCTCTCACTATTTCTCTTCCCCTTCTTTCTATCTCTTTCTCTCCTTTCATATCTTTTCTTGGCAATTGAATCCCCCTTCATTCTATCTTTTTCTCTCTTCATATCTTTTCTAACGATTAAATCCCCTTTCTTTCTATCTCTTTCTCTCACTTCATATCTTTTTTTGGCGATTGAATCACCCTAATTGTCGACGCATCTACTCTTTCCTCTAACATGCTATTCTTCTTGTTATTATTCTTTTTCTTTTACTACCTAACTATTTTTAAGTACTTTTTGGCATTGCTTGTGCAACAACCACCACCATGTTTGTCATCATTGACATTCTCTGTTCTTATCTAGTGTGAGATAACTCCTCTCTCTCTATTTTTGAAGGTTCAAAACCTTTTGTATCTAAGTTTGAATCAAATCCAAATGCAAAGGAAGGGTTCAATCAAACCCTCTATGAACTCATTTAGGTTGAAACATAAATCAAACCCCTACATCTAGGTTTGAATCGACTCCTAATGTAAAGGTAAAGTTCGATCGAACCCTCTATAAACTCATTTGGCTTCAAATGAAAAAGGTTCGATCAAGCAGTCTACATTTGGGTTCAAATTGAACCTAGATATAAGGCCTTATCTAGGTTCAATTTGAGCCTCGATAAACCTATTCTCACACACATTCTCAAACCCAAATTTTAGTTTGTTGTTTATTTTGAAACCAAATCTTGATTCGTAATTTATCTCAAACTAAGATTTGAGTTTGAGATGCATCTAAGTAATAATCCCATTTGACTTCATTGTCGACATGCGATGAACCCATATCACGTGAACATTGAATCCATATGGGTTCATTGCATGCTACGAAGGAACCTAATTCATATTTCAGATTCATCATAGAAATTAGGGATGAACCCAAATAGGTTCACTGTTTTTTTATTTATTTAAAATAAGAGGAGAGAAGAAAGAGAATGAAAAGTAAAAGTATATTAGTCATGTTACCTTTTTATTTAATAATAGTGAAAGTTATTATAATTCAAAAATTTGAGAGGTGCTCTGATAATTATGTCAAATTTTAAGGGTGAGCATTACAATTTACCCTTAAAATTATGAATGTATTTAGTTATTTTTTAATATGAATGTATTTAGTTATTTTTTAATATGAAAGTTAGCAAGTACAAGCATGGATTCCCGTTAACCAATGGAGACGAAGACAAAGGATTAAAAAAAAAAAAATCCATAAAACAGAGGGACAAGTATGGAAATGAAGATGTGGAGACAAAGACGGACCCGAGGCAAAGAAGTCTACTACCCAAACGTTCCTCCTATAATCATTAACATATATATTAAATAAGTCTTCGAACAAAATCTAAATTGTGACAACCAACTGAAGAGTTTCTATTTAAATACTTAGATGGTAGTTTATTTTGTATGTTTTGTAATGATTGTACTTGAATTTAATTCAATATTATCATGAGTGTGCTCCTTTTAAATGGGGCTCACATACTATCACTATTCCTCATTGATAATGGTTTTGCCAAAATCACCAACAGAACAACACATGAAAAGACACATTAATTTTTCTTTTTCTTTTTTTCAATTTGAAACAAGAAGTTCACAAAAAATGAGTATCCTGGCATGATGACCTTACATAGATTTGAATCTACTCTCGCAAGCTTAAGTGAGCAGTCAACAACCACATAAGGGTGATAAGTTCCCCACCCTTACTAAGCCGTGCAACATGACTACTGCCATTGCCATGATAAGCTGCATAAGATAGCAACTCAACCCAAACTTTGCTCATTATCTTCCATTTGTCCTTTCTCTCCTCCGTCTCTAATTTTATTAGCTCCTTGGCCAGTATGCTTCCCTGAAACAAAACCGATTTGTTTTTACCTATCTCCACAGACCATTCATCTTCTTCTTTAATGGCAAGGATATGTTTGCAAGCTTCTATGTGCTCGACATCCAATCTTTTTTTCTCTTTGTTCCCCAAGAATGGTTTCTTCTCTTCTCTCCACTTCCGTAGTTCCATTCTACGGAAGAATTTCTTAGCCTCAGCACAGGTATTCCTGAATTTTATTTGCCAAATCCCTGCAACAGAAGGGATCATATTTGGTTGCATAAACAACAGATACAACATGTAATCAGACAAGAGTTTGGCAAACTCGCAATAATCATTCTTCTTGTTGTCATCGTGGCCGCCTTCTTCATGATCAGTACTATAACATATCTCAGTAGCAATATGCCACAGTAGGAGGCTATCAACATAATTAACATCAAGAACATGTGGAAGCAAGGCATCGCAACCTTCAACCTGGAGAACCCAGTCGCCTCTGGCTGAACTTATCTGGTTGACAATGTTTATGTCATGGACCGTCTCAGATTTTAATCTTAGTTCTTCAAATATGAAGTCCCTTAGCCCCGTCTCAAATCTTTCCGTGTTAACATACTTGAGCCCGTCTAGAATGTTGGTAAGGCCAAAGAAGTGGATGAATTTTTCCATCTTTTCCGAACGAGGGTGGAGACTGCAATGGATTAAGTTGAACTGAGAGATGCATTCCGACCATCTCCGACGGAAAGGCAAAACCAGATTCAAGAGAAAGGAATAAGGCTTTGAAGTGTCTTCAACCCACCTTTGCCTCTTTACGAAGAGCAGATTGCCCAAAAATCTAGTGACCCTAGATGGGTCCTTCGATTTGGTGAGTGCAACCGCTGTCCAATCAGATAAAATCAGCATAAAGAAAGATATAATATCAAGAGAAATGCCTTCAGTAAACAGAGCGTAGCTAATTCTGATATCAGTTGGATGCAACTCTTTCTTTTCCTCTAAAGCGAATAGCAAAAGCGCTACTACGACTGAGCCGAAGGAGACAAACCGGAGGCTATATCCAGTCAAGCCTTGGATCACCCCAGCTTTGGTGTAGAGAATTTCATAAAAGAAATTGAGCTCCACCTCTACTAGTTTGAAGGCATCCTTGGCAGTTCTGTGGAGGAAGAAGTACTGGCTCTCGACCCGCTCCATGAAGCCTAAAATGATATCCGCAATGAGGACATTGAAGGTTCGAAAAAAATAATGAGCATACTTGATCACTTCAATATAGGACAAGTCATCTTTATCGTCTTGATCGAGTATCCTCCTAGTTGGCTTCCCAATCAACTCTATGTTTGTTTGACTCACGCAGGGGTTGTAATGGTGCATGGGCCTAGTGAAGACGGGACTAAAATGAGGCTCGAAGAGCAAACCCTCCCTAAATCTATTGGTGCTGGCGAGATACAAAGAACGCGTTCGCTCTGAGTATTTGATGAGGCCCGCAAGAAACACCAGAAAGGTGGGAAGCCGAAGCTTGTTTGCTGGGAGTGTGAGGATAACGATGTAAACAGTTGTGACAGACTGGAGTAGTAGCTGAAGAAGGTGGCGGAGCCAGAGCTGGTTGTCTTCGAGAGCGAAGGCAGTGATAGTGTCGGGGCCGCCGAGGTGGAGCAATAGGAAGGCCGACCATAATGGGAAAAGATCGCCATTGTCGTAACTAGGGTCAGATGGATGAACAGAGAGGTCATCCTGCTTGTGTTGCTGGGCCTTGAAGATGAGTCCAACAGCGAAAGGGGCCACTGCATCGGCGAGCAAGTAGGCAAGCCAGAGGGGGAAAAGGACGAACCCACTGGCAGTACGCTTTCTCAAAGGACCGGATGGGACTAAAAGAGCCTGAAGCAAAAGAGACGAGATGATTAATCCCCTTATATCCCACGTATCCAACAGATTTTTCCATAGGCTAATGTCCGATTTCATGATGATGTGATGATGATGACGATGATCGCTTGTGGGTTTGATCCTTTCCTCACCGATTCTGATTCAGGATTTTGTATTTTGCACCATCTGATCTGAGCCATGTATTCTGGATATAGTTTGAATTGGACCTTTCCATTTACTATCATTGTTGAACTCAAATTTGTTGAATATAATAGAATCAATATCAAACAGTAATGTCAAGCAGGAATATTAAAATTATTGAATTGGACCACCAAGTGAAGTGCATACTTAGGTCTCTCTCATCATTGAACTCCATTTCATTGAATGTGACAATCGTCAAAGAACAAACGGCTAACCCCCCACCAACAACCTCCAACACCCCCCCCCCCCCCCCCCCGCCCCAACCCCCGGGGGGGCGGCGGGCCGCGTAAAGTAGAAGGTTAAATCTGGATAGAAAAGCATGACGCTCAAGCTTGACTCGAGCTTAAAATCTTGTTCGATCTCGAACTCGGTTTACGTAAGTCAAGCTCGAGGTCAGCTCAGGCTCAGCTCGCAAGCAGCTCATTTATATGAAAAAATGAGTTCGATACCGAGCATGCGAGAAGCTTATGTCGAGCCAAGCTCAAGCTCGACCTTGTGAGAACTTTCTCAGAAAGAATTCAGAAATCTGGAAAATAAGATCCAGAAATCTGGGAAGTCCTAACTGACCACAAGTTTCAGAAATCTGGAGAGCTCGATTTATTTATTAACTACTATATTTAATGAAGTCGGAGAATGAGTTTATAAACTAATGAGTAATGAGTATGTTACCTAAGTAGGTTGATGGCGGTGGCAGTGAGGCGCTCGCGAGGGTTGCCGGATGGTCGCCGGTGGCTTCACGATTACCGGCAACAGAGACCGGCGGCACACGATAGAGGGGCGAAAGCGGCAGATCTGATGGCTGGAGACGATGGTAGGCGGTGGCAGTGGTTAACTGAGACGTACAGAAGTGGTGGTCGCTTCGCCATCTGTCCGTCGAAACAGATGTTGGTCTGCGGTGGTTCACGAGTGGAATATGGCAGAGGCAGGTGCCGGAGAGAAAACGGAGGGGCAATATCGCGTGTGGTGCTAGGTGGGTGATGCGGCAGTCAGTTGTGGGTGACAATGGCTGTATCCCGGTGGCTTGCGACCTCGCGCTAGTCATAACGAGGAGTAGGGGGTGACCGCCATCCGCCTATCGGAAAAGACAGGGGAAAAGTAGAGTCAATTGCGAGCCGCCAATCCAAGGCTTTTTCAAACTCTTGGTCCAAGGTTAACCGCGGAAGGCATTTTGTGCCCCATTCTTGACCAACTGAGCTGCCCATGCGGCAGAACTCTAAACTGCCTCAAAGAGGCCCTTTTACATAAACGCCCATGGATTAGGGTCGGGTCCTTTGTTGGAGCGAGGAAAGCCCACCCAACTCAGGCCTTGGCCAGCCCACTCACAGGTTGGGCTGGCGCCAGCCGGGTTACGTTTTCATCTTTTTTTTTTACTACTTTTTAGAGTATTCTAAATTGTAAGTATTCAAAAAATAAAAATTATTACAATATATAAAATTTTATGTTAAATAATATATTCATAAAATTATAAATCTATTTATTAGTATATCTATAAACAAATCTATTTACAAATTTATTTATGAATTTCTAATCGAATATATTCGGGAGTCTCTAATTGAATTTGCTCACAAATTTATATTCAAATCTATTCACGAGATTTAACAAATCAATCTTTATTGAATTTAATTTTTACTCATTTACAAATTTAGTTTCAAAGTTAAAGTTAAGTTTGACTTGTTTATATTAAAGAACAAATTCAAATGATCTTTTACCAAATTTAACATCGAACAACTCACGAACGACTTGACTGATTTGTGACCTTACCAATTGGCTCCTTTTTTTTTTCTTTTTAAATGCATAATTCATTCATTTTCAAGGGTTTTTTTTTTTTGTAATCATCTCACTTTGCATTTAATACACTTAAAACTTATAATTAAGATTATTATGAAATCGTTTTCCTTAACTTGACGTTTCTGATATATTAATACTATAATTAATAATATTAATACAGTATTAGTGTTTATAATAATTTACAAATATATAATAATAGTAACGTATACTATAAGGTGGGTATAAGTTGTCATCCCTAATCGCAACAAGAACCACAGAAGCTTGATTAGGTGGTGACAAACTCACTATGCTAAGGATGAAATTATGAGTTTAAATCTTCTAATTAATATCTCTTAGTAACCAATTATCACTTCATAAAGAAATTTACCTTTTATTGTAATTAAGAGGGGTGCAAATCTTGTTGCAAAAGAAAAAAAAAAAAGATTCAATTACTACAAGAAAGTGATATATCGAAGCGCAGCTCAAGAGAATTTTACTAAAAGGAAATCCCCCATCTATCCTTCACAATGTCTTGCCCACAGCGATAGAGGAAGACATAAGACTTTGGCAGTTCAGTCATATGCCTACTACGTACTAGCGTGCATTCAGTTTTTGGTTGCCTTCATTGAGCTCAAACTGCACCCCTAAGCCTAAATGAGCCATCAACAGCCACACCACAGTGATGAGTTGCCCACCTTTACAAAGTTGGGCAGCATGAGTGCTGGCTCTGCAATGACAAGCTGCGTAAGACATCAACTCAACCCACACTTTGCTCATTATCTCCCATTTGTCTTTTCCCTGGTTCTCTTCTAACTTATTCAGCTCCTTGGCCAGTATGCTTCCATCAAACAATACTGATTTGCTTTTGTCTCCCTTGACTTCAACTGGTCTAAGTTCTGTATTAACAGCAAGGATGGACTTGCAGGCTTCTGTGTGTTCAAAATCCAATCCTTTTTTCTCGTTGCTACCCCATTTCAAGAAGCAACAAAAGATCTCTCGACAAGAACCGGAACCAGGTGCACTTTGACTAAATGGGCTTTGTTTCTGTTCGTTCTCTGATTTCCTAGAGCAGAAGAAGCATTTATCCACACAAGGGATACAAAAGGAGGATTTGTTTTTTCTCTTTTGCTTCCCAAGAAAGAAATCCTTGGCCTCCGCACAGGTATCCCTGAATCTTTTTTGCGAGATACTTGCTGCTGCAGGCATCAAATTTGGCTGCATAATCAGGAGATAAAACATGTAATCCGACAAGAGCTTAGAGAATTCACGAAGATCCTTGTTGCCATCGTTGCCTCTATCAGTACCATATAATAGCTCGGTAGCAATGTGCCACACTATTAGACTATCATCATAATTAACGTCAAGAACATATGGAAGCAAGGCATCACAATCTTCGGTGCCAAGAACCCATTCGCCCCTGGCCGAAGCTATCTGCCTGGCAACCCTTACATCTTTGGCCATGACAGACTTCAATCTCAACTCTTCGAAGATGAAGTCTCTCAGTCTTGTGTCAAATCTCTTCGTGTTCACGTACTTCAAGCCGTCTAGAATATCAGTGAGGCCCAAAGCGTCGATGACCTTTTCCATCCTTTCAGAACGGGTGTGCAGACAGTAATGGATCAGGTTGTATTGAGAGATGCATTCAGACCATCTCCCGTGGAGGAGAGGTAGAACCAACTTCAAACGAAAGGGATAAGGCTTTGATGTGTCTTCAACAACCCACCTTTGCCTCTTGACAAAAAGGAGTTTGGCCAGAATTCTAATGATCCAAGATGGATACTCTGATTTGGTGAGTGCAACAGCAGTTGAATCAGACAAAATCAACATAAAGAAAGCTGTAATGTCAAGAGAAATTCCACCGATAAACAAAGCATAGGTAATTCTAATATCAATTGGATGAAGCTCCTTCTTTTCCTTGGAAGCGAACAATGAAAATGCCACCACAACTGAACAGAAGGAGATAAATCGGAGACAATATCCGACCAGGCCTTGGATCACCACAACCTTGGTGTAGAGAATTTCATAGAGGAAATTGAGCTCCACCTCCACTATTTTGAAGGCATCCTTGGCAGTCCTATTCAGGAAGAAGCCTCGGCTCAAGTTACGGTCGCGGAAACTAAAAATGAGATCGGCAATAAGGCCTTTGAAGGTCTGGCAGAACATATAAGCATGCTTGATCACTTCAATATCAGATAAATCCCTTTTATCCCCTTCATTACCGATTTGGATAGCCCTAACTGGCTCCTCGTTCAAGTCTACTCTGGTGGGGAGATCTGCACTTTTCTTGGAAGAGTACTCGTCCATGAGCTTGGCATAATTGGGGCCAGCATCGGGGTCAGTGAGAAAACTCTTCTTGAATCTCCTAGTGCTGGCGAGGTACAGAGAACGCGTTCGCTCCGAGTATTTGATGAGCCCCGCGAGAAACGTCAGGAGGGTGGGAAGCCAAAACTTGTTTGTCGAGAGGGTGAGGATGAAGACGTAAGCCGTAGTGCCCGACTGGACTAGCAACTGAAGAAGGTGGCGAAGCCAGAGCTCGTTGTCTTCAAGTGCGAAGGCAGTAATGGTGTCCGGGCCGCCGAGGTGGACTAAGAGGAAAGGCGACCATAACGCGAGAAGATAGGCATTGTCACAAGGGCATGGGTGAACGGAAAGGTCATCCTCCTTGCGTTGTTGGCTCTTGAAGATGAGTCCAACGACGAAGATGGCTACAGCGTCGGCCATCAAGTAGGCGAGCCAGAGAAGGATGAGGATGAATCCTCTTGCAGTACTCTTCCGCAAGGGCCCGAATAAGATTAGAAGAGCTTGAAGAGAGAGAGACAAGATGATAAATCCCCTGATATCCCATGTTTCCCAGAAATTCTTCCAGTTGTTAATGTCCAGCTCCATGGTTAGATGATTTCTTTCCACCCTGCAGCTTAGGAAATTCTATCAGCAACCCGGGGAAATACTTTCATAACCCAAAATTTTATTTCCTCAACTACCCTTTATTAAAACCTTTTATTATCCTTGCCTAACTACTTTCTCTCAAGTACTTTCTTAACTCTTCACAGCCCAATCTCCTATCATTTTCATTAAATTTTTGCGAATGTTTCTGACTCTAATCTTCGCAGCCCAATCTCCGATCACTTTCACTAAAAATTTGCAAACGTTTCTGATTCTGATCACTTACAACGATTATCTTCTTCTTGTTTCTATTAATTTTAATTTGGTTCTTGACTTTTCTCTATAGATGATTATATCCAAAAATTAATGAGATGAGAAGAGTTTTATGGAGAAGATGATGAGCACCAGATCGTGCACAATGAGCTGGTGACTACAATGAATTGCACCAGCAGCACGTCAATATTCTAGTAACTCATTTTATTTGTAATTTTGGATTGATGCATGCTATTAACTAGATGCTGAGAATCACTAGATGTTGAGAATGGAGGCTCGAGCTTCCCTGACACATTCCAGTCGGGGATGCCCAGGTTCCCCGAAGACTTACAGTCGGGGAAGCCGAGCTTCCCGAACTCTTAGCCTTCGGGAACCCTCGGGTTCCCCGACTCGCAGCGGTTGAGTTCCCGACTTGCATCGGTTCCCAATCGCTTATAGTAGGGAACTTGAGAGTGATCCCTGATTAATTTCTCGAATGGGTCGGTGGTTTCGGGTTCTCGACCCGCGATTCCATTCTCCATTCTATCCCACACTATTTTAAAATTTATATTTTTTCTTCTATTTATATAAATTTTGTTATTTTTAATTTATATATTTTATTCATATTTTGTTTAAAGCCCAACCTATTTTTAATTTATGTATCTTATTTTTGTTTTGATAATAGGGATTTGATCATCAAAATTTAGAGAATTTTGAGAATGAAAATGGCGTATCGTTTGATGCTAGTCAAACTTTTATTAGGAATGCGATTTTCAGTAATAGTGAAACACTTATTGAATGGGTTAAGACAGTTAGAAAAGAAAATGAAATGATTATTGTTATAAAGGGTTCTGAATATGGGAGTATAGGAAGAAAACCTAGAGTTCCTCTTGCTTGTGAACGAGTGGAAAGTATAAATTATCAAAAAAAGGAGATGAGACAATAAGAGAAACAAATCGTAGGACGACAAGTTTTAAAAAGTATGGTTGTCCATTTGAGTTATTTGGTATTAAATTATCAAATGGACACTGGATGTTAAAGGTTGTATGTGGATTGCACAACCATTTACCAGCAGCTTAACTTGAGGGTCATTCATATGCTGGCCGACTTATAGAGAAAGAGAAACAAATTATGATAACAATGTCTAACAATCTTGTGAAGTCAAGAAATATTTTAATGACATTAAAGGCAGAAGATGAAAAAAATGTGAGTACCATCAAAACTATATATAATGCACGGCAAAGATATAGAGTCATGGATAAAGGTGGTCGATCACAAATACAACAATTGATAAAAAAAATTGAAAGATTGTAATTATGTAGAGTGGCATAGAAGTGATACATTATCAGATTGTATCACAGACTTATTTTAGGCTCATTCGATGGCTATGGAGTTATTTAAAACATTTCCTCGTGTGTTAATAATGACTGTACATACAAAACTAATAGATATAAGTATCCACTGCTAGAGATCGTTGGTGTGACGTCAACTGAGCTAACTTTTTCTATTGCTTTCGCATTTATGAATCATGAATATGAGATAATTACACATGGGCAACAGAGAAATTAAAGAGTCTAATGACTCATAATACATATTCAAGAGTAATTGTAACTGATAGAGAATTGGGATTAATGAATGCAATACAAAAAGTGTTTCCGACCACGAGTACCTTGTTGTGTAGGTGGCATATATAAAAAAATGTACTGACCAAATGTAAGAAATTATTTGATAAAAATGAGACATGAGAGAAATTTATGTTAAGTTGGAACCTGATTGTTTTGCGTCGACTAAGGATGAGTATGAACGTGGTCTGTATGAGTTAACACTTGAGTACTATGCATATGAGGGCGCACTTAATTATGTGAGAAAGACATGGTTGAATGATTATAAGAAAAAATGTGTTACAATATGGACAAATAGAATAATGCATTTTGGCAACGTTACTACGAACAGGTCTGATAGTGCACATGCAAAGTTGAAGAGACATCTTGGATCTTCTCAAGGTGACTTAGAGTCATCATGGACAATTATCAACAGTCTTATTGAGTTGCAACATGTAGAGATTAAGGGGTCGTTTGAAAAAAGTTTAACGTTAGTGCAACATAACTTCAAGCCAGCAATTTTTAGAGAATTGCGAGGTGTTATATCGAGAAGTGCATTGAATATGGTACTAATGCAGTTGCAACTTGCTCATAAAATTGGGATAGACAAAGTTTCATGTGGATGTGTGATTAGAAGCACATATGGTTTACCTTGTGCACATGAAATTGCAGAGTTCATAGTACAAGTACGGTCAATTCCTTTGTCAACTGTGCATCCTCATTGGACAAGGTTGTAGATAGTGCGCGCAGTCAGCTTATGATGGTGTGTCATCGCAGGTAACGATTGAGTGAGAAATAAATAGTATATATAAAATGTTTTATTCAAAATCGGAGCCAATGAAGCAAGTATTAAAGCAAAAGTTGAGAGAAATAGTTAATCCAGACACAACTTCACTACAACCACCAACCATGAAAGTTAGGATGAAGGGTAAGCCAGCATCGAAGAAGAAAATTCAGGTTGATACATCCACCAAACGTGATCCGTCCTTATTTGAAATAGTTCAATCTGGTCAAGACAATACATCCCTAACAACATGGATATTTAAGAGAAACACCAACTGACTAAAGGGGTATGCTGATTGTTTCCCACCACAAATACAACCGTTCTTGCATAGTATTGTTAATGTAGAATTAAATGGACATTGTGGATTTCGCGCCATAGTAGGGTTACTTAGTATGAGTGAGCATAGTTGGAGAGATATATGTTTTAGTCTGATATGAGAGTTGTAATCTTTTCGTGCGATGTATACGCAATTATATGGATCAGAAATGCGTGTGGATGAGTTTCTACATATATTGTATTGCTTTGATAACATTGCATCGTGCAAACATTGGATGACTTTACCTGACATGGGCCATTTAGTTGCTTCAAAATGCAATGTCGTATTGGTGCATTTGTCACAGATCCAGTGTCTTACATATCTTCCACTCAAATCGATCCCTCTTCTAGCAATATAGCACAAGATGATTACTACAGGATTTGTGAATGACTGTCATTTTGTGCAGGTATTCTTACTTATTTTGGTATTTATTTGTTTATATTGTGGATTTCATACGTTTGTTTTAACAATAATTTTTGTTGCATATGTCATTTATCAGGTCTTCCTTAAGCCAAACTCACCAATTCCTCTCGTCGCACTAAATTGGTATAGATTTCGATGTGATAATGCACTTGATTGGGAAACGCCATACATATCCAGAATTCAAGTATTTTTATCTCTAGTAGGTCAAGATGTGGCAACATAGGAAGTTTTTGACTTAACACATGATTCTTAAGTTGTGTTTCCATATAAGGCTCAAAGCGATGATGATTTTTCAGGCAAGTTTAATCTTCATAGGTTTCAGCTCGTAATTGAAATAAAAAATTTATCTTAGAGACCTTCGCACCTCACGGTGCGGAGCCATCTCAATCCTTCGCACCGCAAGGTGCGACGCCTCCACCATCGCGGCTGACGAAGGCGACCATGGTGGCTGCCATCGTCGTCACCAAGGTGGGAGAGAGGGGTTTCAGAAACCCCCACACCGAGGTCTGCGGTTGACGAATGCGGCCATAGATTGTTAGGGTTTGTTTGAGAAATGTGAGAAATGGTGTGGCTGTGTCAAATGGTGTGGCTATGAGGGCATATTTGAGAATTTATGGGTTATAAATAGTAATTTTTATGGCTATAAAGAGTAAAAATAAAAATTTACATACTTAAATTGTGAAGAATAATTTATCGAATTGCCAATAGAATATCCCCCGCAGCTTATCGCCTGGTTTTGGAGACTATTCTGAGTCAGGCTTCCGTACTTTGCAACATCTGGTTAAGCCTTCAGGCTTGTTTTTTCTGCTGCACGATGACTTTGCGGACTGGATGTAATAATTGAACTCTAATTTGTTGAGTACAATAATATTATTCATGCCAAACAGTGGCATACCATACACATGAAGTGCATTAATTCTTGAATTGGAACCAGCAAGTTAGTCAATCTTGTTAATGAAGTCGTATTCGCTGCAGTTATAACAAAAAGTGACACACAGGAACTACAATGTATAGCTCATGCCATGGACAAAAAGTCACAATCCTTATAAACTTAATTAATAAGTATAACATGTAATGAATTTTTTTAATTTGATAATGTTGTATATATCGTTCAATCTCCTGCCTTGAACTTTAATGCTAATAAGTTTGGTTGGGCCCAGCCAGGTGCAGAGTCAAGTAACCGAGACCACAAGATCAATGCAGATTCCAAGGTAGATAACTCGCCTCTTTCGCATCTCACCGACAATATCCATCAGTTTCAATATCAGAAGAAGAAACGCTAGATACAATTAAATAATTAGGTGAATTGAGCTTGATTGGTCTCTTTCGTTATATATATTAGTGTTTAAATTTATTTTAAGGTGAGTTCGTAACTAATTAAATTGTTATGTGTTTATTTAGTATATAAATTTAAAAATTATTAAACGTGTTCAATAAATTTATTTAGTTGTGAAGATGGGTGACTCTGAGTTTTTGTTGATAAAAGCAATTCAACAGTGGAGCTTGCTTAATGCAGAGTCATATAGACATCTTAAAGGTTATATACGCAGCTGAAACAAAGCAATTGAGACTCAAGAGTGCTTCAACTTCAAGCTTTCCTCGCAGGGATTTTCAAGAGGAGGTCCCACTCGTTTTACATGATTATAAATTGTGATAGTGATGAGTAAGGTTGTATTCATAGGGATTGGTTAGATTTATTCCTTTAAAAAATTAAAATAAATAGAAGAAACGATTAGGGGTTTTGAAATTTAGAATTTGAACAATTTAAAATAAAACAAATGCAAGGATATGAATTAACGGAAATCAGTTAAGCAAGTATTCAATCCAAGGTATAATCTTAGAATTGATTCGAGGAATTGATCATTGATGCAAAAATAAAATTCTCCATTCTTTCACTAAATTGGTTAAGGTTATTAACAAGCTCTAATAACCCATCCCTTCTTACTTTGATGATAATCAAGACAAGCTCATTAATTATTCTCCTTGTTAATAAACAACCCTAAACAAGCTCTTAAGGTTTAATTTATTAATAGTTTTAATTACTAGAAAGACGACCAATTCTAACTAATGAATACACAAACTCGATTCATTTAAGCTAGATTATATATCTCCTTAACATAAATTGAAAACTTATCCGTAATCAATTATGTTAATTGTCACCAATATTAAAATATCTAAACAATTACGGATTCAGATTTCTAATTGGCGATATATTATTCGGACAATTATATAACGGGCCTTTTGTATTAATTAATCGAAACAATAATTTCAACAAATATAGAAGATATATAAATAGAGAAATAATAAAAAAATAATAAAAATTAATTCGATCTCACAATTTTTACAGAATCAAAACTTCGATTATCCTTGAACTAGAATAAGAGTTTAGTAACCCATCAAAAATAAAAGAAAACACCTAAGAGAGAAGGAAAAGAATTTGCCGCGTGCGCCACTGTTGTGCTCGTGAATCTTCTGCTCCGTTCTCCTCAATTGCGCCGCTTTGTTGCTTCTCCCCTCTCTGCCTTTTGCGCTGCTTTCATTAATATATATATGTGTATGCAGTGCCCTTCGTCTTCAACTCCATGGGCCTTGAATTATCCAATCACATTGCACATGTGTGGGCCTCCAATTGAAATATCATATTATTATAATATTCTGGCTTTCAATTGCACCTTCAACGTCACAGCTTCCTGGACTTCAATTGCATATGTGGGCCCTTGATTAAAGTATTATATTTAGTCTTCAATTCAACTCCAATTCTAACTCTAATTCCATGCATGGCTCACTGCTTCACTTTTGCTCCAATTCTTCATTATTTTTCCTACAAAATTAATAAATAAAATTCATATAAACACATGTAAGAAAATAATAATAAATGTGCGAGATTTATTTTTATTTTTCCATTTATTTATTTATTTTAAACATAATTTATTAAACTTTGCCACTAATGTCTTATATATAAAATATTATTATAAACAAGCACTATAAGACTTAAAACATGCTAAATAAACTAAATATTAAGAGAATAAAATTATAAAATTATGTGCTTATCATAGGACTAGATATCCGCCACCGACAAGACTCTCTGACTGTGGCATGGTATAATGACCCATTGTTGAGGTCTGAATTTAGTTAGCATGTTATGGTATTCATTTGCAATAGCATGTGGGTGTTTGTGTTTTGGGTTTAAGGGCCAGGAAAATGGTATCTGAATGCTTGCTTGCTCTTTGGGTGATGTATTCAAATGTGGGGATGTTATATTCGAATGGGTTTGGATTTTGATGTTATATATTCGAATGGGGGAGCTCTATAACGTGTTATCCAGCTGAAGGGTGCTTGCGTTGGAATGATATCCGAATATGGTGTGGGATATTCAGATATGCTAGAGTTTTGGTGAGGTATTAAGATAGCTTAAGGCTTATTCAAATATCCTCCATGGATTACGCATGATATCTGAGTATGAGGCTTGGCATTTTGATGTGTTGGTAGTTCTTTATGTCTTGTATTCGAATGGCTGTGATATATTCATATGTGCCTTTGGATGTTGAGTCTTGCATTCGAATAAGGAGCCAAGGTATTCAGATATCCCTTGCAATTGTTGAGTCAAATTACTCCAATCAACCTATTGTGTGTTTTGATGATTAACAAGATATAATTTTAGTAAAACTATTTTTGATTTATTTAAAACCCCTAATGGATTTTTGATATGTGTTAAGTATCATAGTATTTTGTGTATCAAATTAAATGAACCAAGAAGTGTAAATATCTTGTAATGAATTCATGCTATGTATTGTATTATCAAAGCAAATCTTTATTTCTCTGAGAGTCGACTCCCGGTGAGGGACAGTCGACTGTAAGTCAAAATAGTAGTCGACTGTAGATGTGTATCAGTCGACATAGCCGAGCATTGTTTATGCAGAGTTGAGGTAGCCGAGAGTGGGTTTTGGCCAGTCGACTGTAGGCCAATGACAGTCGACTGTAGGTTGAGCAAGAGTCGACTATCGGCAGCAAGAGTCGACTATGGGTGTCGTGGAGTCGACTGTCGGTTAGAACAGTCGATTGCCAGACTCCAACGGTCGGATTTTTGGAGTCGTTGCATGTCGTTTTGGGAGCCCCATTATAAATATCAAAAGGATAAATCTGGAGAAGACTAATGCTCTACCATTTCCTATTTTCCTAAAGCACACCCAAGCTCTTAAGTACTCAATCAAAGTAATCCAAGGCCCAAGGAGTTTCAAAGATCTATCCATTGGAGCCTCAAGGCAAAGAAGTTTTCTTCTTGTTGGTAACTTGTATTATTTCATTTACTTTGTATATTGTTCTTGTATTGATATCCATTTTAGTCCAAGTGTGTTGGACATATGATTGATTTATTTATATGGGATTGTGGTATGGCATCCTAGAGCTTATTGTAATCTAGGTGTTGTTATTATTGTTTGGTTGTTATAGTTTCCGCAATGAGCTAAGGGGAAACCTCGGTATTGTGTAAAAGTTCCCTAGGTGAGCTTGTTGGAAAACTTAGGTGTGGTTTTAATGGAACCTCAAGTATTGGGTTGACCTTGAGAGAGTGGAGTAGATGTTGGAGACATCGAATCACTATATTTCTTGTGTTAATCATTGTGGTTGCTTGTGTATTTATATTGTTATCACACCAAACAACATATATATTTATAACAAGTGTATTTTGTGTATAAGAAAATCTTAAGAGTTTTAAAAGGGAAGAATCGGTTCAATAAGTTTTTAATCACTCAATTTACCCTTCTCTTGAGTGGCCATTGTGTTTATCAAGGGACCAACATTGCAATCTTGGTGTCTTGTGTTCGGATATGGTGTTGTGGCATTCGAATATGCCTTAGTTACTTGTCTATGGTTTCTTATCTATTCGGATGCTCCATCTAGTATCCGAATAATCTTCTTTGAGAATAACTTTCTAGGCCACTTTCTCGTCCAAACCCAGTTTCAATCGGTGGTGGAAGTCTTTCTTCCTATCTTGCCACGTATTTTCCCCTACTATCCTCTGCTCCTTGCCTATATATATTGAGAGGGTGTAGAAGAAGAAGAAGAAGAAGTTCAGGAAAAAGAATGAGGGTTTGGGTTGAGCTTTTGAGGTTCGACTTCAGGCAAGTTTCCTTTCCTTTTCCTCTCACATATGCAAGCTCTTTTCCCTTCTTGCCTTCATAACCACCGATGTCGAGATGTGAGAGTTTCCATCACTGCCATACTCGAGTTACCGTTACTGTTAAGTTGTTGACGAGAGGCATGTGGTTGTTTCACTTCTAGTCAGTGGGGCTTCTCTTGTGTGCCTTGAAGGGTTCGATTACCCTTCTGTTTTGTGGTCAGAATGAAGATAGGTTATTGTACGGGAAAGTTCTAGTTGTGGGTGGTTCATGAGGTTTCTGTAACTCCCAGTTCGTTATCATCTCATAAGCATGCAGGGGCTTGGGATTATGCATTTGGGGGACCCATGTGACTGGTGTGCTTGGCCATGGGCATATTAGGTTGTTTCCATCCTAGCTTAGCTAGTCACAAGCACTGCATCGTATGTGTTTCCTATGTGGGCGAGCGTGGCTTGATGCATGGTTTATGCTGGCTATGTATCACGTTTATGCTCTTATGCCACTTCATTATATATGTGCATTGTGTGGTTTCTGACGCCGTGTGGGTATATGTAGCTGCTTACGAATGCGATTAGCGTGCCGAGTTTTACAGACTGTTATACTGTGCCGGGTTTATTTACGGACACGGTCAGCACGCCAGCTCGGGTTTTGGTAGCGCCAGCCTGAGGGAGCTTTGGCTCAGGAAGTTTCTCATGTGTTGCTTTTCGGGGCAGCGATAGATTTGTGGTAGGGTCCTAGGTGTCGTTATGTCTTATGTGGTCCCTAAGAACCGGTATGTGCATATTTTATTATGAGACATTTCTTTTTGTCTATCATGTGATTAATGGACATGCCTTGCATGGTTGTTGCACGTGGGGTGCGGTTTACTCTCTAGCTTCCATACTCTTGTTAGCTTTTCCTTCCTTATATGCTTGTTGAGTCTTGTGACTCACTATTGGTTCTCTTCATTCCAGGTAAGGGCAAGGACAAGGTTGGGGGCGAGCCTAATAGTGTTTGACCTATCCCAATAGACGGTGTACAGAGTAGTCCTAGCAAATCCTACTTTGATATGTATCTTGTGGTGTAGTGCCATGGTTGCTTGTCTTTTGAGTTTTTGGCACTGCGTGTATATATACCATGTGACCCTATGGGTTGGTTATCTTCCGTATGCATGTCTAGGATGTGAGTTGTGTTTCTGTTGCTTGTTTCTCTTGTATGTGTTCAACTGATCCTAATTGAGCATGCATGGCAGGCCAGGGTGGTTCTTCTAATCCATTTTCTTCTTTGTGACTCTTGCTCAGGTTCTTCAGCTTGGTTGGGGTATTTGGGTAGAGGTTCTACATCTCTTGGTATTAGAGCAGAGGTTGGTCAAGTTAAGTTGTCCCTGTACACTTAGGTCGTGGGGTAGTGTCAGGTAGTGTTAGTGACAGGTGAATACTTGAGGTTGAATTGTTCTTGAAATAAATCATAATATTTTATGAGTTCAATGTAAATCACTCTGTTGTTAGAAGCCTTTGTAATTTACATAAGTTGGCATGGTAACTTGTGTAAATATCTTAAAGGTTGTGGCAAACTAACAAAATTCTGAGTCATTTCTAGATATGGAGAAATGATTTGGTGAGAAAGGTTTAAGAAATAATTTCACAAGTCGTGATATCATGTCAGGATAAAAAGATAATATAAGCATCAAAGTATCCTAAGGATAAACTAAAATATGACCAATGGCCAAGAATTAGAATGTTGAGGGTAAGGATCAAGAGATCAAGAGACTAAGGCTGCGTTTCCTTTGATGTTTTCAAGTCATTTTTAGTTTTTAATTTTTTAAAATAATGAAAACGGGTTCTCTTTGTTGTTTTTAAAAATGTATTTTTGAAAATAAAAAAAGAATTTATAAAGAAAACTCAAAACAATAAAAAGTTGTTTTGAGTGTTTTCATTCAAAACAAACTCTAAAGTCAAAATATATTTATTTATTTATATTTTATTATTGTAATAGAAAAAAAATATTACAAAAATCATTTACTTTAAAATGTATATTTTTTTAATAATATATTAACATTAATGTTTCTAATTTACTAAATAATCAAATTTATTGAATAAAATATTATTAAAAAATTATTTTCAAAATTTTAAAGAGAACGCGTTTTCTAATTTTCTGTTTTGAGAAATAGTTTTTCAAAATGACAAAGAGAACGTATTTTTAATTTTTTAAAAATAAATTATCAAAACAAAAAATTGAAAATAAATTCAAAATTAAAAATTAAAAATTGAAAGTAAAGAAAACGCAACCTAAAAGGTTATACAATTGTCAAAATGACTAAACTATATCGACGTACTAGGGTTGTAAGTGCTACATTCACTGAAGTGACAAATGGATAACGGCCAAAAACATATATATATATATATATATATATAGTATGTGAAAAACATCTTAACTAAGTTAAATCCCAAAAGACATAACATCCATGCTGGGTCTATTACAAGGTTCACTTCATGTTGCACATGAATTTAAAAAATGCATGTAAGAAACGGTTTTTCCTTGCATTATTTGTGAAGTTTTAACCATATGTTTTTGACAAAAAAACGTTTTGGGGAAAAATCATTCACCTAAAAGGGAAGTAATGGGATGAGTGTTGAATGTATCCTAACAAATCTTCAATGAAGTTGGGTAAATATAATAGTGAAGTTATGAGTACCCTAAGAAATGTTGAAACTCATGCTTATGAAAAGAAATGCATCACTGAAGGTTTTGTTTATATTATTATATATATGAAATTATGTCCATAAAATATATATTTTGTTTATCCCTGGGGGGAACTCTATTTCACCAAAGCCAAGTGCTATGGTATGATTGTCAAATGCACGCTAAGCTGATCAGGAAAGGGTGGTGGGTGAATGTAAGAAAAATGGGTCAGTGAAATTTTTGAAACTACTGCCATGTGACTAATGCAACAACACCACACTATCATCTTTGGCCATCGTGGCACCACTTGGACGATTGGAACACGCGGTAATCATGACCCATGGCTTTTGATCGGTGGATTTTGGTTCAAGTATGGCTATAAATTGAAGGGTTTCAATTGAAGTTTGGGGTATCGGGTTTTGGTGGATGTTGAGGGTTATGGTAAAAAGAGTTTTGTAAAAGACAATGAAAAGGTTTGATTGGGCTAAAAACAAAGTGTTTTAGGTGAGTTTTGGGTTATTTTTGTGTGGTCATCAAAAGGTGGCAACTCTCTGAAACTAAGTCTTCTTTGGAGAAATTGATGACCTTTCAATGTTTTAATCGAGAAGTAAAAGTTAAAAGGGGAGGTAGAGAAGAAAAAGAGAAAAAGATTGGGTGCTTTAGTGTGGGTTTTAATGAGGTTTTGAGGTTCTTTCAAATTTTGTTTGAAAATTAAGGATTGTTGAAAATTAAACCAATTCAGTAATTGTGGCTGTTTTTAACCAAATCAGGGTGGGAATTAGAGGAAAAGGAAAGAAAATAGAGGAGGAGAGAAGAATATGGAGAAAAAGGAAGAACAAAGGCAAAGAAAAGAAGGTCACACAATCGCAATGATGAACGGATAACTATTGAAGTATACTTCAATAGAGAATATGTTTGTTTTTATCATCTCTAGACCTCTCTGCACCTCTTATCAAGCAATCTACTTCTTTTTCTCTTTTCAAGCAATCCTCTAATCATATCTTCAAGTCCTTTTACTTTGTGAATATTCTCCCATGAGTGTCCTTCTTTTAAATTTTAAATTTATTTTTAGTTTTCTTTTGATAATTTATTTTCAAAAAACTGAAAATGTGTCTTTTTATTATTTAAAAAACTGTTTCTTAAAATAAAAAATTATTTTATGATATTTTATTTAATAAATTTGATTATTAAATGATAAAATTAACTATTTTTAATAAAATTTTACTATTAAAATAAAATAATAAATTTGATTAATAAACTGTTGACATTTGAGTGATAATTTATATTAAATATTATTATACATAATATGTATAATATACTTAATAATATACTATATGTTATTCTATATTTTTAATTATAATATAGATATACTATATTTTTTAAATTTTAAATAAATATATAATTTTTTAAAAAATTTAAAAAAAAAAATTCTTCTTTTCTTTTTTAGAGCCAAAACATAGAAAATTGATTATATTTTCCATATTTTAGACTTAGAGATTGTTTTGGCTGAAAACAACCAAAACAACAAAATTGTTGGATTTCTTTTATAATTTTTTTTATTTCTGAAAATATATTTTTAAAGATAACAAAGTAAATGTATTTTCATTATTTTAAAAAATTAAAAACTAAAAATGACCTAAAAACAACAAAGAGAACGTAATCTTAATTTCCCGTTGGTTAGTTAAAACTCGTTTGGCCATCTCTCAACTAAACTTCTCAATAACATAGAGAAACATTTACTTGAACAAATAATGGCCACAAGTGTTACCTCTTACTAGGTTCATACATCTTACCGGCTTATCATTGACTAGATTCACTTATGAATATACCCCTTACAAGAATTCCTTTTCCTTACAATGACATAGATCCAAAAATCCCTCAAACTTGTAGATTCACCGTGACTCTTTCCAATTATTTATCCTCAAACCCACAGTTTCACCAAACTTGCTTGCCTTATTCCTCTAAGATCTATAAATCTTGTTAAAAGTGTGCTTTAGACTCAAAACAAACTTAAACACAAAGACGCAAGACAAATTTTGTAAGCACCCTTGCCCGGATATCCCCACCTACCCGGACTACCTGAATGGGAACGCCTACGGGAGAAGAAAAAGAATGAACACAAGACAAGAACTACCCTGACATACATACACAAGACTTAAAATAATGGAAGCGAAGCTAAACACATGTATGCACTACGGGTACCCCGCTAGCACAACGGTTACATGATAAATAAATAAACATAGATTCTTGTGCCGACATACACGAGACTCGAGGAAAGACCTGACACAGTACAAAATAATAGAGTAAATCCTACTTAGACATCAGAGTTGATAGGGATTAACGGGACTGCCTGTACACCATACCGACTCTGTCGCTAAAAGATGACTCCCTTGCCATGGCCCACGCTGCCACTACCTGAAATGATGGAAAACAAAGTGAGTCGAGAGACTCAGCGAGCATAAGGAAAGAAAGGCTGAAGGCTGAACATATCCAGAAAACTCTCCCCAGAATAAACCCCCAGGTACACACAAGCCATGAGACGCTATAATACAATAGTATAGCATAATAAAAGCACATATCGGTCCTTGGGGCCCACATAAAACACATGGCACTCAAGTCCCATACCAACCTGCCGCTGCCTTGAGAGGCAACATGTATCTCTAACAAACCTGCGCGCGCTGTCCCGGGTCGGTGCTCCTGTCACCTGTGTGTCCGTGTCGGTACTCCCGACACCCGAGCCATAGGCTCCCTCGGAATGATCATCCCGTCCGAGAACTAATAACTACCAGTAACTATGCAATGCACATAAAAATGCAATGGCGTAGTGAGCAACAACGTGATACACTGGCGCCCATACATTCAGGCATCAGGCCATGCTCCGCCCACATAGTAAACCACACGGGATGCATATGCCCGTGCTGGATGCAACCTAACCAAGATAGAATGTCCATGTCCAAACATACTTAATAAATGAATATCCCAACATGCAACCCGTACCCATGTGCATATCAAATCATGAATAGTAACATAATGAATCTAATCGTGCAGTAAATCACATACTGGCAGAGCTAGTCAGCAGTGTCCGGCACCGGTCAACGGCTAGTGACTAGGAGTGTTCACCCGACGATCCACTTCAGAGCCGTACAATAGTCTACCCCAATGTTACCAAATAGCCGACGCCTGCCCCACTGCTCGATAGCTCTAACCGAACCAGAAATAAACCCTAGAAAACTGAAAATAAACTCGCACGTCTAGGAACCTAGTCCCTAAGCTGGGTTCAGCATCATTCCGAAAGGAATGAGGGTGGTACAAACCCCCGTAGGCACATAATGAATAAAATTCTAGAAGTTTCGGATTTAATTTAAATTAAAACAATTGAATAATATCTCAATAAATAATGCTAGGCGCCGAATTAGAGTAAGGGAAGGCATAAAATACGAGAAATCACAGAGTCTTTCACGGTTGTTCCTTGCCTTTCTTACACTCCCGCTGTGAAGTAAAACGTTTGCTGACAATAAATAAAATCGTAGCTTTAATTAAATAAATCTACCGTGTAATATAATTAATTTAGCCGTCTAAAATCCCACGTAAGCGCACCACAAATAAAACCCCAATGAGTCTCATATTTAATTTAAATTAAATCACGCTAATAATATCCTCAATTATATAATTAATACGCGACACCAAAAAGAATTAAGGGAAGGCGAAGGGTTCATAAAATGAAAGGAGATCGCAAATGTAGAGGAGAGCTTGCCTGTATCTAGTCATTTACAACATTTTTACACTTAAATGTCACCAAATTAATACATGCTGTAAAATAGAATAACTCCCAAAATTAATAAAATTGGACGCAAAACGAAATTTCAACCATAGAGAATGTTTAATACATAATTTTTTACGTACCTGGCTAATTAAACTGCGATTAAACCAAGTTTAATCTTCAATTTTCTCCCAAAATTGGCCCCCTGCGTGCTGTTTTTCTTCTCCATTTTCTTCCCTCCATTTCCTTTCTATTCTGTGCTTGAAATCAGCCCGAAATAGGCCTTAAAATGGGCAAAAATGGGTGGCTAGAATGTGGCCACGTGGCAGCCTGTGGGCTACGCTGGGAGGCCACCGCCTCAGGGCCGAAACGATGTCGTTTCGGTCCCTTATTGGCTGATTAAAATCAGCCAATTTTCTTTCCGGCATGCGCCTCTCGTCGCTTGAACCCGCGACCTCGCCTCAGCCTCCTCGCGCGCGAACCTCCTGCTCCAGCCGCTTCTTCATTACACATACTGCTCCAATTATATTTAAAGTGATTTGCGGCCACTTCCGCAAATCACGCTTCAACACCCACAACTTCCATTAATTACACACACCCAAACTTCATTTTCCCTTTATTACACTTTCATCCTATAATTTTTAGAAATCCACCAAATTAATTTATTTTACTATTTCCATAAATACTTCCAAATAAAATAATTAATTACCCTTAATTTCCTATTTCCTCAAAATTACATAAATAAACATTTTTCTTAAATCTCCAAATACCAAATAAATTAATATTTCCTTTTAACCCACAAATATTCAATAATCACCACAAATACAATAATTAATAATTATCAACAAAATAATTTAATTAATTACCTTTAATTCCTTATTTTCTTCAAACCACATAAATAAATACTTCCTCTTAAATTCTCAAATATTCAATAATGTTCTTAAACACCAATTTAAATAATTATTATTTATTTTCAAATTTCGGGATATTACAATTCTCCCCTCCTTGTTAGAATTTGGTCATCGAAATTCGCGCTCAATCCATCTCCTCAAGATGCGCTCACATCTCTCATGATAATACCTAACATCTCTTCCGGGACATTCCATATCATCATTTTTTAGTATTCCCACTAGTTTGAGTCTACAACACATCCTACTAGACTTAATACACTGTCATATCTCCCCAATCCATGACCTCAATTAGACCATGTTATAACCACTAATACATTAACCAACTTAAGGAACGTCATCAATCATATAACACACAACAACAAGGTTCACCTATTACAATGCCATAATCCAATCGTTCCCCAAAGCTATCTCACGTTCTCATTGCACTTCCGTTTGGTACTATCTCAACCACATATCAACCTAAAGGCAAACTCAAAATTCACAGGTATTCAACCCTAATGATAATCTGATCCATAACACAAAACTCAACGCAAAGGCAGCTAATTTCAACTACAACCGGTAGTGACAGAAATAGAGCCAGCCTCTTGCATGATGAGAGACTAACACTCGGTAACGTGATCGGGACCTGCCACGTACCTACGAAGCATAGGAACATGGGAAAATATTACATACTTAATCAAGAATTCAACAGCAATATCCTTTAGTCTGACTTTTGCCAACTGATTCTTAACCCAAGTGCACAACATTTTCTCGACAGTACTTTCTCCCACAATTTGTCGCGTATGCTCAGGGTCCCATTTATAAATATGGGTAGTCATTTAATCAGAACTATGAAGAAGTAAACATGCTCCACTTAATACCTCTCGAGATCCAAATGTCCCCAGATCTCCCCTCCTAAAGGAATCGATATACCTACGATGACTTTTCCAATGACTCCCAACTCTCCGTCTTGTCCTGCTGCTGATCCTAATTCCAAATAGCTAATTAACCCTACCTCCTCTCGATCGCTAAATACTAACCCCGACTTCCTCAAAGGCTTTATAAGTTAGCTGAAACACGATTTTTAGAACCGATGTTATCCGCTCTACAGCCTGCTCGACTGAAAACACCTCACCGCATCAGTAACTGTTCTAAGCTTTAAAGCATCTCATAGGTCTCCTCAAAAATGAAAAGGAATTGTCGTGGGTTAAGCATTCTTTTGAGAGGCATAACAAGCCATCTCATGTTTCTGCCGATGTACCACTTGACCAGCATCTAGAGGAGTCTCATCCCCTCAACCGGTCAATAACCGATCCTAGGGCGAGTGGTTCGCAATTAGTACCGAGCGTACTCATAGCAACCACTATCCTTACAACAGAACCCAACAGTTACTTAGACATGCACTTAACTTCGGTCCTCCCCATATACCCGGGTATCTTCCGCCACAACAATCTTAGCGGGGTTTTCTTATTCCTACTTCACTTTATCGCGGATGCTCCACGACGACCCAAAACATCAACTACCACTTTTGCTTTACCCTATTTATTACAGAATCTCACGGCCTTAGTTCTTCGACACGCCAATCGCGGCATCACCTGAACTTCGCTCCACCTGTAAGAACTAAACACCTACACCCTAGCAAGGTAGTGATGCCAAATCTCCAAGCAACATAACTGCTGTAAGCTCCAAGTCCACAATGCCATAATAATCCTCTAGTTAATTCCCATCACAATCTCTTGTCCGAATATGAACAGACAGTTTAACTGTCAACTACACACGAGCTACCTCATTACCCAACCTTTAGTTTCCCATCTCAGTACACCATGTACACATCTCGGTACCTAAGAGTCTATCATTTACCATCGGACTCCTATAGCACATTCCCACCATGTGGGACCTTTCTGTACCTCTCCTGGAAAAATCCAATCATGGACCTCCAACTCACATTATACCACGACCTTATTTCTCATGAATTGACGCATGCCTTTTTGTAGGGTATCGACAACGCCTGGTGAGACCAAGGAAACTCCAAACCCCTATCTCTATCGCTGGTCCCGACCAGTCCATAGATATTGTAAAGGCGTCGGTCAGCCCCAAATGGCATGGCCACGAACTCAAGCGGTCGTGCGAGTATGAAAAACAATCGTTAAGGAACACCTCGGAGTTAGCTCGACGAATCATCTGCTCGGGAAGAAGGACATTCATGCCTCAAGGCTGCTCGGTTCAATTGCGTGATCAATCTCTTACTAAGGCAACCTTCTTGGTAAATCTTCAAGAAGGTTAAGAGTATCCCACGTTCATTCACAACTGGGGAAAGAATCCAACCATACACGCTCTCATCATGAATAACGTGCACCCTAAATGCAGCTTTAAAAGTTCCTTTAATTACTTCCCTTAGATGAGGTACGTGTTATCTCTAATCCACATCACCAATAGACAATGGTTAAGGACCCAACAAATCCACCACAAATTAGGTATCCGGTCCACTCGGTCTTAGCGAAAATGATCCGCAACCAAATGTTCATCGCAAGTTTGGCCTGTGACTTTCTAGGTCCATACTATTCATCACATCAGGTCACTAGAATACTCTTTGCTCATAGAAATAACTACTTGATTCCTAAGGATCCTAAGGCTCATAAGTTACAAAATACATCTCATTACATACTACCTTCAAACATGATGTTTCTCACACCATTCCCATCCTTACAAAACTTGTAATTTACAACCACACATTTGCATTACAGCCCCTAATAATCTCACTAACTAGAACTTCTCTTATCACCTCTGGCAACTGAGGTAACTTCATCTGCCAGGTAAGCTAAGTCCTCATTGCTAGCTACACTAGAGCTGAGTCCAATAGGTCCCTCTAGAGGCTGTGACGGTACCCTCACGGTAGCTTGGACTAACTGGGTGCTAGATAGTGCTCCAATCCTGGGCACATCCTGTACCGGTCCCTAGGAAGACTCCCAAGTGGCAACTTGTTACCTCACAGCCTTGGCAAAAACATCATAATGGGAATGAAGACTCACATCATTCATCATTACTTCCGTCAGCTGCCTTCACACGCCATTCATGTGCTCACGGGCGAACAGGACTTGTCTCTCTGACAATCTCCAAAATATCTCGTGAATCGACTCTTGAAACAACTCGTCAAGCCGATACATATAACTCACTAGGTACTTCTCTTCCTCTTGCCTGCCTCCCCATCCAAAAGCAAACTCCGATTCCCACCGACACCATAAATAATCTAATGCTGGAAGGTCATCCGGATTAAGTAAGGGTACACCGAGATCTAATCCTCCGGGTTCCATTGGGAATACTTAAAAGCTACATATAGCATCAAATATCAGGCAAATAAATTACGGCTAAACTAACCTCTTACCCAAACACCTAGGGCAAGCATAAGTCCTAAAGAAATCCTATTCATGCCACCTCACGGTCCCATCCTAACGTGCATTTATCACCCCTGCACGAATATAAATTGGGACACCGTCTCTCACATGAATTAGCAACTCAACGTGACGCAACCTGACTTTATTCGATTCACCTAGACCTCTCTAACTCTACCTGACAACCTTGTGTACAGGAAATCATCCCCCAAAACTGACTCAAACTACGCTCTGATACCAACAATGTAAGCACCCCTGCCCGGATATCCCCACCTACCCGGACTACCAGAACGGGAGCGCCTACGGGAGGAGAAAAAGAATGAACACAAGACAAGAACTACCCTGGCATACATACACAAGACTTAAAATAATGGAAGCGAAGCTAAACACATGTATGCACTACGGGTACCCCGCTAGCACAGCAGTCACATAATAAATAAATAAACATAGACTCCTGTGCCGACATACACGAGCCTCGAGGAAAAACCTGACACAGTACAAAATAATAGAGTAAATCCTACTTAGACATCAGAGTTGATAGGGATTAACGGGACTGCCTGTACACCATACCGACTCTGCCGCTAAAAGATGACTCCTTTGCCATGGCCTACGCTGCCACTACCTGGAATGATGGAAAGCAAAGTGAGTCGAGAGACTCAGCGAGCATAAGGAAAGAAAGGCTGAAGGCTGAACATATCCAGAAAACTCTCCCCAGAATAAACCCCCAGGTACACACAAGCCATGAGATGTTATAATACAATAGTATAGCATAATAAAAGCACATACCGGTCCTTGGGGCCCACATAAGACACACGGCACCCAAGTCCCATACTAACCTGCCGCTGCCCTGAGAGGCAACATGTATCTCCAACAAACCTACGCGCGCTGTCCTGGGTCGATGCTCCCGTCACCCGTGTGTCCGTGTCGGTACTTCCGACACTCGAGCCATAGGCTCCCTCAGAACGATCCTCCCGTCTGAGAACTAATAACTACCAATAACCACGCAATGCACATAAAAATGCAATGGCGTAGTGAGCATCAACGTGATACACTGGCGCCTATACATCCAGGCATCAGGCCATGCTCCGCCCACATAGTAAACCACACGCGATGCATATGCCCGTGCTGGATGCAACCTAACCAAGCTAGAATGTCCGTGTACAAGCATACTTAATAAATGAATATCCCAACATGCAACCCGTACCCATGTGCATATCAAATCATGAACAATAATATAATGAATCTAATCGTGCAGTAAATCACATACTGGCAGAGCTAGTCAGCAGTGCCCGGCACCGGTCAACGGCCAGTGACTAGCAGTGTTCACCCGATGATCCACTTCAAGGCCGTACAATAGTCTATCACAACGTCACCAAATAACCGACCCCTGCCCCACTGCTCGATAGCTCTAACCGAACAAGAAATAAACCCAAGAAAACCGGAAATAAACCCGCACGTCTAGGAACCTAGTCCCTAAGCTGGGTTTAGCATCATTTCGAAAGGAATGGGGGTGGTACAAACCCCCGTAGGCACATAATGAATAAAATTCTAGAAGTTTTGGATTTAATTTAAATTAAAACAATTGAATAATATCTCAATAAATAATGCTAGGCGCCGAATTAGAGTAAGGGAAGGCGTAAAATACGAGAAACCACAGAGTCTCTCACAGGAATTAAAGAACAGGAGGAGACGGTTAGGAGCTTGCCTTTACACGGTTGTTCCTTGTCTTTCTTGCACTCCCGCTACAAAGTAAAACGTTTGCTGGCAATAAATAAAATCGTAGCTTTAATTAAATAAATCTACCATGTAATATAATTAATTTAGCCGTCTAAAATCTCATGTAGGCGCACCACAAATAAAACCCCAACGAGTCTCATATTTAATTTAAATTAAATCACGCTAATAACATCCTCAATTTATATAATTAATACGCGACACCGAAAAGAATTAAGGGAAGACGAGGGGTTCATAAAATGAAAGGAGATCGCAAAGGTAGAGGAGAGCTTGCCTGTATCTAGTCGTTTACAGTGTTTTTACACTTAAATGTCATCAAATTAATACACGCTGTAAAATAGAATAACTCCCAAAATTAATAAAATTGGATCCAAAACGAAATTTCAACCGTAAAGAATGTTTAATACATAATTCTTTACGTATCTGGCTAATTAAACCGCGATTAAACCAAGTTTAATCTTCATTTTTCTCCCAAAATTGGCTCCATGCGTGCTGTTCTTCTTCTCCATTTTCTTCCCTCCATTTCCTTTCTATTCTGTGCCCGAAATGGGCCTTAAAACGGGTAAAAATGGGTGGCTAGAACGTGGCCACGTGGCAGCCTATGGGCTGCGCTAGGAGGCCACCGCCTCAGGGCCGAAACGACGTCGTTTCGGTCCCTTATTGGCTGATTAAAATCAGCCAATTTTCTCTCTTGTGTGCTCCTCCCCTCGCTTGAACCCGCGACCTCGCCTCAGCCTCCTCTCTCGCGAACCGCCTGCTCCAGCCGCTTCTTCATTACACATACTGCTCCAATTATATTTAAAGTGATTTGCGGCCACTTCCGCAAATCACGCTTCAACACCTACAACTTCCATTAATTACACACACACCCAAACTTCATTTTCCCTTTATTACACTTTCACCCTATAATTTTTAGAAATCCACCAAATTAATTTATTTTACTATTTCCATAAATACTCCCAAATAAAATAATTAATTATCCTTAATTTCCTATTTCCTCAAAATTACATAAATAAATATTTTTCTTAAATCTCCAAATACCAAATAAATTAATATTTCCTTTTAACCCTCAAATATTCAATAATCACCACAAATACAATAATTAAAAATTATCAACAAAATAATTTAATTAATTACCTTTAATTCCTTATTTTCTTCAAACCACATAAATAAATACTTCCTCTTAAATTCTCAAATTTTCAATAATGTCCTTAAACACCGATTTAAATAATTATTATTTATTTTTAAATTTCGGGATATTACAAATTTTCAAAGAGTAAAAACTTATACTATAACCTCAGGTTCTAGACTATAATTCTCTTATTCTAGACTACAACCCCTTACCCCAAGCCTAGGGTATTATAGAGAGCACAAACACTTCTACTCAAAGAGAACACCTAATTCAAACTTATCAATTAAGGATAATAAGATTTAGAGCCACTGAATTGGTCTCACTCATTATGGTAAAGGAAAAAATAGAGGAAGACATGAAACCTTTCTTGGTGATTATTTTTTTAGTGTGTACTTTATAAACAAACACGAGCATTTTTATGTTTTACATCTGTAAAACTTCCATAATTTTAAATTACCTAACATGTAATGGTACGTCCATCATATAATCAAGATCAATTAATTGACATATTACAAAACATTCAAACCTAAGGTAAGTATAGATAATACCAAACATATATTGAGACTCTGGCAAGAAGTGCACCTACGTTCTTCCAAATAAACACAAACTACTACTTAGCCTCAGTCTAGGAATTACATTCCAATAAAAATTGATAATACCTCGATGATGTTGTCACACACTTTAAAACTCTGATTGAATCGGCAACATTTATCTTTCAATCCTATCTGTTTGACCTCTACATGGTCGTCTGATCACTATGTAATTGTCTTTGTTGGAACTTGAAATGACTACAAAAAATTAGGAGAAAAGATGAGTACGTTTACTAAGAAAGGTATACTGCCGGTGCACGGGTGTAGAGAACGTGCAACATGAATATGGTTGTAAAACTCTTTGTGAAAACCCTATTTTCCTAACTCTTGGGATTATGCCGGTCATGCATATTACCTAAAGCGACCATTGTAGGTGCCTACTCTATCTTGACCCTAGACAATATATATGACTTAACGTCACGACATCTCACAAATCTAGTTAGCATTATAACCTCAAAGTAAAGATGTATGGATTCATCTTATTCCTAAACCAAGGTCAGAAGATGTGCCCCTTAGCTAAATTCCCAAAACAGTCAATAGACATCAATTCATGAGAAATTTATGCACATGCAATGCACTTGAATAAATTTATCTACTTTTTACCAAAACATTTTCCCCTACTCCCCTTAAATATTTGATACTTATATTATCCAATTGAAGAGAAAAAGTGATGGGTGTTGGCTCATTCAATTCAAGCTTCCTGAAAACAAAAACAAAAAAATCATCAAATTAATGCTTTCACCAAGGTCACATTAAGCTTGATCAAAATAAATAGTGCAAGGAATAGAGAAACTCCCTAGATCCTTGTGTTTTGAGGCAATTTGTTTTGTAAAAGTGCCAAGCATGTTGGTCCATAGCCCATGCCCAAGAACTGCTTTGTGGGATTGCATGTTTGTGAGGCATGGGGAAAAGGTTGCACCCACAGTGTGAATAGGGATAAAGAGTTGCACCTCTGCTAATAGCTATAGCTTTTGACATGGTGGTAAGTGCTCAGTTCTGAAGGTTCTTAATGGGGTCTAACTGGTATCAAAGCAGGTTGTAGATTCGAGTCTCCTCCGAGGAAGTTTTGAGGGAGGGGGGGGGGGGGATTTTGGTGATCCATAGCCCATGGCCCAACGTAGTTCTTGGGGGAAGGGTTGTTAGTCCATAGCCCATGCCCCCAACAACTACTTCGTGGGACTACCTGTTTATGAGGTCTGGGGAGAAGGTTGCACCCATAGTATGGATAAGGATAAACAGTTACATCTCTGTTAATAGCTATAACTTTTGGCACAGTAGTAAGCACTAAATCCTGAAGGTTCCAAGTACGGTCTAGTAAAACATTCTTCATTAAGGTTCACCATCTCAAATTCGTCAAAATTTCTTTTGTTTGCAATTATTTCCTTCAAGAATTTGGCATTACTAGGTATCTGAGAAATAGCATCTAGAAGAGGGATGTTCATATGTAACTTTTTAAACACCTCTAAAAATTTAGCAAATTTTTTTATCTAAGTTAGCCTTAAGAAATCTTTTAGGAAAAGAAAGAGGAGGTTTATAAGATTTTAAATTAAGAGTAGAAGATCTCCCGTTTTTCCCCATTGATGATGTATGGTCTTCTTCATTGGCTTTAAGGTCTCATCTTTCTTCATCTTTTACAATTTTTTATGACTATTAGCTCGCACTAAATGCGATGGTTCAATCACCATGCCATAAGGCCCATGCATTCCTTGGGACAATGTATGGAGCATTTCTTTGGGGAAAGATGTTCCCCTACAAATCTTCCCTTACTCTCAATCCAATACGAGAGTGGGGAGCCATTATTGTAGCATAACCTTCAGGGGAAGATGTAGTTCCCCTAGAGAAGTTCTTAACCTCATTCCAAGGAAAGGTGTCATACTCCTGAATAAGGTTTTTCTCCTAGAGAAGGCCATTTTTCCAACTATTTAGGAATCATACATAAGGTTCACCCAGTTGAGTCACTCTCTCGGGGTACTTTAAGCACGATCTTCTCTCGAACAAGCCACACATAATAAAAAAACCTATTATTGCCTCATGTAATGGAAACTCACCTCAACACACTCATTTTCTCGAAGGATTCACTAGGTTGGTACTCCTCTAGGGGTTCCTTCTAAGCCTAATCCATGTTTGACCTATGACAACTCCATGAACACCTCATGCATATACGCCATGTGTCCCACTACCTACATCTTATGGGGGTATACATACCCTTGTCTTTCATTTACAGTGAGATCTTCTTCAATTTCCAATAGGACAATCATCACTAAAACATCAATCTCACATGCTTAAGCTTAAGCACATCATTAAGCTACTTACTTATTTGAAAGAGCAACCATTTCCTTTCCTAGACTATTTTTAACCTATTTCTGCATGATGACTATGACTTGTGTTAACTTAATCATCAGAGGGCTTGCGCATGAGGAATCCCCGCATGCCTTCTAACAGTATTCTACCTTATAGGTACTCTCTCCTAGACAATGGAACTCTCTCTCAAATAACTTTCCATCTCTCACCCTCTCCAACAATACTGCTTCTTGTTTAAGCCCGCAATTGCTTCTTCTAGAGACCCAAGCTTGTTTAGCTCTCTCCTAGATAACAGTGTGAGCTCTCCTAAACAATAATATTTCCTTTTCTACCATCTTGGTGGTCACCTCAAGTTTTGTGTCTAGCTTTACCTTGGCCTGACCTTCCCGCACTATAAATTTTAATTGTTGTTTTTTTGGTAATAACATAAGGTTATATAAGTACCTATTCAATCTAATTCAAGACCAAGAATACCTTAAGGTAGATTAAAGTTATTTGCATGTGATGAAGACTTTCCCTAAATTAATTAATAAGTTTTATCAAGTCATATTATTCATTTATTAATCCAATTCTACTATCAAATTTCTAAGTGGTTGTCAAAAAAAAAAAAAAAAACATTAAATTCTTTGAAAACCTTTAATCTTGGAAAGGGACTTGATTTACTAAAACTTCTTTAGTTGCTACACATGAACTAATTATCTTTCAATATGATCTAACATGTAATTTATATTGTCTAGGAATTTAATTTAACAATTATTTAGTCAATCATATATAAATCATCAAATCATTAAAACATAGCTAATTTTTTTAAAGCTGTAAAACTTTGTTAGCTTAAGAGGGGGGTGAATTAAGCTTTCACCTTTAAAAAAATTTAAGTAACTTAAAGCTGAAGTAAAAATTGTTGGGTTTACATAGATTTTATCATATGCGCAGCGGAATAAAAATTTAATTTGTAGGTATCCCGTTTTTCAGAAATTATGGTTTACAAATTCAAGGCAAAAATGAAATATTACATCTTTGATGAAATCCGATTTCACCATTAGGTTGCCCACTATATAATCCTTCAAGTGTAGGATATCGAGTCGGTTCTATCCAAAAATATCAAGAGAAAGGGAAGTAGAAGAAATTTTTCTCAAAAATTTCTAACTCAGTTTTTGGATTCACACACATACTTCTTCAAAACTCTCTCAATTCTCAAGTGTTTCAAGAAGAAGAAAATGAAGGGTTAATGGAACTATTTATAGAGTTCCAACATAACCCTACTATTTTAATGGGTTAGACTTCTTAAGCCCATTCCATTTAATACTATTGGGCTAAGATCAATCAATGGAGTTTAATTGTGTTAAATCCAATCCAATAGTGCCATTGGGTCAAACCTAATGTGCTAGTAAAAGGCCTAATCCAATTAATGATTAAATAATTATATTTACAATATAATTATTTAATTATTATTATTTATTCAATAAATAAATGCACTATTATTAGTAATTATAAAATTCTAATTTATCTGTCTTCTCTTTGAAAGTGATTTATTTTGGATAGGACTTTTTGGGTTTACAAATAAATTAATTACGAGAATAATCAACGATTAATTCTCATAAATCATGAGTGACATCTAGCAGTATGTTATAATTACCCAATTTATTGTGAAGCAGGTATTGTGAACATTTTACTACGTTACCATGTAATACGGTTCTTCTATCATCCTATATCCTGACAAGATATGATATCATGGTCAAAAGGTCAAATCTCTTAATCTCGTCATATGACCAAATCCAAAATTTGTAAGCACCCCCGCCCGGATATCCCAGCCACCCGGACTATCCGAACGGGAGCACTTACGGGAGGAGAAAAATAATGAAACACGAGACAAAGACCACCCCAGCATGCATACACGAAAATAAGAACAGCGGAAGCAAAGCTCAAGACATGCATGCACTATGGGTACCTCGCTAACATAGCGGTCACAAGATAAATAAAAGAATACGAACTCTTGTGCTGACATACACAAGACTCGAGAAAACACCTAGCACAGTACGAAATAATAGAGCAAATTCTACTTAGATATCAGACATCAGAGTGGATAGGGATTGACGAGACTGCCTGTACACCACACCGACTCTGCCGTTAAAGCTGACTCCCTTGCTTTGGCCCACGCCGCCACTACCTGGAATGATGGAAAGCAAGGTGAGTCGAGAGACTCAGCAAGCATAAGGAAGAAAAGGCAGAAGGCTACACAAAACCAGAAATCTCACCCCATAATAAACCCCAGGTACACACAAGCCATGAGACGCTACAACACAACAGCTCAATAGCATAATAAAATAAAAGCACATACTGGTCCTTGGGGTCCACATAAGACACTTAACACCCAAGTCCCATACCAACCTGCAGTTGCCCTGAAAGGCAACAAATATCTCCACAAACCTGCGCGCGCAATCCCGGGTCGGTACTCCCGTCACCCGTATCCGTCGGTACTCCCAACAACCGAGCCATAGGCTCCCTCGGAACGGTACTCCCGTCCGAGAACTAAATACTACCAGTATCCATGCAATGCACATAGAAATGCAATGGCGTAGTGAGCATCAACGTGATACAAGGCGCCCATACATCCAGGCATCAGGCCATGCTCCGCCCACATAGTAAACCACACGCCATGCATATGTCGCGTTGGATGCAATCTAACCAAGCTAGAATGTCCGTGTCCAAGCATACTCAATAAATGAATATCCCAACATGCATCCCGTACCCATGTGCATATCAAATCATGAACAGTAATACAAGGTATCTAATCATGCAGTAAATCACATACCGGCAGAGCTAGTCAGCAGTGCCCGACACCGGCCAACAGTTAGTGACTAGGAGTGTCCGCCCGACGGTCCACTTCAGGGCCGTACCGTAGTCTACCCCAACGTCACCAAACGGTTGACCCCTGCCCCACTGCTCAATAGCTCTAACCAAATCATAAGTAAATCTGAGAAAAACTGTAAGAAAACCCAATAAAATCGTAAATAAACCTTCATGTCTAGGAACCTAGTCCCCAAACTGGTTCAGCATCATTCCCGAAAGGTGTGGGGGCGGTACAAACCCCCGTAGGCACACAACAAATAAAACTCTAGATGTCTCGGATTTAATTTAACTTAAAACACTGAATAATAACTCAACAAATAAGGTAAGGTGCCGAATTAGAGTAAGGGAGAAGATAAAATACAGGAAATCAAGAGGTCTTTCACGGTAATTGAAGAACACGATGAGAGGGTAGGAGCTTGCCTGAAACCAGCTGATTCTGACCTCACTCGAGCTCCCGATGCAAATTAAATCATTTTCTAACAAATAATACAATCGGGACTCAAATTAGTTAATTTTAATCACGAAAAATTTATAATTTAAATATATCATGCTCTACTAATTTTTACCCACGTACTTGATCACTTCTTTTGTCGAAAACTCCCAAAATTCTATTATTTTTCCCTTGCACACATGATCCAAGGTCATTTCCTTTAGTCTTTTAGACACGCACTGACACGCAAGCTCACTTAATTAGCTCACAACGAATTCACTACAAACTCACTTAATATACAAATATATATATTATTTACTATTGTTTATATCTATATATAAACACTTAATATACACTATTAAATATACATGGGTCACCTTCCATCTCCAGCGAGAGCATCACCAGGAGCTAACAATAAAAATTATTATTTACTACTATTAATCTTATCTTTACAATAACAATAACTTTAACAATAACAATATTAATATAAAACAAAACACACCCAGTGAACACACACACGGTATTACACTCACACACCTTCACTGTGGAGCATCTTCTACCCCCAACCAAAGCTCCTACTCACTGCCCCTACACATTTACACACTTACAAAGCTCCTTACACTCATGGCTACACTACCTCAAACCTCAAACACTTGGGTAATCACACACCTGCTCACCAGTAAATTCTTTCACCCACGAAACCGATGCCACCCACTGCACATATATATATATGTATATATAAATATATATATATATATATACTCACAAACATTGGAGGAGCAACAAGGAAGGAAAAAGGGATCTGCTCACTCTCGGCCAAGGACCTCTGCTTTGGCTCTGAACACACTGAACACGCGCATACAACGCTACACTCACAGCCCAAAAGCCAAATACACCCACCCACGGTGTACTCACTGTGCTCAATATATATATATATATTATATAGTTACAGTTAGCTTCACTGTGTAACAGTAATTGACACTCACCTTGGACCCTACTTACCCACTATAACAGCGATTCAAGGAAGAGGAGAAGGGGAAGAAGCTTGCCGCTGCTACTGGTTCGCTCGACTGCCATGGCCGAGCTTCACTCGGCAGCTTCCATGGCCGCCTTGCACCTCGTCTCTCTCTCCCTCTCTCGCATCAGCTCTCTCCTTCGCAATCTCTCTCGAGCTCTCTCTCTGCTCGCTCCCTCTATGTCTCACTCTCTGTTTCTCTCCTCTGATTTCTCCATTCGGCCAGAAGCTTCCATGTGAGAGAAAAATATCTCTCTCTCTCTTTTTTTTTTTTTGATCTACAACACACGCACACCGCCTCAAATTAAAACATTAATTTAATTAATTTAAATTAAATTAATTTATTCTTTTATTAATATTTTCAAAATTTGAGGATATTACAATATTAATCTTGACCAACTATGACACAATCTTATGGAACACATTCCATCGTCATATTATCTCAGCCAATGATTTAGTGTCAAGTGATTATTGGATCGCATAGGATATCCTCCTCATAAATCTTGAGATGATAGATTTAATGTCTGATGCACATATACCTCATGTATCACTGAACTAGACACATAGATATGTATGATTATTTTTTATTAGAACAATCATGTAATATCGTTGATATCTTAATCTACCAATACATAGATATTCATGTCATTTCAAGTCTAAGGACTAGTTGCACATCGCAACTAATATTGAATTATTGACTTGTGAAAAACAACCCATGTGATTCAATGTTAATAATCCCGTTCAATAAACTCATTTTTGTAATGAGCACCACTCATATTCCTTCTACATCTCATACAAAATGACACAAAACTCACCAACTATCTTTCAGTATCTCATACTGAACAAAGAGGAAGATGTGTTGGTATTTACGAGTTGCTATTATCTAGATTAGGAACTCTACGGCCAATAACTTATTTATAATATAACTAATTGTGGATTATCCGTAACTCATATTTTTAACTCTTAAGAATAGTATCCACTCCTTATTATAATAATGTATATATGTTTTTAATTTAAACTATATTGCAATTTAAATAAAAACATAAACTTGTCATTTAAATAATATTTAAAAAAATATGAAATCGATTCCTTTTGTGTCACTAGAATCAATCTTCAAGTCTCATATCTAACAAAAACAAATTGAAAGATAATAACACACTAAGATATATAGTGGTTCGGCTATGCCTATTCTATTACCTTGACTCTTTACTAAGGATTTAGTCAAACCAACTTACTTAGGTAGCTTTTAAAATAAGCTCAATTATAAATGTTTACAACTAATGGTTTTTAAATAGGATCAACCACAATCAATGTTTTTTTACTAGAATCAAGCTTAACCTTTAAAATATGACAAATGAAGTATGAATAAAGAATACAAGAGAATGTATAAGATGACAAAGAAATACAAATACTTCTCTTGGGTTTACAAAGAGATAGAGGAATGAAAAGATATAAGCTCAGTCTCTCTTCTCTTTTGATGGATGTAGATAGTAAGGTACTCTTGAAAGCTTTTGAATTCTCGAGAGGTTATTTTTTCTTTTCAAGTTCACAACATTCTATTCTTCTTCAAACATCCAACTCCTTATATAGTATTTTGTTCTTTAATGTTTTTGCTAAGTTGTCTTGAAAGAGAGAATTTTCTTTGTCTCTTAACTGTCATTTTTTGTCTTTACAACATCTCAAAAAATTAGTTAGAACATCAAATTTCATGTACAATTTGTCTCAAGAGCATTTAATGTTCTGAAAAGTAGAATCTGGTTGCATTTAATGCGCTATAATGGCTATAAATTTCAATTTTTGTTAAACAATATTCAAGTACAAAGTGTTGTTTAATCGACTAAGTTATATCCTTATTGGGGTATAAATGTTTTGTAATTGACTATTTTTCTTACTTACTCAATTACAAATTTCTTTTATTTGATTAAATTTTTGAGATAGAAAATTGTAAAGTTTATTCAATTAATATTTCAAGTACTCGATTATATTAATGTTCCTAAAACTTAACATATTTTTGGAAGATATATACTCGATTACAAATTGTGTTTACTCGAGTATACTTAGATGATTAATCAATTACAAAATTTGAATACTCAATTAATTTTGTTTAGTCAGAAACTCGCATTGACTACTCGAGTACAAAATCTATTTAGTCGAGTATACATAATTTTTACTCGGATACACTATAGTTTGTAATCAATTAATTATCTTTAGAACAACTTTTGCTTACTTGATTACAAATGAGATATACTTGATTAACATGATACACCCTACTTGATATTTTTTTAAGGTTTATCTAAAGAGAATATTTCTCGAGTATAAAAGGCTTTTACTTGAATAAAAATTTAATTCAAAAGATTAATCAATTACACAAAACTTTATACTCAATTAAGAAAGATGATATACTTGATTGATATACATAAATTACTCGATTATTTCACTAACATATAACCTTTTATAGCACACTGTTTTGATCATCATCATTGACAAACATTCTGCTAGTTTCTCATCAATTTAAAACTTATCAGATTACTCAACAAAAACATTAAGCACAATAATAAAAATTCCTCATGCAAATAATAATAGAGTTTTGAATTGAACTAAACAAGTAACGACATAATCCCAAGATTGAAATCCATCTAAACCCTAACTAAAAGAATTTAACTAGACATGTTTAAATTCAATCGAGGCATAAGAATTAAGCAAACAAGGCTGCAAGAAAACATAAAAGAAACTTGAAGAAAAGATCAACAAACACAATCTTGAATTTCTTGAAGTTGTCATGGACAATCTTGAAGAGATTCTTGAATTGCTGAATGTAATTCTTGCTTCTTTGCTGGAATTTTTCCTCTCAAAAACCCTAAGGGCCTATTTGATTGCACTTATTTTCTATGGAAAATAAGTATTTTCCACCCAAATTCTAATTTTTGCAGTGTTTGATTGCACTTATTTTCTAGGGAAATTAAGTTCCCATTTTCGGTCACGTCATGCTATTTTCTCGCTTTTGCAAGAAATGATTTTCCTAGGGAGGGCTTGTTTTCCATTTCCAGGCAATTCAATCACCGCGCGCACAGCACATTCACTTCTGTCCACCTCGATTTCTCTAGTTCCTCTCCCATTCGAGCCAACTCCGTCCCCTTCCTCTTCGTCGCCATCCATCGCCAAAGTCGAGCCCCGACTTGGGCTTCATTGCCATCTCCGACTTCCTGTGAGTCACCATCCATCGCTGAAAATAAGCCCCGACTTGGGCTTTGTCACCATCTCGGACTTCCTATGAGTCACCACCCATCGCCGAAGATGAGCTCCGTATTGGGCTTCATCGCCATTTCCACAGAAGAGAGAGAGAGAGAGACTCACAGTGACGGCGGCAACGTTGCGGCTGACCTAGATGACAACGATGGGGTTGGAGGAGCCGATGGTGCAGAAGATCGACGATGGGGTTGGAGGAGTCGATGGCGAGGATGTGGTTGTTGGCCATGGTCGCGGGAGATCGACGCAGACCCAGAAGATTGATGATAGGGTTGTCAGCCCGATCTTCTACACCTTTAGAAATGCCTAGCAACAGCGATGGCGGGAGGGAGACGCAGGAAAGAGAGACCGAGAGAGTGAGAAAGTGGGTTTAAGGGTGAGAGAGGGTGCGGGAGGGAGATGCAAAAGGGAGACAAAGAGAGTGAGAAAGTGGGTTTGGGGGTGAGAGAGGGTGAGAGAGTGGGTTTTGTAATTTTGGAGTTTATTTTTATTTTATTTTATTGCTATATTTCATCACAAATTAATAAATAAAGAGTGTTTATTATTATTTTTAATTTTTTGTGATAAATATATATGTATAGAAATGAAAAATAAAAATTATCAAATTATATAGAAAATATTACCAATCAAATAGCAAAAGATGAAAAATAATATCTTTTTATAGGTAGAAAATTATATCAATCAAACAATTTAAACTTCTAATTTTCAGGAATTTATTTTCTCTGTAATTCAATTCTTTGAAATTCATTTTCTTTCCACCTAAATTCTACCATTTCAATCAAACGCACCCTAATAGTAGCTAATATAAAGGAAAAGATAAAGAAAAAAAATATAAAAGAGGGTGGAAGAGAATTTGTCTTGCAAAGAAAAGGAAAAAAAAATGTCCTTTCTACCCCCCCACCACCCCAAGTTCAAAACCCTAGCTACCCTTACAATGTGTTTTTATAGGTCCCAAGTCGATCAAGTATTCCAAAACCTATTGGAGTTGAAATCCTCTGCTTTCTGCTAATTGCTGTACACGTGCTTGTGATTGACTTTTGACCTATAGCTTGTTGAGAATTGGGCTGAGTTGTCTTCTTAAGAATTGTAACCTATTGTGAATCATGTCAATTGGTTATCTACATAACAAGTTACGCCCGAAATGCCAAGACACGCGCAATCAATCTTTGAACCGAATCCTGTTTGGATTAGGATTTCAAATTTCTCCCTTTTCCTGACTAATTTGGACTCAGATGTCTCATTCAAATTTTATCTCTATCTCTTAGCTTTAATTTTTCCACAAGAATCACATCGTTTGGACATCGGGGCAAAAAGTCTTGCCCAAAATATTGAAGCCTGCCCAATTCGGGATTTTTAGCATAATCTGGGATTTGTGACGCTTTATCTCCAAATACATAATTTTTTTTTTTTTCAGTTTGCCCCTGAGATGATTAGGCCATGAGTATTCTTCATGGGCCCCTTAATTATGTTTTTATTAAGCCCGTGATTGTCTCCTTGCTCTCTATTAAAGGCCTAGCTCACATGTGATGCAATTTACCCAAATTAGCTCCAAATATTGAATTCTTCACTCCAAAGCCCATAAAAATAATAAATATTAATAAATTAATGCACAATTTAAGCTCATCATTTGCACATTCAAACATGTTCAGGTGAAGTCAAATCATCAAAAGAGAAGGTGACCGCATAAATACCATGGAAGTTCTACATTGGACTATTATTTTGTATTACCAAACTTAAAAGTGAGTCTCATGAAAATTGGAATTATTCGATATTTGCTTGGATTACTTTTATATTGAAGTAGCATTTGTTAAAAATGAACAAGATAAAAGAGTATCAAGATAAAACTAAAATATTTTTTGAATCAAAATATGAAATGGTGAATATAAAATTATAAAATATTTTAAAAAATTTATCAAACTGTTTATTAAATTTTTTAAAATACACTAGAGGACATAAACGTTATTTTTTTCTTATCTGTAAAAATTAAAATATGTTTATGGGAAAAGAAATAAACATATATTAAAAAATCAAAATAAGAAATCACGTCACATTTTTTTTCTTAAGAATCATTAGATAAGTTTAATAAACACAATAAAAATGACAAAATATTCGAAAAATATTTTTCATATTTGACTTTCTCTGCCCCATACCCGAATTAATTGTTTTCTTTGGTAGAATTGTACGAAGGCAAGACAAGTTGTGGAATGATCTTTTGGTGACAAAGGTGCCATTAATTTCGCTAGTTGGGGTAGTTGGAGACAGTGGTATACGAGGATGAAAAAGCCAAAGGCAAAAGTGAAAAAAAAAAAGGTGTATTTAACATGGCCGAGGAAGCTTCGGCCACAGCCGAAGTAGAAAGGGGTTGGAGCGGCTAAATGCCACCCGAATAATACATAAGTAATATATCATTTATATATTTATATGTATTTATATATACAATGAAAAAAATATAATTTTCTTAGAATTGACGATTATGTGTTAAAGCGAGAAATTCTAGAGTTATGTAGGAAGATTTTAAGATAAAATTTTGAGATTTGATCCTACACTTTCGATTTGCTATTACCCTTGATTAAAATAGTCTTTAATTAGAGATATCACTCACTAAAATTTCGAGAAGTGAATTTAACCCGAGTGAAATAATTTATGATTAAGTAGATTCTAGTAAGAAAAATGGGAAAAACAATTATTTCTGATAAAAATATATTATTTATTTATAAAAAATAATAAGAATTTACAAAAGAGGGCAAAATACATAATTTTCTTATTTTTAGTTGACCAATATAATATTCTCCAAAGAGCCGGGTATTACAATATTATAATTAGGAAAGGTATCGTATAGGCATTAAAAAGAAAATGGGTTGTTGACGGTGGGGGAAGAAAGGAAATTGATGTGATAGATGGTACCAAGAGTAGCTTCCCCCTAATTAAAAGCAATCAGGATGGGTGGCAAAAAGAAAGAAGGCACGACCAAAGTCAGTCAAGAGTGTTGGAAGAGAATACCCTCTGAATGGAGAATAAAGGAAAAGGTAAGATATTTAGGTGCATTATCAGTATGCAAGACCTTAATAGTCTTGGAAAATTGGGAGAAGATCATGATTGAGAAATCAGTATTAAACTTGTGTGAGTTCTGAATGATGTTTCATAAGATACAACCATATGAAAGGAGTAAGAGAAACAAAATGACTTTTATAGAATGATGAGGCTGGTTGTTAAGTCATTTGACAAGAAACACAATTTAAGGTTTCATTATTTGAGACAAAACCTAAGAGACCAGTGAAAATTAAAAGGATAAAACTTGCTCGTTGAGGCATGCCTAAGATGCATATGCCAAATAACCGAAGGAAAGGGACTAGAAACAACACTAAATAAAGAAAAATGACATGTCGGGATGCATAGAGATATGAGCTCAAACAGTATTTGACCTTAGGCCCTGTCCAAACAATCTAACTGGTCTTGTGGATCTTGCATACGATAACCTAAATAAGGGAAAATAATATTATACCCAAGATCACAAAGATGGCCAACAAATAGTAAATTTAAGGTTTAAGAATAAAGAATATCATAGAGAGTTAGTGCAGAAGAAGAAATACGACCAGAATGAGTAATATGCATACGAGAACCATTGGTAGCATGAATAGTAGGAGCAGTGTTAATATGGTTCATATTAGAGTTATTGGTCATATGATTATATAATAAGCAGAATAAAAGAACCAAGTTATATCTAGGGTGATGGGGAGAGCTTGATAATAAGAATGAGAAGTAGATAAGACCTTCTTGAGGAGTGATTCAAGCTCCCAAATAGAAATAGTTGGCTGAAATAAGGAATCATTAGAAACATCATTAATGATGGTGGCGACAACAGCAGTTAATAGTGAGAAGACAAACTAGAGGTTGAAGGGCTCTTATATTTGTTTGGTCGAGGAGGTTGCGTAAGGCACTGACTAATGAGATTGGCCAGGAAATTTACATTATTTGCACTCAAGAATTGTGGAAGAGGAACAATTACGAGAAATATGACCCCTTTTGTTTTTGCCAATTCCGACATTTAATACTTGGACAATCGCAAAAGTATACCCAAAGGTATTGCAATTGGAAGAAAATGGTGACCTAGGGTTGTGACTGAAAACGACAAAAAGCAACATCAATTTAAAGAGATTGGATTGGCGAGTCTCTTCAAAGAGTAATTTGAAATTGTGAGACATAGTGTGGGAGAGGATTGTGATGGAGAAGTGAGGCCAAAATAGACTCAAAGTCTCGAGTGATAGACATAAGAAATTGCATCAAACGCATATCTAATTTGAGTAACATATTTGGTAGTACGTATTTTCTATGTAGCTCCAATCAAGATTACAGAGAGCCAATTAATCCCAAGGTGATTGCATGCATGTGAGTAAAAAAGTCATTAATAGATTGACTAGATTCTTGTTTGAGATGATAATCTCCTCCTCCATGATCTAATACTAATAATGATGTGCCAGATCCTTTATTGGTGTATTGGCTAGCAAGGAGGTCCCATACTTCTTTGGTCATGGCAAAATGAACACATTGCATTTGAATAAATGGGATGGAGGTATTGAGAAACCATGTAATAACATGATGATTCTTATTGCCCCAGCCATCTTGTTTATTAGCAAAGACAATATTATTATTTGATTCAGCCTCGACTTTGGTAGGCATAGAAAGATCACTTGAGACATATCCTTAGTTTTCTTTTTTTAAGAAAACTTCGCATTCCTTGAACCTAGCAACAGTAGCTTGAACCATCTAAAAATAGAATGGGTCAAAAAGTAGGGATGGGATAAATAGAAGTGATGCACAATAATGGGGTCAAACAATAATAAATCAAAGCACCAAGTAGAAGTCAGAGTATGCTCAATTGTAGCGATAAATCTGCAATTAAGTTAAATTGCAAACCCACAATTAGGGAAAAAAAAACTAATGGCTTCGCTGAGATCTAGATATTCCACATCTTGTTAGCACTACAAAAAATAAATATATATATATATATATTTAGAGAATAAATTTATTTTTATCTCATAGACAGATATTAGAGACAAAATATTACATCTCTAACAGAGGCGAATTTTGAGATGGATGACCAAAATAACCAAAATTTGTTTTAGAGGTGGTTTTAAACACATTTTTTTTTTTTTTTGTTTCTAAATCAAAGACGGAATTAGTGACAAAAAATTTCGTCTCTTAATATTTTCTGAATCAGAGACGAAAAAATCCTGACTCTAATTTGAATAGACATAGAAACTAGAGACGAAATTTTTTCCATAACTAAATCTCTATATATATTTGCATGCCCTCCATTGCTTTCTCATCCTTCTGCTCTTATCCTCTGCCTATTTCTCTTCTTCTCGCATGTGTCTCTTTCTCCAACAATTGCTAGCCATTGGTTCACATTCTCTTCCTCTCTCCTTCGATCACTTATTATCGCCCAAAAGCCAACAATTGGTGTTTCTTCAATTTAAGGTAAGAACTTAATGTTTCCTGAATTTAATTTTCAAATATAATGAGATCTAATCATTAGATCATTTTGGTTTTTGGGTATGTTAATCATTAGACCAACACTACAAAAAAATTGTTTTTTTGCACCGGCTTTAAAAATCGTCGCTAAATTCAAAAAATAATTAAATAATTAAAAAAGAAAAATAATTTAACATTTGCGGCAATTTTCCAAACTGTCGCAAAATTTATTAAAAAATTTAATTTTGAGAAGGTTTTCAAACAGTAATTTAATAATTACAAATTAAAATTAAATAACACTTGTGGTGGTTTTTCAACACCGCCGTAAAATTCATTAAAAAATTTAATTTTGCAGAGGTTTTAAAAAAATCGTCGCTAAATTTAGAAAAAAAATTAAATAATTAAAAAATAAAATTAAATAACATTTGTGGCAGTTTTGAAAAATTGCAACAAAATTCATTAAAAATTTTAATTTAAAAAATAAAAAATTAACAAAATTTTAATAATTTTGAAAAGAAATTATAAAAAAATATATAAAATCTTCTTTTTATTTTTTAATCAATTAATTAATTAATTTATTTTTAATTTATTCCATTATTCTTTTAAAAAAATAATCAAATAATTTATGTTTTTTAAATATTAAAAAATATAAAATATAATTCTGGAAAATAATTGTTGTATTAGTATATAATTTATATGCATGAGTATATAACAACATGGTTTCGCAGATCAGGTGGTTCTGCACACGCGCATAGGGGAGGTCCTGGTTCGAAACCGGGGAAAGGGAAGGATGCTGGATTAATTTCCAACAGAAATGCCACGTGGCGCGCGGACGTGCGGCCACGTGGCGCATAAGGGGCAGGAGCGCATGTGCGCACGAGCCCACTCCTACGAGTGGCCAGGTGCTTGATTTGGCCATATGCGCGGGTGCTTCAAAAAATCAGAATTTTTGAATTTCAAATTTCAAATTTTTTTAAATTTTTGTGGCAATTTTGAAATCACAGCAAAAATTCAATATTTTGGAATTTTTGAACCGCCGCTAAATATTTTAAAAGTTGCTACTAAATTACTTATTTTGCGGTGGTTCTTAAACTGCCACAAAAAATATGACTTAGCGGCGGTTACTCTAGCGGTTGCTGAAAATCACTGCTAAATGTGAAAAAAACCTCCACTAAATACCAATTTTTTTGTAGTGCATGGTGATTCCGATGATTAGTTCTGATGGTTGAAATATCCCATGGAAAATGGCCAGCTATACCCTTCCAAAAGAGGGTAGCATTTTTTTTAAAAAAAAAAATTTAGATCTATTGAAATTCGACTGTTGGATCATTTTGGTTTTTGGGTATGTTGGTCCCCAAACCAAGGTCATTCTGATAATCTATTCCGATAGTCAGAATCTACCATGGACGGTGGCCGCGATACCCCTCCAAAAATGGGTAGCCTAGCCTTTTTTCAAAAAATTAATTTTCATATCAATTTGGATTTGACCCTTGGATCAATTTGGTTTTTGGGTATTTTTATTTCTAGACTAAGGCAATTCTAATGATCGGTTTCAATCTCGAAATCTGCCATGGACGGTGCCCGATAATGCTCTTCTAGAAATGGATATTTTTTTTTTTCAAAAAAATTAATTTTCAAATCTATTAAGATCTGACCATTGGATTGTTTTGGTTTTTGGGTATGTTGGTCACTAGACCAAGATGATTCCAATTATCAATTTCAATCATTGGAATCTAACATGATTGGTGGCCGACTATTGGTAATATTTTTAAGTTCATCTCTAAAGTTATAGATGGAAAACATTACGTGTTTAAATATAAAATTTGACCGATTTTAAGACCGATTACACAAGCAAATTATATACAATTTTTTTAAGACAAAAAAGAATTCGTTTGTTAGAGACACACAAAATATTTGTTGTTGATTGTTTAGCGATGAGTCAATTAGAGACTGATAAAATATCCATCTATAGTATAGTGAAGACAAATAAGAGATCTAGGCCAGTCGCGTGGCAAAGGTAGAGAAACTCACAAATGAAGATGAAGACAATATCAATTAATGGTGTGGTGAAGGTAAAGAAGACATGCGTCTTGTCGATGAAGATGAAAACGCAATATAGGATGATAGAAAGGTAAAAGCCATAGAGCTAGCAAGAGGCCCGTAGAGTTTGGTGTGTCACGATGGCCACGATAGAGGAGGATCTAACTTGGGTCTTAATAGAATAATTGTAACATGTTGTTTAGGTGGCGATGGTACTATAATCTGAAGATACTACAACAGTGGTGTTGAGTAATCTATTATGTTATTAAAGTTTTGATTTGATGAGGAAATAGAAAAATTATGTTAAGTAATGATAACCAAAACAGTGTGTTAAGGTTAAAGAATTATTGTAAAAATAATCGAGTAAGATATATATATCAGTCCTAGGGAAACTTCGACATGATCTCTCTCCTATGGAGTCTTAGGAGGTAGCCTCTTAGAGATGAATTCCATGTCGAAAAGGCATGAAACCTTTCATGGAATTCTCCATGCTAAACTTTTTTAGCATCTTCTCTATGTATAGGCTATAGGAGAGACCTATCAATCTTATTACTCTATCTCTATAGATCTGGATTCCCAAGATGTAGGTTAACTCTCCCAAATCTTTCATAGAGAAATTATTGGAAAACAAAATCTTCATCGACATCAACATTCCAACATCATTCCCTATAAGGAGAATATCATCCATGTATAAGATGAGGAATGCTCAAGCACTCCCACTAACTTTATTGCACACAAAGGCTCATCTGGATGTCTAATGAAACTAGACTATTTAATCTCATTGTCAAACTAGATATTCCAATAACACGAAGTCTACTTAAAACTATAAATGGATTTGTTCACACCTTACTATAATTTGAGGATTCAAAACCCTACGACTGTTCCATGTCGAAAAGGCATGAAACCTTTCATGGAATTCTCCATGCTAAACTTTTTAGCATCTTCTCTATGTATAGGCTCTAGGAGAGACCTATCAATCTTTTTACTCTATCTCTATAGATCTGGATTCCCAAGATGTAGGTTAACTCTCCCAAATCTTTCATAGAGAAATTATTGGAAAACAAAATCTTCATCGACATCAACATTCCAACATCATTCCCCATAAGGAGAATATCATCCATGTATAAGATGAGGAATGCTTAAGCACTCCCACTAACTTTATTGCACACAAAAGGATCATCTGGATGTCTAATGAAACCAGACTCTTTGATCTCATTGTCAAACTAGATATTCCAATAACACGAAGTCTACTTAAGACTATAAATGGATTTGTTCACACCTTACTATAATTTGAGGATTCAAAACCCTACGACTGTTCCATGAATATATCTTCTTCAAGTTAACTATTTAAGAATGTTGTCTTAACATCCATTTATCAGATCTCATAGTCATAGGATGCAACAATAGCTAGCATCAACCTAATGGATTTAAGCATAAACCGGCAAAGCGGTCTCTTCATATTCAACTCCTTGCCTCTGACGATAATCTTTCACCACCAGTTGCGCCTTAAAGGTTTGTACCTTCCCGTCAACCCTAATTCTCCTATTATAGATCCATTTACACCCTATAGGAACAATTCTTTCAGGTGAATTCCATTTCCAACTACATAGCCTCCTGTCATTTCTTAGAATCGATATCTGATATTGCCTCCTTATAGGTAGTAGGATTAACAACTTGATCACTATCTCCATACAGGAACACATCTTGTAACTCCTCCATAAGAAATCCATATTGTTCTAGAGGATGAGATACTCTACTAGACCTATGAAGACCTTGTGGGATGGAATTACCAGCACTGACAAGATCGCAATTGGCCTCCTAACTAGGTGTGGTCTGTGGCTCGGAAAACACCTCTTCCAAATCTGCTTTCCTTCCGACACCACCTTCATGAATAAACAATTTTTCTAGGAATATAGCTTCTCTGTGGATCAAGACTCTCTAATCGTTAGGAAAATAGAAATAAAAACCTTTACAATGTAAAGGATATCCCATAAATCTACCTCTGTCAGACTTGGGTTTTAACTTATCTATTTTGACCTCTTTGACATAAGTAGGATAACTCCAAATCCTAACATGCTTAAGACTAGGTTCCTTGCCATAGCATATCTCATATGGAGTCATCTTTACAAATTTTGCTTGGAGCTCTATTACGAAGATATATTGTTGTGGAAAGAGCATAACCCCACAATGATATAGGTAGATCAATGTAAGCGATCATAGAACATACTATGTCTAATAGGGTACAATTTCTTCTCTCATATACCCCATTTAACTGTGGCCTAGATTAGTAGTCAATTTTGTTATAATTTCACCCTTATTTTGATCTTAAAATGGTTTAAATTGAATATTATTATACATTTTGTGATTTTGTGCATGTTTAAAGATATTAATATAAAAATATATATAAAATATAAAAAATAAATATAATATATATAATAATATAATATATATAATAATATAAAAATATGGAAAGCCAAGCCCAAGCCCAACACAAGGAAGGCCTAAGCCCAAAACAATGAAGGCCCAAGCCCAACACAAAGAAGGCCCAATCCCAAAAATATAAAAAGCCCAAGTCTCACAAATTGATGACATCATCGCTTACATCATGGGTTGGAATGACATCATCGCTTATATCATGTATTAGATATTTTATTTATCTTTGTATTTTTAAATTAGTTATTTTATTTTTCTTTAGATATTTTGTATTATTAAATTATATAATTGAGTGGTCTCTATTGCATCTTTTACCCTATAAATAGAGCACTTGGGGTGCATTTGTAACCATTCAATTTTCCTATAATGAAAATATAGTTGTGTTCTTAAGATTTCTCTCTCAAATTTTTCACTTTAGTTTCAATATAGTTTCGTTCTTAGAATTTCTCTCTTAAATCTTCAACCTTTGTTTCCATATAGTTGTATTATGTTATTCATATTGTCTTTTTATTATATACCGCCTATATGGTCGGTTGATTATTGTCTTTAAATATTGTCTTTTCATTATATACCGTCTATATGGTCGGTTAAAAAATAGTCTTTCAATTCTTGTCTTTTCATTATATACCGCCTATATGGTCAGTTAAAAAATAGTCTTTTAAATACTGTCTTTTAATTTTCGTCATTTAAATTCCTGCTAATTTATTTAAAAATGAAGATAAGTAGGTAAAACCAATCTTGGGTTAAGGCAATGACAGTGTCCAACGCCAATGATTCCCAAAGAAAGCTACGCTTCAAGTATGTAATATTAATCTGATTTAATTTGAACAGCGTGCGTATAATGTATCTTTGAGTTTAGATTGAAGCATAAGCCTAACTTAGAATTTTCATGCCACGTATGGAGATTGCTAGACCTGTAAATGTTTTCATACCCAAACCCAAATGATTAATTTATATCTATAAATTCTGTCTGGAATATCATTCAATTTATGGTAATTACTTAACTTAGAATTTTCATGTCATATATGGAGATTGCTTAAACAAGAATTATCATTATCTTAAACTTAAAATTACTGACAGAGTTGCAAAACTTAATTCAGATGAATATTACTGATCTTTTCTATCAAATTGGGAATTAATTGGTTTTGGCACTGAAATTGTCTTGACCCAAGCTGCTTAAATTCAGTATTAGTTTAGTTTTAATTCTTACCTTTAAATCATCTTAATCACCTCCTAAACTCAAATATTTTATGATTTTTACTTTCAACCATAAATAATCTCCTTGTGAACCGACTCGGACTTACCGAAATATAAATTTAAAATTGTACTACACGCACACTCGCACACTGGCGAGTATAATCGCCCTACACCTGCTTTAATAAAAGGATTGACGTCTGATGAATTTGGTTGTAGTTTTGATAAATAACTGTGCAGGGTAGCGTAGCAGTCACCTAGTAGGAGTCAATTGAGAGATGATGTCACAAGCTTTGAGATAGACATTAAACTCAGTACTCAATTATTCACTGCCTTGATCTGATCAAAGTACTTTGATACTCTTTTCTGTTTGGTTCTCTACTTCTACCTTAAACTCCTTGAACTTTTCAAGGGCCTCGAACTCGTACTTCATTAAGTACACAAAACCAGACATCAAAAGGTCATTGGTAAAGGTTATGAAGTAGGAGTAACCACCATAAGCATCACTGAGAACAGTCCACATACATCTGTGCAGATTAATCCCAACAACTCACTAGCCCACCCACTCTGTCCTACAAAAGGTAACTTGGCCATTTTCCTGAGAAGGCGAGACTCGCAAGTCAACCTGGGTTTAAAACCCACTAGATCAATAAATCCATGTTTAACTAACTCGTTAATCCTTCTCTCCTTAATGTGGCCTAGTTTGAAGTGCCATGGACATTTAAGATCAACATCGTTATCATGAGAATACTTCTAGTTGCTAGTGGCTGTAACATTTAGATTTCGATCTCTCATACTCTAGCACATTTCAAGAATGTAAAGACCATGCACTAAAGTACCCATGCCAACACATTCATTTCTAAAATGAATATAGCACATATTATTTGCAAAATAAAATTCATAATTATCTTTCACAAGTATTGGAATGGACACTACATTCCAAATGGCATTAAGCATACATAAACAATCTTTCAATCTCAATACATCTTTAGATGGTAAAAGTACATAAGAAACCCCTATAGCTAATGGATTAGCACTTGCTCCATTTACCACTCTAAGGATGACTTCCCACTTCTAAAGCAGCATACTTTCCTCAAGATCTTGCATGCAATCACATATGTGAGATGTTACATTAGAATCGAGAATCCAGGATATGGGATGGTGACTAATCAAATTGATCATTTTTATAAAAAATAAAAATGAAGTACCTAAACCTCAAGCTTCAGACTACTTGACTCTCAAGCTCTTTTGATATTTTGGGCAGTTCTTTCTCCAATGACCATCCCTCTAGCAATGAAAACATTTTCCTTTATACGTTCTTTCCTTTAATTATCCTTTGGACGAGTCTCTCTTCAACCCTATAAACTGGGCTTGAGTTGTCCTCAACATATTAAGTGGCTTCGAGAACTACACTGAATCTTATTCATGCAAAAATTAACAAATTGAGAAAAATGAGTCTAACAATGATTGAAGGATCAGATCGACCTAGAGATAATGATGCATCGAAAATTCTAGAATTTCCAACTGATCAATCATATTGATTATCCTGATGACATGATCCCTACATCTGAACCCTCTACCATGTGTGCTTGGAACAACTGTTTCGATATCTCATATCTAGTTGTTCTACTATATTCCTAGTAGAGTTTGCGTAGATTCATAATCATACTCATAGCATCACTCATGAACTCATGTTAACCCTAGAGCTCGCTACTCATGGTGACCAGAGTATAGTTCCTAGCTCGCATGTCGTGCTCCCTTATTTCTTCACACAAGACACACTTCTCAATACTTGACCCCTCGAGCAACGAAGATGGGACTATCCTATCCAACACATATTCAATTTTCTCTATTTTTAAAATAATTTTTAAGTTTCTTAGCCAATCCTTAAATTTTGGTCCAGTTAAAATTTATTTGCCCAAAATTTGCAAAAATAAGTTTGAAAAGTTTTCCATTGGTGAATGAGATATAAAGCTACAAAAGAAAGTAAATAAAAGATTATTAGTTGATTTTATCTTGTACATCCATCCAGTTTTGGTCTCAAACAAAATGGTACCTCTTGCTTATTTTTTTGAATCCCACACTTTCTGGGTGGATAAATGTGAATCCTAAAAAGGCTTGTAATGGGCGATCAAGTTCTCTCACACATGAATACCCCTTAACACTATGGTGGTATGTTGGAACACTCATGTGTTCAAGTAGGTAACTCCTTACCTTCCACATCTCTTGTGGGGTTCAATCTTTAACCCTTATGTCATCGAGTCCTCAATGCTATGGTGGTATATTAGCCAATGACACAATTAGATTTTGAAAGATCACCTAAGAAGGGGGTGAATTGTGTGTTTTGGAAACTTTTAAAATTATTTAAAATATGATGTAGTAAAGTTATTTAAAAGTAACATTTTTCATAAACCAAAAGGAGTTGCAGCAGTTGATAATATTAACCATAGAAGGTTTTTCATAAAGAGAATGTTGAGATACTTCAAACATATGATATATGAATATATACAAATAAAGATGAATGCATTTAAAAACGTATATTGAGAAACCTTTTAGCAATACAAAAGGATCAATTTAAATATCTAATATACAAAGCTCATGAGTTAAATATATGTATAGAGAATTATATGTGAAAATAGAAAGATTTGAAAGGCTTTTACTTATGTAATGAAAATTGATGTTTGGAAAACTTCTGTACAAGCAATGAGAACCATTATAGAAATGCTTGACGATGATTGAAGTAAAATAAGAATACATTGTATGATATATATGAAAATATGTTTGTATGAAAATCAAATTTAAACATGTTTCAATCATAGAGTATGTATGCATTTGAGAAGTATGTATGCAGGTAGAAATATTTAGACAAAGTTCTTTATGAAAAATGAAACTAATAAATTTTTTAACAAGATTCCAACCAAAAAAACATGTGGATGACATATGAAAAAATAATATTAAAGACTGAAAAACCAAACCACATGAACACAACAATTTTTAAAGTAGCTCAGCTAACAAGCTTAGTGACTGCACTCTCACCCTGCAATTAAAACACAATAAAAACAAATCATAATAAAACTTTTATATTTTTTTTATTTTAGTGAGAGGTTTATACTCGCCAGTGTACGAGTGCAGTTGTAGTCCAAATTTAAATTTATATTTTCTGGATGAATCCAGGTCGTCCACTGAGAGATTTATTTATGGCAAAAGAAAAAGAATGTCACACACACGCACACGCATTTGGACAAATTGACAACAAGATTTTTTATGGTTTTGTTTTTAGACAACAGATACTAGAAAATAAAGTAAGGCAAAAATTGAAATAAACATTAAACGTAACAATATGAATTTGAATAGTGCTTGAGTTAAGACAATTTCAGTACCAACCCGTTGATTCCCAAAGTTTAGCATAAAAGATTAGCAACATTAATTTAATTTCAGATATGAGGGTTTGTTATTAAATGCAATTAGAGATGATGATAGTTCTAGGTTAAGCAATCCCCATACATGATATGCGGGATTCTAATTTAAGCAACTACCATAAATCCAATTACAATTAATATACAAAACAACTAAATTAATCATCCGGGTTTGGGTATGATAGCGTTTCCAGTTCTAGTAACTCTCATACATGGCATGAAAGCTCTAAGTTAGGCTTACGCTCCAATCCAAACCTAGTGATTTTTTAATAATTAATGCACACTCATACTGAAATTTAAATTAAGGTTACTTATTTAAAACGCAGCTTTCTTTGGGAATCATTGGCGTTGGACACTGTCCTTGCCTTAACCCAAGATTAGATTTAGCTACTCATCTCCATTAAATTAATTGACAGGAATTTAAATGACATAATTTAAATAACAGAATTTAAATGACAGGAATTAAAATAGAAGAAACTAACCGGCCATTTAGGCGGTAGATAATTAAAATACAAGAATTAAAATTGCAAGAATTTAAAGGCATAAACTAACCGTCCATTTAGGCGGTGAACAATTAAATGATAAGAATTAAAATTGCAAGAATTTAAAGGCATAAACTAACCGTCCATTTAGGCGGTGAATAATAAAGTAATAATAAATGACATAAGAATTTAAAAGAAGAAAGGAATGAAGTAAGATCACAAGAGAAAATACTAAAGAAAATGAGAGAGAACAAAAGCAATTCTCAAAGAGAGAATTCTAAGGAAATAATTAAACTTTTATTCAAGAATAATAATCACACTTACAAATGCAATCAAGTGATCTATTTATAGGCCACAAAATGCAATACAAACCACACAATTTCAATTATTCAACTAGACATAATTATATCTAATGGGCACTCACACACTTAAAGTTAAATGGATTTTAGCTATAATACACACCTAATATTAAATGGATTTTAGCTAAAATACATACCTAATAAAGCACTCATAAAGTTAAATGGATTTTAGCTATAATATCCACCTAATAGTTAAATGGATTTTAGCTAAAAAACACACCTAATAAAGCTCTCACATAAAAAATAAAAATAGATTTCTATAAATTGGTTTTTAATCTTCATTAGGATTAAAAATAATCCTTGGGCCTTCTCCAAATAATATTTTCCATGGGTTGCTCAAATTGGGCCTTAATTCTTCATGGGCTTGAATTCTTCATGGACTTGATTTCTTCATGGGTTTGATTTCTTCATGGATTTGAATTCTTCATGGACTTTAATTTTTCATGGGCTTGATTTCTTCATGGGTTTGATTTCTTCATGGATTTGAATTCTTCATGGATTTGATTTCTTCATGGACTTGAATTCTTCATGGGCTTGAATGCTTCATGGCTAAAAATAAAAAAAATAATTTAATATTATTAATAAATTATATATTATATATATGTATTACACATAGCACACATATATATTAGATTATATTATATATATAGTACATGCATGCATATAATGATGTATATGTATTATATATAATTTTATATATTATTATTATTTACTTTAGAATTTCATTTCATTTATCTTTCAATTTAAACTTGCATATAACCATAAAATATATATTAATATCTAATTTAAACCATATTTAAGATCGAAAGAAGGGTATAATTATAACAAAAATTTTACAAAATTAACCACTAATCACTTAGTCCATTACCTTAACTTCTAAAAAAACATCGACTATGAGATCTTAGTTTTAGGGATCGACTATAATCCATACATTGTTTTTACTAGTTCAACTATAATCTCCACTTTTAACGAGCTAAGTAGGAACCCTATCTTTTACAAGAGCATCTATAACCTTTTACATGTGGCTTTTTCATATTTGGGTCAACCACAACTAGTACATTGCCTTTCGAGAAGCAGGCATAACCTTTTACAATTTTCACAAAATGTGTGAAAGGATTTTTCAAGAGAAAAATATAATATGGTACAATCATTTCAACATTCTCTTGAACAAAAGAGAGTTACAAGAATGAGAACGAATAAAGTACTCAACTCTCTTAATCCTTGTATCTGGTTTAGAAAGATTTACATGAATCTTTACCAAATGATGGTTTGAAGTGAAAGTGGATAAGCATGAAGAACTCTCACTTCAAGCATTTGACATTAGCCCAAAAGAATTAGGCTTCTTGTGTCTAGATTAGCTCGATATTGCTTGGACATCAACAATAGCCCTCTCGACCAACCGAACCCATTTCTCTTTGTTGTTCTTAGCCTTTTATAGAACCTTGAGACTTTTAGTTTGGCTTGATTCCTGCACATACTTATAGCTTCTTTTGATTTGACTGATAACATTCAAATTTGTTAGGGATTATATGCATATTATATGGATAAGCATTTAGCATACTATGCATAATCATATTTATTATTCTTTTATAAGATAACATAGTTAGACTTCATAAAATATTCACATAAAGCTCTAACGGTCAAAATTGTCCTTTTTTTCTTCTCTGAGTAATGGTAATATTTTTCAAATTCAAATACCAATTACTCGACTAACTCTAAAGGATACTCGACTAATATAGCACATACTCGATTGAATTTTTCATGTAATTGATTACGTAGAAGACTTATTCGAGTATGACCAAGTCACTACTTGTTGACGTATGAGAACCGTCAACCGGAGTCCGAGAGCCCACAATGCGATAACGGGTGCCGAAGAGTAAGGAACAGAAGCAAAAGAACAAATAAGAAGCACACAAGATTTTTACGTGGTTCGGCCCGAATCGTGCCTAGTCCATGACTGTTCTCTGGTTATTCTGGCAAAGTCACAGTATGTAATTCAGTCATCTTTTTTGTTACAGTGGCGTATCCTCCTCTATAAATAGAGTCGTGTTGTTTACAATTCGAATAAGTTCTAAGTATGGAAGGAGTCTATTCCGTTGATGGCGCTTTCCTTATCATTCGGAATATCAGGGATAGGTTCCTTGTCTTTAGGGATTTGAATTACTTCTGATAGGCAGGTGTATATCGCTTCCGATTATCTCGCGGTCTTCTGGCTGTTCTAATCTTTGGCGCGTCTTTTGGCGAAGCTAAAGTCGTGATGTTGTGATGCTGGGATGTTGTTTCGAGCGAGCTCGCTGTCTTCAAGCGACCTGACTTTTTACCGTGAGACTCTTCATTGGCGGTCCTCGATCTCTGGGTGCTGGTGGGCCTCTAAGGAATTCTGGCCGGCCTATTGGGCCTTGGGTATTTTGGGTTCGCCCTGCGGGACCGGGTCCAGCCCGTTAGCTGATTCCCGGAGATCGCCCATAACACTACTCAACTAATTTAGAAGCCTCAAAGGCCTTGCATTGCTTACTCGATTACTAGGCTAAGCTTACTCGACTAACAAAAGAATTCACTCGAGTACCAACATTGGATACTCGATTACATTTAGGATTAGAGACTTAGCTAGATTTAATCTAACCTTATTCAACTAATACATATAGATACTTGATTATCAAAATACAATAGTCAATTAATGAGAAAGCTATACTCGATTAAGGAGATGCTTAGAATTTTGATACCAAAAGATACTCAGTTAAAAAGAGCTCAATACTCGACTAAATTTGAGAAAACAAAGAGTTTGTATAAAATATTTGAGTAGGAGAACCTTGATAGTCTATTGAAAAGGATTTTGCTACAATACATAATCGATGTTTTGAAAACTACACAAAACTTTACACGATTGAAAAATATGCTCTATAGAGATACTCTATTATTTTTGAAAGCGTACTCAAGTGGTGAAGAATCAATACTCGATTATAGAAAGTGTTATACTCGATTATAGCTTTAAGAAACATAGATTTTGCAATAACATGCTCGAGTAGGAACTTATCAATAGTCAATTAAATCATTTTTCAATACTTAATTGTTTTTTAAAGTAATATTGAGCACTACTCGATTGATTTTATAAAAGGCTTTTTATACTTGGCCAATTTTCAAAAATATTTTCCACAAGCTTTATATCATGCTCGATTTATAGAAAAGCATATCTGCTACTTTGGAATACATACAAGTATATGAGCATGAAGTTCTCTAATTTAAAATATTCTATATGAAATGTTTTGGAGATCATCAATAAACCAAATTTACTGAAAGTATATTTTTTAAAATTATTTTTTTCATAAATCAAAATACAAATTTCTCAACCGATTTGACCCATTGCCTTATTTAATGATCCACTTCAACGTTTATGGCCTCAACACTATGGTAGTATATTGGTCATATCTTTGTGGGTACACCGACAACATCTTAGGCTTTAGATATGAAACTCAATCAACTCTCATAAAATGCACCTTCCCACCTATAGGGCGGTCAAGGTACACCCAATCAAGCAATGAATTTCTATAACTATGGAGGGTTGTGACAAATCATATTTACCGTTTTAATCTAATATTAAATGTGCACATTTTTGGAAGTTTTTTGGTTTTTATTTTATGTCTCACTTTGCACAATTAGATTTTTTTTTTCATTTTATATCTCATACATAAAAACAACAAATGCATATAAAATAACTGGATGATCATGGACTTTAGCTATTGATTAAACTTGAGCCTCTGGATTTAATCAATAAAGCATAAGAGACATACATGCACAACCACATATCACATATATAGCTTCTTTGCCCATCTTGGTCAATCTTGAGTCACGAACTCTTGATGTCTCCATGCTACATTACATTAACTCTTGATGCTTCTTTTTCAATTTACATAGACTATTGTACATTACAATTTCAATCTACTAAATGAAAAAAGAAAATGGAGACTTATGTCTCTTACACACCAAGTGAAAGAATAAATCACATAGTTAATCAAATTGAATAAATGTAACATTCATTCATTCATCCATACATTCAATCACATTGAATCCAGTCCATGATCATCCATTTAATCACATTGAATAGTGGTGTAAGGAAATAGGGAGTTTCATTGAACAATGGTGTGAGGAAATGGGGAGTTTCATTGCAATTAGAATCATCCTAATATTGTTCAATTTGATTAAATACTGGGAGAAACTCCCCATTTCCTCACACCACCCCAAAAAGTCTTGAGTGACCTCTAGCATAATATCAAGACGATTCTAATGGCAATGAAACCAATGCTTTAATGAACCTATTAGGGCTTTCAATTATTGTACACTATAATCTTTTCACTGACTAACATAGCAACTGAGTGAAAGCCGTGAACTAATTAAACTCACATGAGTCTATAACTATGCTAAGATCGAGTACAACATAGTTGAGATGATACATCATAACTCTTTTCGATCATGCACACCCTGCCCAAGGGTTTTCCATCCACAACCAACGCAATCGCATGTTCTCCTCACACTAGAAGTTAATGGATCCCATTGGTGAGCATTTATCTCCATATACCACTACACAGAGAGCATTCCTATATCTTACACCAGATGGTTCTGTTCAACAGTAACTCCTTGACACCAGTACACAAGACAACTCTATATCACCTTTGGTCTGAGGATTATATACACAATCAAAAAGTAGTTATAAATCATTAATCCTCTTAGTCATGTGATCTGTAGCAAGCATCACATTCAGCAGATGTTCAACCGACATCCACCCACATGTCTACTAGTCACATCTCATGTAGTATGGTTTGTGACTCACCATCCATTATCATTAGTATCTCATACTAATCAAAGGTAATAACTTATGTGTTAGTCCATAATCGATAAATCATAGTCCCTATGTGATAAATCTAGGGAGTAGGAATCCCTTTAAGAAATCATATGATGTAGATCCTTATCACATATTCTTAACAACTTAAGAATAAGACCATTAGAAAATCTAGGACTCTTTCATACATGTTTGGAGAGTAATGAATGAAGAAATGACCATTTTATTAATTGCAAGAATATCATACATGCATCCCTATTATATACTAGATGTCATCCAAATCTAGCATTAAGGCATATAACGCTAATAATACAATGACTCCCAATTGGTTATGAACAAAAGATTTAGCAACTTTGAAGTGTGGGATACAAAAATAGTCTACTACTTGCCCTAAGTAATTGAGTTGATTTTGCTTTAGAGAAATTCATTATTGCGTAAGTACCATGATCCTAGAATGAGCCAGCAAATGAGCTATCTCATTTGGTCTTGATTTCAAAACAAAGTCTACCCAAGAATGTAAGAGTAGAAACACTAGCAAAGCCTAACTTTGAGGAAGAAGTCTAGTCGAAAAGGAACTAAGTTGGATCAATCCAATACTTGCTTACGTCTATAAAGGTAAACTCCCATAGGACCCTGTGGAAACTAGAAGATTGTACATCAAGATAGTGTACTATGTAATAAAAAAGATCATCTCTGCAAAAGATCCTACGACTTACCACTTCTTTAGTACCTCAAACCATGTGAAGCCAATTATGCACTTCACAAAGTCCATGAGGAAAGATGTGGAGACCACCCCGGCAAGAAGCTTATCTTTTCAAAGCACTTCGGTAAGGCTGGCATTGGTCGATTTTCTTCACAAATGCTAAGGAATTAGTTGCAAAGTGTACTAGATATCAAAAACAATCTAATTAGATTCACTAACCATCATAGCTAATGAAGCACCTACCATCGCTATAGTCATTCGGCTAATGGGGCATTGATCTTATGGTACCTCTCCTATGAGCAACAAGTTAGAGGCAATATCTAATAGTATTATTGATTATTTTACCAAGTTAGTGAAAGTAGAGCCACTCGCAAAAATTATATCATGGAAAGCAAGGGATTTCCTAAATTAGTTAATCCTTTGTCAATTTAGAGTCTCAGAGTCATAATGACAAATAATAAAACACATTTTGATGAAAGACCGTTTCCAAAAATTTGCAAAACTTACAACATTGAACTATAGCTTTTTGTAACAAGTTACCCTTAGGCCAATGGTCAAGTAGAAGTCACCTACAAAACCATTCTTCAAGGTCTCAAAACTTAACTTACTGCAACAAAAGCTCTCTAGGTGGAAAAACTACCACACATGCTTTGGGTCTATTGAACTTCAGCTAAAACACTAACTAAATAAACACCTTTCTCCTTAGCCTTCAGTACCAAAGCCTTACTTCCAATTATAGACCATTACATAAGTATTATATACTATTCTTAACATTCTATAAGGTATCTCTAGTATGCTTTGTTGACTTAAGCATTGAAGTAGCATCATCTTAGGTGAGCCTTGAAGTAATCGTTTTTGTTTTAGGTGTGCAAGAAACATACAGCTAGATCAATTCAGGACAAAGTCCAAATCTCACTAGAATCATATAAATTCAATTGGTGATAAATTCTGACATCATCAATATAAATTATATACACACATTGGTAGTGTATATCATTTTTTATTTTTTGATCAAAATGATGTTAATGGTTGGCAAAGTGTAAAGAACATAACATTGGTTTATTCTTAATTATAAGTGTTGTCACCAAGATACAACAATAAATTTGTAGTTGCTAAAGAGTTTTTAGTCTTAAGGAGACCTAAGTTAGATTCATCAAAAATCAGAAGAGAAAGTAGTGTATTCTATGTAGTATTTTTTGTATACCTAAAGAGTAAGAGACCACATCTTATTTATAGAGGTTGAAGCTAATAGATGTGGGAGCATCTACATCTTTCGGATTCGTTTGTTCTGAATTTTAAGGCATTAGTTTCCATGGTTAGTTGGCATGCTTCGATCAAGATTGTATTTCTTATCACTTTCTCAGAGAATCTTCCGTAAATGCCCAAATGAGAGTTATCAAGGGGGTTTCTAGGAGACATAAACAAAAGGGTCTCCACACCTTTCGTTGTTTCCTCTTTTATCCTTTGGGTTTCTTTAGACTTGTTTATTCTTAGGCCTAATATTTTTGCAAGGGGATCATGATCCAAGACATATCAATAATCTTAACATCTGCAAATACAAGAGTTGGGCTTTTTCTTCTATTATAGGTAAAAAAAAATGAAAAGCATAATAAAATCGTCTTATTAAAATTAATACCATCATTCTATAGCCTTTTTGTAGTTAAAAGTCATCAACTCTAATTCACAAAAATGCCAAAATGATCTTGTTTCAATATTTTTGAAATATTTCCTATCCAAAATGCTAAGAAATACAAAAAAAAAAAAAAAAACATTTTTGAGCCATTTTTGTGATTTTGAAAATGTTTTGAAGCCATTTGCAATATTAGAAACACATTTCCTGTCCCAACAACCACATTAGAGACGAAAGAAATTTCATCTCTATTATCTTGTGACCATGTTTCTTCTCTAACTAAACTTTTAGCCCTAATCTATTCTTCCCTCTTCATTTTGAAAAAAGATAAAAGCCCTAGAGTTCCCTTTGTCATCGTCGTTGTCAACCTTTTGTCTTCTCAATTTCATTGTTGTTCTATCATTTTATTAACGTGTTTGTTTTGTCATTCTTCTATCTTCTCAATCGCATCTTGGTTATGTCGTTTTATTTGCCACCATTATCTTTCCGTCTTCTCGATCTAATTGTGATTTCATCATTATGTACACCATCATCATCCTTCTGTCTTCTCAATCTCATCGTGGTTCTGCCATTCCATTATTTCATCCATCTTCGATCGAAGACTATAACTCCAAGCTCTTCGACCAACGACCGTCTATTTTCTCTTCTATATGCATATGTATATGTATGTATATATTCTAGTTGTGCTGTGTGCATGTATGTATTTATATAGCTGTGATTTTAGAAATGTATATATATATGTGTGTGTGTGTGTGTGTGTAGAGAAAAAGAAAGATGAAAATGTAGAACTTGTTTTATAAATTGTATTATATTTGATTTTTTTTAAATTTATTATTTATTTTTAATTATTAAATCATGATTCGTGAATAATAAATTTTATATTTATGACACATTTCTACCACATTTTTGTTTTGTACTTCTTTTTTGGAAAATATCATTTCTTCATTGTCATTTTGTATCAGATCCATCTCCCCCTTTCGTGCAACCTAATTCAATTTTGAAAAGTTGTGAAGCATTTTGGAATATGTGGGAACCTAAACAATCTTTGAACACCGACACTGTGACCAAAATTCTATTAAATGTTTGGCTCCTTGAACAGGGCATGCAGCATGCTCTTCTTCTTCTTCATCCTCTCTGTTTCCACCGTTGCAGCCCAAACTGCTCCATTCGTTTCTCCTCTTCTTAGCCATCTTCTTCTTCTTTTCTCCTTCACAGATATTGTCTATCTTCTGCACAGAAAATGTTCCAAACAAACATAATGCCCAAAATCCTCTGAACCGAATCTGTTCAAGAACAAGCAACAGAACTACCACACAAGTGCAGCTGTTAACCAAGACGGACTCAGATTTAGACATGACAATACATCCACGCAGTACATTGAAACAAGACAACGAAAAAGGATTAGATAATTTCCCTAAAAAGAAATTCCCATCTGTAGAGAAAGTCCAGCCATAGATCCCTACTTTTCCACAATTAGTTTTGCCCTGGCATGGCCTTCATTGATCTGAAACTGCTCTCCTAGGCCTAAATGAGCCATCAACAGCCACACATGAGTGATGAGCTGCCCGCCTTTACTAAGCTGCGCGGCATGAGCAGTGGGTCGACAATTACAAGCCCCATAAGACAGCAATTCAACCCACACTTTGCTTATTATCTTCCATTTGTCTCTTTTGTCTCCCTCTTTCTCTCCTAATTTCATCAGCTCCTTGGCCAATATGCTTCCATCAAACAACACCGATTTGCTTCTATCTCCCTTCACTTGAATCGGTTTAGCTTCTGTCTTAACGTCAAGGATAGTCTTGCAGGCTCTTTCGTGTTCATCGAGTCCCTTCTCTTCGCAACAACATTTATTAAAGCAGCGAAAGATGTTGGCGCAAGATCTTGGATTAACCGAGCTCTCTTTCCGTCCCTTATCGCGTTCTTTCTCCCCAATTTTTCTTCGTTGGAAGAATATCTTGGCCTCAGCACAGGTATCCCTGAATCTTATTTCCCCAATACCGGCTACTGGAGACAACATAGTTTGCTGCATAATCAGAAGATACAACATGTAATCGGACAAGAGCTTCGCGTTTTTGCGACTCTCATTCTCATGCTCAGCTTTGTCGGTGCTATACAATAGCTCAGTAGCAATGTGCCATAGTATCAGGCTCTCATCATAATTAACCTCAAGAACGTATGGAAGCAATTCACTGCAGCCTTCAGTGCGGAGAACCCAGTCACCTCTGGCCAAACATATCTCCTTGGCAGTCTCTAAATCTTCTGCCATCTCAGACTTCAATCTCAGCTCATTAAAGATGAAGTTTCTTAACCGGGCGTGGAATCTCTCCCTGCCCACATACTTCAGCTCATCGAGAATGTTGGTGAGCCCGAGTAAGTCAATGAATTTTTCCTTATTTTTGGAACGGGGGCGAAGACAGTAATCGATCAAGTTGTACTGAGAGATGCATTCAGACCATCTCCGGCGTAGCAGAGGCAAAACCAACTTCAAACGAAAAGGATAAGGCTCCGAAGTGTTTTCAACCCATCTTTGCCTCTTCACACAGAGGAGTTTCTGGAGAAATTTGATGATCAAAGATGGATCCTTCGATTTGGTGAGCGCAATGGCAGTCCAATCAGACAAAATCAACATCAAAAAGGCTAAAATGTCAAGAGCAATGCCACCTATAAACAATGCATAGGTGATTCTAATATCAGTTGGATGAAGCTTCTTCTTCTCCTTCGAATCAAACACCACAAAGGACGCCACAAACGAACTGAACGAGATAAACCGTAGACAGTATCCAATCCTGCCTTGGATCACCAAAATCTTAGAGTAAAGGATTTCATAGAAGAAATTAAGCTCTACCTCTACGACCTTGAAGGCATTCTTGGGGTTCCTGTTGAGGAAGAACTCTCGGCTCTGGTTCCGCTCACGGAAGCTGAAGATCAAGTCGGCAATGAGCCCCTTGAAGGTTTCGAAGAACCGATGAGCATTCTTGATCACGTCAATATCTTCTAGAGCCTTTGTGTCCGGCTGATCGGCGGTTTTGGGCTTGCTAACCGGCTCTCCGGTAAACTTTATATATGTCGGGAGATTGGCGCTTTTCTTGGAGAAATATTCGTCCATGAGCTTGGCGTAGTTGGGGCCAGGATCCGGCTCCGTGAGCAAGCTCTCCCGGAATCTCCTGCTGCTCGCGAGGTACAGAGAACGGGTCCGCTCCGAGTACTTGATGAGCCCGGCGACGAACATCAGCAAGGTGGGGAGCCAGAGATCGCTATTCGAGAGCGAGAGGAAGAAGACGTAGGCGGCGGTGACGGACTGGGAGAGGAGCTGGAGGAGGTGCCGGAGCCAGAGCTGGTTGTCTTCGAGCGCGAAGGCGGTGATGGTGTCGGGGCCTCCGAGGTGGACCAGCAGAAACGGCGCCCAGAATGTGAGAAGGTTCTCGTTGTCGACGGAGAGGTCTACCGTCGGGCATAGGCGGCTCTTGGAGATGAGGCCGATGGCGAAGATGGCGACAGTGTCGGCCAGCAGGTAGGCGAGCCAGAGGGGAAAGAGGACGAAGCCGCGGTTGGTCCGTTTCCGAAGGGGAGCGGAGAGGATGAGAAGGGCTTGAAGCGCTAGAGACAAGATGATGACTCCCCTCAAATCCCATTTGTCCCAGAGCCTATTCCAGCTCTTGATGCTCATGGGGACAGTTTCTTCTTCTTTCTGGGCTTGATATATATTGGATTCCCGAGCTTAAGCTTGAGGTTAGCTATGGAGGCGATTGATCGAGCTTCTGGGTTGTGCCAGATCTGGAAGAGGTCAAAACACTCCTCTTGGGAGCAGTAGTCAGTCTGCTTCTTCAGACCTCAGGTCTTCTGTTCTTTTTCACTCCAGTTTTCAGCAATGATAAGATTCTGTTATATATATATATATATAATTTGTTAAATGTAACTCCAAATACAAATGGTATTTCAAGCAGCAAAACCAAACCCCAATTAAATTAAATTCGGCCATACAAATTATTCCTTCCAACTAATATTACCCTTTCCTGACCCTCAAGACTCAGTTGTGTGCCAGCAGCCATTTATTAATTAATATACCTCTGAAATTTGCCATCTAAAAGATCTGATTTTTTTTTTTTTGTAAATTTAAAAGTAATTTTTACCAACATTGCCATCAACACAGCACCAATTGAATTGAATTGAATTGATAATGAAAATTGAGAAATGCTACAGTATTAAACAACCGTATCACTATTCATATATATATATATAATATATAATAAAGAGTACATATCACAATTCTTTTTTTGTTATAATACATTACCTATCCTTATTGCATCGTGATATACCTTTTATATTAATTAATTAAATTTCCCTTAAATGCTGTAATGTTCCCCCCCCCAAATTAAAATATGCTTTCGACATTAATTTTTATATCTTAGTTTTGTCCAAACAGACAGAGTGGGGAAAGGCCGTTTGAATTTTTAAGCGTGCGTGCAACGACCGCATTGACCGCCCGCCGGGGGTGTGGAGCAATTGGGCACGGTGAGAGAGTGAAGCAGTAGAGACGAAGATGCATTGTTTTGTTTGTTTCTGCTATTAAAATAAATAATGATAAGCGTGCGACGACCTACATTTTGACCCAGGAGCAATTGGGCAAGGCGAGAGAGAGAGAGAGAGAGAGAGAGAGAGAGTGACGTAGAGACGAAGATGCGATGCACAGCTCTGCTTTTTACGTGAATTGTTTTTTTTTTTTCTGCTACAGATAACAAATTAATAGATTAGACAATTTCCTTATATTCATGCAAATAATCCCACTACGCATTATGGGATCAAACACTTCGATATAATTCATCGTACTCTAGAGTGATATAAGTTATTAGATAGATTCGCGCAGAGTCTATTAGGACATTTTTGAAGATTCCTCTTGCCCTCCATTTGACTGCACCACAATTGATATCTCATGTTCTAGTCAGCGAGGTGATATTTTCAAGTGCTTGTGACAATGAAATGTGGTTTGAAATTGGTGACACACCATACAAGTATGGGAAACAAGAGTTCATACTTATTAGTAGACTTTAATTTGGAGCGATTGATAAGAAAAGTCTTGAAACGAGACTTGTTGAACCTAATAATTTACGTGCATAACTGTTTCCATCTCATAAAAAATAAGTGTTTGGAGACGACATGAAGTTACTACTTAATACAAGACATGGCCTAGTTTAAGAGAATGTCCTTAAATTAATTTACATATTTGTGGTCAACCTATTATTATTGGGTCAGGATGAGCGCGTACAAGTAGATGATTTCTTTTGGACTCTGACCAAAGATTTACACATATTTCAGGCACTCCATTGGGAGACGTATGTTTATAGTAAGAGTCAGCATTACATCCAATTGGCCACGAGTGATGAGAAGCTGACTGGTGTGGTTGGGAAGAAAATCAATATTTATGATTTTGTGTGGACATTTCAAGTACAATCAGTAATATCTTTCTCTCCATATTGTACTACATTACATTATTATATATAATTTATCTATACTAACTAAACATTTTTATTTTTCATTACAACTTTTTTTTTCTCTTTACAGTGATGGTTGATTGAAACATTCTCATGGATTCAGAATAAATGGGTTGTTAGAATATCCGACTAAGTCATTCCCAAGTGCAAAAAATGGTTATCCAAGAAAATGCCACAAATAAAAAATTACTATGATTGTCTTACAAATTATGTAAGTGTGCAATCTAACCTAAATTTCGTTTAATTTTTTATATAACATCTATTTAAATAATACAATTTTGAAGGCACGAAGATTGAGTCCGATGCTAGAGCCCATCAATGCTGAGCGAGAAACAAAATTTTGGAGGTCCTTTAACCCTCATCACTCAGTTGGAGTCAACATATACAAATTTGGGGGTAGAGGGGGTGACTAAGAGGAAAAGAATGATAGGGATGATGATAAGACAAGTAGAATACATGAGAACACATTGGGGATGGGATGGCAAGAGGATAAGGATGAAAAAATAAAGAGGTGGGATCAAAAGTTCGGCAAGAGGGAGAACTCCCTGACAGTCCGCACCACAGACAATATGAGACTAGGATATGATTATTATTATAATAATGGTTTTAATTTATATTTTTTATAATTATTTTTAATTTTTAATTTAATTTTTTTCCTTTTGCAGATCACTGAGATGCTGACTGTAACGCTTAAGACGATACGGATGATGGATGGAGAAATGAGTCAGATGAGGGCACGATTTGACCAGGAAATAGGTCAAATAAGGATACAGTTACAACAACTAAAGAGAAGGCAGGCAGCACTGGAGAAGAGGCAGGCAACAATGTGTACTCATCTACGCGTCTCATATATTGACGAGTCCCTAGATCACAGCGACCCAGATCAAAGCGATGATGGCGATGAGCAACACCGAGGTGCTGATTAGATAGATCTTACATCTGGAGTAAGTTCCAAATTTACTTTTATAAGTTTTACATATTATTTTGAAATACTATTTTGTAATAGTTAGTTTTTGTACAGTTGCAGGAGAAGGAAGTGGTTAGGGTCAGGAGGCGACCTGTGCAAGACAGAGTGTCATCATAGTTTCACCGGCCACCTTACACTGATTCGATTCAACTGAAGAAGAGAAAGACAGATGTCTTGGTGGAGGAGCTAGACATGAACCCAGTGTCGGCAATGCTAGACCCAACGCCAGATGTGGAGACAATGCCATTAGTGCCTGAGGAAGGAGGGATGATGATCTTACCCCCCTTGAGGTCTACACTGAGTTCATAGCCTCCAAAGAAGATATTAGGTCAATAACAAGTACTATTTTTCTATTTACATTAACAATAAATTTTAATTATTTATTATTGTAGTCGTGACACTAGTTTCCCTCTCTATCTATCTCTGGCTAACTTTCGATACATAGAGCATGAGAAATAATGGTTGGAAGGGCATCGCATTGATAGTTACATGAGTTGCCTAAAGCATATACAGTTTTGTCCTCTGTACAACGCAAACTATGCTGTCATGTCAACCGGGCTATTTGCGAGTGCTACACACATCTTAAATTACTTTCTTTTTTTTTTTTTTTGTATCATAATTTAGGTTGCGATGAATGTTTTTATTTGATTTTGCAAGCATCTATAGCTAAATTTTGGGAAAAAGAATATGGGGGGACAACATGAAGGTTTTCACACCTTCTATGGTAACTGTCCCGGAACATTGGGCTAGTTTCGTCAACGGGCGCACTGACGGGAATCTACCTTGGTGGATGGTCAACTATGTAAGTGTTATTTAATTTAATTTTATTCATAATTTTTGTACAACTAACATATTAAAATAAATGCAGGTGTTGCTCACGTGTAATTACTGGAATTATCATTGGTTTCTCATAAAGATTTGATTGAAAGATATAAAAGTTGTTATATACGACTCCAACGCCAAGAGTGAAAACAGTCGGAGGATCAAGGAAGAATCTATACAACCACTAGTGAGCCTCCTACCCATTCTGTTGAAGAGTAGTGCATATTACGAGCATGTAACTGCAACCACGACTCTAGAAAGAAAATGGAATATGGAGAGTACTAATCCTCAAAAGGTGCCTCAGCAAAAGTACAGGTAAATTAACTAAAATATAGTCAATTGAATTGAAAATATGGTAATTGAATTGAAAATATGGTTATGTTATTAGTTGAAATGACAATTGAGCGTTATATTTTGAGAGTTCTTCGTTATAAAATATGTTAAGGACATCCTTAGACATAATGAGGATCGTTGGTAGATACAGTAGACTCCAAATGTCCATACACTTCGTAAATAGATTAGAATATTTTTGTATAGACATAGCACTATAGTATAATAGTACTACATCCTTAGGCATACTTAAAGGGATATATATTTTTGTTGTGTGATTATAATTTTGTATCTAGTTCAAATGATGTATATTTTGTATATAGATTGCTTAGTTAATGATTTTTGCATATATGATATGGTTTGTTTTGTTCTAGGGAAAAGTGGTTGTATGGTGGTGGATCTTTAATGCAGGTTCAATGGCCAAAAAAAGGGAAGATTATGCTGAAAATAGGGGAGATGCCGTCAAAATTTTCTAAAATTTTAATTATCTAAATGTGTAAACTCTAATGAATGAAGAAATATATTCCACAAAGTATGTGGCTATAATCAAATTTTGTATTTGAAAATGGATTAATTTTAGATATTGCAATTTAAAGAGATCATAAATTTTAATTTAACAAAATTCATTTTTGTAAAATTAATTTTGGTTAATACCCTTCAATATTTTATTTGAATAGTACTATTTATTCAACTATGCATATTGATTAAGTTACAATCTTATAAAAAAAACTAAAAATTAAAATAAATTGTATCACCGAGTTTAGTGGCCCACAAAACCACTTCCATTGTAGTTTCAAAATTACACTTTCATTGTTATAAGGTTAGTGTACATGTTATATAAGTATACCTTTATGAGTTAAATGGTTTATAATTCAATGATATGTTATGTAGTAAAAAAATAAATAAACATAGCAAACAAAAAAATAAATATTTTCATTCCATTAGAAAAAATAAAATGTACATGGCAAAAAAAAAAAAGAAAAGAAAAGTACAACAAAAAAACTAAAAACAAAATAAATGTCCATTACTCCACTAGGCTATGAGGAATCTCCACCTAAGGCACTAAAGACGAGGAAAGAGTATCGAATGGGACTTCGTCGAGAAAAGATCAATAGGAAAATAGTTTTTGAAAAAAATTAAATGAATAAGAAAATATAAATTTAGTTTATTGATGATTTCCAAAACCCTTAAGTTTGATAATTTTATACTCAACTATTTTTTCAAAATACTAGAGTGTATATTAATCGAGTACCTCATAAAGCTTGTGACAGCCAATCGAGCAACCTCTTTGTATTAATCAAGTAAAGTTTTTATGAAAAATCCAATCAAGTATGCCTTAAATCTAATCGAGTAATGCTCAGGTCTTTTTTAAATTAGTCGATTACATGTATTAGTTTAATCGAGTAAACATATTTTATAATCGATATTATAATCTCCTACTCTAGTATGTTATACATCTTTCTATCTTTTCAAACAAATAATCGAATAAGAAATTTTTCTAATTGAGTATCAATCTTTTGTAAGTTTTGCATATAATAAATTACATAGTATATCCAATCAAGTAAAGATCCATATTAGTCGAGTATTTTCTGTCATCAAGTAAACATATTTTATAATCGATATTATAATATCCTACTCGAGTATGTTATATATCTTTATGTCTTTTCAAAAAACTAATCGGGTAAGAAATTTTTCTAAATGAGTATCAATCTTTTGTATGTCTTGCATATAATCGATTACATAGTATATCCAATCAAGTAAAGATCCATATTAGTCGAGTATTTTCTGTCAGATTTTCAATTTTACAATCGTTACTCAAAGAAGAAAGAAATGACAATTTTTTATCCCTTTATTTTAAGAAGTTTGATTATGTAATAAATAAAGCAAAGTCATTAATTGTATTTTTTATCGAGTTTATAGGCCAACTAAACGTGAAACTAAATTTAAACCACTTCTTTGTTTTTTGAACTATTAGTGAGTATAAAAGGCGTATTTGTTTTTTCTGAAATTTATATTTTATTTTCTTTATCTCTAGAGACGAGTTGTAAAATTCTAATTCATAATTTTTTATTTATAAAACAACAATCTTATTATTAATATCATCTTGTAATTTTAACTAAATATATAGTTTATGAAAAAAAAATAAAAATCACACTCAAAAATTTAAAAAAATTTATGAAAAACTTTGGAGAAATTTAACATAACACATTTAGGCCACTAGCTTTTAAGTGTTCAATTTTTAATTTAATTTTTAAAAATTCAAAATTATTTTTGTTAAATAATATAATAACATCAAATTTAAATTATTTTATTAACAATCATATATTTAATAATACATCAAATTATTTAGACAAGAATTATTAAATAAAAATCATACATATAAGGATATATAAGTTTAGATTTACATAATAAAAAAAAATTAAATCCAATCCAAAACCTGATCAGGTTTGGTGCCCCACAAAACCCAATCAGGTTTTATTTTAGGCACACGATAAATCATCTTTTTGGGTTATCTTTCTCTATTCTCTTTTTTTACATTTACTTGATTAAAATTTTATAAAAATTTTGACAGAATCTTCCTTATTTTCATGCCATTGAACCTACATTAAAGACTCAGTCTCTCTATCCAACAACATACTACCACACGACCTTTCAATCATCAGTTAGAAGTTTAGGAAAAGAAAATCGAAATATTATAGTTTCTAAAATATGAATAAATCTCAGTTTACTTAATAACGTAAAAAACAACATTCATTTATGAAAGCCTTTATATATTTGAGTGATGATGTGTCGAAGCCTTTTGGTCATCTTCTTTCTGTTGTGGCAGTGATTTTTGAGTATTGTTGAAACACGAAAGATCATATGGTCAATAAAAAATCCATTAACACTGTAAATGCGAGTAAGAAATCACATTATTGTTCAAAAGATCTAACAACTATTAATAAGATAAGTGATGAAATTATACCATACGTGAATGACTTCATGTCTATTGGTTATTTGTATTATTTCCAATATTATCATCACTTGGAATGCACAACCGTACAGGGCACCAACGACGAGTATGTTCAGTTTCTTACAAATACTGCATTTTCGGCTTGCCCTTGCAACGGCCCTATTAGCGACCTTGGATTCCCGAGTAGAGGTTGTGCTCGAATCTCCGATGGAGGAAGTCCATTCATTAGGGCAAGTAAGACGGTTATATCCCTGTGCACTGTATTTTCCACATTATTTCCTTCAATGAGCTTCCCCAACAGAAGGAATCCGACCCTCTCTCGATCTACCCAATTGTCTTCTTTGTATGGGTGGTAGTATAACCACACCTCTGACGTACGCAGGAATAACCCAAGCGGACTTGTTAAGGAGAGGATTAATATGAGGTGCATATGTGCATCTAACCTAGTCTATGGTATAATATTCATAGCAAAATATATGGTAATGCACGCACATTAAACTATCACGTACGAGAAAGAAAGATAGAATCTTAATATATCATATTAAATAATAAGTGTAATAAACAAAGCAAATTCAAACCATGATACCTGCTAGCAGCAATTGCATGAAGACACAACAATTGATCAAGGTCCCACTTATGACAACTGCATATCCTCGCAACAATGTCAACTATCCCATCGCCTTCCTTGGCATGTTTCACCAAGTACTTGTTCTTGTGTATTATAGGAACTACGGGACATCCTCGATCTAATGTCTTGTCATGGACAAAGTTAATATGTGCCATTACAGCAGAGGTAACATCAGTTTCGAGTCTGGGAGCAACAACACGCCTATCGTTGAACCATTTTTGAAGCATGTGTCTCAAAATTCATGTGCACTTGTTATAGGCAACCAGCATGCTTTCATCATGAATTTATTGTGAGACTCGGCAATGTTGGTGGTCATCATGGAATATCTTCTTCTCGGACAATATGCACGTAACCACTTTTCTAGTTTTGTTTCCACCAATGTTAAATGCGTCTGAGGATCCATTGATTGAATTTCTACCAAGTATGTATCACACTCTACTCGGGTTTAGTTGTATGTTGCACGATAGAATGCATCCATCACATCATTTTGTTGTCTACACCATCTCTTCAAGTTTTTTTTAAGGTGGAAGAAACAAAACACATGTGTGACAAAAGGAAAGACACGGCTCATCGCATTCACAATGCTTTGGTGATGATCGGATACAATGACCAAATCATCCCGCACGCTGATAGCCTCTCTCAATTTCGTCAAAAATCAAATCTATGACTTGTCAAACTCACCATCTCCAAATCCAAAAGCGATGGGATAAATCATCTCCTCCCCATAATTGCAAATGGCAATGAAAATATCCCTTTGTATTCACCTTTCAAATGGTGGCATCAACGACAACAACTGGTCTTATGTAAGTCTGAAAACCTTGAAGGGAAGCTTCGAGCACAAAAAAAGAATATAAGAAACCATTATTTTTATCTATCTCTATTGCCGTGATATTACCAGGATTTGTTTCTTTAAACATATGAAAATATGAGAGTAGCTGCTGAAATGACTCATCTGCATTACCATAAGTGAGTCTCTTTACATGTTGTAACGACCTCCAAGTTTTAGTGTACATGATCTGCACATTAAATTGCTCCAACAACTCCCCCATTAGCATTCCAGATGTGTATTCACCATTCATCACTCTTTCTGAGAAAAAATATCTAATGACAATAGTCTTCACACTCCGAAAATGTGAATCGTAGACGTCCGGAATACATGTGTGACCTAGCATAAACTTCACCACATGCCAAAACGAACAACTGGGTCTGCATCTTGCACGAAGCAAAAACTTACAGTTCACATCCTTGTAACTTGCCTCAAATTGAACCGTGCATAAACATCTGATTCGATAGTCCATCTTCACATCAACATAATAGTGTCCAAAGGCCAAAATTAATTCATGTTTACTTTTAAATAGTGTGGCCTAATAAAAAAAAATATCACCTTGGTAAGGAGTCGACACTTCGGGTCACGTTACCTTAATTGTATAACTTTCTACATCAGGAACAATTCAATTCCCTTATAAAGGGTTGTCTTCAAATTGTGAACTTGAAAATCTTACTTCCGGGTACTCCAGACTGGCTCATCCTTCATCATCACCACCACCATTATCATCTGTTTCATTATCATCATCATCTGTGTGATTATCATCTATTTCATTATCACCATCATCTGTGTGTGCAGCGTCATTTAACAAACCAGTCATACCATATATACCAAAATCATCGTTCCACAATGGACTACGTGCAGATGTAAGTGGAATGAAAACACTTGAATCCTAATTACCACCACTATATGAAGGCAATTGGTTTCGCGACTGATTATGTAGGTTAGAAATTCTAGCATCTTTGTAAATCATATCAACATAGATCACTTTATATCTGTTTTCATCAAATATAATAAACCTAACACCATAGTCATCCTTCATAAGGAACTTACTAATTAGAAGACTGTTTGAGGGTTCTATTACAAAATAAATATTGATGTCGTACCTTGTTTTATCAATTCTTGTCATTACGTAAACAGTCTCAACCAATTCAGTAAAAGTCACATTTTTGTAGGCCCCAAACACATCTTATTACCCTCTGTGTACTTATATCATTTCATTCACTGTTCCACACGATGACCAACGACGCTACATCCATTGTTGTAAGATTCAAATAAAGAAATTAGTCTCAACATCACCATGGGTACAATAGCGCGCACACGCACACACACGCAAGTTAGTAACCCACACTAGGTTAAATTCCCCAATTAAATCTAATCCTAACTATTAGTAAGTATAAAAGGCTTATTTGCTTTTTAAAATTTGTACTTTATTTTCTTTTTCTTGAGAGACGAGTTGTAAAATTCAAATTTATAATTTTTGACCTGTAAAACAACAATCTTATCATTAATATCATCTTCTAATTTTAACTAAATATGTAGTTTATGAAAAAAAAAATTAAAAATCACACTCACAAATTTCAAAAATTTTATGAAAAACTTTGGAAGAGGCCCAAATGTTAGCTTTTAAGTGTTCAATTTTTAATTTAATTTTTTAAAAGTCAAAATTATTTTTGGTAAGTAATATGATAACATCAAATTTAAATTATTTTACTAACTCATATATTGAATTATACATCAAATTATTTAAACCAATATTATTAAATAAAAATCATAGATATAAAGATATATAAATTTAGATTTACATAATAAAAAAATTTAAACCTGATCGGGTTTCGTGGCCCCACAAAACCTGATCAGGTTTGCTGGCCCCACTAAACCCAATTACGATGTGTAGTTTTGAATTTTTTTTTTCATGTAAATCAGTTAGATCTGGAATGATATCTAACCAAAATATGTGTTCTATTCACAATTACAATCATTCTTCACAGCTTAATAAGTAATGTGAACACAAAAATAAAAATAATGAAAAACAAAACAAATCATAATCAATACCTTCAGATTGATTGAGAATGCTTGTTGGAGAGAAAGAAACTTAGTGAATACAACTTCAATGAGGTTCTAGTTGCGATTAATGAAGAAGTTTGAATGACCTAATAAGCAAACTTTTAAATGTAGGAAGAATGGTTGAGTTTTGGTGGTTTCGACAATGAAGAAAGTCAAAGTGTGAATGTTGGAAGAAAAGTAATGTGAAAGAGATAAGAGTATTTTAGTAAATTAAGTTAAGGGCAATATAGGTTTTTTATTTTAAAATCTCATTAAGAGTATTTTAGGTATCTTATATAAAAGTAACTATAGAGTGTAATTAATTTATTTACTTTAAACAAAAATATTTTTTTACTGCAAAGGGGTTAAAAAAAATTTATACATTTATTTTGAGTTAATTATGAATTCCCCTCTTTCATTGTAGACAAAGCTACTTAAGCTTGTCAAGCTAATGGTTTGACTATTCAAGTAAATCTAGCAGACTCAATAGGTTTGTAATGGAAATCAAAAAGCCTCAATAAAAAATTTACAAAATAGATTAAGAGAAGGAATTGAAACATTTCTTCTTTTTTTTTGGAGATGTTTCAATTCTAAAAGCATATGGTTAGGGTCACAAATGAACTGAGTCATTCGCAAGCAACTCAGTGTTCAGTTTAACAAAAATTCATTTGAATTTATTTGTCAAGATAAACGACCCAAACTTAAGTCTAATTTTAAATCTCGATTTGTAAACTAATCGAACTTGAGCTTATAAACCTTGCCTCATTAGCTAATGAGGTAACTTAATTAAAGTCTTGTGAATACTAACATGCTCAATTAAATATTTGTAAACATTCTGGATTAGAAATTCACGAATAGCTCGTGAACAATATCATTTATAAATATATTAATATATTATTTAACATAATATTATAAAATTTTAAATTATTATATATATTAATTTAATCATTTAGAAGTATCCCTTTTTATTTATTTTGTGTGTATATATATATGTGTGAATACATATATATATATATAACATTGAAGGAAGTTTCTAAAAGTTTTGAAAAAATAGATAATATATATAATATTAAAGCAAACTTCTTAGAGAAGTTTTGATAAAAGAGAAAAAAGGGAACGCATCTAGTGGAAACTTGTGAGAAAGAGAAAGAATAGGGTTTGAGAAAGCTGTTGCAGTCCTTTTCCTTTATTTTCTTCGTTTTCCATATGTTCCTTTCGACCCAACGAGGTTGGTAAGATTGGTTGTAATGGCAACGGAATGTCACGGTTTGGCGATCTTCAGGGTGGGGTGGTAGGCACCTACAAGCACTCCAATACTCAAGTTAGTAAGGATTTAGAATCTCAGACTGTTGGTAAGGTTTGGAAAGAATATACATTGACCTATGATTAGGCTGACTTATATAAAGATTAAGGTGGTCGTCGTGGAAGGATAGAGGACCGAGATGCACGATAGTGATAGGGTTCATCTTCAAGGATCTCGGATTTGATGAAGATTTTGAGCTGGTGAGGATCAACGTGCAAGTTGTTCAGGGTTAATGGAATCTGTTACTAGCACAAGAATCTCAGCTTGAATGGAAATGCTATCCAAGCTTTTGGGCCAAGATCTGGCCTAGGGACCGGGCTAGCTACCAAGTAATGGGTTGGCCTAACGTATCAGTAAGGTCCAAAGCCCCCCAGGTTGGATGTTTGCATGGGCAAGTATCCGAGCTAGAAACGTAGCAGAGGTGGTGGTAACGCTCTAGTTTGTCTTGAGCTTGAATCGAGCTTGCTAGGACTGAGCTTGCTAAGATTGTGGTCAATGAGGACAAGCTTTATATGGTCAAGCTAGATAGTTCTAGAGTGTGTTTTTCGAGGTTCTGACAAGTAACGCACACGATTTGAAATCTGAGGCATCTGTTCCAAAAGATGTGACATCGTGGATGGACAGGGAGTTGTCTCGACATTTTACCCTAAGTTGTTTAATGCGCATAAGGGGACGCGACAAGTAGCATGATCTGTACCGGTGTTTGGCGATGTTTGATCTCTGTCCATTGGATATGTCATGCGATATCTATATAAAGGCACATGTAGATTGTTTTCCTGCTTCTCACTTTTGTGTTTGCAACTGATTTCCAAACCCTGGTTTCCCAAGAGTTTTTGCATTCTTCCTGCCTTCAATCGCTTGTATGTTTGGGCCAAGTTCCCCTTTCACTGTCCTCCCCCAGATTTCGCTTGCTTCAACAGGTAACTTCTTGAAACTGATTCTTTCGATTCTTCACTCTTTGCTCTTTTTTCTATTTTCTGCTGGCTTATAAAGTGTTAAGGCAAGCTTAGAGAGCAAATCTAGGGAAAGAATTGACTTCGCGATTGTTAAGGGAGAGCCCTTGGAAAAGAATCCATCCCTTGGCCGTTAGGCTTTGCCGGTTGATTGTGGGAGAGTGATTCGATGTGCAGATTGGGATAGTTGAAACATAAATCTAAGTACAATAGGGTACGACTTTTGACAGCTATGTTTTCTCTAATTCCCCTGGGGATAGTGTAGGTGCTTCATTCATGGTTGGGTCATCTTCAAGCTCGCTTTTTGGCGCAAGTGGTGCTTATAGTTGGGTGAGTGAGGATGTGTCCAAAGTCGTCTCAGTATACAACTCCCCGAACAGTGTCATTGTGTTAAGGTCGCAGATCCATTTTTTAGCGGTTGAAGAAGACGAGAGTTTGTTTGAGTGTCGACCTTGTAGGGAAAAAGAGTGAGTCTTTATAGCTGCGGATTTGGGTTTGTGTATAATATGTTTTTTTGCATGTCTTCGTCTTCGACTTCCGTTCACCGAGTTCCAGTGCTCGATGTTGGAGATGTTAAATGTCACCCTGACCTAGCTGGGCCTTCATGAAAGCCTTCGAAGTGTTGTTAAGCGTCTTAGGTTGGGAAGCGAGCACGAGGGTCTTCTTTTCCTTTTTCCAATCAAAGGGCTTCAACAAGGGTAGTTGGGTTTCTTTGAATGGTTTGCTAAGAAGGAAGCTATTGAAGGCCTTTAACAGTTCCTATAAGAATTTCAAGACCGGCTACTTCAAAGTAGCCTCTCAACAGGATGTGTTCTCTTTCTTCTTAGACAATAAAGCGGCCACCAAATTCCTTTTGTGCTAGAGCAAGGAGTCAAGCTCCATCACTAGGGTGGAATACAGACGTTTAAGTTTAGAGGACCAGCTGATGGTGGACCTACTTAAGGATTGCCCAGTGTTGGAGAGCTCGACCCTTGTTAAGTATGGGAATGACCAAGAGGGTATGGCCGCCTATATGGGTCGATTTTGCCCTACCTTTCTTTTTTGGATAACTCTTGTTACTTACCCTGTTTATTGTTGCTTACCATGTTTATTTTCTCCTTCAGGTGAGATGCCCCCCAGGATGACTGCCGAGGAGGTGAGGAAGCATGCATTCCTAATGACGAGTGATAAGCCGAGCTTAGGATTGGCTCGAAAGGTTAACAAGAAGGCCCCTACTCTAGAGAAAAGTGCCCTGGCATCTAAGGCCCCTATACCGTCCAAGAGTCTAATGTCGGCTCCCCATTAAGCTCCTCAACCTCCTTCTTCGAAAGGCGTAACGTCTCCCCTGGGCTATGGAGTAAGCCGATGCTGGGGAGACCCCTTTACAGTAGAAGAGGTCGAGAACTACTCAGGAAGAAGAGTCTGGGTCATCCAGGACCTCAAGCTCAGCCCTCGATCAGCCATCGGGCACTAGGTAGCCTCTATTGAGGCCCAGCTTATGGGGCTACAACGACAATGAGGCCAACTTGAGGAGCCTCTGGAGCAAGGAGTTCTAGCCTTAGGCCTTTGTTGAGGAGTACCTCTCTCTTGAGTTCAAACGACAGAGGTACTTGGAGCTCGGAGTTTAGGGGTTGTGCCGCTAGATATAGATGCAGTCTCTCCATCTCACTAGTGCCTGCTAGACACTAAAACTAGAGTTTCAAACCCAATCAAAACGATTCATCCGAGCTCGCGAGGAGACGATGGAATGGGAGAGGGAAGCGGTGGCCGATAAGATGGAGGGGCTACAAAAATGGGTGGCACGGGCAGAGGATATGAATGTCCAGGCTGATGACTACTCTAAGAAGTATTTGTAGTAGCAGGAGCACAATTTGAAGGAACTGGCGGTGTTAAAGTGGGAGGCTCAGGTTGCTAAGGCCACTACTTTGAAAGGGGCTGAAAAAATGGCGAAGCTAACGACTGACCTTACCATCACCATCCTCCATGCTAACCAAGCAAAGCTCGAGGTTGACTAGTTGAAAAATAAGGTAGTCATGGCGCGAACCGAGGTTGAGAGCTTGAAAGACGAGGATGTCGACTAATCCTCAAGCTCATGTGCTTTTTCCTAAGGTTGACTTCTCGGCCTGCGATGCCTTCAAAGAGATGGTGGCTGGTTAGCTTGTCGATTTGCCTCTGGCTAATCTAGCTAGCCAGGCTGAAGCTTCAACAAAGGTGTCGAGGGCTGAGGGGGACCGACCTATGAAAGATGTCAACTAATCCTATAATGACCCGTTTATCTATGATTTAATGTAAATTTGGGTGTAAGGTATTAGGTAGAATAAATTAAAATTAATGTATTTTTGACCAATGGAGTATTAGTAAATATTCAAAAAATTTGGAGTTTAAGTGCAATTTTTGAAACGAGTGGCTATATCATCTTAAAAATAAATTATGCATATTATTAATTGAAAGAGTGGCTAGCCAAGATGGCACGCGCGCGTAAGGCTAGGCTTAGGGACCCGGGTTCGAGACTGGAGGTAGGCGAGTGGTTGAGAGGAAAACTTTAACATTTTTTAGCAAATGATGATGCCAAAATGGCGTCGTTTTGGGGAAAGGGCCATGCGCGCGGCCTTGTCGCGCCATGCGGCTGCCACTTGTTGCCATATGTTGCTGCCACGTGTCCAGCATGCCACCTTGTCATTTTTTTTTACTATATAAACCCCTTGGAGCTTGAATTATTCTATAAAATGATATGAGGCAATTGGGGAAGGTAAGAAAGAATAATAAGGAGCTTTTAATGCACTTAGAGAGGCTTAAAGAGGAATATTTAAGGCAAGTTCTTCTCATTTTCTTGCAAATTCTTTCATGTTCCTTCTATCTTGCGAGTTCTTAAACACTCTATTACCCTTGCTTCTATAATGCCTTGATTTCTTAAATTTGGGTTAAGTAAACTCTTGATTGTGGAAGGATTGACTTGTAAATGGCCTATGTGATTATTCTGGTAACTTTTTTATGGTTCTCATTTATATCCATTAAATCTCAAATAGGTTTTTGTATCACCCTATCTTTCTTTGGGGAATGATGTTTTATTTGGTAGAATTGAGGACATGCAAAGGGTTGATGTTATCTTACATGGGTGCTGCTCTCTTGTGTATGTTGCCTCAAGTAGCCGTATATCAGTTATATATGATAAGTCATTACAATATGCATAGTTGTGATGATGCATAGAGCATGTGCATGAAAAGGGTTTTAAAATGTCCAAAGATTTCATGATACGCGCGGTGGATGGGATCTGCAAGATATATCCGTAGAGAAAGCTTCGGATCAGAGAAGGACTTCGGTCTCATGGTTATGATATGGATCTCGATCCCATGGTTTTAGACTTTGGTCCCATGGTTATGGTTTTAAAAGATTGCATATGAGCATGAATGCATGTTTTATCTTGTTACCATTTTAAGTAATGTGAAGAGGTGTGGCATGAGTGCCTTAAATGTTATTCATGATTCTTAATGCTTCTTGACACCTATGATTCTCATGCTCACTTTCTTTCAATTATACTCGTTGGGCCATGTGGCTCATATTTGTTTGCATCATTACAGGTAAGGGTAAGGCCAAAGAAATGGGTGACTCAAGTAAAGTTTGAGCTGTGGGTTAGAAGTGTGTACAGAGTTGTCTCAACCAGAAGGTTGTTAGGGGTGTTTTGTGATGTAATATACTAAATTATATTTTGTAGGGCCTAGGTTGTACCCCTGTCAAGTTATGGTAGGTAAGTTGACCCTAATGGATATATATATGTCTATAAGTGTTGATGTATGAATATGGCTTCCGTTGTTAATAGCAAGGAATATGCTTGATGCTTCTATTTGAGTCTTGCATATGTGACATCCTTTCTGACGCTTCCTTCTCAAATTTCTTGATTGCGAGGTCTCCGGTGATAGGGAAGTTATAATTTCAGAGCTTGTGTAAAAGAGAAATTGAGGGAAATTTGGGGGCATTACAAATTCAGCGAGCTCGCAACTGCCTTTAAGTTCACTTTGGGAATGGTTGTTGAGCCAACGACTAATCCTACCCCTGGACCTACTAGACCCTTACTCATTTCTTCTATTTCTTTTTGCTGTAAATTTGTAGTATAAGTCGGCATTTCTTCTATAATTTTGACTTTGATGCAATAAATAATATTTCCTTGATCTATTACCTTGTTTGTTTGTTGACTGCATCTGCTTTGTTGCTTTCTATTTTCTTTCTAAGACTAAGTTGAGAAATGTAATAATCTTTCCTTTGTTTTTTACATTGTTCGGTGTAAGGCTGATGTTGCGCAAACAGAAAGCAACCCAATCTTACACACTGTTCAAATCTCAAAAATATAATCCTTTCCCGACATAAACAGAGTCAAAAAAAAAAAAAAAAACCGAAACCAACATTCACACAGACAGATACAAATAAAATTGGAAAGCAGAACGAACACAAGAGATTTACCGTGGTTCACCCAAAAGGGCTACGTCCACGTTGAGCTCCGGTAACGGAGAGCTCACTGCACTATCGGAGTATGAAATAGGGTTTATAAACACTCTGAATACAAGCCTCACTATTACTCGTATTTACAAAAGGCAATGTTTCTATCAAAATCGCCTCAAAATCATAACAAGAAATAGATCAGAGACTTACCCTAATCGAACCAGAGAGAATTCCAGAAGAAGCCGAAGAGGGTCTGAATCAAGAATGAAGAAACCCCCTCAAGCCCAGCGACCACTCTCTTTCTCTCTCTCTTGTCTGTCACATTACAAATCCCAATGCACAGTAAATAAATAGGGGTCGCACGATGCAATTGAAGGGCTCGGATTACACCAGATAAAAGGCAGCATCGACAGACCAGATTGCAGAAGGACGAGACAAAGGCACGATCGAGATGATGGGCGCCTGGGCGGTTGCCGAGCTGCCCTCCAGTGCCACATGGCACTGTTGCAGCTGACCCTCCTGCCCGGGTCCTTAAGGTAAAACGGTGTCGTTGAGCTTCATTGCCATCAATCTCCACCTTCAAGCATTAACGACACAAGGGACAAAACACCAATAAGTGCAGCCAACTCCTATCCTTACCTTCATTGCTCTGGTTGGTTTGGATTAACCAACTTCAACATGCAGTAAGCCCAAGCAGTGCTTGAACTTAGCTACAGTTACTATCTTTGTCCCAATATCAGCTGGATTATCTTCTGTGGATACTTTGTGGATTTCCATAGTTCCATTACTTACCAGATTTCTCACAAAATGAAACTTCACATCAACATGTTTAGTTCTTTCATGATAAACAGGATTCTTACACAAATGTATTGCACTTTGGCTATCAGAAAATACCTTGACCTTACCTTGTAGAAGACTGATTTCCCTCAAGAGGCCTTGAAGCCAAATAGCTTCCTTGAAAGCATCAGTGACCACCACATACTCAGCTTCAGTGGAAGACAGTGCAACCAATGGCTGCAACTGGGACTTCCAGCTAAAGCAGTTGCCACCCAATGTGAAGAAATATGTTGTGGTGGACTTACGAGAGTCCCTGTCTCTTGAAAAATCTGAGTCTACATATCCTACTAGGTCAAGAGTGTCATTTCTTTTCTCAAAGTTTAAGCCAACATGTAGTGAACCATTAATGTATTTTAATACATATTTTAAGGCTTCCCAATGAGTTTTTCCTGGGTTAGACATAAACCTACTTAATAGGGATATCGCATATGCTAGGTCTGGCCTGGTGCTTATCATAGAATACATTATGGTTCCTATTACATTTGCATATGGTATATTTTCCATTTTTAGAGATTCTGATTCAGATGATGGACACTGTATTTTAGACAATATAAAATGTCCAGCTAAGGGAACACTGACAGTTTTACATTCAGCCATACCAAATTTTTGTACTGTTTTAAGAAGGTAATCATGCTGGTGTATTTTCAATTTTCTTTTGCTTCTATCTCTTTCTACTATCATCCCTAGGATTTTCTTAGCTGGTCCTAAGTCTTTCATGTCAAAGTTAGTGTTTAACAGTGACTTTAACTCACAGATCTTTGACTTGGATTTGCTAATAATCAAGATATCATCAACATACAGTAAGAGATAAACAGGGGCATCTGATAGTATATAGTAAAAGCAACTGTCATATTTACTTCGATTAAAACCAATCTCAGCAACAAAATTATCAAACTTTTTATACCATTGCCTAGGAGATTGTTTTAGTCCATACAATGATTTTTTAAGTAAGCAGACATGATCTGGATGATTTTTATCAATGTAGCCAGCAGGTTGTTCCATGTAAATTATCTCATCTATGTCCCCATGTAAAAAAGCAGTTTTGACGTCCATTTGTTCAAGTTCTAAGTCAAATTGTACTACTACAGCAAGCATCATGCGTATGGTTTTGAATTTAACTACTGGTGAGAAGATTTCAATATAGTCTATTCCTTCTCTTTTTGAAAAACCTTTAGCTACAAGTCTTACTTTAAATCTTAGAGGATCAGATAGAGATATCCCTTCTTTAAGCTTAAACAACCATTTACATTTAATTAACTTTTGCTTATCAGGTCTTGGAACTAGTTTCCAAGTCTCATTAACCTTTAGAGAGGTCATTTCCTCATCCATAGCCTGTTTCCACTTAGTGCTGTTATGGGAGCTGACAACCTCATCATAGCAGGTAGGCTCACTACTCCTCATTTCCATTCTGGCAATCAAAGCACAGAATACCATATCTGAATATGCATATCTAACAGGAGGCCTAATTGTCCTCCTCACTCGGCCTCTGGTGAGTTGGTAATTACTTAGGTCTTGTTGAGGAGAATCATACTCCTCAACTTCTGGGTCATCAGGTTGAGCCTCATGATCACTCTCATGATCAGAGGTTTCTTCTTGGTTTAAGGGATCATTAAGGATGTGAGGGTCATTTGGGCTTGGAGTAGTAGGAGAGTCCTATTGCTCCACCTCAATTTGGGTGCTACCGCCTAGAGTAATCTCACTAGGATCGCTAGGTGTTGGGTTATCTTCATTATTATCTAATTTGCATGGGAAATTTAATTCATTAAATTTTACATCTCGGTTAATAATGATTTTAACTCCACCTGAAGTTCTATCCCATAATCTATAACCCTTGGTTCCCTCTTGGTATCCCACAAAGACACATTTAATAGCCCTGGGGTCTAACTTTCCAATTGATTGATAAGCATAAGCCTCACAGCCAAACACTCTTAGATAGTCTAAGTTCAGTTTTCTCCCAGTCCATTGCTCTTCAGGGCACTTAAAATTTATAACTGTAGAGGGGCTCCTATTCACTAGGTGAGTAGCTGTAGACAGGGCTTCTCCCCAAAAGGTTTTAGGCATTCCAGCAGTAAACAAAAGGCATCTAACCTTTTCTAAGAGGGTTCTATTCATCCTCTCAGCAACCCCATTTTGCTGAGGGGTGTTTCTTACTGTTCTATGCCTAAGGATACCAAAGGTTTTGCACAATTCATCAAAATCTCTATTATAAAATTCCAATCCATTATTAGTTCTTAGAGTTTTGATCTTCCTATCAGTTTGGTTTTCAATCAAGATTTTCCATGATCTGAATTTTTCTAGAGTTTGATCCTTAGATTTCATTAAAAATATCCATACCTTTCTAGAAAAATCATCAATTATGGACAAGAAGTACCTGTTACCTCCGTGTGAGGGAATTTGGGAGGGACCCCAAAGGTCTGCGTGCAAATACTCTAGGCATACCTTCGTCAGGTGAGTTCCCTTTGGAAAACTCAACCTGTGTTGCTTGCCTAGGGTACATGGCTCACAGAAGCCTAAGGCATCTGTAGACACTGGACCAAGGTATCCTTGGTTGGACAATGCCTGTAGTCCTTTCTGGCTCATATGGCCAAGTCTCAAGTGCCACAAATCTGTTCTATCAGATTTAACCATGCATGCAGATGGGATATGACAATAACCATTCAACACATATAAACCATGTTTCTTTGTACCAGAGAGAATAAGATCATCATTCTTAAATACATGCAAAAAATCGTTTTCAGCTTTATATGAAAGTCCTAATTCATCTAAGGTGCCAAGAGAAATCAAGTTTCGTTTTAGTCCAGATACATATCTCACATCAGTTAACATTCTAATTTTATTATCATGCAGTTTCAGAGAGATGTCACCTATACCTTTAATTTTGCATGAATGATTATTTCCCATAAAGACAGTGCCAGTTTCTTTAGAGCTAAAGTTTTGAAACCAATCTATATTTGGACACATGTGAAAAGAGCATCCAGAATCCATAATCCATTCATTTACAGTAGATGTACAGGAGATATTTAAAACTTCAGCTAAGGCAGTTGAGTTATTGGTAGCTACTGTCACATTCCCACCCTGTTTCTATTTCTTAATGAAATCATAACAGTATTTTTTGATATGACCCTTTTTTCCACAGTGGTAGCATTTCCATTTAGATTGTTTTTGTTTTCCCTTCTTCCCATTTTGTTTTCCCTTATGCCCTGTACCCCCATTCTGATTTTGGTTAAAACTACCCTGACCCTTTTCAAACTTTCCCTTTACAAACAAGTTGTTACCTAATTTTTTAGAGGTGTGAAGTTCTAATTCCCTAGCCTTGATTCCAGAAATTACTAGTTCTAATGTAGGCACTATACCAGTGTACTGTAAAGCATGTTTAACCACATTGTAATCATCAGGTAATGAGTTTAATAATATCATTGCCTCACTAGTATCACCTAGGGCTTGGTCAGTCCCTCTTAACATTACTGTAAGTTTAGTAAATTCATCTATATTATCATCTATAGATTTCGATGCATTCATTTTAAAATTGAATAGCATACCTTTCAAACAAAACTAAGTTAGGAGCAGAGACAACAACATACAAAGATTCAAGTCTATTCCATAAGTCAAGAGAGTTATCCATACCGTCTACCTTTCTGATAACAGCATCCCCCAAGTGGAGAAACATCAGGTTGAATGCCTCCTCTCTTATCTCATCGGTCCTAGTTGATTGCTCAGTGGACCATTTTCTGTCATCCGGTTCAAGTGCAATTAGCACTTTGTGATGAGAGAGTAATACTCTCATCTTCTTTTTTCAACTCCCAAAATCCCCCTTTCCATCAAATGTTCCGATTTCAAATCGGGTTGTTGTCATCTTCGCCTTGCACGAAGGTATCCTAATGAAACCCTAGACACTGACAAAGACACACAGCAAACACCTACTGACGTGGCTTTTCAGAAAACCCTAGAGGCTAAAAATTAGGGTTAACCAGGTGACTAACAACCCTAACACGACTCTGAGTGGGGGGAAAAACTCAAGGACTCACACAGTGCGCATCAAAGAACTCGCTCTGATACCACTTGTTGCGCAAACAGAAAGCAACCCAATCTTACACACTGTTCAAATCTCAAAAATAGAATCCTTTCCCGACATAAACAGAGTCAAAAAAAAAAAAAACGAAACCAACATTCACACAGACAGATACAAATAAAATTGGAAAGTAGAACGAACACAAGAGATTTACCGTGGTTCACCCAAAAGGGCTACGTCCACGTTGAGCTCCGGTAACGGAGAGCTCACTGCACTATCGGAGTATGAAATAGGGTTTACAAACACTCTGAATACAAGCCTCACTATCACTCGTATTTACAAAAGGCAATGTTTCTATCAAAATCGCCTCAAAATCATAACAAGAAATAGATCAGAGACTTACCCTAATCGAACCAGAAAGAATTCCAGAAGAAGCCGAAGAGGGTCTGAATCAAGAATGAAGAAACCCCCTCAAGCCCAGCGACCACTCTCTTTCTCTCTCTCTCGTCTGTCACATTACAAATCCTAATGCACAGTAAATAAATACAGGTCGCACGATGCAATTAAAGGGCTCGGATTGCACTAGATAAAAGGCAGCATCGACGGACCAGATTGCAGAAGGACGAGACAAGGGCACGATCGAGATGATGGGCACCTGGGCGATTGTCGAGCTGCCCTCCAGTGCCACATGGCACTGTTGCAGCTGACCCTCCTGCCCGGGTCCTTAAGGTAAAACGGTGTCGTTGAGCTTCATTACCATCAGCTGAGTCGCGATTGATTTTGTATGTCGATTTGATTATGCATAGTATATTTGTTGTTGCCTCTTTTGTACTTCCAACATTAGGTGGGGAGAGTGTGTTTGTTTCAAGGTAATTTGCGAAAGGCGGGATAACTTGAGGCCCGCCCATTGGGACTAGCCCGGGCATAGGTGGGCGGACTGACCGAGCACGGTTGGGTAAGGCACAACTTAATGATGTGATGTGCAAAAAACCTGATCATCTAAACCGAACATTTGATTTTATTGATAAGAGGACATTGACGTAGAACCGGATAATATGCCATGTAACAGAACTAAAGAAACTGCATAATCAAATAACCACAAAACAACCCTTATGCTCTAATACCAATGTTGGAGAAAATGGATGTAAATGGTATACAAAAGCCACAAACAAATGCAATATCACTTACCTATTTTCTTGCAATGAAAATAAATTGGATCTTCGGGTTGAATAACTATTTTTTAAACAAAATCACAAAAGTGAAAATCGTTTTTAACCCATAACCTAAAAGCCTTACTTCACATAGAATGTTTTTTGAGAGTTTTGCTTATTTTCCTTCTACACAAGTTCGAAGCACACGAGCACAATTTTCTTCATAGCCTTATTGTTATTTCTCAACCTCATTTTTCAATTGTATATATTTGATATATATACCAGCATACTCACGAGTATGCATATTGATTCATCTACCCACTTCCTCCACAATTTGAGGAAATGACTTTAACTGCACCTAACAATTATCTTTGTCCAACTACACATAGCAGATCTAGATCTAGATTTGGATCTAGGGCCCTTTATGGGCGGATCAACCTAGGTCCAAGACTCGGATCCATAACCCATATTTATTACAGTTTTGTATATGGTCATAGGGATCTATCTTGCCAAAGTAAGAATTAATATAGGGCATTTCAAATTTTGAAGGAAGCGATTTTTCCGTAATTTATGTGGTAAAGGGAGTTTTCATTCCATCTCAGTCTTCTTCTACAGTCACCAATTTCCTTTGTTTTAAAACTTGCTTGACTATTGTTTTCATATCTTCAGCATCTCTAGCAGTGAAATTAGATTGATTTGGTTGCTACTTAAATGGTAATTCAATTATTGTTCTTTCGACCACTTCATGATATTTTTCTTCGAGATATGGGAGAACTCTATCATTTTGGATTGAATCCACCCAATGTCAACCCAAATTATCTCGTGGTTTGATCTCCCAAAGACCTTCCTGGCAAGCAATCTCCCGTGGAGATTCTCAAATAAGGTTCTCTAGGAGATAGTCTTCTAGAAGGTTCTCCCTGAGACCTCTTTCCAAGATAGTTCCTTGATTTTCTTCTCGTGGAATTCTTTAATGACCAATCTCTCGCAACCCTTTTTTTTGTCTCCCTCAACCCTCTTTCAATCTCCTACAGACATGTTTGCACTTCATTTTCTTGAGGTTGTGATACATAGTTTTGTAATATGGGAGGAAATGGAGTATGCGAGAGAGCATTTTGAAGGAATATAGCCATCTCCCAAAAATCCTCGGTGTTCTCTTCATGACATTGCTTTAAAACTTCATACTCACTGAGTAGAACAGTTAGAGGAACTACTCCAAGAACTTCAGACGAAATTATCTCCCATAGTCTAGGATTATGAGAGCTATGACCCTCTTAGTCGTGTTTGTTACTCGTGGCTTGAGATCTTGTGGCTTTTTGAACATTTCCCACAAACAGCACCAATTGTTGTCACTCGAACACAACAATTAATTTATTAACTGAAAACGTCATCGTCAAGCTGTTTGGAATCTGTAAGAAAGAGAACGATCAGAGGAAATAAGACAATTTCTACGCAAATACTCTGATACTTAAGTCAGACATTAAAGACTTAAATGCTTTATTAAAATCAATTTCAAAGACGTTCCCTTTTTGGAATGAGAGTTGATCTATTTATAGAGAAACGTGTGGAGCTTTCCAAGATCTATTAAAATTAGAATTTTTCCGAACAATGTCTATCTAAGTATTTCAAGATCTACTAGGATTAGCATTCTTATTGGTAATGTTTATCTTTTTTTGTATAACTCTTTAACAAATTTTAAAATGTCACAGTTATCTTATTTATGCTTTGTTCAAGACCTCTTTCCCCACCCCTACTCTCTCCCAAATCAAAAGAAAATTTACATAACAAGTTCTATGATCTTACAATCTCTTTGAGATTGTTATGGGTAAAAGTCTCTTTGAGCTTGTTATAGGCTCTAAAAGATTATAAAAGTCTCCCAAAACGACCTCTAGGAGACTTGATAGTTTCCTAGTTCTTCCAATCTCTAGGAGACACGTCCATGCTCTAGGAGACCATGTTCCCCAAAGACATTTCGATTTACATTTTTAGTCCAAAAAATTGTTTTAAACTTTTGGACTTGTACTCTTTTAATGAAACTTTGTTCATGACACATCAATGTGCAATGAAGAAACCAAGTTTCTACCCTGATTTCTACCCTCATGATTTGGTGATATATACCTGAAACCTTCAACCATCTTCGAATGATCATCCTCCAAAATGAGCTAGCGAGAGAGGTCATGGTGCTTTGAAGGTCGAACCAAAGAGAAGTACTTGACACTTGGATAGCCAGCCACATCTTCGCTCTTCTATACAATTCCATATAAACATTTTAATGGAAGACATTAAGTGAAAGTAGCAATATTTCACAAATGAAATTGAAAAAATAAATTGCATATATTATTATAAATAAAAATTTATTCAAAAATTAGAAGAGAAATAAAAGTTCAATATTCTTCTAGTAATTTGTTCATTTAATAAATTCGTTTGAAACTGATAAATGGAGGTGTGGAAAGGGGTTTCTTCTTGCAAGTAATTGACATGACATGAGATACCAATAATCAGTGATGAGGTTAGTTTTAAGGTTTTGATTTTTTTTTTTTTTTTATAGAAAGAAATGTGAAAAAGTGCCTCCTTGCCTTGATTTGGGTGTGGGTCAGGTTGTCCATATGGTGGGCTTTTTATTTAGTTTCTTTTAATTTATTTTTTATATTAATTTAAACTTTTTAAGACATATAGACCGATCTAAAAGGCTAAATTCACGATATTGATTCGACCATATATGCACACAAAATCTCATAGCCAATTTAATCCTAACTTTACCGTATATACCATATGATCTACCACCTATTGCTTACTTGGATCCCCTGTATTATCATTTTTAGGCACAGCAAATACACAATAATTATCAGTCGTCACATAATAATCTAATTAATTAATTCTACCACTATTAATTGCTTTGTTGCTGCTATATATATATATATATATATATATAAAACACCCTCATCAAAGGGTAACATGTTTGGCTTACAAAGATTAAGAAATAGATATAATTAAATTGATAAAACTAAAACTATTGGGAGTAAATTTGAAAATTAAGCAAAAGTTCATTAGTAAGTCCCCTTGTATTTTCGCTGGCAACATTGGACGAAACTTCTTGAAAATGAAGGCAAATTAGGGAAGAAGCCAAAGAGCTAGCTAGCAAAATATACATATATATGTGCGCGCGCGCGCGCGTATGCGTGTATTTGTATTTATTATATATAGCTTTGCATAATTTTCAGCACTCTCTCCGTCCATTGCCTTTCTTCCTACCTTCCTGCGGGCATGCATCAGCCAGCCAGCCAACCATGCACTATGATGCATTTCCTTAACCCTTAAGTCCAAGAAATCACCTTATATACGTTGCTCATAAGTTCAACGTTATTCCCACTTCAATTATAGAAAATGAAAATAACATTCACCCTCCAATGCACAGTAACTCAATACTATTAGGTTTGAAACATCTAGAGATGATAATGGATACTCCTTAAATTAATACTCATTATATAGGATAAATTTAGATAAAAAAAAAAAGTTTTCCTGTCGAGATATAATAGATATAGAGGGGAAAAAAAATTGCCAAAAAATGAGTCAGGAATAAGTATGAAGTCCTTTGACCAACCCACATTTTTAAATAATTTTTATTTTATTTTATATGATTATATTTGTTTTCTCTCTCTAGAAATAGAGTTTCACCCAAAAACAAATCTTTTTAAAGTTTATATTCTCTCCTCCTTGAAATGCCCCCCCAAATGCACGGAACAGTTGGACTTGGGGTGAATTAATTTCTTTTGTAAGACAAATAATAATATTAGGAGAGAAGTAATTTGCGGATCCAAACAAAAAGCCAACTTCTACATGAGAGGAAAATGCTTTGCCATGGCCAACCAACGTTCAACTGTTAATGGCAGCTTCCCATGCAACTTCTGGGAAGGAGATAACTCTCCCCGCGCCATGAAACAGCCATGAATCTTTCACCAACTGAACCTTCTCTTTCTCTCTCTCTCTCTCTCTCTCTTCCATTGCTTGTCTCCTCATCCAACTGAATTTCCCCACCAAATCACTCGCTCTTCATAATCCCCCTATTTAACACCCCCCCCCCCCCCCCCCCCCCCAAACCATCCAATCCATCTCCCTAATTTCACTGTCAAGTCTCGAGCTCCATTTCCACACTCCTCATCAATGGCGGCGAAAGGTTCGGGGCTCGTGTTCGAGGACTTCTTCCCATCGATGGTGGCGAGGCTGGGGGTCGAGGGGTTCATTGACGAGCTTTGTAAAGGGTTCCGGCTGCTGATGGACGGGGACGAGGGAGTGATAACCTTCGAAAGCCTGAAGAAGAACTCGGCCGTGCTGGGGCTGCAGGACTTGAGCGACGACGAGCTGAAGTGCATGCTGGAAGAAGGCGATTCGGACGGCGACGGGAGGCTGAACCAAATGGAGTTCTGTGTTCTAATGTTTAGGCTTAGCCCTGATCTCATGAAAGGCTCAAGAAGGTGGCTTGAACAAGTCTTGATGAATGAGCTCTAGAATACTCTCTCTCTCTCTCTACTAGTTGTTCTAGGTTTCCTTCATCTTCCAGCCAGTTTTCCCCCCGCTATTTTTTGTTTCTGTTTCTGTTACTTTGAATGCAGATTTTCTATCTTCCATTTTTTAACTAATTCTATCTGTAGCGGTATTCTCTACAAAGCCATTATACCCTATATCTTGTTTTAAAAGTTTGTCTAAACCCTAAACCATCTAATTGCATTACCATTGAAAATAAACAAAGCAACCTCATTTTGTAACAATATGCATAAATCAATTCTTCTTTCCAATGTCCTTCCAAGCCCCTTTCCATTCATGTGACTTTTTCACAAGAAAATGCTTTCTCCACAGACAGCATAAAGCTCCATGCTTATTTTCTAACAAAGGCACGGCTAAATAAAGATGATGGTGTAGGCGGACCCACCAAAATTTCCCCCTCTAAACAATAAGTCATGCTACTCTTACACTATTGTGTATACCTTGGACTACACAATGGTATAAAAATGTCCAAAATATCCTGCACCTCATAGTGAGACTTAGGGGTATTTTAGATATTCTTACACCATTGTGTAGCTCAAGATGTACACAATGGTGTAAGAATAACATTTTTCAAACAATAAACAATTGGGACTGAAAGAGAGCCCATGACACCTTTCCGGGCATATATGAACTCCCGTGCCTGGCCAATATGGCATGGCCCGGCTAGTTTTCTTTCAGTAAGCAAGATTAAGGGGGCAAGATAATCTACATAACAAAGGCACGGCTAAATTGTAGTGCCTTTTCTGAATCACTGAGCCTAAAACAGAAATGCACACAATCAAGGTACATTGCAAGAGCAGCTTGTCACTGGTAACTAAATCCAATCAAGCTCTACAAAATTCCACTTCAAATTAAAAAATAACGTAAAGGAGGATGAGATCACAAAGCAAGAGTCATTTTAGGCAAAATAAAGAGCACCACAATCCATCTAAAAACAACAAAACAATCATTCCAAGCTTTAATAGTTTTCTTCTTTTTTTCTTTTTTCTTTTTTTTTTCTTTTTTTTTTTTTTTTTGGTAATAGAGGTTCATAGTTTTTTTTCTGAACACAACTGAAGTGTACATGCAGCAACAGAACGACCTGAACCAGGAGAAGGTTCCACACTTCAGCACTCCATTGTTGTCGAATGGCACGAGTCTATGCCTACAAAGATGATTCAACAACTTCTGACGCCCCGGCTTCCCAACTTTAAATACATGTCAGTTTCCCGTCACCTGGTTCGCTCAAGAAGCTTTCCCCAGTTCTGAGACCCAGAAGAGTTCCTCAATCACTTTTCATCGAACAAGTAAATGATCAAATGGACATATTATAGAAGCTTTATTTAGAGCACAGTTCTGCTAACATAATAACCAAAGGTAATTATCCATGAGAGATTCAACATTTCCCCATGGCCTTGGCAGTACCTTCATAAAACATATTTCCAAAGCACCACAAAAATTGATCAGGTGGACGAAGAACAATTTGCTTAGCAACAAATCGTCAACAATTTATGTTGTGGGGATACCTCCAGCAAACTATGCGAGCCTACTTCAGGTTTTAGTTTAGAAGTTAAAGCCACCACTCAACTCAGAAGCGCTCCATTCTAAGAGCTCATTCTGCCAACTAAAAAACATCTGGCATTATCTGAAATCTTACAGGATTACTGTGTTCAGCGGGTGCCGGAGGCATAAAGATAATGATAAAAGTGTGGTGATACGATGATGATGTGGATCAGCATTTTTCTTATTTTTCAATTATCAAATAACAGCATCGGCCATAAGTGAAGGTGAAAATTAATCAATCAAATTTGTGATGGATCACCAAAATAAACATATTACAAAATGCGGACCAAGATTAAGCACGGAGAAACAACAATAAGTTGCATGGGACCGAAGTTACCACTGTCCAGTTCCTTTTTAAGAAATTGATAGAAACAGGAACTTTGGTAAGGATAATCAAGGAAATTCCATCCATATGCTAGATATACAAACCAAAACTTTTGTTCTTGTTCGAATCTCTAAAATTTTAGAACAATAAAGCACATATTATATGGCATCATGCCCCTTGCAGCAACATCTTTTCTACATACAGAAACAATTTACATGGCATGTACTCAACTCCAGAAAGCAGGTTAACACGATGCCACCCAAGTCTTAAACATGTGCCAACAAAGAGGAGAGTAGTAGTGTGCAAATAAAAGACAAAACAAAGCCTAATCTCTTGCAAGAGCTTGAAAAGAAAAAGAAAAAGGCAAAAAAAAAGTAGAACCACCTAGAGAACAAAATTGCATTGAAGTCGTCGAAGGTAACATAGCTCAAATCAGAAAGTTGAAAACATAATCATGGAAAACAAACTTGATTGGCTCAATAAAACAAGTCCCTACTTCAACACAAACGCTGGCCCCATATTTGTTTAAGGCAGCAATTACTTTTTGCCAGAACAGGATAATCTCACGGGCACATAAAAAGCCTTTTTCTAATCAAACTTCTGCAGATAAGCAAAGGGTTCCCCATCTCAACCCCACATATTAAGGTACCGGAGCTTAAAGCGAAGTATACTATACCAATTAGAATGGAGGAAAAAATGCTCAAGTGCATCTACAAAAAACACCCACTAAAAATTGAATGCTAAAGCGAAGGCTAAGATCACAGATCAACAGCATGGTTAAAAATAACTTAAAAGTTCAAAGTAAAAAAGCAAAAAGCAGTTAACCTGAAAGTGCAAACAGGGGGAAAAAAAAAAAAGAAAAAACTTTCCTGTTATTTAAAGCTAGGCAAATATTGACCCCTGCTGTTTTAATAAGCTTCTCAATAAAATTATTGCTCATGGTAATGAAAAGTTAGACCAGCATAATTAAACTGTTGGTCTGACTGATAATGCCTAAAATTAGCACCTCAAAGGTCTGAAATTTCCTCTTATTTTCCAGACTGTTGTTGTATTGTCCACCTTAGTTAAGAATATATCAAGTCTCACAATAAGTTATTTTAGTTAAATTGGTGATTTTGGCATTTCAAGACAAGTTTTGAAAATAAATGCAGAGATTATCCCTCCTCTTAACTCTAAGCACTAGTCAAAATAAATTTCCCAATTAGTGAGCTACAATTTAGAGAAGTCCATAGGACAAACAAATTGATAGGAAAGGTTAGTTAAAGATTAACTACTTCAACTAAGCTAGACAAATATGGGCACGTGCATCTTCAACAGCCAGACAAGCATATCATAATATGTTGGTATCATAGATAAGGACTAATTTATCACATCAAAGAAACCAGCAAATTAACAGGTAAGGTCTAAAGTAGTTAAAAGATTAAAATAAAAAAGAGGATAGATAACTTGAAGGACAATTGGAGGATCCACAATTTGAATTCCAACAACGAAAAAAAATAGAATGTACAGGCATGTTTACACACTTGATGACTAAAATAGTCATTTATGAAGAATTTAGATATCATTTGAAGAAAAAGGGTGTTCATCAGAATGTGAAGCAGGTAATCAGACAGAACAAGGAAGAAAATAGAGAGAAATCATCATTCTCAAATGAACAAACAAGGAATGCATTCAAAACAAGAAAATAAAGCCCATTTGTCAGAATCCATGAAAGAAGACTAAAAGAGGCCAAACCAAGAATCATCTCTTATACCTCCAGTATGTCCACAATATCCTACTCCTTGCACAGCCTACCCAGGAGCAGAAACAGAAGGCAAACAAACTTAGCGATCTTGCAGGGAAAATGTGTCCAGAGGTTAGCAAGTCCTAATCCTATACCAGCACCAATCGGTCCTTGTGCCAATTAATCAGGTTAAAATTTATAGTACTGATCTGGAGCTAAGGAAAACAATCTGGATGTCAGTCAAAAGCTCCCAAATATGTTAATAAAAGGATAAAAATAACTGGAGATTGACCAATAAATACAAATCAAGTTGTCACATGTATCCGTACTTCAGAAATTCAGTCCAAATGGAAAGGGCCGAAAGGCATTGACGAAGATCATAGAAACAAATACTTTGGGAACCCATGAATTCAACTTCAAGATAAGGCTCGACACCAATGAGGGACACAACTATTGAGCACAGAAACAAAAAAGTTCATAGAAAAAAAAAAAAGAAAACACAACATTTCATGGCACCAAACCTATCACCACCCACCATAGGTTTAAATCTAAAAGCTATGTAGTATGGATTATTTTGAATTGGTGAATACACGTACTGGTTACCCAAGAGTTCATATATGAAACAGGAAATGTGTTAGCTGAATATGGACAGATAACGCATTTAAAAGAACAAATACATTGAAATGTGAGCGCATGTATCATCAAGCAGAAACTTGTGTTAGAACTTGTCCAAGAGATACTAAGATTTTCCCAATTACAATTGGATTATATCAAGGATCTGCACTGAGTAATTGGATTATATCAAGGATCTGCACTGAGTCCTTACCTCTTTCCTCTTATTATGGATGAACTCACATAACACATCCAATAAAATATGCTTTGTAGATGATAGTGTCTTGATGGACAAAACAAAAGAAAGCATGAATAATAAACTTGAATTATGGAAAAAAGTTTCAAAATTTATGAGTTCTTAACGTAAGTAGGCTGAAAACTACGTACATAAAATGTTAGCTTAGTAAAATAATTTTGAATTTGACTTGGTAAAATAAATAAATAAAATAAAGATAAGTGCATAATATTTTTGTGAAATTTGGAGATTAAATTATCCCAAAAAAGAGCAATTCCAATACCTTGGGTTAATTGTTCAAAGAGAGGAGGAGATTATGGATGATCTCAATAATTGAAGTGGAAAAGTGCACCCAGTATTTTATACAAATGTAAAATCCATTTCAAGCCAAACGGGAAGTTTTATCAAAACAACTATAAAATCATCTTTGTTATATGGCTCAGAAAATTGGGCAATTAAACACTAAGATGTGCAAAATATAAGCATATCTGAGATAGACAAATACAATAGATGTATGGCCATATAAGAAAAGATGCAATAAAAAAAAACAAATCATTCATAATAAGCTTTGTTATTTAAGATAATAAGATAAGGGAGTCACAATTAAAATGGTTTGTACAATTGAAAAGAGAGCCAATACAAGCACCTGTGACGTGGGAAGATGAAATACAAAAATTTATACCGAAAAGGGAAAGAAAGACCAAAGAACTTGATGGGAAACCATTAGACATGACCTATGATTTAGACATAACACATGATATAATAACCTTAAAGAGGATATGACCATGAATAAAAATGATATAGGAGATCTAGAATTCATGTAGTCCGGCCAACTCCACTGTCACACTAAGATCCTAGCGCAACATTAGCAGCCCATTTACAATTTTTGCTGTCTTTTTAGTCATTTCCTTTATGTTATATTGTTATGTTTTTATTTACTTTATGTATTTGTGTTGGTTTGGATATTGCAGCTGTAAGGGGGGTTGTTAGAGATATTCTATTGGGGGGGCCACGAGTAAAGAGGCCTGGGAAAAAAACAAAATAGTTTGTTGTTAGGGGTGGGATCTGTTATGGCAGCACCCAGGCTAGAGGTATAAATATCCTCTAGATTCTGCTTATGGAGGCCAATGGTAAAGATGATTAGGCCACAAACAGTAGAACGAGCCGCTAAAAGTGCAAGGTTACAAGAAATGATTGTAGAAGCACTTATGAAAAAGATAACCACAAGGGGTTAACGGTGGGATCAGCCAGTGGGGGAGTCAAGCATGTTAACAGGGAAGAAGGCAAGAGTGGAGGAGGAATGAAACAAGGGGTAGGGTCCAGCACCGTGCCTTATGGGGAGCAATTAAGAGAGCAAAGAAGGTTGGTTGGCCTTTGTTTTAGGTGTGGGGATAAGTATCATCCCAGACACCAATATAAGAGGTAAATTTTATTGCTGGAAAGAGACAAGAAGGATGAAACTGAGGGGTCCAAAGAAGAAGTAGAAGATGGAGCTGAATCAGAGGAAGAAAACAATGGAGAAATATCACTACATGCACTCAAAGGAGTGACCAACAGCGAGATAATTAAAGTAGTAGGACGTGTGAAGAATCATAACTTGCTGATCCTAATTGATAGCAGAAGCATGCATAGTTTCCTTGATGAAGGAACAACTAAGAGGCTAAAATGCCCTCTCTAAGGAACTCAGCCCCTAAGTGTGACACTGGAAAATGGCAACAGGGTACTTAGCAAATCAGCATGCCACGGGTTTACTTGGGAGATGCAAGGAGAGGAATTTGAGGTAGAGTTGAGGCTGTTACAATTAGGAGGATGTGATGTGGTGTTGGGTGTTGACTAGATGAAGGGAGTAAGCCCCATAAGTTTCGACTTCAATAGAATGGAGGTTTTCTTTGACTAGGGGAGAAAGAAAATGACACTGACTGGGGGAAGGGAGACCCTATCTTGCAAAATGATCTCAAGCAAGAAACTACACAAAATGTTCAAGAACAAATGGTGTCAACTGTCCCAATTGTTCTCGCTGGTGGCTGTGACGGAAGGCTCACTTATGACAATGGAGGAAGGGATGACAATGGAGGAAGGGTCCGAGAAAGAGCTACAAGGAGAAGTACACTTGACTGTCACATCTCAGCCCTAGGAACTTGATCAGGTACATTCTCAACACCTAATTGATGAACTGTTGGAAAACTTTAAGGACTTATTTCTTGAACCCACAGCCTTACCTCCAACCCAAACCTTGGACCACTCCATAAACCTTAAGCCTAGTGTTGAACCCATCAACATCAGGTACTCCCCAATGCAGAAAACCGAAATTGAAAAGATGGTGAAGGATATATTAAACCAATCCTTCATAAGATATAGCCAAAGCCCTTTTGCATCGTCAGTTCTCCTAGTTAAAAAAGAAGGATGGATCTTGGCGGTTTTTGTGTTGATTACCATAAATTGAATACCCTAACCATTAAAGATAAATTCCCTATACCCTTGGTAGAGGACTTGATGGATGAATTACATGATACCCATTTCTTTTCAAAACTTGACCTTAGATCCGACTAGATTAAAATGAAGCCAGAAGATGTCCATAAAACCGCTTTTAGGACACATCACGGCTGTTTTGAATTTTTGGTGATGCCATTTGGGCTCACCAATGCCCCGGCCACATTTCAGTCCCTAATAAACCAAATCTTTGAGCCATACCTAAGAAAATTTATCCCAGTATTCTTTGACGACATCCTTGTGTATAGCCCCACCTTGGACCAACATATATCTCACCTAAAAAGCACCTTTGAGGTCCTTGGAGCTAACCAACTTTTCATCAAAAGGTTAAAATGTGCATTTGGACAGAATCAAGTGGAGTATTTGGGGCATTTAATTTCTAGGGCAGGGGTTAGTACTGATCCTAAGAAGGTAGAAGCCACGTTGGTTTGGCCCAAACTCACCACAGTGAGAGCCTTGAGGGGATTTCTTGGGTTGACGAGTTATTATCGTCAATTTGTCAAAAGAAACGGGACCATAAGTAAACCTCTAACAGACCTCTTAAAGAAGGGAAGCTTTAGTTGGGGGCAGGAGGCCGAGGCAGCATTTGAGAGGTTGAAGAGGGCAGTGAGTAAGGTTCATGTTTTTGGGCAAACCAACTTTAGCCAACTGTTTATGGTAGAAATAGATGCTTGTGGGAGTGGCATTGGGGGGGTATTAACCCAAAAGGGAAGACCCTTAGCCTTCTTAAGCCAAGCTCTAAGTGGGAGGCAATTTGTCAAAGGATATGGGACCATAAGTAAACCTCTAACAAACCTCTTAAAAAAGGGAAGCTTTAGTTGGGGGCAGGAGGCTGAGGCAGCATTTGAGAGGTTGAAGAGGGCAATGAGTAAAGTTCATGTTTTTGGGCTACCCGACTTTAGCCAACTGTTTGTGGTAGAAATAGATGCTTGTGGGAGTGGCATTGGGGCGGTATTAACCCAAAAGGGAAGACCCTTAGTCTTCTTAAGCCAAGCTCTAAGTGGGAGGCATCTTGGCCTAAGTATATATAAGAAAGAATTCTTAGCGGTTTTGATGGCAGTTGATAAGTGGCATCATTACTTGGAGGGGGATAAATTTATAATTAAGACAGACCACGAGAATTTGAAATTTTTGTTGCAACAAAAATTATAAACTCAACTGGGATGGCCAAATTAATGGGGTTGGATTATTCAATATAATATAGGAAGGGCAAAGAGAATGTGGCAATAGATGCCCTCTCAAGATGCCATGACCATGAGGATGGGAATTTGGTAGCCGTAACGGTGGTACCAAAGTGGTGTAAAGAAATGGTGGATATTTACAAAAGGGATGAGCAAGTGCAAGAACTCATACAAAGAATGGCTATGGGATCACAAGGAACTAATGGCTATACCCTAAGAGAAGGGATGTTGCGGGTTCATAGCAGGGTGGTCACTGGCAGCAAGGGGGACCATAGGGAAAAATTTTGCAATCACTGCATGAGTCTTCTTTAGGGGGACATTCAGTGGTCCAAAATACCTATTTGAGGGTGAAGCAATTGTTCCATTGGCCGAAATTGAAGATTGACGTGAGAGAAATTGTGTTATCTTGCGACACTTGCAAGAGGTGCAAATATGAGAATGTTGCATACCTCAAATTGCTCTAGCCCCTACCAATTCCTAACCAAGCTTGGAGTGTCCATGGATTTCATTGAGGATTTACCTAAGTCAGAAAGGAAAGATAGCGTGCTAGTTGTGGTGGATAAGTTCACTAAATTTGCACATTTCATAGGTTTGGCTCACCCCTATACGGCCTAAGAGGTGGCCAGGGCATTCATGGACCAGATAGTGGCTCTACATGGGGTTCCAAGATTTATCATATCGAACAAGGACAAAATATTCACCAACACCTTTTGGCAAGAATTGGAAAGAATTGATGAGGTCAATGGGGATAAAACTCAACATGTCAACTGCTTAGCATCCCCAAACGGATGGGCAAACGGAAAGAGTGAATTAGAGTTTGGAAACCTATCTTAGGTGCATTTGTATCTTACATCCTAACTAGTGGCGCAGATGGCTTGCATTGGCCCAGTGGTGGCCTAATTCTACCGACCACACCACCCTAAAAATGTCCCCATTTGAAGCCAATTACAATTACAAGCCCCCTATATTACCAGCCATAGGAGGACAAGCTACAGCTGCTTCAATAGAAGAGTATTTGCAGCAAAGGAGGGTGATACTTAGACAGCTGAAACAGGAATTGACCTCTGCCCAAAATAGAATGAAGCAACATGCAAACCAGAGGAGAAGTGATAGAGAGTTGGAGGTTGGGAAGAAGGTTTATTTGCGACTGAGACACCCCCATTGGAGGTCCATTACTCAAGGATTGGTTACAAAGCTGACTCCCCGATATTTTGGTCCGTTCCCTATTGTAGCTAAGGTTGGAAAGGTATCCTACCAGTTGCAGCTTCCAAAAGGATCACGAATTCATCACATCTTCCATGTATCTCTCTTGAAAAGGTCATCAGGCAAGGAGCAAGTCAATCCCGAACTACCATCATTGCCTAAGGAAAAGAAAAGAGTGGAAGAACCAGAAGCAATATTGGACCGAAGGGTGATCTATAACCATGGAGTCCCTCTCATTCAGGTGCTGGTCAAGTGGAAGCACGAGGACAAAGGAAGCAGCACCTGGGAGTATTTGCCAAGCCTTCTTCAGCAATTCCCAAGAATTACCAGCCTCCTCAGCATTTCTTGAGGACAAGAAATGTTTCAAGGAAGAGGCAATTGTCACACACTAAGATCTTAGCACGACATTGGCAGCCCATTTACAATTTCCGTTGTCTTCTTAGTCATTTCCTTAATGTTATATTGTTATGTTTTTATTTACTTTATGTATTTGTGTTGGTTTGGATATTACAGCAGTAAGGGGGTTATTAGAGATATTCTATAGGGGAGGCCACGTGTAAAAAGACTTGGGAAAAACACAAAATAGTTTGTTGTTAGGGGTGGGATCTACTATGGCAGCACCCAGGCTAGAGGTATAAATATCCTCTAGACTCTGCTTGTGGAGGCATGTGAAATTTCAATAGAAATTCTATCTTTCCCTCTATTTTCATCTCTATCTATGTTTCTCCTCTCCCTCTAATTCCAATCTCTCTTTGCCGCCACCTTCTTCTCCAAATTCCCCACTGCACTCTCTAATTCTGATGCAGTCACCAATCAAGACCAGGCCCAAAGTCGACCCGACCAAATCGGAACAGTATCACCAGAATAATAGCATCAGAACAATATTTTAATACTTCATATATTTTAAGATTCTATTTGATTTAGAATTCTACTTCAAGTTTCTACTTGATTTAGGATTCTACTTCATGTTTGATTAGGATTTTATTTTTATTAGGATTCTAGTTGACTTTTACTTAGGATTTATTTCTATTAGAATTCTAGTTGAATTTTAGTTACAAATATTAGAAGGATTTGGATTAGCCAAACACTATAAATATACAAAGAAGTTAGGGGTTGTAATCAAATTTCAACAACCTATTTGGATTTTCTTAGCAAAACAGTCTTGTTTTTGCGTCTTCTTGAATGTCAAGCTTCGGCCATTGAAGTTTGTTCTTTCAATGGTTTATTTTGGTGTCTCTTTTTCACACCCACGCTACATGCTGCGTCAGGTGGTATCAAAACGATTCATCAACCAATCAGATGGTCAATCTTGAAGGTAACGATAGCAACCAGCCTCGTGATGGTGATCGGGGCTACCCGCGGTTTGGAGAGCAATCGAAGAACAACGGGAAATAACTCGTACAATGCAGCAGCAATTGGAGTGAATCCGCAACCAATTGGGTGTTTTACAATGAGTTAAGGATAATCGAAACCAGACTAATGGCGTGAATCAAGCCGGTTACATTAAACCAGGAAGACCAGCCATTAATCATGTCCTCATTAATCCTAAAAGACCAATGATGGATGAAAGCGATGATGAGGATGATATTGGTCGTATGATAGCCAACCCTAGTGCTAGAAGGGTTAGGAGGAATGCGCAACAACACAACCATTGGGGAAACAATGAGTATAAACTAAAGAATGAATTTTCGGTGAGTTTGGAGCTTGATCTCGAACATTATGTTGTCCCAACAACCTCCACGTTTGCAAACTCAAGTCTGGTTTATGCTGCTAAGATGACAGAAACTCCAAGGTTGTTGACTCATACTGGGATATTTTCCAGTCCCGAGGGCTCAGGCATTGCTTCGCTATCCAAGGATAGTGATGTTTCTTCTGATCGATGTGCGACTATAAAGGAGATGGAAGCCATGGTAACAGATCCTTCTACAATTTATTTAGGCTCCGACATGGTTGAATCAAAGCCAATAGGAACATATTCACCTTTGCGATTGCAAAAGCAAGATGGTCACAGGGGTCTCTTTGTGAATAGAGGTGTTGGATCTCCCAAGCTAATTAACTCAGGTAGTGCAACTGCTTTCGATATTAATCTGAAATTAGATTCTGAAACTAAGAATGTTGTAGCAGCTACTATTATAGCTAATCAAGTGTCTGGACCAAAGAAGGATACAAGCATCAATATTTTAAGTAATGGAGAGACTGGTAGTTATGGAATAAGCCTCTATTCGAAACAATTGCAAAAGAATGATTCTCCATGCAAGAAAAATCTACGGATGAATTCGGAAACTGTTGAGAAATCAAAATCAAGAAAGCGGATGAGAGGAAAAGGACCTATGATAAGATCTACCAAATTAGAGAAGCGCTCAAGATGGAAGGTTCCTCAATCTAATAGTAATAATACAATGGAGGCAGAGGGCAACAAACATGGTGATGGTTGGACCCATGCCAACAAAGATAGGGCTAAGAGGGGAAGGAATGTCTTTTCTTATGTTCCATTAGCAGAAAAGTTCAAGCAGTTCAAGAAAATGTCAAGCAAAAGTTGCACAAATAAGAAGTACAAGGCGATAGCTGAGAAGCATAGGAAGCACAAGATATTTGAGGTTGGAGATGAAGTTATGATATTCTTGAAAAAAGAACGGATTCCAGCAGGAAAGCAGAACAAGCTCAAGCCAAAGAAATATGGTCCTTACAAGATTCCAAAGAAGACCAATGATAATGCTCATGTTGTGGATTTGCCTAATCATATGGGTATTTCTAAACATTCAATGTGGCTAATCTCTCTTTGTACTTTCCGAACGTGGATTTGTCCTACCCGGATCAAAATTCGAGGTCAAATTTTTTCTCAAATGGAGGTAAATGATGCGGTTACCAATCAAAACCTAGCCCAAGGCCGACCCGACCAAATCGGAACAGTATTATCGGAATAGTAGCGCTAGAATAATATTTTAATACTTCATATGTTTTAGGATTCTACCTTCATGTTTCTACTTAATTTAGGATTCTACTTCATATTTGATTAGGATTTTATTTTTATTAAGATTCTAGTTGACTTTTACTTAGGATTATTTCTATTAGGATTCTAGTTGAATTTTAGTTACAAATATTAAAAGGATTTGGATTAGCCAAACACTATAAATATACCTAGAAGTTAGGGGTTGTAATCAAGTTTCTCTCAATGAAATTTCAACAACCTATTTGGATTTTCTTAGCAAAACAGTCTTGTTTTTGCATTTTCTTGAAAGCCAAGCTTCGGCCATTGAAGTTTGTTCTTTCAAGGGTTTATTTTGGTGTATCTTTTTCACACCCACGCTACTCGCTATGTCAAATTCACACCGAATTAGAAGGTGGTTCTCATTGTCACATTGGAGTTGTGACATCCACCTAGTGTGGAATTACAGCTTGTGTTGTTTTGTATAAAATTCTCACTCTATACAACATAGTTATATTCTAGTTTATGAACACAATTTATATCAACAAATTAAAATATCCTCTTAACTGCCCATATGGTACATGGATTAACAGGAGATATTACCTCATGCCATGGTAATCCCATGTTTGGAATACCATATCAGGTGGGATTAGATAAGCCATGGCGTAGCAAAGCCCACAAATATGGGATTATATAATCCCACTTCCCCCATGGGATTATTTAATCCCATTTTGGTGGCATTAAAAGTGTTGACAAGTTGGACCATTTTACCCTGATATATAAAAGCCCAGATATCTCTTCTTCTCTCCTCTCTCATCTACCCATCTGGTGGCTGGCAACTCCCAATCTGGGAGCTTCTCCAAAATCTGCGAGCTTCTCCCATGGTGGACTGTCATCCGCCATGGAAGCTTCAACTGAAGCTTCCAGATTTGGAAGCTCCAACAGCTTTCATCAGCGATGCCGCAGTTGCTGGCAAGTGGCAACTCTGGCGGTGGGTTTCCAGCAGTGATGGATTGCCAGAGGTGTTTTAAAAAGTCCAGTTATAGTCTATACCTCATTCAAAATTTACATACCAAACATGGGATGATATTACCTAAAGCTCATATCTCCTTATATCAAACATGGGTAGGGATTATTTAATCCCATCACTAACTAAGCCGGATACCAAATGCCAATAAGATTTTAAATTTAGTCAACTCCCATATCGACATGAGAATTAGATAAGCCCTAAGCTTGGACAAATTAATTGCACCTGAAAGTCATGCCAAGACCAAGTAACATAATCTAAAAGCACAAGGCTAGTTGAACATATCACTAGGAAACCACCTCCCAACCTTAGAGACCTCCAAAGCATGAGCAAGTCAAACAACTGCAGTCGGTTTACAACAACATACAAAAATAAATTCACATCCATGCGTTTCCAGGCAAAGCAATGCATAGCAAGGGTGCCATTGAGCAGTTGGAGGAAATTAGAATTTCAATTGCAATTGAGAACTTTTGACTGCAGTTGCACAAACACTCGCTCCAACACACCACAAGAGAAGAAAAAACCCAGAATTCTACTCATCCACGATGGGACTAAATCCGCAGTCACAAGGATAATTACAGCAATAAACATTACAGACTGAACCCCCGAGGTTTAAAGTTAAAAGAAATTCACACAAGAAGAGCCACGTTGAGAAACTCCAATGGACCCAAACCAAGCCCATATAGACCCATTATCAAGTATGTTGAATAATCAAATTTCCCCCAAAAGCAAGAAAGAAATTTAACCTGTTTGCTTATCAGAGGCATCATGGAACTCCGGCTCCTCCTCCGGCAACGGGTGCAGCCCCTTGCCGTCGTCCACCGCCCCGGCGTCGCCATCGCCGCCGCCGCCATCTTTATCATCAGGAAACCTGACGACAACAACGGGACAAACGCAGTGTTGCACGCAGTAATCACTGACACTTCCCAAGCGGCCCTTGGTGTTGCGTCTGGAAGCCCCAAACCCTCGGCTGCCCATAATCACAGCGCTCAACCCTAACCTCTCCACCTCCAAGCACAGCCTCTCCTTCATGTCGTGATCTTTCACTATGTGAATCTTGAAAGGGATCTGAGCGTCCACCAGAGGCTGGGCCAAGTCGTTCGCCTTCGAGACCGTGAATGCGTCGAAATCGTCCTCGAGCTTGCGCTGCGACTCTTCGTCGGTCGAGTTGTCGGACGGGGGGTGGGTGGGGCCCCAATCGGCGCCGTAGAGGACGGAGGTGGGGCGGACGTGCAGGAGGATCACGGCATCGCCGCGGCGGAGGTAGTTCTGCACCGCCCATTTCACGGCGTATGCGCTCTCGTCGCTCAGATCCACCGCAATCGCGATCCTCCGCTGGGCTCCAGTCGTCGGCGTCCCCGATTGGCTCAGTGGATAACGAGGCGATGACGGCTGCACCATGATGGCAGCCGGCCGTCGCTCGACTTCCGGCGGCCTCTTCGGTGACGCCATGACTAATGATTATGGGGATGTAGAAGTACTTGGGAAGAGAAAATATTAGGGCTTTTGGATGGATTGAGGGCTTGGCTCTACACTCTCGACTGAAGGATGATCGTTGGATGACTGTCGATTTTCATCTAAGAATGTTTCGGAATTTCCGATAAAGAAGCATCGAGGAAGAAAGAGGATGGTGATTGTCTGAGGTCGAGTCCACCGAGTCTCTAAGTTCTGTTTGGTAACTGGTATGGTATTTTAGATATTGAGTTGTTTGGCTCTCAGAAAAAAAAACAAAATATGAATTCTTTATATTTTGTTGGAAATTGGAATAATGATTTTATTAAATTTTATTCTTTTGATTTCTTTACCTTTCCATTTTATTGATGATCTATATTTTTATTTTGATTGCGTTATTCTGTGCAATGCACAAATTTTATTGTAAATAAATAATAGTAATATTTGAGTTATATTTTTTATAAATATTGTTAGTATTAATTTTTAATTTTTTATAAAATAAATTTTTACATGAAATATATTATAGATTTTGTCACGTTTGTTAGCAAAAGTGTTATCCATGATAATTTTGTTGATGAAGTTAAAAAAAAATTCTTATCTATTTGATTTTATCAGTTGGAATTGAAAATGTATTGTTTGAAAGGATATGATTATTGATTTGTAACCCTTTAGTTTGTTTTTAATTTTTTGTTGTTGGAGTTAGTGGTTGAAATGTTTGTTTAATTTTTTTTTCTCTTCAAATTTTTTAAGTAGGATTTGAAATTGTCCAAATTGGTAGATCTTACTAAGTTGGCCTTTTTTTTTTCCCTAAAATTCGTTAAACTCAATGTTTTATTTGAGTTATTGAGTTAAGCTAAATTGAACTCTAATTTTTGAAGTATTTCATCAAATTGAGCTCAAAATCTAGAAATAAAACTCATCAAGCTTGAGTGGAGTTTTGAACTTTGTAATTGCATTGAGCTTAAGACTGGCACTATGTTAACTTGACTCAGGTTAATTATAAACCTAATTCCATATTTTTAAAAAAATAATAATAATTTGAAAAACAGTCGCATGTTTATACATTTAGACTCATACAAATAATACAATTATTATAATGCCCAGCCTATTTGCAAACCATCACTCCTAAAGCATCACTATTGCCATTATATCAACATCTCAACCACATATAGGTTTTTTATCATAAAAGTTTAAGTAATAATAAATTAACAAAAATTTTAGATAATGATTTATAATAAAAGAGTATGTAGTTCAGTATATTTACTATAAATACTTAATAAAACTTGCAATTAAATTGAAGTTGTAGTCACGTGTCATTAAATTATAAAACATTTCTCATAAAAATTATAATATTCTATCTTATATGAAATCTAATCCGAATAGATTAATTTTCTCTTTTTGTTTTGTTGTTCATCTTCATCTTCATTGTCCTAATCCAAGTCTACTTTGTTCTTCATTTTTTATTCTGAAATATTTAAAATTTCTGTGTTAGAAATCCTATAATTTTTTTAATTGAAAATTTTGTAAGTAGCTTTTTTTAATTAAGAAATTTGAGTTTAATAAATAAATAAAGAATTAGCTCAAACCCTTCAAGTTTCTGAAGCTTAGATCCTTTACTTTCTTTGACCTGCAACCGATGATTAGTAATGTATATTTTTAAAATAAATTATTCCTAATATAAGTTTCTTTGTAAAATTTTGAGGAAAGCATATTGATACATTTTTTAGCTAATGTGACCAAAATAGAGGGAATGTGAAAAATAAATCAAACATTTGACTCTAATGGAAGTGGGACTCACGACTTTGCAAGGTATGTAAATAAGCATTTTATGAAATTTGAGGTATTAGAAATATTTTAATATGGATTATGGAATCTTGCTTTAAATGAAAATGGGTTTTTCTTGAATATTGGACAAAGTCAAATAAAATAAGAGTAATAATAATAGCATATATATATATATATATATATAAGTGAGGAAAAGAGAAGAAAAAGAAAAAGAAGGAAAATAAAGAAAAGGGGGGGCATTCGTGAGAGGGAGAAATGAGAGAAGTTAGGCTTCTTCCATTCTTCTTCTTCTTCTTCTACTTTTTTATTCTTATGGATTTTGATTTTTTTAATATTTTTATTGAATCCAAATAGGGGTACTTTCTTATTTACATTTATGTATTAAAGTAAATGGAAGGTAAAATATAAATTAAACAAAATGAGGACATTTACTTAAACTAAAGAAATGTAAATATGTTATAATGTTTTCAAAATTCATTCTGTTGAAAATCTTCTTCATCTGTCGACTGTGTGCTTCAATCTGTCAACTATGCATAAGAATAGTCGATTATGCTTGTTCAGTCTGTCGACTATATCTTACATCTGTCGACTATTTTTGCGTCTGTCAACTATTGTGAAAAGATAGTCGACTATGCTATTTCATCTGTCGACTATTTTTGTTCTGTAAATTCAAACTTTTCTTCACATTTTCACATCTGTCGACTATACACTTGTATCTGTCGACTATGGGATTTTTGTGTTATAAGATAATCGACTATGCTTTTTTGTCTGTCGACTATGGCTAGTTTTATTTGATAAAATAGTCGACTAACCTATTTTCTCTGTCGACTATGTGTTTCGCAGAAAGCTTCCAACGGCTATTTTTTCAAATCCCAACGGCTCCAAACGGCTTCATTTCTCTTCAATCTTGTGGGAAGCTTATATATACATGTCATGGATGATCAAGAGAAGACTAATGGACGGAAACGAGATGATCTAAATATTACAAATCATTTTATTCGTGCTTACAGTGTTCTCTGTGCTTTCATTGTTATATTTTTCTATGCAAGGCTTTGTTCTATCATTGTAAATCTATTCTTAAGCCTAGTTTTCATTGTAAGAGAACTTGTAACTAAGAGTGTTAACTCTCATCTTCTCTCTTTCATTTGTATCGTTGTTATTTTCCTAGCTTGTGTAGCTAGAAGGCCCATTTGAGTGGGAGATTGTAATTCCTAGTCTCGGACTAGAGGACCTACTCGGGTTGAGTAAGGTGTTGATAGTGGATGGTTTGAAAAATCCTTGGTGAGGAGCTAAGGTAGTGGATTAGGCTTGGGTTAAGCCGAACCACTATAAATCTTTGTGTTCTCTCTTACTTATGTTTCTTTTTATTTGTTTATCACTGCTAGCATTTCATTATCCTCATGTGCATTGAGTTATTTATTTTCAATCAAAAGGATTTCAAAGTTCTATCAATTAAGTTTTTTTAAAATAACCAATTCATCCCCCCTCTTGGTGTGTGCCATAAAACCTACTGTTCTAACAGGGTGTTGGATTTTTATCATCTTAATCTTCTCTTGCTTGTTTTTCCCCTATTTTGGGTTAAGGATAAGTGTAGTGACTTTTGGTGGAACTTCTTCAAGTGGTGTCCTTCAAAAATGTGATTAAGGCAAGTTCTACTCCTCTATTCCTCTTCTAAATCTTTAAATCATATTGTATTGAGGATTAATTAAGGAAAAAAAAACCATGCTTTTCATGTTCTTAGTTGAGATTTACGTAAAAATCTTTGCAAATTTCCCTAAGGTGATGTAGGAATCGACTGAGCCTCAAAAGTCGACTTTCCTTGAGTCAAAAGTCGACTCCTACGATAGACTATATTGTGCACCTTATATTATTTTTGCCATAACCTTTCTCCCAGATATCAGAATTAAGATCCGTTTGTTAAGTTATAAACTAAACTCGATAGGCTTCGATTTGATATATTATGGATATTATTTGGAAAAGTTTTGAAAGGTTTCCCTAGGGTCTAAATTTATACCTAATGGAATTGAGAGTTCAACCCACGTTCCGTGGCATTACATGAATCGAGTTTTGGGTCTCGTGAATAACTATTATGAGAGATGGTTAAGATGCATATTTGGGTTGCGTTTCATGCATTATCATGTTATGGTATATATATGTGTGTGAGCCTAAGTATTGGGTGGAACTGATTGACCTCAAGGGTCATGTGTGGTCACGAGCACCGCCCTTAGAGTGGAGCTATCCGGACCCAATGACCTTGTGGCATGTGAATTGGTTATAACCCTGGGTGGGAGTTGATTGTCCTCAAGAGTTATATGTACTCATGAGCATAGCCCTAGGGTGGAGTTGTTTGGCCCCAAGCTTCCATTGTTAATTGTATAAGCTAATGAGATTTATATGTGTGCATATATTTTCTTTTGTTCATGGGACTGATGTGTGTGATTTGTTGGGCTTTATTCCTTTTCCCTATGGGTTTACCTTGGACGGGTTATGGTGAATTATTCATGTTGTACTATGATTTCCATTATCATTCGTTGTTATGCTTATTAGGCCTTGTGGGTCATTTTCTTGCTTCTTCCATCATTCTAGGAAAAAACAAAACTAAAGCTGAAGGCCTATCTAGCAAGGGTGGATCTTTGGGGACTTAGCTGTGTACAGGGATTACTTAAAAATAAGCTCATTTGATGTCTTTTATTGTATTGCTAAGAACTTGTCAGTCTCTTATATTTTGAAAGCCTATGTATATGTTGTTGTGGTCATGACTTAGGATATTGCATCTAATGGAAGTTTAGTACATATGTACTTGTGTCATGAGTGGATGTACATATTTGGTAATGCAGGGAGTGTTTATGGATGTTTTGATGTTATGTCTTTCTTTTTGGTTGTTGGGTTGAATGTTCTTATTCTAGTTGTTTCTTTATCATTTTATTGATGATCTCCTCACAAATCCTCTATGCTAGCGAGGCTTCAAGTGGCGGGTCGTTACGCTACTTGGATGTGTAAAATTCAAGTGGAATAAAAAATTATTAGGCTCAATAATATTATTAGATTAGATTAGATAGATGCAATGTATGCACTTACGTATATTCAAAGAATATATATATATAGTTGCTCTCAAGGCACCAGTAGGTCGTGGATTCAATTCCTTATCTCACGTAATAAGGCAAAGTCTCCACTTACGATTTATCTCATCTGCTGAAATTGAGGGCACGAATGGCAGGGGACCGCATAAGGGCGATAATCCCAAAGAATGTATATATAGTTAATTAATTAATAAAATAATAATCATTAAATTATAAATATTTTAAAAATTTAGAAATCACCACAAAAATTAGAAAAATCTAATACTAATTCAAGAAAAATCTAAAATATTCATTTATTATTATAAAATTAGAAAAATGAAATATTCATCAAAGAAGATGTTAGATTCAACCTTTATTTACAAGTGATGCTAGGAATCCTACAATTTTTTTTAATTGAAAATTATGTAAGTAACTTTTTTTTATTAAGAAAATTGAGTTTAATAAATAAATAAAAGAATTATCTCAAACCCTTTAAGTTCTTAAAACTTAAATTATTTGTTTTCTTTGACTTGCAACTGATTATTATTACTGTACATTTTTAACATAAAGATTTCTATCATAAGTTTTCTTGTAAAATTTTGAGGAAAGCGTATTCATACCTTTTTTTTTTCTTGTTGGAAACTATTGTTTAATTCTAGTTCAAATGGTTATATAGGTGCAACTTACTTTAATAGTATTAAATATTTATTAATAGGAAGTGTTAATTGGATGTTTAAAATTGAAGTGGAATAAAAATTATTAGGCTTAATAATATAATTAGATTAGATTAAATAGATTCAATGTATATATCTACCTACATTTAAAGATTGTATATATAGTTAATTAATAAAATAATATTTATTCAATTACAAATAATTTAAAATTTAAAAAATTTAGAAATTACCACAAAATTAGAAAAAACTTAATTTAATAGTAATAAATATTTATGAATACGAAATGTTATTTAGATGTGTAAAGTTCAAGTGAAGTAAAAATTAATTAGGTTTAATAATATTATTAGATTAGATTATATAAATTTAATGTATGCATCTAGTTACATTCAAATAATGTACATATAGTTAATTAATTAATAAAATAATAATTAAATTACAAATAATTTAAAATTTTAAAAATCTAAAAATCACCACAAAATTAGAAAAATTTAATATTAATTCAAAAAAAATTCAAAATATTCTCTTATTACTATAAAATTAGAAAAATGAAATACTCATCAAAGAAGATCTTAGATTCAGCCTTAATATATATATATGAATTAAAAATATTTTTTATATTTTAAGGGGTTGTTTCAGATGTCTTTTAGTTTTTTCTATTTTCAATTTTTATTTTTAAATTTTTGTGTTTAATTTTTGTTTTTATTTTAAAAAATATGAACTTAACATATCATTTTACAATTTTGTATTCATTTTTAAATTTGTAATTTACTTTTTATTCTCTTTTTTACTCTTAATGTTGCTAGTGACTAATAAGGTTGCAATAGAACCGAGTTGAGCTGAGCTTTGAGCTCAAGCTCAGCTCAACAAGCTTGAACTTAGAATTGAGTAAGGTTGCAAACGAGCTGAATCGAACCGAACTTCCCTAAGCTTGGCTCGGCTTGATAACATTTAGCACTGGCTCGAGCTCGAGACAAGCCTGAAATGTGGGCTCGAGCTCGAGCTTGATAACATTTCTTTAGCTCGGGCTCGGTCGGGATTCGGGTTCGGGTTCGAGCTTGGGCTCAACTACATTTCACCTATTTCCTAAGTAAATATCTCGGCTTCAACATTTGGGAAGGAATTAAACATTGCCACATAAATTTCTCTAGATGTAAATTTTTTAGACCAAATCCAAATGTTCATAGTTTACTTGGAGGTTAGAACTCAAAACTCCAATGAAAGTTTTCACAGAAGAATGTATAGAATTGTGAAGAATGCTATCATTCACTAAAAGTTTTATTAACTTCTTTTTTATTTTTTCATTTATAAGTTTGTATACCTCAAAATAAGAAAAGAACATGAAGTAGTAAAAAGAAACCATATCTTAGCATGCACACAGCCACATATATACACAGTTGCATTTTTAGATTTACATTTTTATTTTTTTAAATATTTAGTTATTAAATATACACAGCCACATCTCTTAGCATGCATTTTCAGATTTGCACATAGCCACATATATACACATATATATACACACATAATACATATATGTAACCTGCAAGCAAACACGAATCTGGCAGCAACGAATAGCGACATAGGCGGATCTCGAGGTGACGACGACCACTAAAGACCAAAGACGGAGGGAAAGATGGCTGGAGACGGGAGTTCAGAGAATGAGTGAGAGAGAGAAAGAGAGAGAGAGAGGGAAGAGTTCAGAGAGTGACAGGTAAATCGGAAATGAGAATTCGGAGGGGGTGATTTTAGATTTGCATTTTTATTTTTTTAAATATTTAGTTATTAAATAAAAAATAAATAGACAAACAACAACAACTTTCACTTGCAACTTTCACTTCTTTTACCCAAAAGCAAAACTATAAACGACAAACAAATCCAATCCAAGCTTTTAGTGATGGGTTATTATTATAATTAATTAGAAAGAAATTTTAGTTTAGCGTAAAGATCTAAGATGTGGATAATTTTTTTTATTTTTATTTTTATTAAACTTGCTATCAGATTTCTCGAGCTTATTTAAAAACTTAAATATGGTTACACTACAAATACAAATATTAAGAAATCTCATTGAAATCTGATAAAAGCTTAAATAATTTTTCTTATAATTATTTTGTTATTTTTTTTATTTTTCTTTTTCTTTTCTTCTTTTTCCTTTTTTCCTCCTTCCTCTGCAACGCACAGACCCTGCTTGCGAACAGCCATCGGCTATCGTTGAATTCCAACATCGTCACCATCTCCCACAACAGCCACCGCCTGCTCTGTAACTGTCTCCAGTGCCTGCTCCGCCATCGGCCACCGATCACCATCTCCTCCCAGCCATCATCGCTAGCCCAAACAGCCCTCGCGTCGGCCAGATCCGGCCCTGCCTCCTGTGCCTTCTCCTTCGCGCGGCTACCGCCTATCTTCCCTTGGTCGCCACAACAACCATCGCTGCCTCTGCCGACCATCAACGTCGCTGCCCATTGTTGTCGAATCTGAAGTCAAATCTGGGTCGACCCGACCTGACCAGGTACAACTCGACCCGACTTGTTTTAGGTTCGACTCATACCTGATTTGATGCATCCAAATAGATCTAAACCAATCCAATCATGCCAAGAATCCCGTTTCGATGTGGTGCCTGTAGAGTTTTGAGGAGATAGTGCACCCCACTGTGCATATTTGCTCCTTATTTATGTCATGAGGAATGAGCTACTTATTTTGCTACCATCCATTGCATTTTTGGTGACAAAAATGCCTCCAATCCTCCTGGCCCATCTTTCGGTAAGTGACCAGCTTAGAGCTGTTATGACACTTTTATTTGAGGCTCAAGCCCGGCTTCAGGATCCCGTCTATGGTTGTGTATCTCATATCCTTTCCCTTCAACAACAGGTTAGTGACATGCAAACTTATCGAGTTCTATTCTAGGATTCACTACTCGCACACTATTTTGTACATTCTCAACCTGTTCCACAACCTGACCCAAACCCAAACTGGAGCTATGATCTTCCCATCATCCAAGAAAATGCCTCGCTTCCTAGTTTCCCTGAGACCACTTCTCCACCTTACCTTGATGACACTAGCAATAGCCAAATGCCACTCCGGGACGACATTGATGAGTTAGGACCCATCATGTTTGGCAACCATCGTCATCACTGAACATCGGCATCATTATCAGTTCTATAATTTGTTTTTTTCTTTTGAGTAATTGTATGGCTTGATCTTTTGTAACCGTATTGAACATATAGAATGAATATCATGCTTTTGGTACTTTAACGTCTCATTCCATTGTCTTACCATTGATTGCATATTGATTATAAAACATCTCAGCCTCTTGTAGCTGTTTAATAAATCATCAAATTGAAGTAAAAATATTGACTTTGAATTATCACATCTTTCAAAGCCTGAAAATTTTATGTTCTCAGTCAAGCTACACATAACTAAATTCCTGAAAATGGTCGACGATTTTGGTATGTCGAGCAACCGACAGTACGTTTCCAAATTTCTTTTTCCCCTTAATCTCTACTTGGGGAAATTCTACGACCCCGCGACAACATTTAGACGTGTGCAGCAATTTCGGAAAGTTGCTAGAACAATTATGGAATAAATTAGAATAAATTAATTGAAATAAATTAAATAAATTAATTGATTACAAAATAAAAAAGAGTTAATATATATTTTATAAATTTTTTCATACATTTTTCTAAAAATTTGCAACAACTAAATTTATTTTTTATTATTAAATAAATAAATTTTACGATGATTAAAATGTTAATAACTATTACAAATAGTTAATTATTATACATTTAATATATATTTTAATTTATTATAAATTTTGCCCTCCAACAAAATTCTCATAATATGTTAAAAAATTAAAGTTTGATTGCATTTTTATTTATATAATTAAACTATGTAAAAGAATAAGCCTTAGTGGGCTCATTCCCGACCATCATCTCTGTAAAGTTGGATGTTTGCATTCAAAATTAAAGGAAGCTTTGGGATGGAAACACTTTATATTTATATTTTTATTTATTTTTTATATATTATCAATAGTTAGTTATTATACATTTAATTTATTTTTTATTTTATGTACATGAAATATATTAATTGATATATTTAAAATTTAAATAAATATATTTATTACTTTGATACTTAAATTAAATGTTATAGTCACTAAACCAATGTAATGTACCACTTAGTCGAATAATCATTTGGTATCATTAATAGAATGTGTTGATAAAATAATAATCAAACTATTAAACTCATACATTAATTAATTAATTTAAAGTCACAACAAATTTATTTATCAACACATTCTATTAATCATTTTATTAGTGTATTTATTTATAAATAAGTATACTCAAAATTATAAATAATTTTATTAATATATTTATAAATAAACTTATTCACGAGCCAACTTGCAAACTTCTAATCGAACCAGGTCGCGATCCTGTAATCGAGCCATCTCGCGAGCTTCTAAGCAAGCCAGCTCGCGAGCTAGTATTCGAGCAAGCTTGCGAGCCACTATTCGAGCTAGCTCGCGAGCCTATAATTAAGCTAGCTCGCAAGCTTATTGAGTCGAATTTTGCTTAGCTCAAGCTCAGCTCATTAACAAATTGAGCTTCAAATTTAGGCTCAAGTTCGGCTCATTTACCTTAACGAACGAACTCGAACGAACTTTTACCGAACCAAGCCTAAACGACTCGGCTCATTTGCGTCCCTGGGCTTGAGCTCAACTTGAGCCTTAAAGATTGGCTTGAGCTCGACTTGAGCCTTAAAGATTGGCTTGAGCTTGAGCTCGATTAACATGAATTGAGCTCGAGCAATGGCATAGGTGATGAGAAAAACTAAAATAACCTAGAAAGATTAGGAGTTTTGCTGTCGAAGAAGTTTGTCAGTAACACTTGCAGATGCAATCACGTAAAAAGCTGTTGGCGTTGCTTTTTTGGACACCTGTCGTAAGCTTCGCTGGATGTTGTTGTTCTGCTCGCTAATACAACGCCAACCACTTGCTTGTTGATATTTCTAAAAACCTATTTCTTGTTGTTTCTGGCAAATGAAAAAGATGAACAAGAATGACTGCAACAACTTTTTCAAACTCCCGTCTCTCTCTTTCTCACAAGCTTCCACGGGAAGTGTTCCCTTTTTCTCCTTTGTTAAAGCTTCTTTGAGAAGTTTCCTTTAATATTATATATATATCTATTATCGACTAAAGCAATAATTAAGGGTGAGCAGAAGTTCGGGTAAACCGAACTAACCGAACCGACAAGTTCGATCAGTTCGGTTAGGTTTTTCTAAAAAAAAAAAAATCGATTCAATTATACTTTTTCCTAAAAATCGGTTATTCAGTTCGGTTTGGTTATTTATACAAAAATAATCGAATAACTGAACTTGCCCACCCCTTCCCCCCGCGCGTGGGCGCCGAACCAAAAGTAACCCATGACCTGTGACCATGAGGAGTCTGTGACCCACCCAACCACCCCCTTCCCCCGAGACAGCCACTCACCCACTCACCTGGAGACCAAGACCGACCGATAGAAAGAGACTCCAATAACAGACCAGCACAAATCGATTGCACAAATCGATCGATTTTGTGTCCATCGCGTGTCGCCATCGATGAATCGGTAATGGTCACCTCCTCCACCTTCGATGCCTTTGCAGACGGCAATGGGCCACGCCCGCCTTTCACTTCGCCATTCGGCTGTCCCCTTCGTCTCCTTCGTCAGATCCACACCTACACCGTTCCATCACTTCCTTGTTTCTTCCTTTCATTCCTTATGCTTAAACGATCGATCCACACCAATGAGGCAACGACCACTAACTTTCGAGTGACAGAGGTTACTTGGGTTAGTATCGACAGTTAGGTTAGGGTTTTGTAAGATTTTTTTTTTTTTTTTTTTTACTTTCAGTTGAATTAGTTTCTTGATGTATTTCTTCGTTTGCATTATGGGTTGTTCGTTTGTATTTCCTTTGTTTCCACAAACGGATATGTATTCTCTCTTGTGTATTTCTGCATTGTAAATGGGTTTGCATTTTTCTATTCTTCTTCACTATAAATGGATTTGTATTCTCTCTTGTGTGTATTCCTTCGTCTGCACAAACAAGTTGCACAAACGTTGTTCCTCTGTTGCTATAAATTAATTTCTAGTTTTGCACAATCAGTTTTCGGTTAACTCAGTTTAGATTTCGGTTAGTTCGGTTAGTTAAGATTGGTCAGTCGATTCGGTTATTACATGTAGTTCAGTTCGATTGAGTTAGTATTTTTTGGTAGGTTTGGTTCGGTTATAATTGAATGCACACCCCTAGCAATAATGTGTAATTATTATAATAATTTAAAGTTTGATAATATTATGTTAAATAATATATTAATATATTTACAAACGAGATTATTCACAAACTATTTGCGAATTTCTAATCAATGATATTTACGAACATTTAATCGAGTCTACTAGTATTCATAAGATTCTAATGGAATCAGTTTGCGAGCTAACAAACTAAGCTTTACTAAACTCAACTCATTTATAAATCGAATTTCAAAGTTAGCCTCAAGGTCAGTTCACTTATCTTAACGAACAAACTCGAACAAACTTTTTTTGAGCTGAACACCAAGCCACTCGTGAACGACTCAACTCATTTGCGATCCTAGTAACTAAATGACATGTCTAAAATTGCTTAGTGACTCCACCATTTTCTTTTGTCACACATACTTCCTTAGAAGTCATGACATTCATTTTAAATATGGGAATCACTAACCATTAACTCCATGGCAATTGATAGGATTGATTTTGGAGGAGGGAATTAAAGGAAAAAAAAGAAAGAAGAAGAAGCTACAACAATAAGACGAGAAATTTGAAAGTCTTTAACTAGAGAAAACCAACCTAATTGGAGAATAAGAGAAGAGTCATTACCCAACATTGGAAAACAAGACAACTTAGTTTGACTAACCCTCAACCATCTAACAGAATAAACTCATATGATCAAGCAAAAAGAAAACTCATTATTTCCTTAGCCATCATTTGGAATTTTTTTATAATTTAACACTATTGTTGCCTGGATACACAAATGAATTTAGTTGATTGGAAATATCGTCGTCAAGCCACCCAAATCTGTAAAAATAAGAAAACAATCAAAAGGTGCAAAGAAGTCTTCGTACAAATACTCCGATATTTAAGTTAAACACTGAGTATGATGAAAGAAACTAGTATTAGAGACGTTTTACCTTTTTAATAATGAGTGCTTGCTTATTTATAGAGAAATATGGAGTGATCTAAAGTGTAACAGAATTAGAATTCTTATAGATAATGCTTATCTTAATTAATCTTAATTTAGCTGAGACTAGAATTGTTATAGATGACATTTATTTTTCATAGATGATGTTTATCTTGCTTTTTTGGGGAATAAAATTTTGTATGGATGATTGTTTATCCCAATATTTTGAAATCATTTCAGAATTAGGATTCTTTATAAATAATCATTTATCATTTTCTTGGAGAAATTTTTGGATGTTGGACTTATCTAGTTGGCACATTTGTGTAAAACCCTCATGCATATGAAAAATGTATGCCTATCAGTCTAAAATATCGTTTTGAGCTCTTAGCCTTTTAATGACCTTTGCTTATGACACAACACATACTATTTTTATTATTACCAAAAAGACTAGTTCATACTAGTGTTATGTTTTAAACCATTTAGATAAGTTTTACATGAAAATTCATAACTAAATGCAGAATAATCATTTTTTAATGATTCTTACACTAAAAGTTCCGCAACACCGCTTAGTTTCTAAAAAAAAATATATAGTTAAAGAAATAAATATACACCATAAACTCTGTTTAGCCCAAGATGGTAAGTATTACTAAATGTAGACATATGTTAGTTTCTCATTCCAAACAATCATATCAAAATTATTTCACATCTTAACCTTTCAATGGTCTATATGTTACTACATAAGGATTCACTCTCATAAAAAATCTACCAAAATGAAATTTATATAGTTTAAAAATTTACAAGAACATAGATTTGCAATATATTCAAAAAAATATATTCCTTAATTCTATAATCTTCTCTTTGCCATTGGAAGATCTACTCTCACGTCTTCACACACACACATTTAGAAAAAAAAAAAAAATACACTTTGAGGTAAACTATACATTTATCAAGTATTGTGTCAACATTTTAACATACATTGCATTTTCAAGAAACTTCAAATTAAATATGCATCAAAATATTCTCATGTAACATGCATTTTTGGAAGAATACCTAACAAGAATATGCATATTCATTTTTAACATTTTCCACAAATTATTCAAAATAGCATTTATGAAATTAAATTATTATGTCAAATAATGGGAGAAAAAATATACTACTCTCCCCTACCTTAACAATGTGCCTGAAGAAGATTTATTTTGCTCCTAGGCTTCCACCCTCTTCCTTATCCAAAGCCTCTATTTTCTTCTATATTCTCTCTATTTTAATTAAACAATATTTCTTGAGTCACTAAGAGTAAAAGACCACCCCTTTCTCCTCCTCTATATAGAATCAAATTTTTGCCTTGATTTTTTCATTAAGGGGTCAATTAATTTTAAAGACTTTTTATGTTAGTTTATCCTTTGAAACTTTCTTTTCTTGTACAATTAACTAATTTAATTCAAATTAAAAGTCTTTTTAAGAGAAAAAGAGTGTCATGCGAAGGGGTGTGGGCTGCAACTCACCTCTTCCATGCAAAAAAATTAAAGAAATGGACCTTTGGGTGCCTTTCACTTAGCAGCCTAGCAGTTGCTCGCCTATTACGTGAAAAGGCTTGCCTGCAATGCATTTATTGCAGCACACATGCATGACTTGTAAAATACTTTTTCATGTTAGGCAAAAGAAATACCCATCAACTTTGGCAATTTGGCCTCTTGGCACCCGTAACTTAAACTTGAATTTGTTAGGCCCTCAACTTCTAATTTTATAACAATTACACATCTTGGTTCTCTATTGTTGAATCCTCCAACAACTAAAAATTTCAACCTTTACAAGGTCACATTCTCTCCTCACATCCTTCCTTCCTCATCGACACTGGTTCCTCATTCTTTCATCATCGACGTTGCTTCTTCCTTTCTCATTAATGTTGCTTCATTATTGCTTTACTTCCTCACTTTCTTGCCGACACTGCTTTCATCTGCGTGCGAATGCTGAAATAGACATGGAAAGTTAAGGATGCAATCCACCAAGAATGCAGGTGTGGGCCTTTTGCAATTCTAAGAATTTCATACACGAAAGTGAAAGTCGACAAGTGATTTTATGGTTATCGTCCATATGGGGTAATTAATTTACTTTTTTTCCATATTGGATAATGTAATACCCTGTTGGTTGAGGTTTGGATTTGTTTCTTGAGCTTGAGTTACAGAGGGTGAAGCATGAAGCATGAAAATTTTTTCAGTAGCATGATCCTCCCAGGCTTGATCATGTCTATTATGCTATTAATGGGTTGATGAAAAGAGTGAAAGAGCTTGAGAAAGAAAGGAAAAGCTTGAAGAAAAAATTGGCACGGTGTCTTTTCTTGCTATTTGCTGCAAGCTACCTTTGTTGGAATGCAAATGTTAGAGACTTGTAAGTCTAAGTGAAGGAAGAAATTAGACCTTTTCGACTTCAACCTTAGAATTATATTTTAGGGAATTTGAAGTTGGTTATGTTTTGTAAACTCTAGGTTGAATTTGTTATTATTGAATTTTGGAATGAAAAATTCTATCCCTTGTTTTCTTATTCAATGTTGGGATTGTTATAATATACTTCAATTCTCTATCAACCAAATAATTTCCAATATAATAATTTAAACTCAAAATATTTTTAGAATCAAACTCAACGCAAGGTATCAGGCATAAGTTCATTTTAGAATCACTAGACAATTTAAAAAGTGTAGTTTTTAAATATCTACAGCTTGATGAGCAACTTTTCGGGCAACTTGGGCTACCATCCCCAGAGGTCAAATCCCTAGGATTTGACCTATGGATGATGAAGAAAATGAAGAATGGCTAGGATTTGAGGATGGGGGTGGTTTGAACGATGAAGATTTGTGATAAATATAGGGGTTTTAGCTGAAATTAGAGGAACAAATCAATCATGGTTGATTGATTTTGAAGAGATTTTATAAAGGGTCTTTGTAGAAGAGATCACAAGAAAGAGATTGGGACAAAATAGAGAGAAAATAGTATATTTTGAAGGGTATTTCGAGATTTGTTAGAAAATCGAGGAACTCTTTGGAAAAATCAATCTAGTAAGGTAACAATGTCCAAATAAGGTGAAAAGGAAGAAGAAAAGAATAAGAAAAAAAAAAGAAGAAAATATGAGGAAACGATGGGGTTATAGGCCGTTAGAAATAAAATGGTGGTTAGAGATAAGAGGAAAAATTATAGAAAAATATTTTTGAAAGAATACCAAGTGTTTGAAAAACATTTAAGGTTTGTAAAAACATTTTTGAGTTCATCAAGACCACAAATAAGAAACCGAAAGTTATTTAGTTCATGCAGTTATATCATATGTGGTATTTATCTAGTTATTTCTTGTGATATCTTGATGTTATCAAATTAATGAATTTGTCTATTCATATCATGTAACTTATGCAAAAATGTCTTAGAAGTTATAGCTCACCCTAAATGTATTTTCTTCTATAATATATATATATATAAGTAGATGAGATGGATGATGGATAAAAAAAGAAATTGGCCAATGAACGAGATATGAAAAAGAACAAATTCGCTCCTTAGATTTTCGTATTCAATTGCATGTTTATAATTCAATGTATTAAATTTGTACTCTTATCTTGTTAGAGATTAAATAAATTTATATTACTATTTGAAGTAAACTCGAATGTAATGTATATATATTAGAAGTTTATACTTCATTTTAGGTTTGATCTAACCAACATTTTGTACTAGACTCTAATTACTTGTCTTAATTATATTTTTATTAAAGTTGCTAGATTAAGGGGTTAAAAGGACAATTTTAGAAAAAAATTTGTGTACAAAACATAATTATTAAAAAAAATCCTCAAATCCCGAAATTATAACATACCTAGAAAAGCAAGATGTTACAACAACAATACACACATTTTGCTTGTTTAAAATTTTTGAAAATTAAATCGAGTAACTGAACACAATTTTTCTGATTTCATTTTCAAAATAATAAAAATAAAAGTTGTATCAAACAGCCCTAAGATTTTTACTCTTTTTTTTCTCCTTATCAATAAAAACACACAGTCAATTATATTTAATTTTTACTAGAAAAGTTCGTCTAACATACACAATGGTCTATATATCACTCACACTAGGTAAATATACAAAAAAATTATATATGAATACACTCTAATAAATTTTAAAATATGCTGAGTTAACTTACATAAGTTGAGCATAATATAATCCAGGGGGTGCACCTTGAGCCGAGGCCCCAGGAGCCATTATGGAAAGCATGGGACTCTTTGGGTGAAGGCCTAAGTGGATGGGGTGTTGACTTCTTTAAGCTTTGGGCATATGGGCAGTTGAGACACATACCCTGTAAAACACCTAAATTTTGATTTTCTTTTTTATTTTTACTATTAATTAATAGTTAAAAAATTTTAATTTTAATTTTTATTTGATCTCTACTTTTCACCCAAACTCCTCCATTTGATTTAATTTATCGAGACAGAATTTTTGTGTGTACACTTATTTTCTCGCATTGAACCAATTTTAATTCATACCTCATATTAAGAAGTTTAAATTTTTAGTTTATTTCAAAATATTGAATTTAGTTATATAAAAAAAAACTTGTTTGGTCGTCATAGCTAGTCTCAAACTAGCCAGGTTAGAAACTCATCCTACAATTTCTAAGCAAAAGGTTTCGAAACTTCTTACATAAGTTTTGAAACTAGTCGATTTCAAGCCTTGTTTCCCAAAAATTATGCATCTCGATTGACAGGATTTTAACTTATCTCCCAAGAGCTTTCGAGTGGGACTAACCTTGCTTTGTTACAATGAGCAACAACAAGCCTTGAAGTTAGTAGTCATAAGTTTTGAAACTTGTTTTCCAAGTTCTAAAACTTTCACTTCCTATAACTCAGGTCTAGAAAGTTAGTTCTCGTTTTTTATTTGGTTTCTCCTTATTTTAATTCATTCCTCATTGGCTCCGTTTTATTTTCAAAATCATCAGAAATCTTTAGAAACTTTTAAAATAAATTTTAAGTCACTATAACTTAAAATATGAATATAAAGATCATCTATTTTTTTTTTTCAAAATAAAAATAACATGTCTTTCATGAAAACTCAACTTATACAACAGATTTAGCATGCTATTCTAATATTACTAAAATAAAATTTATACGTGCTCCTAATGCATCATATAAAACTTGTATAACACCTAAAAAAACATGGCATGCTACAAAATATAAATGAACTTCCAAACAAAGCTTTGAGCGTTCCTTTCCCTTAAAATCGTTTGCCTTACCTGAGCATTTGAATATTTTAAGGGATAAAACCAAATTAAAAGATAAATGAGGAACCTCTAGAATTATTTATCGCATGAAAGATGAAGCTTCTATTCTGTGATGCCACTTGTGACTTTGTTAGTATGCTTTCAAAAACTTTTTTAATAGTGCCATAAACGCTTCTTGAAAGGCCTCCAACTATATTACCTTGAGCCCAAATAATACAAGACAATATAGCATGATCATACATGATTATGGATGCAAATGAAAAGTCAAATAGAATACATTTTCAAGTCAATTTTCATGCAACATAACAAAATCATAAAATAAGGGTTTTGTGGGCTAGATAACCTCGCCTTAGAGTTTATTTAGAAGAAATATTTACTTACTTTTTCTAGATTTTCAACATCTCCTTTGTCACATTAGTGGCAGCCTCTTATTCCTCCTTACTATATATCTCTCTTTCTCTTATCTCTCCCTTCCTCTCTTATGCAGATTTGAAGACCAATCTCATGATTTCTATTTAAACCCAAACACACTTGGCACCACTCTACCTTTTGGGAAGATAATATTTTTTAAATGGGTAAGATTTCAATTTTTTTTAAAAGTCTTCTTCTTCAATTTGGTGAAAAACTTCAATTTCTTGCCCTTCAAAATTGGCGTCAAAAGTTGGAAAAGAGTGGTAATTCCCACATATAAGATAAGACAAGAAAAAAAGGAGAGGGGGTGGAGATTTGTTGCTCACGCGGGCGAACCGCAAACTGCTTACTTAGGTGGCCAAATAAAAGGAATCGTAAGGTCTTTTTTAAAAAATGAGCCTATCTTTAGTCATTTTACCTGTCGAGCTAGTCTACGTGTCAACTCACTCGCAATTTAATATATATATATATATACACATACATGTACAATATATATAATTTGACCTATTTCCTTGATCAAATAGGCTAATTTCTAATTAATTTTCAATTAATTTTTTTCTTCAACTCCCACTATCCAAAAATTTATTCTCAAGATTCTATAAGGTTTTGGGATGTTACTCAAACTCGAATTATTTCTTTTATCACTATTAACTCAATCAACTTGAAAGCCCACTCACCCAAATCTTATTGACAATCCTAAATTATCTCTAAATTAAATTTAAGTTTGTTTTTTAAAATTTTTAATTATCTTAAAAATATTTAAGATGTTATAGTGGTGATCTCAATGGTTGTGAATAGTGGCAATAGTAATAGTTGTTGTTATTGTCAAAATATAATAATTAATATTTATTTATTCTAGAAAAACTCAACAGACAGTAAGCAGGGCTCAAGAGAAAACACAATCTTATGTCAAGGTGTCCATAATGTAAGGGGAGGGAGATGGTTATATGAGACATGCTCGATCTATTGTCCAAGAAAGTTAGGATTGGCCTCAAAGAGAGATTGATCTGCTGTTTGGGAGAGCTAACGCAAGACCGAAGGGAGAAAGGGAGTTGTCATGGTTTAGGGGATGTCTCCATTGTCCGGGAGAGTTAGTGTGTCCTCTAAAAATTGTCTATGATACAAAGAAGCACTCAAAAGAGATATAGGGATTTTTCCTACACATACCTTTTTATGCTTAAGTCAGATAGTGTCATGGAGTCTAGAATGCAGTATGCAGTGCTCTGGAGAATATTGGGGAGAAAGGTTTCTCTTGGAAAAGTAGTGTGATGTTGAGTGTTTAGGATGCAAAAGGTCGCTTAGAATAGAATGAGAGAGAATCTGAGAGGTTGAAGGTGAGAAAAAAAATATCCTTGAATACGAGGGGTTGAAGGCTATTATAGTCATTAGTCGTGATTGGGACACGTGACACACATGTGCGAAAAGACGAAATACTTCTGACACATGTGATGTTGTCTTAGGGTTAAGCTCAAAAGAGGGTCTTCATGAGAACTCTATTCCTAGAAGAAAGGTCTTATAGAAAAATGAGAGCCTAAAATAGGTGGGCAACATTGTGCGCGACAACGTGGGGCGATGTTGTACAGTAAATGGATCTCTTTAGGTTTTCTCTGAGAGCTAGGCTTGACGAGAAAGATTGCAAGATACGGCTTTAGGAAGCTAGTCTCAGAAAAACTATCGTATGGTCCTTCGAGAGGATCGACTCGAAAGGACCCTTTCAAGAGAATTGCTACTCTCAAACGTGTTATCTTCTCGAGGAGAACTCCCCTTAAAGGAAGAGCTACAATAGTTGTGGACAATGGTGATTGTCATATATGCAAAGAGTGATAAAAAGGAGAAAGAAGATGAAGAAGAAATATTGGTTACTGGTCATAGCATTAGCGGGTGATAGAAATGAGAATAAGAGACCATGCATCAATTTTCATACTCTAAGGGCAAAATGGTAAGTGGTACGGGTATTAGTTTATCCCATTTTACTTGGATAAGCTATTCGTCCACATATAGTAAATATAGTATTTTTAAATAACAAATAGAGTAATACTATAGATAATAGTATTTTTTTTCTAATTCATTTACCAAACGGGGTGTAAGATGAAAATGGTAGATGATAGGGGTATTAGTTTATCCCACTTTAGTCGGATAAACTATTCATTGACATATAGTAAATATCATTATTTTTAAATAGCAAAAAGAGTTATATCATCAGATAATAGTATTCTTTTCTAATTGGTTTACCCAATGGGGGGTGTAAGATGAAAATGGAATTAAGTAAATAATTTGATCATATTATCTTTAACAACTTCATCAAAATAACAAGTTAATATGTGATATTAAATAATTAATTTCAACTTTTAAATATTCTCAAGAAAATGATCAAGACTGAGTTGATTACATACTCTTATATTGTAGAAAAAATTGAAGGGTCAATTAACCAAACACCTCTTTCACTTTTATCTTTTGGCCTGAAAGCCCCTAGATTTTAAAACTCACCTAATTAGTTTCTAAATCTTCTAAAATTAGCCAATCACTCTTCGAATTAGCCATGTCGCCTCCTAACCTTGAGTCATTTGAAATGGTGTTGTGACTAATTTTATAAAATTTAAGGACTAATTAGACAAAATTTAGAGTTTTAAAAGTATTTGAGATATAATTAAAAGGATGTATAATTAATTTATCTAAAATTTAATTAATACATTAAGTTTTAAAAATAAGATTAGATAGACATAACATATATAATATATATAACCACAGTAATTTATCATTAAAAATGTTTTACTAAAAAAAGTTATTATATTGTTAACTAGAACAATACTAAAATATGACTTCAAGAGGTACCTTTTCACAATTTCCAACTAGTGACCCATTGGGCCGTGCCAAGGCACCTAGCCCAATCCTCATATTAGATCTTGGCCTAAAAAGCTCAAATAATATTTTTATTCAAATTGAGATTCTAATAAATTTCATTAATCCCATATAACTCGTATACTAATTTTCATTAGCTCATAATCCTCATCAAATTTAAGATTTAGAGAATGATCTTTATCATTATCGTACATTTCAACTCTCTATCCTCCTATGATTACGGATGATATATAAAATACCTTTATTTCTATAAAAACAAGCTTGATCATAGGTCAAAATATATTCTTTCCAAATTTTACTAGCACTTTTACATTCTGAATCCTCACTAATTTGAGCTTTAAAATGCTTATATGTACTAACCACCCTTATTATGAAAATTATCAGATCATGACATTCTATTGCCACTATAACTGCTCCTACCAACCTTATGGGCCAGAAGGAACAGTAGCTAATTGGCAATTGCATTCACAAATACACATAATCCAAAATCGTATCTTCTAGTTTTTGGACTATATCATGCCTTAAAAACACTACTTACTTGATTATTTAAATAAATATATATACGCACACACACTACCACTGCCATCGGTTAGTTTATTCTATTTTCGATTTAATTTATTCAGAAATCAAAATTATAAACCCAATCAGTTGGGTTTAGATTGGATTTGGATTCGGATTCGGGTTTATATAAAACTCCAACCATCCCGATATACCCTTCCACACAATTCATTGACCGCCCAAGGAGCTGTTTGGGGAAACCTAATACCTGTGCTGATTTTCTAGGGCTCGTCTCGCTGTGTATCCTCCGGCGGATCGCAAATTCGATTCATCGGATCCGATCAACTGCGGTTTCTGATAAATTTGATCGGAGAGATGCCTCAGAGACACTCGAAGAACAACAATGACCTCGCCTTCTTCACATACGATGAGAAGCGAAAGCTCGGGTACGGGACTCAGAAGGAGAGACTCGGCAAGGACTCGATCAAGCCCTTCGACGCTTGTTGCCTCTGCTTGAAGCCCTTCATAGATCCCATGTGTTGCCAGAAGGGCCATGTCTTCTGCAAAGAGTGCATTCTTGAGTGCTTGCTGTCTCAGAAGAAAGACATTAAAAGGTAATTAATTGTACCCCTCTTTGATTCTTTTTATTTTTACCTGAAATTATGGTATTCAGATTTTTGTATATTAGTTGATTGTCTGGGCATTTGGGTTCTGTTATCTGATTAACTTTCTTTTTAGGTTAAAAATGGACTTCTTGCCATTGGGTATGATATCATGTGGTGGATAATTTTGATTAGGGTTTGTGTTTATGTCATGACTGAGTCCTGTACGAATTATAAATGGAGTCGTTGACAAGGTTAGCTAGAAACTTAGGAATCGGAGTTTTTAACCTGGTTATATTGTGATCTCTCATCGCCTAGATCTGCAGTGGTCGAATGTTTAGAAGCCTGCTCAGATTGTATGCGCTTTAATTGAACCCAGAGATTGGAAAACTGACTGTGATAGAGTGGTTGATAATCTCCTAATGCAATTGCTGCCATTTTTTTTAAGTATTCAATTCTCTGACATTACCAGGAATTTGATCGTCATCAACCTTTTCTGACTCAAAAAATGTGTCTGTAGGAGTCACAAGCTGCCCTATAGGATGGTGCAACTTGGAGGGGATGTTTACTGAGCACCTATTTGATTCTACTTAGTGATATACACTGTGTATTTTTGTTGAATGATAAGAAGTTGGGGATGGGTAATTACATGTCTGAAATGATTCTAAGATAATGAATGATTTTTGGGAAGTTGCACTGTCAGTCTGAGTTCTGTCGGTTGCTTTGTCATGCCCCCAAATTTATACTGTAGAAAATATTTAGGAGAAAGGAAATCTCTACCTTTTCATTCGTGCATGGGATGTATATATATATTATATACATATGAGTACAAGACGTCTACCTCCTATAGAAGTCTACTTTATTTACCTGATATCTAAGTTTATTTAAAATACAAACTAGCTATCTCTAAATTTTGGGAATATAATTTAAACTGAATTATATAAACTGAATTATCTTCTTTTCCCTCTATCTCTAACTTCCCTAAGATTTCGGATCCTTATCTTGCACTATTCTTGGCCTGTTGACCTCTCTATCTCTTAATTCCACACTCCCCCTCAAGCTGGGCTGAATATGTTATTTAGGCTAAGCTTGTAGCTTAACTCATCAAATATTCTTCTTGGTAGAGCCTTAGTGAGAATGTCAGCTACTTGACTGTTAGTACGAGTGTAGCTTAACTTGAATAGTCCTTCTTCGATCTTCTCTTTGATGAAATGCCCATCAATCCCCACATGTTTTGTTCGGTCATGATGAACCAGATTTTTTGCAATACTAATAGCCCATTGGTTATCACACAATACTCATACTGGCTCTATCATAGGTATTTGTAGTTCTTGAAGTAGCCTTCTTAGCCATATTCTTTCACAAAATCCTTGAGCTCCAAGCTCAGCTTTTGCATTGCTTCTAGAGACAACATATTGTTTCTTGCTGCGCCAAGTAACTAGATTTCCCTATACAAAATAACAATATCTAGAGGTTGATCTTCTATCTAGGATTGACCCAGCCCAATCAGCATCACTATAGATTTTTATCCCTCGGTTTGCCTATTTCTTGAACATTAATCCCTTGCCTGGAGTTAATTTTAAGTACTTCGGGATGCAATAAACTACTTCCAAGTGTTCTTCTTTGGGATCATTCATGAATTGACTTACAATGCTCACAAAAAGGCCTATATCCAGTCTAGTATGTGACAGGTAAATGAGTTTTCCCACCAACTTTTGATATCTCCCTTTGTCAACTAGAGTGCTTTCTTTGCCACTGTCTAATTTTGCTGTTGATTCCATAGGAGTATCTATTAGTTTGCAACCCAATATCACCGTCTCATTTAAGAGATCTAGGATATACTTTCTTTGGGAGATTGAAATCCATTCTTTGGACCTTGCAACTTTCATGCCTAAGAAGTATCTTAGACTTCCGAGATCCTTAATCTCAAATTCCCTTGCAAGTATTTCTTTAAGATTTTTTATTTCAATAATATCATTTCTTGTAACAATGATGTCATCCACATATACAAGAAGAATAAATAATTTACCTTCCAAGAAGTGCTTGATGGATAAGGTGTGGTTTGCTTGGCATTGATTGTATCCATGCTTCTTGACTGCCCTTGTAAATCTCTCAAACCAGGCTCTCGGGGATTGTTTAAGTTCATAGACTGATCTCCTTAGCTTGCATACTTTGTTTCTTGTAAGCTTAGTTTAAAATCCATGGGGAATTTCCATGTAGACTTCCTCTTCTTGATCTCCATTTAAGAATGCATTCTTTATGTCTAACTAGTGCAAAAGCCAATTCAAATTTGTTGTTAGGGACAACAATACTTTGATGGTATTTAGCTTTGTCACATGGGCAAATGTTTCTTGGTAATCGATACCATAGGATTGGATGAATCCCTTTGCCACTAGTCTAGCTTTAAACCTATCAATCCTTCCATCTTCCTTGTATTTTACTGTAAAAATCCATTTGCAGCCCACAGGATTCTTTCCGAGAGGTAAATCAGTGATCTCCCATGTCTCATTTTTTTCCAAAGCTTTGATTTCCTCAAGGACAACCTCTCTCCACTTAGGATGTTGAAAAGCCTCTTGAATAGTGTTGGGAACCTGCACTTTATCCACATTTAAAACAAATGTGCTGAATTTGGGTGAGAGACCCTTGTATGAGATATAGTTTTGTATAGGATGTTGTGTGCATGATCTTATTCCCTTTCTCAAGGCAATAGGCCAATGTAAATCATCATCATCAATAGAAGTAATATTAGAATCCTCACCAGTGGTTGTACTCCTTCCCCTTATATCACCAGATCTGAATTTGGGTCAGCCTCTCGATCGGTCCTAGGGCATGTTTGGTCCTCACTTTCCTTATGTTTAGACTGTCTTCGAGAATAAACTTGAAATTCCTTGGTAGGAGAAGGAGAATGGCTGATTTTGGAATTTGAATCTGGTTCCTCAGGCTGCTGGTTACTGGCAGGAAGATGGTTATCGGTAGGAAGAGAGAGAATATCTCAAAATTGGTATTCTGAAGTGTTATTTTGAGTGTTTTGAGTGGTCTCCCCCTGAATATCAAATTTGGGATAATATGGCTGATGTTCAGAAAAAGTTACATCCATAGAGGTGAAGAATTTCTGAAGCTCAGGAGAGTAGCATTTGTACCCTTTTTGATGAGGAGAGTAGCCTAGGAAGATGCATCTGATGGACTTAGGATCAAGTTTGCTTCTAAGGTGTTTGTGAACATGAACAAATGCACAACCACCAAAAATTTTTAGAGGAATTTGTGAAAGAATCTGAGTGTGAGGAAAGGATGCGAGGAGAAGTTGACTAGGAGTTTAATGCTTTAGGATGCTTGAGGGCATTCTATTTATAAGGTATGTGGCCGTAAGGATAGCCTCACCCCAAAAATGTTTGGGAACATTAGTAGAAAACAATAGGGATCTTGCCACTTCTAATATGTGTCGGTTCTTCCGTTCAGCAATCCCATTTTGTGAGGGGGGTATCGACACATGAGCTTTGATGTATAATGTCTTGTTGGGAGAGATAATGACCAAGAATAGAATTGAAGTATTCTTTGCCATTATCGGTCCTTAGGATCTGAATGTTGGCATTAAATTGCTGTTGTATCATTGAATGAAAGGTTTGGAAAATAGGACCAGGTTCAGATTTATCTTTCATAAGAAACACTCAAGTGAGGCGAGTATGATCATCAATAAAGGATATGAATCATCGAGCCCCTGTAATGTTTTTAACCCTCGACGGCCCCCATACATCACTATGAATCAAAGAAAAATGGTAAGATGGAGTATAGGTCTGACTGGGATAAGTGTTTTGAATATGTCCTAGTCTATAGTGCCATAACATGATTGCACTATTATTGTTAGAATGAAAATTAGAGAGACAAACAGAGGGTTTAATGGAGGAACCATTGCTGAAATGAGCAAGCTTATTGCTGGAAGTAGTCCCTTGAAGGATGTAGAGTCCCGAACATGCCTTAGCACTGTCAATCATTTTCCCCGAAATCCGATCCTGAAATTCACACTGATTTTGTGAGAATTTAACCACACAATCATGATCAGCAGACAACTTACTAACTGATAATAGGTTGCAGTCTAGATTTGGCACCAGAGTACAGAATTTAAGGTAAGGTTTGTAGATACAGCCACTGAACCTATTTCAGCCACGTTTGACAGTGAGCCATCAGCAATTCTTACCATCCAATCTTGTTTGCATGGTTGAAATCTAGTTAGTAGATTAGTATCTCCAGTCATGTGATCTGAAGCCCCTGAATCAACAACCTATACAGCAGAAAAATTACTGTTAGCAGTCAAGGTGTGGAAGGTGTTACCTTTATGGGCTATAGAACTGAATGCCAATGTAGGAGACTGAGAAATCTGGGTGTTGCCAAATATAGAACCGGATGCAATATAATAAATATTATACTGCAATCAAAACTTGTAGAGACTCGTTTTGATTGCAGTATCAATTTGTACATTGCAGTATCAATTTGTAGATTTAATCTATGTAAGAAAAAATTGGAGACAATTGTTATAAAGCAGAAAATAGACTTACCTACCAAAACTTGTAGAGACTTGTTTAGAATCCTTTGTACTTCACTTTCACTAACTAAGGATCTTTGAGTCGTTCAATGGTTAAGTAGATGTTTGGAAGGAAGCAGAACTCTTTTCATTGGTTTCAATAGGTAAAAACTGGGCTTTAGGATTTTTGCCTCTTTTTTCAATATGCCCTTTCTGTAAAGGTTAATCAATAAAAATATTTTCTTAATTGCAAAATAATATATATCATATATTTTTGGGTTTTACATGTCTAATTTCCCTTATTTTGAAGGTTGCAGTGAGTGGTTTGTGTGCAGCATTCCCTGACTATCTTTGCTGCACTGTGGTCAGTTAGTAAAGGATATTCTAATTTGTCAACTCATATATTTGGCCACATTGTTCCTCAGTAGAGGATTGTGTTAGGAAGGGCATCCAGTGAAAATTTTTCCACACTGTTATTTTGCATGGATTTGTATTTTAAATGTGACTTTTATATGTCAATTGATGTTCTGGATGCCATGCCACAAACCCTAATGGTTAGGATAAGGTGCAGTTGATGATGGTGATGATATATTTGGCAATGTGGTGGTTTATACCTGAGTGGCTAGTTGTAGAGGAAGTCATGATTGAATGAGTGCTTCTTGAATATTCTTAAAAATTGAGAGCAATTTTGTTTCTGGGTTGTTCATAGATGTATAATTTGTTATGGGACAAAGATGGTTTGGTGTTGTTTAAGAACTTGAAGATTGGCCTTCTTCAGTTTAGTGAGTCCATTTAGCAGATAAATACAAATTGAAGGAATTTCTTTTTCATCTTGTACGTTTGTACGCCTGTCTTTGGGGGGGGCGCAATGCGTACTGCACTTAACAGACTCTTTAACCATTAAATTATAGCATAGTTAATTTTCTATGTAGTAATTATTCAAAAAAGTAAGATAGGACAAGCTGCTGGTATCTGGTAAGGTAAATAAGTACCAATGAAAGAGGTAAAATAACAAAACATATGTCATGCACTATTACTTGCCGCCGCCTCAATTGCACATCCAGCAGCATGTATTGGTAATATTCCTTGTTTACGTGGTTGTCAGACTCTGTGGCAATTCCTCTGCATAGTTGTTAGTTTTTGTCCATGACATGCTGAAAATGTTTTCATTGCCTTGCAGGAAGCTAGCTGCACATGCTGCTCATGAGAAGCAAGAAAAAGAAGAGGAAGAAGAAAGGTTAATGCTTCAGAAAGCCAGAGAGCTCGATGCATTTGATCAGCAAAACCACGGTGCAGTGCCACAGTACAGTGATAGGAACTATAACAAGGATAAGAATGGCTTCCACGGTGCAAACAGCGTGAAGGCCACCTCTTATGAGGAGGAAGCACTCCGAACCATGAAAGCATTTTGGCTGCCTTCTGCCACACCAGAAGCTCGGGCCAAGGTAGAGGCCCCATTCACCAATACAATCTGTCCGGAAGGCAAGGAAAAGCTTAAGCTGAAAACTTTGTTCCCGATCTACCTAACCGAAGACATTCATGACAACAAGAAATCAAACGATCTTGAAAAGACCTACATCTGCCCCAGCTGCAAGGTCACCCTTACTAACACGTTATCGCTTGTTGCCCTAAGTTCGTGCGGGCATGTCTTCTGCAAGAAGTGCGGGGACAAGTTCCTGGCCGTGGACAAGGTTTGTCTGGTCTGCAACAGGGGATGTAAAGAAAGGAATTTGGTTCCCTTGGAGAAAGGAGGGACAGGGTTTTCTGGGCATGGGGATCATCTGATGGCAACAGATTTCAAACATTTGGGTAGTGGCTCTGGTTTGGGGTTGGTTAGGCCTGCAATGAAGACATGAAACAAGAAGATGTCCCATGTTGTGTTCATTATGGTACAACGACTTGCTCTGTCAAGCTCCCCTTCGTGCTCTCTCTTAGCTTTTCATGGGCATGTTAATTTCGGAGGTTGAAGTGTAATGTAATGTAATGCATACTGTTTATCTGGTGAATAGAGAGTGGCAGCCACTCCCACCTAGAGCTCAATTTGTCTGTTTTTTCACCTATGCCTTCGTCACGAGTGTACCATTCTTTTACCTTTTTAACTTTTTTTATTGATAAAATCTCGGTAGCCAATATCTTTCTGGAAAACTTTATTATTCATGTGAAATAGTTTATATTTATAGATATCATGCGTATTAAGCGAGAATATAGAAATTTATATTTAATAACTGTTTTCACCCAGCCAACCTTCGGCGGTGAATGAATCTACTATCAGCGATGCTAATTTTTAATCGATACAGAAATTATAAATATTTCTGCTCAAATACAACAATATAATTTGTAACGAAAGATTCATCTTTTAAGTTTTAAGAATAATTTTTAATTGATACAGAAATTGTAAATATTTTAAAATTATAAATATTATTACTCAAACACAATAATATAATTTGTAAGGAGGGATTCATCTTTTAAGTTTCAAGAATTCTACAAAACAGAACATGATTAGAAGGGATATGATATTTCATTTGTAAACAATTTGATGGTTAAGTCAAAATTTTAAAACTATATTTATTTGCAAGGTAGAAGTGTCTTAGTAGAGAGAATGTGTGCGTGTTTTTTTATAATTAAAGCAGATATAAAATTATAATGATTCTTGACTTTTAGGATTGGCATGGATCTTATTTATCTCTATCTATTATAGAATTTTAGGAAAAGAATTTAGAATTATGCATGCATGTATTTGTCATAAGAATACTTTGTGAGAGGTTTTTTAAGAAAATTTTAGATTTTTTTAGTCATCTTACACGAAAATTTAGAATTTAGAGTTTAGGAATTTACTAAGAGAGTCTTTCTGATCCCTTTATATGAGAGGGTTTTTTGGGTTTTTTTTTTTTTGTTAATTTTTTCTATTTTTGATCTTTACACTTATTTTTAATTTTTAAATTTGAACTTTTAAGGGTTTCGTAAATGGGTCTATGCCCTTATACACATCACTAAATATTTTTATTATGGGAAAGGTATTTATAATTTATAAAAAATATTTCTAATTTTGTGAATATCAAAATATAATATTAAAATACTATATACAAGTAATATTACTAATATATGTATACATATATATATATATCCACCACGAGCTTGGCCTGTGATGTGATGGGTATGGTGCAGGGCTTGAAGGCACTTGGTTTTGTCAACTTGTGACCCTAAACACCTTTATGCACATGGGTTTGTTGATGACTCAATTCATTTAATCTATTCCCCAAACCTTATCAAAATTTGAAGCTTATCCCAACAAAACTCGCCAGCCAGCCAGCCAGCCAGCCACCGCCACCACGTCCCCATCCGCCAGCTTGGCCTTGCACTGATCCTGTGGATTGATGACGCAGTCACATCCAACTATTATTATTATTATTATTATTATTATTATTATTATTATTATAAATAAAGTTTAATTTATCCTCAATTTCATAAACCATAAATAGTTATTAAGAATACGGGTAAACTAAAAATTGGTTTAGAGAAAAAAGTCATTAGCCAAGTTAGTTAGGTTCGGTTAATCAGTTTTTGTAGTATGATTAAATTAGTTTTAAATTTTATAAAATTACAGATTGATTAGGGTTAAGTTAGATTTGACGTTCATCAAATACAAACCAATTCTATGATGTAAAATTATTCTACCTTTTTAATTATGTTCGTATTTGTATAAGATTATTATATTATTATTATTATTATTATTATATGTGAAAGAGTTTTCACCCTGTATTTACGAACTCATTGTAAAAATGGCAATTCCATATTCTATAACTCGTGTACAAAATTCACTCACTCACTCACTCATGCAGAGTAGTGACCTTGTCAACTGGGTGTGGTATGATGCTATGAATGATGCTATGATATATATATATATATAGTTATATATAGAGGAGGGCGTGATCAGTTTGATAAAATGAGATTTGAGAGATCTTTTGAGGGGTTGTTCAGACCGTTAATTTGGTTAGGTGAGGAGTAAAAAACCCAAAAAAGAGGTCCTAAATTCACGGACTCAGACATGGCAATTGCTGAACCATCCCTAATGGCAATGGCGGCCCCCACCCTGCAATTATTGGGCGCCTCCCCTGTCTTTCCGCCAACCAAAGCATCTAAAGCCAGCCAGCCAGCGAGCCAACCCAGCAAAACAAAGCCAAACCAAACCAAACCCTCCCATTAACAGATTCCCAAAGATTCACAAGGATTGAGAGAGAGAGAGAGAGAGAGAGAGAGAACCCTAATGGCGGAGATGGTGGAGAAGGATGGCGGTGGAACCGCCGCCGAGGAGGAGGAAGAGGAAGAGGAAGAGGAAGAGGAAGAGGAAGAGAAGAGGTTGTTGGAGGGCGTGGCAGTGTTGGATTTCGACGTGCTTTGCTCCACGGTGGCTATGCAGACGCAGGGCGGCAAATGGACCAAGTTGGGTACTCACGACGGCGATTTCGAAGACGGCGGCGCCGAGTTTGGGGGCGTCTTCAGGATGTGGGAGGGTGAACTTCTCGACTGCTTCCAAGACCGCCGCATCGCCCTCCAATCCGCTTGGTAAAAACTCTTGCCGCCCTTTCTCCTCTCAGTTACGACAACACACCGAGCTTTTATCTCACTATTTGTCAGTACATGGCATCGGTGGAACGTGTCGTTATGAAGGGTTACACGCCCCGGGGCTTTTATTTGTCTGTAATTCATGTTTGTTTAATCGGACGGGTTTTATGCTGGTTGTCGGCTATTTAACTAAATTTTTATCTTTTATCCGAGCTTGGGATCGGAGTTTCTCTCCGTTAAGGGTGAAAAATGATGATTTTTCCTTTTTCTTTTTGAGGGGTGCCTTTTGGTGGAATCAGGGAATTTCTGATTTCTGGTGTTGATTTGAGTAAAATTATGTCCTATGAACTGTTTGTTGAATGCTCCAAATGGGTTTTGACAAGAACTACGTGCCTTCATTTCTTGGACTTGCTGTGTTTAATTGCAAGATGTAACAAAATTTATCATCTTTTTTTATTAGACCCAGCTGCAGCCGTGATTAAGAACTGCTGCAGCAATTTCAAGAAACATGTATGGTTCAACTCTTGTTCGTTGCTTGTGTTAACTAGGAGTTTGCATTTGCAGCTGTCCATCCTATAGGTTCGGGAAGAACATGGGCCGAGCTGGTTTTGGTTCTTGTATTGTTCAGGTAAGAGTATTTCCTTTTGTCCAAATATTGATATTTTCTTCCGTGTATTTTTACAATTTTTAATTGGTCCATTCTCCTGTAAAATGATTATTGTTGATGAAGTTCCATAATAATAACAATAATGAACAATGCTTTCGCAAAGTCAAGGAGAAATCACTCTCATAGTACCCGCGGGGGGGAGGAGCGCAAAGATTTGATATAGGTCTGTCAATAGGCCTATATCCACTATCCCTACTAGGAATAATTCACTTATAACCAACGTTACAATTTTTATCCAATAACTTGGTTAAATCATTTACAGAAAAAAAAAATCCTTGCTTAAATCCCATCTGATGGGATTTGAGGAGATATCCAACACCCTTCTTTCCATGTTGTACAAGTCGGTTTTGCAACATTAACTATATAATGGAAGACAACCATATCAATTATCTTCATTTACCACCGTCTCTTGAAACTTTTCCATATGAAGATGGTGCTGGAACTTTATCTCATCATTACCCCTCTAGATGGTTGCATTATGAAGGGCATTTGGTGTAAAATTTTGCTAAATTATTTTTTTGCATGGATTTGTATTATCAATGTGACTTTTAGAAGTCAGTTGATATTGTGTGGCAGGATCCTAACTTAGTATAAGGTGCAGTTAATGATGATGATGATCTAACACCCTACTTTAGGTTTTCTTTTGTCATGTTCTTTGATACCATTGAAACTGGCCTTAATAAAGTTTCTTTTTGTTTTGGTTTGAGCAGGGAATTGTACATTTCATTCTTGGTGTTAGTGCACTTGTCAATTGCATAGCCTTTATTATGACCAAGAGAAATTTTTTTCTATATTTGGCTGTTGCTTTCACCATCTCAGTTGGAGCATATCTGGGATTTTTTCGTTCGCAGATAAGGAAGAAGTTTAACATCAGGGTAAGCATTTCTATTTTAGGTTGTCTGAGATTATACATTCTCTGAGTTTTAAGTTACGTGCTGCCTTTGCTTAATCTACTCCATTTTTCCCCATACTATTGTTTCACTTTGTATTGTCATCTTTTGGGAATTGTGGTATGTCATGTATGCACCTTTAAAAGTGTTTTCAACCAGTTTGCAGTTTTCTGAATTATTAGGGAAAAATAAAATGGGAACATGCTGTGTGTGGGATTTTATGTTGCTTACTTTACTTACCACTAGAAACAATATAACAGGAAGCTGTGTCTATTTCTCCATTTTTTTTTGCAGCTTCTGCAAGATTTTTTCCCCTTTGTGTGTATATATATATGTATGTATGTAATATTTTTTGATATAAAGGTCTATTTTGAGTCTAGGATTTGTCACAGGGGTGTTACTGCTAAGAAATTGAATTTGGGTGTTGCACCTTGTAATTTAAATAACAATTTCAACAGTATGAATTCATGTTTTCGTACTGTTGAAATTGTTAAGGATTTGAATGAATAACCTTCGTTGTTCTTCTTGGTGTTATTTGTTTCTACTATTTTTTTTTGTTGTGTCATGACTACATTGGCTTATCAGCATAATAGGCTCCTTTTCACATGACCAATTACTGTGGAGTCTCAGAATGCCTTTATTCTGTCAGCTTTGATGGGGTAGTGGGAGGACGGCAACATATCAAGCTTTTTAATCCCACCATGTGGGGCTGTGGGGGAATGACAATTAAAAAATGAACAAATAAATAAAATAAAGGTAGCGGAGATAGTGGAAACAAAGAAGAGCCCTCAGAAATTTACTGTGTTAGATTTTGCATAATTGCATTACTAGGTTAATTTTTCCGCCTCAGGTTATTTGAATATGCACATTTTTGGCTTACAATGTGTGGAGCACCCCAGCCTCCATAGGTGAAGCAAGAAAGTTTTCTCTAAGTTTATAGTGCGTGCTTCCTCATTCAACCACTTTTCCTTTCTACATTAAAGGCATGACACCATACTAGAAGCTAACCTGTTATCATTAACAGTTGATTGCTATTAGATCAAAGAAACGGAGTGGAGATGATGCGAGTATTCTACCATCATGCCAAGTGGCATTTACTGAAAATTTCATTAGTTGCCACTTGGCAACACATGTCAGTCTAGTTAGATGACACATGACTTGTATGTCTTCCAAAATAATTGGATTAAACATTGAGCTCGGGTAGGTCCCCTCTTCAAACTATAGAGCCTCTAGCATCCTAGGCTTGGCCAATATCTCTTAGTTCGAGTGGTGAGCAAGAAAAAACCAAACCACTCAAATCAACCAAACCAAATTGACCCAAATCACCAAAGCCAGACCACAAGAGAAGCAGTTAGTTATGGTTTGACAATTTTGAACACTGCCTAAAGTGGTTTAGTTTGGGTGTTGAGTTTTGATAAACCTCCAAACTGACCATCGGCTTGTCACAACCTCAAGGATCCCAAGGCTATAATTATCATTATAATAGTAGTTAGCTCACATGCATTACACAATAATTGTAATTTTTCTTCTTTTTTGTTATAGATAATTGCCCTTAGTTATAGGCAATTAGGCTTATCGTTTGTATTGCACATGGGTGCATGTGGGAGGCTATTAGGCTATATATAAGCCACAATTGAGGATGAGAAGTTATGTTTTGAATTGATATTGAATTCTCTCAAACTTCCCTCTCGTCATTTCTCTCTAATTCTCTCTGATCTCCTCCCTTCCTCTTTGCTAATCTCTCCCTTTCTTTGTTCCGTCTACTATCTCCCCCAATTTTATCCAATTCTCCCTCCAATCCCTTCTGTTCTTGATCCCAACTCCTTCATGTTCTTCCGATTTTCAGTCCAAACCCTAGGTATATGACAATTGGTATCAGAGCATCCTTCCTCAGCTGTGATTTCAATCGATTTTAGATGTGAATTGAGGCGACTTTGAAGGATAGTAACGGAGCTGATTGAAGAGGGCGCGGGGCTTGATGATCACATCTCGTTTCAACTTGTTGGCGACACAGAGTGAGTGGTTCTCGAAGTCGATTGAGTTGCAGGAAACAATTGGGTAAGCAGGGTCACAAGCGATCACGACTTGTGATCTAAAAGAGTTGTTTAATTTTCTTGGAGGCGAGCAGGAGGTTGACACTTGGCCATGAATTGCGATAATTTTTGCTCGAAGTGGAAGGGCGAAACAGCTTAGGCGGAGTTGGAAGCCAAGTCATAAACTACTGCAACCATCGATTATCAATTTCGAAGAACTCCGTTGGTTGCATCACAATTGATCAAGGGAAGCGAGCAACCCAAATGATTCCAATGGTGAATTTTGGCGTTTTGGTAGAATTTCGGCAATCAGGAAGGTTGTTTGACTTTTGGAGCAATGGTGATTTACGAAGGTGATTTATAAAGGTGAACAGTGGTGAATTCTAGAGCAGTTCCTTAGCCTTCGATTTCTTCTGCTTGTGTAAGTCTGACTTTCCGAGGGTGGAATTTAGTGAATGATCTGTTGAAATTGAAGGCAATTCAGAGTCGGTGGTTATCGGCTACTACATGGTGACTTGGGCTAAACCTATAGGTTGATTTTGGCTAAGATTTCTAGTTTTAGAGTAACAGAGTCGATTAATTTGATAGGCGATTCATAGCAGCAATTCAGTGAAACGGATCTAAGGTTGTTGAATTGAGAGGAAATCAATTCTCAATTAGGTGGAGCATAGTAGCTGTTTTGGAGTCAATTGATTTTTTGGAGGCTGTAATAGAACTGATCAAACTCACAAGAAATACTTTGGGTTTTCGTTTCAAATTGCAGAGGAGAAGTGGAAGGTTCGACTGTGAAGGTGGAGCAACAGTTTGATTCGTTGCTATGTCTAAGCTGCTACAGTCGCTGTTCAAGAAGGTGACCTTAGCCATTATCGAGACTGATTGAGCGATGATTCAGGAGATTCCGATTAGAAGTCTGACAACGCATATTAATAAATCAGTGAAGAGAATTCCAAAGGTGTTGATTCCAATCGAAATTCTAGATTGTGAGTAAGGGGAAACAAGAGGTAGATTTCGGCTGTGAATTTTGGTTAACTTGGTTCGAATTAGAAAGGCAAAGAAGAGCGAGTGCTCCTCGGCTATTGAATTGCGTTGAGGCGATTCTAGTTTAGAGCTGATTAGCTCACGGAAGGGTGTGGATTCAGTATGTATAGGACTCCTACTCCTTGTTCTTCAAAGTGTCTTGTTCGTGAGAAGTCGGCCATGGGGGGAAGTGCACACATGAGACAATTGGAGTCTCAATCGCAGCAGAAGAATGCTTGATCTTCGAAGTATCCTGTTCGTGAGACCATGGGGAGCAGTGCACATATGAGACAAATTGGAGTCTCAATTGCAACAAAAGAATGCTTCAATTTCAGTTGGATCCAACATAAATTGTGAGGAGTTTGGCTAGGAGCATCAGACATGGAAAAATAAGTTTGATAATGAGTTCAATCGAATTGACAAGGAAACAAGAAGAGTGATACACGAATCATGCGTGGAAATAGGTCGACATCTCACGAAGTGTCCTATTTGTGAGATGTCGACCATGGGGAGCAGTGCACACATGAGACAATTGGAGTCTCAATTGCAACAAAAGAATGCTTCATTTTTAGTTGGATCCAACATAAATCGTGAGGAGTTTGGCTAGAAGCATCAGACATGGAAAAAGAAGTTTGATAATGAGTTCAATCGAATTGACAAGGAAACAAGAAGAGTGATACACGAATTATGCGTGGAAATAGGTTGTGTGCTACGAGAGCAACTGCAGGAGTTTGCAAAGATGTTGACTAAGAGTTATAATGTCAATTTTCTGCTGAATTCTTCGATAAACCGAGAAGAAATGTTTCAGATGATCACCGCGGAAGTTCTAACCAAGAGGAGTTCCTGAAAATGAAGCCGCCTAAAGAGAAGTCTAGATTATGGGAAAATGATTAGATTATGGGAAAATGATTCATTGCTTACCTTCGAGTATGCGTAGAAGGAGTATTTTGATTTAGGCAGAATTATCAAGAAGGATGACTGCAACATCAGAGATGATATGGGTGGTGCAATGCATTATCCAAAGGGAATTTGTAACAATCAGGTTGCTAGGGTAGCAGATGTAAAGGGACGATTTGATCTTCTTGAAAAAGAAGTTCATGTAGAGGGATATTCCAGCAAACACAAAGAAAAAGGAGTTGCTGAATTATTTGCATGGAATCAGGAGGTTGCGATTGAAAATTCAGTCAATATTAAGGAAGATGATGTTGTAATCGAAGTGAAGTTGTTAATGGTAACTCAAGATTCCGAAGATGGAGATTGGATGTGGAGAGTGAACCTCGGAAATATGTCGGCAAACAGAAAGAAAAAGATGCTGATGGAATGGCATTGGATCAAGCAAATTCAACTGAAGGACCATCCATCTGTGCGGATATTGGTGCTGGAATCTTTGGAACGAAACATTGATTTGTTAGATAAGTCGGTTATAAAGCAGGTTGAAGCTGTGAGTGGTGATTCTTGTGATAACAATTCTAGGTTGGATCAAGTCTTTGATGCTCCACATGTAGTGAAAGACGTTTTGATGGGGCAATCCAGATCGGAACAGTCTTATATTGGCTATAAGGAACCTGTTCATAAGGATGAAGAGGTCCTAAGACTAGAGGAAGACAGTCTACCTATTCATTTCTTTCTACTGCGACTGAAGAATTATTTAGTCAATCCTTTGGGTTCAAAATAGCCAACATTGAAGATGATGAAAAGAGGGGAACATATGTGGTAACTTGTCAAATGTGTGAATTCCAAAATGATTAACATTTGAAGGCTTTAGGGTTGCAAGTTTCAGCTGCTACCTACGACAGGGAGCGGCTAAATTCATTAAAGGCACTTGATGTGGACATATTGACAAGTTTTGGCACCATATTGGATCCTAAGACCGTGAGTACCAACAATCTTGATTGGGTAGCTATTGCAAATCCATGGGGAAGGGTCTATCACACCTTGGAGGTAGATGCAACCTTGATTGCAATTGTACAAGTTGTGGTAATAACCCATGGTTTTGTTCCAGTTGATGAGAACATAAGGGCAAAGAGGAATAGGCCTAGATGGAGAAAGAGAGAAAGAGGAATAAACCAGATAGAGAGAGCTAGTATTGGATGAAGAAACAACGGCGCAATCGTTATAAGTTCTTGGGGACAAGAACTCCCTCAAGGAGGGAAAAATTGTCACAACCACAAGGATCCCCAAGTCTATAATTGTCATTATAATAGTAGTTAGCTTGCATTACACAATAATTGTAATTTTCCTTCTTTTCTGTTATAGATAATTGCCCTTATAGGCAGTTAGGCTTACCGTTTGTACTACACATGGATGCATGTAGGAGGCTGTTAGGCTATATATAAGCCACAATTGAGGATGGGAAATTATGTTTTGAATTGATACTGAATTCTCTTAGAATTCCCTCTCGTCATTTCTCTCTCCAATTCTGTCTGATTTCCTCCCTCCCTCCTTGCTAATCTATCCCTTTCTCTGTTCCGTCTACTATCCCCTTCTCTGTTCCGTCTACTATCCCCTCCAATTCTGTCCAATTCCCCCTCCAATATCCCCTCTACTATCCCCTCCAATTCTGTCCAATTCCCCCTCCAATATCCCCTCCAATTCTGTCCAATTCCCCCTCCAATCCCTTTTGTTCTTGATTCCAATTCCTTCGGGTTCTTTCGATTTCTAGTCCAAACCCTAGGTATATGACATGACTCAAATCCCAAATAAAATTAAGTTTTTTATGGTTTGAATTTTTTATTTAGTTATAAAACTATGAATTTTAATTGACTGTCAAGTTAATAAAAATTCATAGTTTCTGGTTTAATGATTTGGCATAAAGCCTCCGAAACAATCAAAATATCATCAACTTTTTCCCTCACTCTCAACCATACAAATTAGTAACTTTGGCGGGGTTGGTTTAATTGACAACTCTCAAGTTTTTTTAATTTAAAACAAAAAATAAAAAATGTCACTGTTGTTGGTATGTTCCTTTTTTATGAGTTGCTATTAATTATTATAGTTGAAACTGCCCAAACTGTTAAGTTGTGGTTTGGGTTTCAAGCATATGGTGGTTTGGTTATGGTTTAGAAGATAGGCAAACCATCAATAGTCGTTTGGTTTGGAAAACACATTCCAAACCACCCAAACTAACCGTTGCACACCCCTAAGCCAAAGTTGGATGCACCTTCACATTCATCCTAAAAATATCAAGAACATCTCCTTAGAACTTGGGTAAGACAGGATTTAGTCTTCTCCCTCCCTCTGAACAAGAACCTAGAGGGCTTGTGTCACGAGATAAGCACTTAATATCTAACCCAAAAGCAATTCCTATTAGTGATACTAGCTCTCTCTCTTGTATAGCCAAAAATCACTAGTTAAACATTTGATATGGGATCAATACTTGCCTTGTTATGCACACCTCACTCAATTCTTGACCCCCTCTTTATAAGTTACTTGTGGTGCTTCCAACCCACATGATAGTACTGTGAGTGGCTCCAAAATCACTTTTCATGGGTTGGGTGCTTTGTATTTGGGTGGCTCTAATACAACCCTATTATAGTCCAACATGTCTCTGGTACATATTTAGGTGTGAGAACACCAAAAACGTCATCCTTATGACAACTTATCTATTGGAGGCTAAGGTCCAAGCACCATCAAAGTACATATCCCTTTTATCCCATTGATGGGAAAAATTGCCTTGATATTGGGAGAAGGGTGGAGGGGGTGTTCTACAATAGGGAGGATTTTCCTCTCATGTATAACTGTACCCTTGCTCAAAGCATTCACCCACACTCCCTCTCCCTCACTACATGCTGGAAAGATTAAATATTTTCTCATAAAAAAAAAAAGAAATGACTATATTTGGAGAATGATAGCCTTGCTGTCAACCTCAGAATGGGAAGTCATCTCCCTATTTTACTGGGCTAAGGAGGAAGATCTGCCAGTCCCCTTCCATGCATCCATGATATGATTGTTTATCGAATCCATTTTGGCATAAAAAAGCTGTCATGTCCCTAGGAAGATTAAAAGATTAATTGATGTGCCCAAAATGCCAAAGAGAAAACCCAGCACCTTCCTGTTGATAAGAAAACTCGCCACAACAAGAAAACACTAGGGTTGATTCGCCACACTCTTAGAAAGAAGAAGGAAGAGTGATAAGAATCCAAGGAAATTCGCCACTAAGCAAAAGAAAGCTTAGATAAGAATTTATAAAAATGCTTTCTGCATTTAGATGAAAAAGTTCATTAACCAAAAAACGTACATAAGAGGAACCATATAAATACTAGTCTTGGAACATCCCTCCAAGCATGGGAAACATAAAAAAAAATAACTCTTGGAACATCCCTCAAGCATGGGAAACAGAAACATTAAAAACTAAGTGGGAGACATAATAAACAAAGCCTTTAAATGCTTCAATTCTCCATAAATTTGAAGCTTAGGAAATGGAAGAGATTAAAGCCAAAGTGGGAGACAAAGCCATAAATGCGCTTTGATTCCCCATAAATTTGAATTCCCGCTTCTTCATAATGTTCTGCCAAGCAAACTTAAATCGACCATAAATCATAGCTGGAATTTCGGAATTGCGTTCATGAATACAAGAAATTGCTACTAAGATCGTGAGTTTTCCAATGACATATGGCACGCCTCTTAACTCCAATCCATCAAAGAGATATGAAGGTTCCAAGATTCCTTTCTGATTAATTTCGTGGCTGATCCTCCAAGCAAGTAAGCAAAGTGATTAATTTGGGCTTTAATTCCTCCAAGTGGGCTGGACTCTTTCCAATGAATAACTCAAATTCCTTTTGTAATTGCTTAGCCTTTGAACGTGTAATTGGCCCATCACTTGTAATTTCATGTCCTTGGTCAGCCTTTGCCTTAACTCCCTTATGATTCACATCATTAATATTGTGATAGGGATATAATAAAGGGGTAATATTGTAATAGGTTTATATTAGTTTGTTAGGAGATATTTTAGTTAGTGGTTAGAAGCACATGGGTGCTGTTATGCAATTAGCTAGAAGCTGATAATGTCTATAAAAGGCCGCTGTTTATGCTTATGCTGATTTTGATAATTGAATTCTCAATTCTCTCACAAGATTTCTCTCCAATCTCTCTCTCTCTCTCTCTCTCTCTCTCGTTCTTCTGTCATTCTCCCTCAATTCTCTCTAATTTCTCCCCCATTCTTCTTGAATTTCCCGTCTATAGATTCTGTTCTTGACCTTAACTGTATCAGATCCTTCCGATTTTTCATTCTAGTCCTAGGCTAAACCCTAGGATCATGACAAATTGGTATCAGAGCCAACGATTCTTGGTTGTGGTTTCAATTCGTTTTGAAGGCTGCTGAAATCAATTTCAATGATTAAACGGAATAGGCGAGTTCAAGTATTCCAGCGTGCTTGGATGGTATCTCGGTTGAGAATTAATTCTCGGTTAAGATTTAGGAAGTTGTGATCATCGACCAAGGCGTGAAGTGGACGTAGACTGGACGACCTTGCATTTGGAGCGATCGTGAGCAAGTCCGGAAGTGGTTGATCTATCGTGTTAGTCGATTTTGATCGGCTATTTAGTTGCAGATCAGAGGCACTGAATTCAGGTGAATTCCGACACTCCTTGGACAGTGGTTGGGTGAGTGATTGTAGTTTGGGAATTCTGGAAACTCCTATCCGAGTTTTGAAATCGAAGACGACCATTGGATCTCGGAACTGATTCCGTTTTAGTAGTTGTCGGAAGCGGCAGGGATTCTGACAATCCTTAACAGTAGGTTTGGGAAGAAGCAGCAATTTCCGACGATATACGCTTGAAGTAGTCGGTGATTGGGTGAATATTCCATTGGGAATCTTGGTTGGCGTTGATTATGGGTAGGTACTAGGTAGCGATCAGTTGCAAGCCATAATTGAATACGGACATGGGAGGTGAAGCAAGAGGTGGAAGTCCAGCCACGAATTTCGGCAAGCTCCGCACGAAGTGGAAGTAGGTTGGGGCAGCCGTTGAATCACAGCAGTCGCGCAGAGAGTCTGGGCGATCTTGGATTTGCTGTGATCGAGTGCTGGAAACGATTGCAGCAGGCGATTCCATTGGAGAAACGCCGTCAATCGGGTAGAATTCTGGGGAGTGGAAGGAATACATGTGAATTCCGGCAAATTCGGACTATCTTGGCGGCGGAATTCAAGGACAGATCAACCACATTCGTTGATCCAAAGTGGAGCAAATCTTGAGCGATAGCTAATTCGTAGTGGTCCGTTGCAGTGAATTTCAGCGATCAGCTTGGATTGCTGTCAGTCCTATACTCCTGATCATCAATTAATTGCAGATTAGGGAAGGTAATGGTTGCGGAATGGAAAGGATTTGTGACTCTCAGTTGTGAATTTCGATGACTCTTACTTATAGTGGGGAGGCTGAAGCAGATTCGGCGGATTTATAAACCAATTCATAAAATTACTGCATCCATCAGGTTTTAATTACAGGGAATTTCTTTGGTTACAGTATAGTCCAGCAAAGGAGGCAAGGCCAAATCAATACTGTCATGTCCCTAGGAGGATTAGAAGGGTAATATTGTGATAGGGATATAATAAAGGGGTAATATTGTAATAGACTTATATTAATTTGTTAGAAAATATTTTAGTTAGTGATTAGAAGCACATGAGTGCTGTTATGCAATTCACTAGAAGCTAATAATGCCTATAAAAGGCCGCTGTAAACAGAGGAATGCTTATGCTGATTTTGATAATTGAATTCTCAATTCTCTCCCAAGATTTCTCTCCAATCTCTCTCTCTCTCTCTCTCTCTCGTTCTTCTGTCATTCTCCCTCAATTCTCTCTAATTTCTCCCCCCATTCTTCTTCAATTTCCCCTCTATATATTCTGTTCTTGACCTTAACTGTATCGAATCCTTCCGATTTTCATTCTAGGCCTAGGCTAAACCTTAGGACCATGACAAAAGCCCTATAAAACGCCTCTCCATGGGTGAAAGAAAGGAATGATTACCCCTCCATATATCTGCAAATAATTCAGCCTCTTTCAGTCACCAGAATGCCCTCCCATCCTGTCTCCTATTGACACCCATCAGGTGTTGGTGTTTACCAGTGTGTCCAAAAAATGGCTATTCCCCTACAGATGACATGAATATTTTCTCCTGATTAAATGTCCTTTATATGATTTTGACAGTCTTTTTGTTCTATTAAACTGGCCCTTTCCCAAGTTAAAAGTGGTAATAATCTGGCAACTTCTGAGCTGAGTTTCCTGTTCCTTAGTTTTGACTTGAATGATATACAATATTGCATCAGTTTGTTGTTTGATGCATGTTGCATGTTTATCATTTGAAATCATTCCAATCCCTTCCTTGTGCATAGCAGTACTTAATGATCACAAATTGCTTCTCTCAGCACAGAAAGATAATGGAGCTAAAATCCAGGAAATTAATCATATATAGACTATGCTGCTTTCTGCAAGCACTGCAAGTTTACTTAATTTCAATCTCTTTTATGTGACAGATTTGAACTCTGAACTTCATGAATTCATTCCTCAGCTTGTATGATATATGCATATGTTTCCTGAGTTCATTCCTGCATTATGCCGACATAATTTGGTTAATTTTGCTGTTTTGCAGGGTACTGATAGTTCAGTGGATGATTGCGTCTACCATCTAATCTGCCCTTGCTGCACGTTATGTCAGGTTTGTCCTAGCCTTTCAGTGCATTGCATATCAACCTTGTGAACAAAATAATGAATTCTTCAATTTAGTTACTACCAGAAGACCGCATTCTCAAGCACTGTGGTCATACATTTCTTTCCTTTTGGAATGGGCATTTTAACAATCGTGTTATTTGGAACAGGAATCCAGAACGCTGGAGATGAACAATGTTCAAGAAGGGACCTGGCATGGTCGCAGTGACACGATATGTATAGGAGGTTTTGGCGAAGGCAGCAAAGCATTGTTCGAGCTACACCCACCTCCTATCATGTCGACAAAGTCCCCTGATCCCTGCAATTCGCAGAAGAGTATGAATGCCGGCAATCCCTCGTGGGCTTTAGAAATTGGCCATTCTGCACCTTTAGTTGCACAATCCCAATAGCAGCAACAAAACAGATGATATTTGGAATCCCCATCTGCTTCTTTCACAAAGCGGGAAGTCTTAAAAATATTCAATTGGATCTATACTTCAGTACGATCAGGAGTTTTCGGGCTTGGGCTATTTGTAAGGTGTTCTGGTTTTGCAGGGGTGACATTTTGCCAAAAAGATTTGAGAAGATGTTGGGGAGTTGGTAACAGCCACAGCCTCTGAACCATAATGTATATACACAAGAGTGTAGTATATGATGAAGTTGCCTCATTGTTACGTCTTTTAGAACTTAGGTTTAGGTTTATGTAGTTTAGCTGAAAACTGGGTTTGGCTACTATTTTATTTACTTAAATTCAGCCATTTGCAGCCATTTCTTTCTCCCAGTTCTGTCTCTTGACTCTCTGTTGGTGCCATTTGAAAATACTCAGTGGTTCACATGATCTGAGGTCAAATCAATGTCAAAGCTTGGCGTGTTGTTTCTTCAAATCTGTGTTGTTTTCTGGGTTGTGCATTAAATAACAAATCGTCATGTTTGTTCAAGCAATGACAAATCATCTAAGCTATCAAATAAGGCCAATTATATAAGTTTTACTTTTCTAATTTTTTTTTCGGTTTTATTTGGGATTTATCATATAAAATGGAGCGAGTTACCTCTCTACTCATTTATTCAATTATTTAAAGCAACTCTTCTTATTCATTCATGGTATTATTATATTCATGATGATGTAATTAACATCAGTAATACGAAAATTTGCATGGCCAAATATTACGGGAAATAAAAATATTATTTATGCATGTAAGTACATTCAATTTTATAGTATACAATAAAAATTAAATATATAATAAAATATACAAATAACAATTTTAAAAGGAAATTGCCAACATTGATAAAGGACGTGGTGCTGGCGGATGGGCAGGCAAAAATGAAAACTGTGCCTAAAAATACACTAAAATTAAATATGTTATTAAAGTAATTTTGTAGTATTTTTAGTGACACTTATGATGGACATTAGTGTTTTGTAACTAATAGCTTTTCTGACACTTAAAATGCCACTATAAAGGATGATATTATGACCCTTCCAAAATGCCACAAATGATATATTTAAAATTTTAGAAAAAACCCTAATTGTGGCATTTCAAATGTCACCTCATTAAAATCAACAAAGCCCACATGTACTTTTTTTTCAATGTTCCATTTGAAATGCCACCAAACTACACATCTAGTGGCACCTATACATTTCATTTTCTTTTTCTATTTGCATGTTCAATAACCAAATAACTTAAATAAAATTGCTAGCATATTACAATATATCTTAGTTAATTATACATAACAATTAAACAAATTAATTACAAAAGATCGATATAGTTAAAATCTAATTTTTTTACTTACACCAACTATATCTAAAAACTGAACATAATCACTACTTCAATATTGATACCACAAAATATACAAGTGTAATTATGTGCAAAAGCCTACTAATATCTAAGGTTGGCAATGGTTCAGTTTGATTTCGATTTTTGCCAAAATCATAACCAAAACAAACTTAAACTATTAAAACTAAAACAAAACCATTACTCATTGGTTTTAAAAATTAAAAACATAACCAAACCATTCGATTTCGGTTTTAACCATAATTTTTTTAATTTGATCCATATCAACAAACAAAGACAAACTCTAATAAAGTTATCTTCTTTTTGCATGAAGTTACAAATTAACTTCAAACTTCTTAAATAAAATTATTTGATTGATAAAAATAAAATAATTTAACATTAGATTTTATTTTTACTTCTTAATTACTTTATAAATGTTAAATATTTTATATATTTATAATGCATTAGTTAAAATACTTGTAAAAAAAAATACATTAGTCAATATATATATTATGTGTATATATAATATATTAAATAAATAAATATATATTATATATATGCATATTCGATTTGATTTGGTTCGATTATCCACATATTCGGTTAGGGTTTCGATTTAAATTTAGTGAAAACCATAACCAAACTATACCTATTGAAATAGTATTCGATTTTTCTCCAAACCAAACTATTACCCAGTTAAACGATTTTTAACCGCGTTGACCGATTCGATTTCGGTTCGGTTCCCCATGATTTCAATTAGAATTGTCATCCATAATAACATCTACTATCTCAATTTTTTTTTATTAAATCATGATATGGTAACATTTAGAGACTCAGATCATTGCAAATTTAAAAATAAAATCAATTCATGGTCATTCGTTACTATATTATTTTTTTGTTAGGAAAAAATACATTAAAAAAGAAACATATCGCCAATGAATATGCCCATGCAATCGGAGTCACAATAATATCTCCGATAGTCTTTTATCTCAAAAATTCTAACGAAATTTTCATTAGGCTTCACAGCTACTCAAACATGTACTTCCCCAAAAGTCAAAACTTATTTTTTCTCCTTGAAGTTCATTTAAGTGGTCCACACTTTAAAGAATAGGGATTAATAAGGTTTAAGTCCAAGCAATCGAGATTTAAGTTCAAGAAAAATGTTTCACTAAAGCAACCAAAATTTAAGTTCACAAAACACATAAGAGAAAAGAGACTACACGAACAATTAACAAGAAGATAAAAGCAATCATATTTGCTATTCTGCGAAATAAAAATGTATTATTTACCTAAGGATTAGAATAATAATGTGCTGATAAAAAACTAAAACTGCGTTCTTTTTATTGTTTTCAGTCCGTTTTGAGTTTTTAATTTTTCAAAATACTGAAAACGTATTTATTTTATTATTTTTAAAAATACATTTTTTAAAATAAGAAAAAAATTGTAAAGGAAACCCAAAAAAATATTTTATTATTTTGGGTGTTTTCAGCCAAAACGCAGAAAATGCTCCCTCTACCCCCCAATCTCTCTCTTCTCTTCCCTTCTTTCTCAAGCCTTAGCTGTCAATCGCGCTAGTTATCTCCGTCACCGCCACGAGCCTCCGTCGATCGCGTCTTCCATTGTTGTCGACCGCCTTCTACATTTCGATCTTGTTGGTCTTTTCTCTTTTCTCTTATCTCATTTTCTTTTTTTTGCTGGTTTTTGGGTATGTTAGTCGATGGGCACTTAGGTGTCCGGTGGTTGCCTTAGATTGTCAGAAACCACCAGCCACGATGGCTGGTGGCAACTGGTAATGCTATAAAGACGAGTGAGTCAAATGTTTAAGCTTAGATTTAAGGAGATTTGGCCGTTGGATCTTGCTGATTTTTGGGTATGTTGGTTAATGGGCCTTTGGGTGTTGGGTGGTTGCCTCTGATCACCAGAAACAACCAGCCATGGTGGCCGGTAGCGACTAACAGTGCGTTTTTCATTGTTGGTCGAAAATTAATAAATAGATCTATAAAAATCCAATCGTTAAATCTAGCCCATTTTTGTATTTGTTAACCATCTTGGCTTGGAGTTTCTAATGGTACACTCTAATCATGTGAATCTCTGGTTGGCGATGGTCACCGATGACAGAAAAGACACAGGGCGTCAGAGAATAGAAGAAGAAAAGAAAAAAGAGAAAAAAATATTCTTAAAATTTGAAAATAAAATTATATATTTATTTAAAATTTAAAAAATGTAGTATATTTATATTATAATTAAAAATATAGGATAGCAAACATATATTATTAAGTGTATAATTTAATATAAATTATTAATAAGATGTATGTCTACAATTCATTAATCAAATTTATTATTTTATTTTAATAGTAAAATTTTAATAAAAAAATTAATTTTATTATTTAATAATCAAATTTATTGAATAAAATATTGTAAAATATTTTTTTTTTCAAAAATTCAAAGTAAATGTGTTTTCTAGTATTCCGTTTTAAGAAATAATAGTTTTTCAGAATGACAAAAAGAATGTATTTTTAAAAATTTCAAAACAAAAATTTAAAATAATTCAAAACAAAAAATTAAAAATTAAAATACAACAGAAGGTAGTGTAAATGATTGATGTTGATATTGAAGGCCATTTTGAACAATATTTAGATCCTATATTATGGCATAAATTAATAGTTTAAAAGAAAATATAACATCATAACCTTTATAATTCTTATCAAGACATATATTTACCTCTTAAAGAACATTTGACATTTTAGTAAAATGATGATACAATACAAGAGATCTAAGCTATTCAAGCAGTGGTCTTGAATTTGTCATTTCTCCCTGCATTTCATGGGGCTTTCTTGACAGAGATCTAAGCCATTCAAGTTTCACTTATTAACTTTTATCATTGTTCGACTTGAATCTACTAAAAAAAAATAACATGAATATGAAAAATTATTTTCTTTGACAACCAAAAGAAAAAAAAAAATCAATTGCATGGGAACCATATAATTTATAAATAAAAAAAATATTAGATTAATTAATGTTAACAAAATATTATTGTTTGTTGGTGTACGAGGATAAAACAATCAGATGTATATATAAAACACTCACATTAATTATAAAAACTAAAAAAATTACCTTGTTTAGCAAATTAAAAATAAAAATTTAAAATCATTCATCACAATATATTGTTATGAAACCTCTCGAGACTAGTGCAGACTTTCCTATGCACATGTTCGAGAGCTTGGGTGCCACAAGAGGGTTCGTGTCTGGATCAATATAGCCTGTGTATTATTTGTGTCAATCCAAGGGGCCAAAGTTCGAGTTTTGACCCAGATTTGTTTTACTCGTTAGCTTAAGAGGGTAGTGTGATGCCCTGCTCTCACTTACAGGTGTCATTTGTGAACAATCATCCGAATTACTCACATATCCGGCTATTTGTGAATGGTGGACTATATTTCGACACGAAATGCCCTAGATGAGAACTATGTTTCATCCTTTTCTTCCCTTAATTCTAGGATCAACAAGCAGACTTGAGCTTTAACCATACCACACTTGGCTAATTAATTTTCGCAATCTTTAACTTCAAGGCTTTCTTTGCTTTTAATCCTTAAGAGAAAACAAAACTTTGATGACTAAAGGCTTTCTTGAATATTGGATAAATTGAAAGAATAAGAAGACTCTCTTCACTTTAATAAGAATAAACCAAGAGCTTACCTTTGCTCTTTCCTTCCTCTTCTCTTCTTCTTTCTTTCTTCAAATGGTCAAAGGAAGACTTGTTTTCCTCACTTGCCAATTTGTACTAATTTTTCCCACTTTCAAGAATGGATCATAACCCTTGGATCTTTGTGAATTAAAGAGAATAAATTCTAGTCCTTTACCAAAAGCACAATCCACGTGCTTTAATAAAAAAAATAAATTTTGGCCTTTCACTTTTCTTTTAAAGAATAAATCTTAGTCATTGAAAGTAACCCAATCCATAGCCTTTAGTCTTCTTAAATCTCAACCATTGGAACAAGCACAGTCCAAGTGTTTTTCTAGGATTTAATCATAACCTTTAATTTAATTTGGAGATTAAATCTCCACCACTCATCCTCTCTTCTCTTGAAATTTCTAAACCCATTTGGCAATCTATGCCAACTTAGAACCTTTAATTCCATCTCTTGGATCTCTTCCAAATTTTCAAGACTAAATCTTCACCTTTGGATCATCTTGATTTTCCATTCCAAAATTAGCCATTTTCTTCATTTATTTAATTTGACTAATTTCACCCCATCACACGAGTGACCACTTGAGATACATATATAATTTTTTTCCTATTTAATTTAATGGGACCATTTTTCATCATTAATGCTTAACCATTTTTTATTTCTTTTTGAATTTTCTTTAATTCACCATAATTATGCCTCTCATTAAATGCTTGAAAGACTAAAATAATTTCTTTTGCATTTATTTAAATCTCTCCATTATCTTAGACAAGAGCTTGCCAAGTGTCATCGTTAGACACTAACCTTGGCTTCCAAGCAGTAGCGGAGCCAAGGAATAATTTTAGTCTGGGCCAAGGGTTAATTTTAGCTCTGATCAAATTATAAAAATTATAATTATTCATACTAATATATATAAAAAATTGAAAAAATAAAAAAGCCAGCTGGGGCCAAGGCCCCAGCTGGCCAAAAGGTGGCTCCGCCACTGCTTCCAAGCTTCAATCAAAGCCATCCATGTGGCATTACCACATTAATTCACCAATTTAGGAAAAAATCGATTATTTTCTCACATAATTGAATATTTACTATTTTTCATAATTTAATTCCTTTATGTAATTTCAATCCAAATTACAAAAATGCCCTTTGTGAATTTTAATTCCCATTTATCGTTACATAATGCAAAATGGGAATTAATTCACTTGTATGCTTAATCCCACCTGGGAATTATTTTCAAATTTATCAAAATACCCTTTATTGGATTTCACTATCCAAATTATCAAAATGCTCATCTCATAGGGAACCATTATTTTCAACGATCCTTCACTTTTTCAAGGGCGTTTTTGGAAGTTTTTCACTTCATTTCTCATTCTCTTAACACTAGTAACATTGGGTGTTATAGGCAGATCGCAGTTTATAAAGAATGTGTGATGGTTCGAGACTGAAGATTGTCTATGGATCAAGGATTTCTTGATTTTTGTAATAAAAAAATATTGTTATGCACTGTTAATGTGTCGCAACAACAATACAACATTATTTTGGTTTTGACTTTTGCACAACATCGCTACTGTCGGGCACATGGCGTGTGTTGCATTGGGAATTCCAAGTATCCACTGTGACATATAAGAAAATATTAACAATTAATATAGACAACAATAGTAAAAAAATTTCAAGTCTTTAATTGCCATGAAAGATTATTGCACTTGGTCTCTCTCTTTGAATATGTAGAAAAGTAAGATTGTAGTTAGAAAGATATTTGTTTTATCGAAGGAGATGGACAATAATATAATGAATGGATGGACGATAATATAATGAATGGAAAAACAAAGGCATTTGAGTTGGGAATTCCTAATTCCTTTGGGTACAATGCATTTAATAATATTTTATAAATCTTGACAATAACAAATCCACCTTGAGAATATATTTTTCTTTAGCGGGGGATTATGGCAATGATAATGGTACATCTACCATGAGTGTCGATTTGTCACAAGTAAACCTAGAAGAAGTTGAAATACATAGTGAAGACATTGAAGGTGGTATGTTTACAAATATTGAAAATGCTACGAATGAGACACTACAACATGTGATCGATTTGATTATTGGGTGATTAGTGGTCAATTTTATAAAAATTCTGTTATAATTATATATTTCTTTTGATCTTAAAAATGGTTTAAATTAGATATTAATATATATTTTATGGTTATATATAAGTTTAAATTGAAAAATGAATGAAATGAAGTTCTAAAGTAAAATTTAAAAATAATAATAATAATAATAATAATTATAACATATACATCAATACATGCGTGCATGAAATATATATATATGTGCCATGTGTAATACATATATATAATATATAATTTATTAATAACACTCAATTGCTTGTTTGTAGGCATGAAGAAGGTGGGCTTGGAGACTCAAATTGGATTGAAGAATGAAGAATTAAATCTCATGAAGAATTAAAACCTATAAAGAATTAAGGCCCAACTTAAGCAAGCCCATGTAAGACATCATTTGGAGAATGCTCAAGCATTATTTTTAATCCTAATGAAGATAAAAAAAAACCAATTGTAGAAATCTATTTTTATTTTTTTTGAGTGCTTTATTAGGTATGTATTTTAGCTAAAATCCATTTAACTATTATGTGTGTATTATAGCTAAAATACATTTAACTTTATGAGTGCTTTATTATGTGTGTATTTTAGCTAAAATCCATTTAATTTTAGGTGTGTATTATAGCTAAAATTCATTTAACTTTAAGTGTGTGAGTACCTATTAGATATAATTATGTTTAATTGAATAATTGAAATTGTTTGAAATTGTGTGGTTTGTATTGCATCTTGTGGGCTATAAATAGATCGCTTGATTGCATTTGTAAGTGTGATTATTATTCTTGAATCAAATCTTAGTTATTTTCTTAGAATTCTCTCTTTGAGAATTGCTTTTGTTCTTTCTTATTTTCTCTATTGTTTTCTCTTGTGATCTTATTTTCTTTCTTTATTCTCTTGAATTCTTATGTCATTTATTGTTACTTTATTATCCACCGCCTAAATGGCCGATTAATTTATACCTTTTAATTTTTGCAATTTTAATTCTTGTCTTTTAATTATCCACTGCCTAAATGGTCAGTTAGTTTCTACTATTTTAATTTCTATTATTTAAATTCTTGTCAATTAACTTTCAAATAAAGATGAGTAGTTAAATCCAATCTTGGGTTAAGCCAAGGACAGTGTCCAACGCCAATGATTCCCAAAGAAAGCTGCGCTTTAAATGAGTAACATTAATTTAAATTTCAGTATGAGTGTGTCTTAATTATTGAGAAATCACTAGGTTTGGATTGGAGCTAAGCCTAACTTAGAGATTTCATGCTATGTATGAGAGTTACTAGAACTGGAAACGCTATCATACCCAAATTCGGATGATTAATTTAGTTATTTTGTGTATTAATTGTAATTGAATTTATGGTAGTTGCTTAAATTAGAATCCCGCATATCATGTATGGGGATTGCTTAAACTAGAACTATCATCATCTCTAATTGTATTTAATAACAAACCCTCATATCTGAAACTAAATTAATGTTGCTAATCTTTTCTGCTAAAATTTGAGAATCAACGGGTTGGTGTTAAAATTGTCTTAACTCAAGTACTATCCAATTTCATATTCTCACATTCAGTATTTATTTCAATTTCTGTCTTGCTTTATTTCTTAGTATATGTTGTCTAAAAAACCATAAAAAACCTTGTTGCTAATTTGTCCAAATGCGTGTGCTTGTGTGTGATATTTTTTTTTCTTTTGCCATAAATAAATCTTTCAGTGGACGACCTGGACTCATGCAAAAAATATAAATTTAAATTTGGACTACAACTGCACTCGTACACTGACGAGTATAAACCTCTCACCAAAATAAAGAAAAAACTATAAAAGTTTTAATGTGTTTTAATTGCAGGATGAGAGTGCAGCCATTGTGTCATATATGGAGACAAGGATAGATGAAGGAAATGTGCGACTAAAAAGAAAAAAAGACCTTAGAAGAATGGAGTTGTCCCCATACAATCATAAGACATTCAAGATCAATTTGTTAAATAAATGATGAGAAGTTGTACAAGTTCCTGGGACAAATGAAGTAAACTATTCAAGGTAATCAAATTTTTAGTGTATGTGATATAACAAGTGTGTATGCGTGCATATATAGAATTTCTTAATTAAATTAGTGTTGATAAACTTGTGAACCAATCACACAGCCACACGACCAAGACTAAGAGAAGTACTAAGAAATAATACAAAATCGAAAGCCAAAACAGAAACGAATATCACAACACAACGCACCCAATAACAAGAGATATACGTGTTCGGATCAATAGATCATACTCACGGCAACTCACAAATCAGAAACCATAATAACATGAAATGCAATAGAGTACCATGCTCAAAATATCGGAGCAATCCAACACTCATACCTCACCAATCTCTCACAAAAACCACCCCAAGTGATACATACTAACCGTGAGACAAGATTGGAATCGCCTTGCGATCTTCGTCCTTTCTGATTGTCGAGCGCCTTCTGACTGCACTCTCACCCTGCAATTAAAACACAAAACAAAACACAATAAAAATTTTATATTTTATTTATTTATTTAGGCGGGAGGTTTATACTCGTCAGTGTACGAGTGCAGTTGTAGTTCAAATTTAAATTTATACTTTCTGGATAAGTCCAGGTCGTCCACTGAGAGATTTATTTATGGCAAAAGAAAAAAAAGAATGTCACACACACGCACACGCATTTAGATGGATTGATAACATGATTTTTTATAATTTTTTTAGATAACAAATACTAGAAAATAAAGCAAGACAGAAGTTGAAATAAATACTAAACGTGAGAATATGAAATTGGAAAGTACTTGAGTTAAGACAATTTCAGTGCCAACCCGTTGATTCCCAAATATTAGCATAAAAGATTAGCAACATTAATTTAATTTCATATATGAGGATTTGTTATTAAATGCAATTAAAGATAATGATAGCTTTAGTTTAAGCAATCCCCATACATGATATGCGGGATTCTAATTTAAAAAACTACCATAAATTTAATTACAATTAATACACAAAACAACTAAATTAATCATCCGGGTTTGGGTATGATAGCGTTTCCAGTTCTAGTAACTCTCATGCGTGACATGAAAGCTCTAAGTTAGGTTTATGCTCCAATCCAAACCTAGTGATTTTTCAATAATTAAAACAAACTCATATTGAAGTTTAAACCAATGTTACTCATTTAAAGCGTAGCTTTCTTTGGGAATCATTGGCGTTAGACACTGTCCTTGCCTTAACCCAAGATTAGATTTAGCTACTCATCTCTATTAAATTAATTGACAACAATTTAAATGACATAATTTAAATAACAGAATTTAAATGACAGGAATTAAAATAGAAGAAACTAACCGGCCATTTAGGCGGTAGATAATTAAAATACAAGAATTAAAATTGCAAGAATTTAAAGGCATAAACTAACCGTCCATTTAGGCGGTGAACAATTAAATGACAAGAATTAAAATTGCAAGAATTTAAAGGCATAAACTAACCGTCCATTTAGGCGGTGAATAATAAAGTAATAATAAATGACATAAGAATTTAAAAGAAGAAAGGAAGAAAGGAAGAAAGTAAGATCACAAGAGAAAATACTAAAGAAAATGAGAGAGAACAAAAGCAATTCTCAAAGAGAGAATTCTAAGGAAATAATTAAACTTTGATTCAAGAATAATAATCACACTTACAAATGCAATCAAGTGATCTATTTATAGGCCACAAGATGCAATACAAACCACACAATTTCAATTATTCAACTAGACATAATTATATCTAATGGGCACTCACACACTTAAAGTTAAATGGATTTTAGCTATAATACACACCTAATATTAAATGGATTTTAGCTAAAATACATACCTAATAAAGCATTCATAAAGTTAAATGGATTTTAGCTATAATATCCACCTAATAGTTAAATGGATTTTAGCTAAAAAACACACCTAATAAAGCTCTCACATAAAAAATAAAAATAGATTTCTATAAATTGGTTTTTAATCTTTATTAGGATTAAAAATAATCCTTGGGCCTTTTCCAAATAATATCTTCCATGGGTTGCTCAAATTGGGCCTTAATTCTTCATGGGCTTGATTTCTTCATGGACTTGATTTCTTCATGGGCTTGATTTCTTCGTGGACTTGAATTCTTCATGGGCTTGATTTTTCCATGGGTTTGATTTCTTCATGGACTTGAATTCTTCATGGACTTTAAGTCTTCATGGGCTTTAATTCTTCATGCCTAAAAAAAAATAAAAATAATTTAATATTATTAATAAATTATATATTATATATATGTATTACACATGGCACATATATATATATATTATATTATATTATATATATTACATGAATGCATATAATGATGTATATGTATTATATATAATTTTATATATTATTATTATTATTATTAAATTTTACTTTAAAATTTCATTTCATTCATTTTTCAATTTAAACTTGCATATAACCATAAAATATATATTAATATCTAATTTAAACTATTTTTAAGATCAAAAGAAGGGTATAATTATAACAAAATTTTTATAAAATTAACCACTAATCATACCCCCCAACTTAAACATTGCTAGTCTCTTAGCAATCAGATTATACACCTGCCAAACTTTATTCACAATAACTGTATGAATGTAAAAATTTCAAATTCGAAACCGAAATGCATAAAATTAAATAAATAATTTAGCATTCTAAATCAGATTTTTGGTTAAAGGTCATACAATCTCAGGAATGGAAATTAGGATAACCAACACACAGACTTACTCCCTCGAAGTTTTGACTTCAAATCTTACTATGGATTTTCTCTCCAATAAAAAGGATTCCTCAGGTGTACACACAAAGGGGTGCACCGTTATAAGAGTAAATGCAGAACAAGTTCAAAACTCGGTGCCATCCCAAATACAAGGAACGTATTTTCATGAAAGAACAAGGAAATTGACATAGCTTCATGATTGGAATAATGCTCTAGATGAGTAACTTCTGAATTTAAACATGATTCCCTACTCCAAACTCGAATTCTGAGATCACATGATTTATAGCATCAAAAGGGACCAGACTGGGTTGTAATGGAGCTATAAGGTTAATACGGGTTGTCAAAGAAAAGGTAGAGTGCGCAAAGGGTGTGTCGGGAATTTTTTTTTTTTTTTTAGCATTCATTTTGAAACAGTTATGCTGAATAACTAAGAGAATTTGCCCCATTTTTTTTTCACTTTTTTTTTTCTTTTTTTTTTCTTTTTTTTTTCTCTTTTTTTTTCTTTTTCTTTTTAAATATGAAAATAGATAAACAGACTAATTCCCAAAATCACACCAGATTGGATAAAATTCATATGGTTATGGGTTAAACAAGGGTAACGAAAGAAGTTGTACTACAAATGGCTCAAATGGGCTAACAAGAGGTTGATTTAAAAAAAAAAATAGGCTCAAAATGAAAGAAATTGATCCCCCTATCATGCTTCTCAGTCATCTAATTCATAGTTTGAAACCAGTCAAATTCATCCGCTATCATACTAGACATTCAAAGCGAATTGATATTTTGAAGCCATTGAAAAGATAAGATAAACAAGAGAGCATATTTAGAGTAAGTGTTATTTCACTCAGAATTAACGGTTATTAGGCTCAAACACTTACTTGGGTAATAGTCTCCACTTCTGTTGAGGGATCATACAGTGTACTAATCAACTAATTACTGTTACCTTTGACTTTATGACCGATAACCAATTTCTAAATTTGAATCCCTGATGAATGCAAATTACTTATTCTAATGCATATACGTTTTCAAATAAGAAATCAATGCATTCATGTTTCGTATTGCAAACTTAGCCGGCTATCAGTGCATAACTTCAAAGCTTTAGGAATAGCATTATTTAAAACACATAATTTTTTTTTATTTTTTTATAAGAGTAGATAAAGACAATCAATTCCCACAAGACTACAAACTAGTAATTACAAACTCACAGTTAAATATAAACCAGATGATTCATGACTAGACCTTACACCCCCCAACTTGAATTGCAGTAATAAATCAGGGTTGTTAGGAATACCTGTAACTCCACAAGTCCATAGATTTGCTGTGAACTGCTAAAACTTAAACAACAAATGAGCACACCATATAGATATATATTTATATTTTCACACCAAAATAAAAATTTCATGCAAGTCATAAGATAAGCAAAATGCGTCTCAAGAGTACAAAAAGTACTCCTTACTCAGCCATCTTATCAAAGACTTTGCTAACAACATTCCACAGTTTTGTTTTTTTTTTTTTTTTTTTTCAAGAACACAACCAAAAAAATCCTGCAAGTTGTACAATAACTAGATGCGTCTCAAGAGTACAAAAAGTACTCCTTACTCAGCCATCTTAATAAAGAGCATTTCTCACAGTGATAAATCTAAATTAATCGGACCCCTTGGGCGCTTGTTACTAATTGCCTTAGACCAGTCTATCCGAGGCTCATGAGGATCGTACTGTGGAACATAAGCATATAATTTCTCTAACAGCTTATCAATGGTGGATGCAGAAATGAGAATCTTTCTTGCTGAACGAGAAATGAACTGTTGGTCCACAGCCTGATCAAGAAAAGAGAGTAACCCATCGAAAAAATGGTTAACATTTAAAAGTCCAATGGGTTTGGTATGGAGATTACTCTTGGCCCAGGAGATTATACAAAAGATTTCTTCAAGTGTTCCAAAACCTCCTGGTAAAGCAATGAAGGCATCTGACTGATAAATCTTACAAGCCATGCGCTCAGACATAGAAGTCGTTTCTACAAGTTGACCGCGTGTAATTCCGGAAATATGTGGTTCAGCTAAAGGGATTGGCATTATACCTACCACAGATGAATTTCCAAGATGTACAGCTTGTGAAACATAACCATTCAATCCACGACTTCCCCCTCCATATACCAAATTAATTTTTTTCTCTCCTAATTTTTTACCAAGTTCGTTCGCTGCAAGTGCGTAACAAATATCACTCCCAAGTTGAGAGCCACAAAGTACACATATGGTTTTAATTTGACGAACGAACTGCCCTTCCATGTTTGTTTCTTTTGTATGTCCTGAAAAGAAGTTTGGAGATCAAAAGTAGCTATACAACAATTCAACAAGAAATAAATACAAACAAAAATCTTGCGTATATATAAGTAGTTGTGATTGTGGCTCACATCTTCCTCTGGTTTTACGTCCAGAAACGGCTTAAACACTTTCTATGAAGTGGGGATAAGCTTCCCATCCAATTTTCTTATAGATTGGCAAACAGGGTCGTTTTTAGTCAGATTCCCAAGACTATAGCGTTGGTGGTCACTTCTAAACTGGGTCCATAAAGCAAGAAGTTCTCTTTGCACTATTCCACACGGATGCGTCTCAAGAGTCAATCGGATATCATCTAGAGACTCCTTACTCAGTCCATCCTTTATGAAACTAATTTTATCTTCTCGATTTATGGACGTAAACCCCACAGATTTGCATCGTGTGTTACAGGTCCATCGAGCACATTTGTAACAACCATTCACTCTTTTCGCTCTTCTTTTCTTCGCAAAACTACTCTTCCCTAAGCCTGGAAAATGCTTAAAACTAGGTGAAGTTTCACCAGTTAATCGAACTTTTGCTTCGATCAGCCAACGAATATCTTCAGGGATGTTATTAAGCATCAACAACCTAAGTCTTTCACACCTAGCAACATAAATTTTTTTCAAATCATTCTGCGGGAGAGATGGATAGTACTTGTGAATTTTTGAGAGATAAAGATCCATTTTTTTTTTTTTTAACTATACTAAGAAGAAAGTAAAGAACTATAAACTTTACAAAAGGGATGAGAGTACCTGATCGGAGAATAACACAAAGGAGAGAAGACTGAGCTCAAGAAGGGTGGCTTGCCTTATACAGATATGGAGTCTCTTATAGAGCAATGACCATCACTATTTTACACTCGGCTCGAGGCATGCCATAATTACAGGGTCAGGCTTGGCGTCTCTTTTTCAACGCTTGGTGCCTCATTTTTCAACATTTGGCAGTGTGCCTTATCCTTTATAGGGCAGTGTGATTGCACTGCCCAAGAAAAGATAGCTACCACCAGCGTCAATTCTGTCTCTCAATTCAATTTTTTTTTTTTATTTTATTGTTTTTTTTTTTTAATTTTTTTATTCTTATTCTTATTATTATTATTAATTATTTTTTTTTTTTGTTTTTTTTTTTTTTTTTTTTTGCACAATGGATCAGTTTCAAACACCAATAAAATCAAGTACACCTTACCCCCCAACTTAAATTGCGCATTGTCCTCAATCGACAATAAAAGGATAGAAGATAGGCATACCTGGTGGTCTTCAATGCATGAACTTGTATGCAAAAAAAATTTATTTAGACTGCACACAGAGAAACACTCTTTGAATCAAAGTTAATTAAGTAATGCAGAAAATGAACAACTTATATATATAATTCTTTATTATTTTATTTTATTTTATTTTTTTCTTTTTTTATTTATTTTTTTATTATTTTTTTATAATTTTTTTTTCAGATCTATAAACATCCATTTAACCTAAAAGGAAAGGTGGTCTTTTAACGTCAGATTCCCAGACGATAGGAAACTTTCCCTACTCATCAGATGATGATGGATCATCTAAATCCACAACTCCTTCATTCTCCTCAACACTACCCTGGTATGGTTTCAACCTATGACCATTGACTGTTAGAAGCTGTCCTGACTCCAGATTTTCTATCTCAAATGCCCCATATCCTGAGATGGACTTGATTACAAAGGGGCCGACCCATCGAGACTTCAATTTTCCTGGGAATAGATGCAATCGAGAATCATACAAGAGTACCCGTTGCCCTACCTGAAAGCTTTTTCGAATGATGTGCCTATCATGTAACTCTTTCATGCGAACCTTGGCCAATCTTGCATTTTCAAATGCTTCATTCCGAATTTCTTCAAGTTCATTCAATTGGAGCTTCCTGGATAAGCCTGCTTCAGTTAGACTCTTGTTGATCTTATGAATTGCCCAATATGCTTTATGCTCAATTTCCACCGGCAGATGACAAGATTTACCGTATACTAGCCTATAGGGAGACATTCCCAAAATTGTTTTGTAAGCTGTCCTGTACGCCCAAAGAGCGTCTACTAGTCTTAAGGACCAATCCTTACGAGTAGCAGCAACAGTCTTTTCCAATATGCGCTTAATCTCCCTATTGGCTAGCTCGGCTTGACCATTGGTTTGGGGATGGTATGGTGTTGCAACCTTATGCAGTACACCATATTTCTTCATTAATCCTGCCACAACTTTATTACAAAAATGGGAACCCCCATCACTGATGATTGCTCGTGGCATCCCAAATCGACTGAATATATTTTCTTTCAAAAATTTCACGACAGTCCTATGGTCATTTGTTCTAGCCGGGATTGCTTCTACCCATTTGGACACATAGTCAACAGCAAGTAAGATGTATTCATGACCAAATGAATTGACAAATGGGCCCATAAAATCCATACCCCAACAGTCAAAAACTTCTAACACTTGGATCGGATGTAATGGCATCATGTTTCTCCTTGACAGACTTCCTAACCTTTGACATCGATCACAATTTGAACAGAACTTGTACACATCCTTGAACAGTGTCGGCCAATAAAATCCACTCTGAAAAATTTTTGCAACTGTTTTCTTGACAGAAAAATGGCCTCCACATGCAAGAGTATGACTGAAATTGATAACACTTTGTTGCTCATGATCGGGTATGCATCTACGGATGATTTGGTCAGGACAATACTTGAAGAGGTAAGGCTCATCCCAAAAGAAGGTTCTGACTTTTCTGAAGAATTTATGCCTATCTTGTTTACTCCAATGGTCTGGGATCAGACCAGTTGCCAGGTAGTTCGCAATGTCGGCATACCAAGGGACAACAGATGATGCACGAATAACATTCACTTTAAACAGTTGCTCATCAGGGAAATTGTCATGAATTGGTTCATCAAATTGTGTGAGATCTTGACTTGGAATCCTTGACAAATGGTCAGCCACCACATTTTCTACTCCCTTCTTGTCTCTGATTTCAATGTTGAACTCTTGCAGGAGTAAGATCCATCGGAGCAGACGGGGTTTTGCATCTTGCTTTGTGAACAAATACTTCAGAGCAGCGTGATCAGTAAAAATGATCACTAGTGACCCTACGAGGTAAGATCGAAACTTGTCCAGGGCAAAGACAACTGCTAGTAACTCTTTCTCTGTAGTGGTGTAATTCTTTTGTGCCTCATTAAGAGTTTTGCTAGCATAATATATCACATGAGGTTTCCTATCCTTCCTCTGCCCTAACACAGCTCCTACCGCATAATCACTAGCATCGCACATAAGTTCAAACGGGAGGGACCAATCAGGGGACTGAATGATAGGTGCTGAAATGAGTGCATCTTTCAATTTATCAAAAGCATTTTGACAGGCAGGACTCCATTCAAACGGAACATCTTGAGACAACAAATGGCACAAGGGTCTTGTTATAGTGCTAAAGGAAGCAATGAATCTCCTATAAAACCCTGCATGTCCCAAAAAACTTCTGATGTCTTTCACATTCCTAGGGATGGGGAGTTTTTGAATTGTTTCAATTTTTGATCTGTCTACCTCCATCCCCCTAGATGAAACGATGTGCCCCAAGACTATGCCCTGTTTCACCATGAAGTGACATTTTTCCCAATTGAGTATCAGATTTGTTTCCTCACATCTTGCTAAAACCTTTTTCAGATTCTCCAAACAGGCCTCAAAGTTACTTCCATAAACAGAAAAGTCATCCATAAACACTTCAACAATTTGCTCAACCATTTCACTGAAAATGCTCATCATACACCTTTGAAAGGTGGCTGGAGCATTGCATAACCCAAATGGCATGCACCTGTATGCAAATGTCCCAAATGGACATGTGAAAGTTGTCTTCTCTTGATCTTCTAGTGCAATTTCTATCTGATTGTACCCTGAGTACCCATCTAAGAAACAATAGTAGGCTTGGCCTGCTATTCTCTCCAGAACTTGATCCAAGAAAGGCAAAGGAAAATGATCTTTCCTTGTCACAGAATTGAGCTTTCTATAATCAATGCACATACGCCATCCTGTCTGGATGCGCGTGGGAATCAATTCATTGTTCTCATTTTTTACAACAGTGACTCCAGACTTTTTGGGTACTACCTGTGTTGGACTTACCCACTTAGAATCAGAGATTGGGTAAATTATTCCAGCATCCAATAGCTTAAGCACTTCTTTTCTGACAACTTCTTTCATGTTGGGATTTAATCTCCTTTGCATTTGCCTAACTAGTTTTGCTCCTTCTTCCAAGAATATCTTATGAGTACATATCAAAGGGCTAATACCTTGCAAATCTGAAATGGTCCATCCTAATGACTTCCTGTGTGCTTTTAGAACTTCTATCAATTGTTGCTCTTGCTGAGGTGTCAAACTTGAAGAGATCACCACTGGGAATGCTTCCCCTTCTCCTAGAAAGACATACTTCAAATCACTGGGCAATGGCTTTCTCTCAAGCGTGGACTGATGGCTATCAGGAGCCATGAGCTTACTGTCCAAGTTTCTTAATGGCTCTAAACCAGGCATCCATGTAGGCTTCTCACTTTCTTTGCTTATGACTTCCACTTCTTTTATTTCTTCAAGATCTTGATTTCCTTCTTTGGGTCTTCTCATGAACTCTTCAAAACAGTCATTGGTCAGTGTTTGGATCAAGTCTACCTCCTCCACTTCACTCTCAGTGTCCTGATGTTTGGCTACCCTAAAGATATTCATTTCTACAGTCATGTTCCCAAAAGATAACTTTAACACACCATTCCTACAGTTGATGATGGCATTTGATGTGGCAAGGAATGGTCGACCTAAGATGACTGGCACAGGAGGTTGAGGCCCCTGATGCGGCTGGGTGTCCAAAACGATGAAGTCCACTGGAAAGTAGAACTTATCGATTTGTACCAGAACATCCTCCACAATTCCTCGTGGAACTTTGACTGATCGATCAGCCAGCTGAAGGGTCACTCTAGTGGGTTTAAGCTCACCTAATCCCAACTGTTGATACACACTGTATGGCAACAAATTGACACTAGCTCCTAAATCCAAGAGTGCCCGATCAACCTTTTGACTTCCTATGATGCATGTAATGGTTGGACAGCCTGGATCTTTGTATTTGGGAGGAGTTTTCAATTGGAGAATGGCGCTGACTTGTTCAGTCAAGAATGCCTTTTCATGCACATTTGTTTTCCTTTTGACAGTGCACAGATCTTTCAAAAACTTTGCATATGAAAGTGTTTGTTTGATTGCATCCAACAGCGGGATGTTGATTCTCACTTGCTTAAACACTTCATATATATCTGCATTTTGTTGCTCTTTTTTCAAATGATTCAACCTTTGTGGAAAAGGTGGTTTGGGCCTGTATTGAATTTCTTTCTCATCTTCTTTTTGTTTTTCATTTTTTTCATTTTTCTCATTTTTTTCATTTTTTTCCACGGTGGATTCATGATCTTTTGGTTCTTTTTCTTCATCAACATGTTGGTTTATCCTAGGATCAGTTGGTTTCTCAATTATTCTTCCACTTCTTAGGGCAGTCACTGCTTGCACTTGTTCATGAGTGTTGGTTTCACTATTTGAAGCTTCTACCTGGTTGGTTTGCCTAATTGGGTTAGGATTAGTTTGGGATGGAAACCTCCCGGGTTCTCTCACACTCAATGTTTGTGTTATCTTGGTCAACTGGCTCCTAATGTCTTCTATGGCTCTGTTTGTTTGGTCTTGATTTTTGACAAGCTGAGCAACCTGATTATTGATACCTGTTTGACTTTGGATGAACTGGTGCAAGGTATCTTCCAAAGATCTCCTATGAGGAGGTTGGTAAGTATTGGATGAAGAACCTTGATTTTGTTGGAAGGTATGTTGTTGTGTAGGGAAGGGAGGTTGAGAATGATTTCCAGAATTATTTCTCCAAGAAAAATTGGGGTGATTTCTATTATTGGGATGGTATGAATTGTAGTTCTGATTATTCCCATAATAGGCTCCACTCTGATTTTGATTTTGTCTCCCCTCAAAGTTGTGTGAATGATTGTTATTAGTCTGCCCATACAATACCTCCTTGAAAGCAGGTAGGGTAGGACATTCTTCAGTTGAATGATCTGTTGCATCACACACAGCACACTTTACTTCACTTGATTAACAGATTGCACTTTTTTGGGTTGCATGTTTTCAACTTTCTTTGTTAAAGCAGTTAGTCTTGCATTTAAATCGTCACTCTCACTCAGTTGGTATCTCCCTCTAGGTTGTGGATTTTCTCTTGAATCAAGAGCAGATGTTGGACCAACTTCCCAGTTCCTTGTATTCTCAGCCAATGTGTCAAAGAAGTGGAAAGCTTCTTCTGGAGTCTTCTCATAGAATTCTCCATTGCACATTGTAGAAACTAGCATTTTCAATTGGGGAGTGAGTGAATCATGAAAGAAACTGACCACTCTCCATTGCTCAAAAGCATGGTGCGGACAAGTGTGAAGAAGGTCTTTAAACCTTTCCCACGCTTGAGCAAAATTCTCATTTGGTTTACAGGCAAAGTTCATGATTTGTCTTTGAAGAGTAGCAGTTCTGTTGGCAGGGAAGTATTTTTTTAAGAAAGTTGTTTGCATTTCTCTCCAAGTTCCTATAGATCTAGGTGGGAGAGTGCTTAACCATATTTTTGCCTTATCTTTCAGTGAGAATGGAAAGAGTTTTAATCTTATGACATCCTCATTTGCTGTATGGTCCATGCAAGTGCTACATACTTCCTCAAATTCTTTCATATGAGTATATGGATTTTCAGAATCCATGCCATGAAAAGTTGGTAACAATTGGATTGTGCCAGGTTTGAAGTTAAACCTATGATGGTTGATGGGAAGAATAATGCATGAGGGGGTTGTCTGCCTAGGAGGATGAAGATACTCCCTAAGGGGTCTGATCATCTCTTGATCAATGGGATTAGGGTCACCGTGGTCACTACCACGTGCAGACATGTTCTGTGGAAGTGGCATGTTCTCATTATGTTGAGACATGAGTGACTGATTTTCTACAGTTTTACCTGACCTAAGTATCATACACTATGCACAAATAAAAATAAAGTAAAAAGAAACAGAGTTACCGAATTTATCAGGAGATGCTTATTCTTATATTTTTTTTTTCCTTTTTGTTTTTGCCTCAATCTCCCCGGCAACGGCGCCAAAATTTGACTGCACTCTCACCCTGCAATTAAAACACAAAACAAAACACAATAAAAATTTTATATTTTATTTATTTATTTAGGCGAGAGGTTTATACTCGTCAGTGTACGAGTGCAGTTGTAGTTCAAATTTAAATTTATACTTTCTGGATAAGTCCAGGTCGTCCACTGAGAGATTTATTTATGGCAAAAGAAAAAAAAGAATGTCACACACACGCACACGCATTTAGATGGATTGATAACATGATTTTTTATAATTTTTTTAGATAACAAATACTAGAAAATAAAGCAAGACAGAAGTTGAAATAAATACTAAACGTGAGAATATGAAATTGGAAAGTACTTGAGTTAAGACAATTTCAGTGCCAACCCGTTGATTCCCAAATATTAGCATAAAAGATTAGCAACATTAATTTAATTTCATATATGAGGATTTGTTATTAAATGCAATTAAAGATAATGATAGCTTTAGTTTAAGAAATCCCCATACATGATATGCGGGATTCTAATTTAAAAAACTACCATAAATTTAATTACAATTAATACACAAAACAACTAAATTAATCATCCGGGTTTGGGTATGATAGCGTTTCCAGTTCTAGTAACTCTCATGCGTGACATGAAAGCTCTAAGTTAGGTTTATGCTCCAATCCAAACCTAGTGATTTTTCAATAATTAAAACAAACTCATATTGAAGTTTAAACCAATGTTACTCATTTAAAGCGTAGCTTTCTTTGGGAATCATTGGCGTTAGACACTGTCCTTGCCTTAACCCAAGATTAGATTTAGCTACTCATCTCTATTAAATTAATTGACAACAATTTAAATGACATAATTTAAATAACAGAATTTAAATGACAGGAATTAAAATAGAAGAAACTAACCGGCCATTTAGGCGGTAGATAATTAAAATACAAGAATTAAAATTGCAAGAATTTAAAGGCATAAACTAACCGTCCATTTAGGCGGTGAATAATAAAGTAATAATAAATGACATAAGAATTTAAAAGAAGAAAGGAAGAAAGGAAGAAAGTAAGATCACAAGAGAAAATACTAAAGAAAATGAGAGAGAACAAAAGCAATTCTCAAAGAGAGAATTCTAAGGAAATAACTAAACTTTGATTCAAGAATAATAATCACACTTACAAATGCAATCAAGTGATCTATTTATAGGCCACAAGATGCAATACAAACCACACAATTTCAATTATTCAACTAGACATAATTATATCTAATGGGCACTCACACACTTAAAGTTAAATGGATTTTAGCTATAATACACACCTAATATTAAATGGATTTTAGCTAAAATACATACCTAATAAAGCATTCATAAAGTTAAATGGATTTTAGCTATAATATCCACCTAATAGTTAAATGGATTTTAGCTAAAAAACTCACCTAATAAAGCTCTCACATAAAAAATAAAAATAGATTTCTATAAATTGGTTTTTAATCTTTATTAGGATTAAAAATAATCCTTGGGCCTTCTCCAAATAATATCTTCCATGGGTTGCTCAAATTGGGCCTTAATTCTTCATGGGCTTGATTTCTTCATGGACTTGAATTCTTAATGGGCTTGATTTTTCCATGGGTTTGATTTCTTCATGGACTTGAATTCTTCATGGACTTTAAGTCTTCATGGGCTTTAATTCTTCATGCCTAAAAAAAAATAAAAATAATTTAATATTATTAATAAATTATATATTATATATATGTATTACACATGGCACATATATATATATATATTATATTATATTATATATATTACATGAATGCATATAATGATGTATATGTATTATATATAATTTTATATATTATTATTATTATTATTAAATTTTACTTTAAAATTTCATTTCATTCATTTTTCAATTTAAAGTTGCATATAACCATAAAATATATATTAATATCTAATTTAAACTATTTTTAAGATCAAAAGAAGGGTATAATTATAACAAAATTTTTATAAAATTAACCACTAATCACCTTCCTCTGATCTTCGATCTTGCTCTTCACATGCACTATTGTTCTACTTGGTCGATTAGGGCTTCTGATCAAGCATTGGGTGTGTGAGAGAAGTGTTATTCTACTGATTTATCCCTAATTCATTGCTTTATATACATGGGCCAAGGGACACAGATGGCATTAACGGGTTTGACATAAAACACGGGCTTAGGCTTGTTGAGCTGCAGGCACCAACGACCCAACCCAATTATTTATATACAAAAACCCAATTTAATTATTTGATCCAAATAAAAACATATAATGAAATCAGAATATACTTTGTTAATATATTTAATATCAAAATATAATACCATATGCATTGTTGTTAAAATCCCGATTTTACGCGTACGATTTTACGATTTTACGATTCGAAGACCCCCAAACGATTCAAATCCCATGTAAAATCCAATTTGGGATAAAATCCTATAAAATCTCGATTTTACATATACGATTTTACGATTTTACGCTTCAAAAATCCCCAAACGATTTTACGGTTCAAAGACCTCCATTGATTTAAGTTGTAATTTATAGGATGTTTCCAATGTCTCAATGTCACATAGCATCTGACATTGGAACTTATGCAATGAATTGTTATATTTTGCCTCTAAATTGGAACTTGATTTAACATTGATTGCATAAGTTCTAATATCACATAGCATCTAACATTAATTGCATAAATTCCAATTTACTTGATTTAAATTATAATTTTTACTTGATCTAACATTGATTGCATAAGTAAATCAAGACAAACAAGTAATTAATTAATGGACCACCCAACTCCAAATCGGGATATTACTTGATTTAATCAATACTAAATCAAGAAAAAATTGCAATCTAAATCTAATGGAAGACGTTGGAAGCATCCTATAAATAATTTTAAGCTATATTTTACCTCTAAATTACCTATATTTTGCCTCTAAATTGCTTATACCAACCTGCTAGTTTTTTAGCTATATTTTAAAAGTATCATCTTTTGAATTATAATAAGGAATAATTAGGTTATTAAATGATATTAATTCATTTTCTACAAAATTATGTTATTATATACATATATTTAAAAAAATTAAAGGATATTTTTAATTATCTCTAAAATCTTACGATTTTACGATTCGATTTTACGATACGATTTTATAGACCCTTTGTCGATCCCACTTAAAATCCCGATTTTAACAACCTTGACCATATGCCATATGTTATATACATGAATTAGTCAAATAAAATAACATATCAATCTATTTTGAATCACAATATTAACAATTGGTTATGTTTTTCTAAGTAGTATTTGTTAACCAAGATATAAATCGAAAAAAATGAGATATATAAAACATTTTAGACAAAAATATTTTTCATTATATTTGTTAAATTTATCAGGCGACCTTAAAAAAGAAGTCACGTGACTTCTTATTTTGAACTTTTAAGATAAATTTATCTCTCCCCCTTCTAGATAAATTTATCTTGTACATTATGGATAAAAAAAATAATGCATATGTCATTTAGTACATTTCAAAAAATTTAACAAACAATTTGATAAAAATTTTAAAATGTTTCCTAGTTTTATCTTGATCATTCTATATTTTGATTCGAAAAATATTCTAATTTAATTTTAATACAATTTTATCTTACTCATTTTAAATGTTGCCTTAGTGTGGTAATTCAAATGTATAGGCCTAATCTAGATTGAAGTGACTGCCATGTGTTGAGACCAAGAAGGTGACTAGATTCAATGGTAGGAAGGGTTGTTTGTATTTATTTGTTTTTTTTTTTTTTATTTGGGAGGGAAGAAGGCATCTATGTAAATTTATCTTTATTTGGCAAGTTTATTTTTTTGTTATCTTAGATCAGGGTAAATTGCATAAATGGTTACTGAATTTTATATCAAAATACAAAAAGATTATTAAATTTTAATTTGCAACTAAAAGAGTACTGAACTTCGATTCAATATACAATTCTATAACTATTGTCAATTGCCGTTAAAAGTGACTAAAGAAATGCTGATATTTTTTATTTTAGTGCAAAATTTAGTGATTTTTTTGTACTGTAGTGCAAAAGTTTAATGACCTTTTTGTATTTTTATGTACAGTTCAGTGATCATTTGTGCTGTTTAGCCGTCCACATTTTTAGCTACGTCAATATCCAATTAGTTTCTTTTAATGACAATTAACAATAATTATGAAATTGAAGTTCAACGATGTTTTAGCTACAAATTGAAATTTCATCTTTGGACACTTGTAACGAGCTTCGCTAGATGTTGTTGCATTGCTTGCTGATACAATGCCAACCACCTGTTCATTGCTATTTCTGACAATCTGCTTGCTGTTGTTTCCGACAAACGAAGGAGATGAAGAAGGACTGCAACAACTTTCTCAAACCCCCATCTCTCTCTTTATCACAAACTTCCACAGGAAGTGTTTCCTTCTCCTCCTTTGTTAAAGCTTCTCTGATAAGCTTCCGTTAATATTATATATATATATACAAAACAAATAAAAATGGGGACTTTTAAATGATTAAATTAATATATATAATAATTTTAAATATATTTAATTTAATTATATTATTATAATAATTTAAGTTTGATAATATTATGTTAAATAATATATTAATATATTTATAAAGATTGTTCACAAACTATTCGTAAATTTCTAATCGAATATGTTTACGAATATTTAATTGAGCATATTAGTATTCACGAGCCTCTAAGGTTTCTTTTTCATTGAATGTGACATCCATGGTGACAAAGACTCTATGGGTTCATGGGTGATAACATTTATAACATTTTTGAGTGTTGGAGTGCCTAATGAAGATACATCTTAGAGCTCTAGAGTTAAGTTTGCTTTGGTTTTAATTGTGTATGTGAACAACGACATTTTATCCAAAGACTCTAGGAGGCAGTTTGTGATTAGGTGAGAAATCAAGATAGAATTCAGATAATACCTGTATAAGGCTCTTGTTACTCAAGACTTTAGAGAAAACTCGATTGATTAGGTAAGCAATAGTAAAAAAAGCTTTTCCCTAAAAGTGTTTAGGGACATTAATTAGGAATAGGAGGGTACGAGTGACATTTTAAATGTGCCTATTTCTCTTTTCAGGTATCCTATTCTGTTGGGGTGTATCAATACAAGAGGATTCATGGATAATTTCTTATTTTTTGAGAAAATTTGTAAGAGTTTGATTAAAATATTCTATTTCATTATTAGATATAATCCTCTTGATTGATATATCAAACTAAGTAGTTGTCATTTTATGAAAATTCTAAAAGATCAAACTAACATTTAATTTTTTCTTTCATAAGATACAACTATATAGTTCGAGAAATAATCATCAATAAATGACACACCATCTAGCCCCAGTAAGACTCACAACTTTTGATGGTTCCCACACATCACCATGGATTAAAAAGAAAGGTTTAAAAGCTCTTTTATTATTTAAAAGAAATGAAACACAATGATTATAAGCACCCCCATCGGATATCCTAACCACTCGGTCTATCCGAACGAAAGCGCTTATATAGAGGAAAGAGAAATAGACATAAGACAAAAATACCCTGTCATACATACATACGAAAAATACAATAGCGAAAGCAAAACAAAATACATGCACGCCCACAAGTACCCTGCTGGAACAGCAGGTAAGGAGTATATAAAAATATACAAACACCTGTGTCAACAAATAAAAGATACAAGGAACAACCAGGCACACTCAAAAATGAGAGTCAGAACTCCTAACAAAACATCAAAGAAGACGGGGGCAGCTAACTGTACACCCTACCGACACGGCTGGCTGCTAGGTGGCGCGGTCCTCGCTCTCGACTTTTGCTTTACCCTTACCTGGAATGATGGAAAGCAAGGTGAGTCGCAAGACTCAGCAAATTTATACGAAAAGGAAGGCTGTAAATAAAACAGAAGAGGAGATCACTCCAAATATAAATCCATATGTACACACAAGCCATGTGACGCAACAATGCAACAGTGCCGCATAATAAAAACACATACCGGTCCTTGGGGCCCACATAATACACCTGGCACCCAAGTCCTCTACCAACCTGCCGCTACCCTGAAAGGCAACATGGATCTCCAACAAACCTGTGCGCACTATCCCGGGTCGATACTCCCATCACCCGTATCCCTGCCGGTACTCCTGACAGCCGAGCCATAGGCTCCCTCGGAACGGTACTCCCGTCCGAGAACTAAATACTACCAGTAACCATGCAATGCATATAAAATGCAAGGCGTAATGAGCATCAACGTGATACAAGGCGCTCATACATCCAGACATCAGGCCACGCTCCGCCCATATAGTAAATCACATGCGATGCATATGCCCGTGCTGGATGCAACTTGACCAATCTAGAATGTCCGTGATCAAGCATAACCAAATCATGATAATCCCAACATGCAGCCCGTACCCATGTGCATACCAAACCATGCAACAAGAATAAAATGATACTAGGCATGCTATAATCACATATTGGCAGAGCTAGTCAGCAGTGCTTGGCACCGGTCAGCGGTCAGTGATTAGTAGAGACCATCTGATAGCCTAAGATAGACCGTACGAGAGTCACACCATCACCAAGCCGACGATCCTTGCCCCCACTGCACAATCGCTTAGCCTATAAACAACCAAAAAGCCAATAATACTACCCGAACAGCTAAGAACCTAGCCCCGGGTGAGTACAACATCATTCCCACAGGCTTAGGGGTGGCACAAACCCCCGTAGGCAACCAACGAATAAAACCCTCGAGACCAATTTAATAAATTAAGTTTTAAAATAAATCGTTTTAAATTCCATAATTTATTAACAGCCGAAATCAACGAAGGGAAGTCAAATAAATTGATAACGAAAGAATCGATAATGAGGGTATAAGGAACTTACCTTTCCGAAGATAGCCTTAGGTTCGATTTGACCAAACGCGGTCAAAGTTATACAAACTGCAATATCCCAATTATTGACAAAATTAATAAAATTGGGCTCCAAATAAAATTTTGACCGCAGAGAATATTAATTACTAGCTTAGGTACATACTTAGATAATTAAATCGCTGATTAAACGGGATTTTATCAGAATTTTAGCCCAAAATCTTCTTGCTTGCTTGCGCGCTCTAATTTTACTGAAATTTGCTCACTGTTGCTGGAAGAAGAAAACGCCCGAAATCGGCTAAAAATTCGGCCAAAATGACCAGCAGAGGGGGTGCCACGTGGCAGCGCTGGGAGGCCACCGCCTTCTTCAAAACGACGTCGTTTCGACGTCTAGTGGCTGATTAAAATCAGCCAAAACCTTGGCCTCGCGCGCGCCTGCCCCCAGTTTCGATCCCACGCCCGCAGCCTGGTCACCCTCGCACGCGATCGCTTGTGCCCGCATGCCTATTCAACCTATATAAGATTTAAGTTATATTTAAGGTGACTTTTTTTCCCATTCCGCGATTCACGCCAGCACCCCTAACTTTCCATTAATTACACTAACACCCACTTAATTAATTACATTAACACCCGAAATTTCTGAAAATCCCACAATTGAATTTATTTTAATTTTTCTCTAATTCCAGAAATTCCTAAATAATAAAATTAATTATCTTAATTTCTTATTTTCTTAAAATCACATAATTTAATTTTATTTAATTACAACCAATTATTTTAATATTTTTTTTAAAATCAAATTATCCCAAAATTAATTTAAATTACCGTTAACAGGGCGTTACAATGATGGTTGGGTAAGTTCACAAATATGACAATGAAAATTATCGATTGAAACATTTTGGAAAAGTAAAGAAAACGTGTTCTTTAGTAAATTGAAAGAAGGATGTCGTAGCAAAAAAAATTAAAGTCAAATTTCAAATGATTTTGAAAGATTGGATAAATTGAAGGAAACACCATGAGCCTTAAAAGAGCATCAGCCGAGGATCACCCAATCAGACTTGCTTGAATCCTCAAGATAGTAGAGCATGTTTCATTCCCTAGCAAATCCAATCATCATCCCTATTCTCAAGTCCTAAAAAACGAAACGGTTGGTAGAAAATGTCAATTTGCAACTTACATTTTTGGTGAGTTGGTGGATGGAGAGAATGTTGGTAGGGAGCTTAGAAACATGGAGAACTTCTTTTAGGGTGAGTTGAGCACTTAGACTTATGTGTCCTTGTCTAGCAATCGTAACAGAGGATTCATCAATGACAATGATTCTTCTATTATTAGGGGAAGCTTTGTAGGTGTCAAAATAGATTGGGTCATGTGCCATATGTTTAGTTGCTCCAAAATCAAGAACCCATGAGTCAAGATAATAAAAAACTAAGGAGTTTTTAGAGATTAGGTACTCACCCGATTGAGTTAATGAACACATTAGAATATTTATAGAGAAAGTTAAGAAAGACCTTGATTTTATCAAGTTCTTCCCTTTGCAAAGGTTCTTTGCTAGTAGACTTTAACTTCTCTTCAAAATGAGTTCCTTTTCCATTCGTTAGATTGGGCTTCACGTTGTTGTTAGCCCCCTAGTCCAATTGAGAACTTTGCCCTTTTGTGGAGTTTGTAACAGTTCTCTCTCATGTGTCATGGCTTCTTGCAATAAGCACACCATAACCCATCTTGGCTTCTTGTCATGTGTCTTGGCTTTCAGTTTTCACTAAATTTGGCATCCCGTTATGTTCAAGGCCGTTACTATCCTTGTCCCCTTTAAGATTTATCTTCACAATTTGTGACCATTGAATGTAATTCTCTCCTAAGTTAGTATTTTCTCATATTCGAAAATTCTCCATTTAATGAATTAGTTAAAAGCTATGAAACAAGCCTAGTTGGTGTGGAGGTAATGCTTCTTCAACCATTCATTGTTGAAAAAATTGTAAAAGGTTGATTATGGCCATTCAGGAATGATAGGGAAGAAATGTGTTGGGTAGGCCGAAAAAAATGGTAAAGGCACAGGAGGGAAGGATGATTATTGACAAGTTGTTGAAGGTGCAGAGAAAGAAAAAATCGACAATAAGGTCGATTATCAATAATGAAGGCTAATTGGGAGAGAGCCTAAGGATGGTGGCTGTGATACTATGAGCAAAAGAGTACTTTTCTATATTGTATCATTAGACATTTATTACAAGTGTGGATCCTGATTTAGATAATCAATCCCAAATAATTAGGGATTAGTCAACTCAATCAAGAGAAAAAAAAAATCGAAACAATACCAACAAGGAAACATAATCTTATCCTAATAAAAAGAAAACTCCCCAATAAAAAATAAAAATATTTTAAGAAAAAAATAATTATAGGAGAGATTTCTAGATTTCTAACACTTTTGTTTATATGTCCACTTACACTTCTGTTTCTAAGGTTTTTTTTATTTATGCTACATATTTTCCTATTGTAATTGACTTGCCAAATTATCACAGTTTTCTTATGCTTTATCCTTTTTATGCTCCACTTTTCTGCATGTGGGTCAGGAAAAAGGCTTTGAACTTTTCCATTTTTGTTATAGGGGCTAAAAATGCGCGCGCGCGCACACACACATTCCCTCTATAACCTTAAATTAATTGCTCAAGTTTGTAAAATGTTGGTGGCTGGGAGCACCATTACTTCATTAGCCTTTCTTCATAGAGACACTATCTAGTAGGCGCGGAGCAAGTGGGCTGAAAAAAATTAGGGTGGATTGGACTAAATTTAGGCTAGGTTATTACTAAAAAATAAAAAAAGTTATCTTATAAATTTAAATTTTGTTGTGAGTTGCTTTGGATTGAAGCACAGAGCAGCTCACTAATACATCTGCCCCTGCCATCTAGCATTCTCAGGCCATTATAGGGTCTCCTCATGCTTCCTTGACTATCCAGCTTATTAAGGATCACCGTATGATAAGTAGACATGATCGCCTTTAATGTGAATTTGTGAAAAATTTGTAGCACAAAATAAATTAAACGGGAAGAGAACAATTCTTTTGAATACATGAAAAACTTATATACTATTGATTACATGAGAGAAAGTGTGAAGTAACTACCTCCATTACTTCTAAGTGCCTACCATGACCTTAACCATGATCTTAAAATCAAGCAACTACATAATAACTAAATTGACTAAGTGAAAACATAAAAAATATTAAAAACATAAAATGACAATTGATTCTCTATGGAGAGTAATAGCTGGTCCTCTTTGCAGAAAGTCTCAAAACATTAAGGGCGCATTTGATAGTCTAATTTTTTCAACAAAAATGTAGTTTTTCCACTCATTTTCCAACTTTTGCATTGTTTGATAGCATTTTTTTTCCAGGGAACTCATTTTCCTACTAATAGTCACGTGAGACCATTTTCCTTCAAATCAAGGAAATCAAATTCTTTAGTGGGGAGGAGATGAAATTTTCCAGGCAATTGAAAAATGAAGCTGGGCGGCCGCTGGGGGTTTGGTTTTGTGGGGAGGGGGTGGTTATTTAATAAATATAAATATATAAATAAAAAGTGAATATGTCAAAAATTTAATAATTAATAAATATAAATATAGGGGGTGGTTATTTAATAAATATAAATATATGTATAAAAAGTGAATATGCCAAAAATTTAATAATTAATAAATATAAATATATAAATATATGTATAAAAAGTGAATATGTTAAATTTGGGATGGTTATTTAATAAATATAAATATATAAATTTATGTATAAAAAGTGAATATGTTAAATTTGGGATGGTTATTTAATAAATATAAATATATAAATATATGTATAAAAAGTAAATATGTCAAAAATTTAATAATTAATAAATATAAATATATAAAAAGTGAATATGTCAAAAATTATATATAAATTATTTCTTTAGAAAACAAAAAAAATTAATTTTGTAGTTTCATTTTTTGAGAAAATAATTTAATTAATTTAAAATACGTTATTATTTTAATTTTTTTGTACAAGATTTAATATTTTTTAATACATTTTCACCATTAAATTCCATGGAAAATGTGTCATTTTCCATGAAAAATAATGCCTATCAAACACGAAATACTAAGAAAATTATCCAATTCTGTGAAAAATATTACCAATCAAACATCAAAAAATAGAAAATAACATCATTTTCTAGGTAGAAAATTATATCAATCAAACAGCTTAAATTTCTAATTTTTAGGAATTCATTTTCCCTAGAATTCAATTTCCTGGAATTCATTTTCTTTCCACTCAAATTTCACTATTCGTAGAAAGTCTCAAAACATTAACATTTAATGCACTCGGGGCCAACCTTCCCAACATTCATGTTCTAAGTTGAGAGGGAATTTACCACTAAGACTTTGATCTTAATGATGGCCTCTCGGTGGCCATGACCAATGTGATTGACATCTCCATGGATTCATTTTCCTCAACCACCTACGCATTAAAACCAGCCAATGAAGTCTTGCACGACACCTGGTTCTCCAACTTATAGCCCATTCGTAGGTAGGCATCTGCTATGGATTTTCGAGGAGCTCCCTGTATCAATGAAGATTCACTATACCCAACATCCTGCTACCTACTCAATATGACTAGCGGATCATCATAGTTTGGCTTGAGTGGCAGGTTATCATTCGTGAATGCAATGAATTCCTCCCTTCATGGCCTTTTAAGTAGAGGTTGGGTTATGGACCCATCTCGGTGCTCTTCAACTGCCAAAGTATGGATCACTCGCATGTGTTCGGGTTTTTCCATAGGTTGCTTCCTCTCTCTCCTCAAACGGGTGCGCGTTTGGCCACTACAGTTCCATCATTCATCGTGGTTTGGGGTTCTATGGGATTCCCTTCCTTCTCTGCACCCAAGTGGTGACTTTCAGCTTGCTTTGCCTTGGGAGACATATTTCCCAAAGAGACCCCAATTTACAGGATCCTAGATGGCCTCCTTTAGTCGAATGCATTCATCCATATCATGACCGTGATTTGGGTGAAAGCAGTAATACTTGTCTCAGTTCCTTTTGCTCAGTGATGCCTTTGTTCTACCCTGCTAGCGGAGCAAGTCTTCATGTTGGATGTTCATCAAGATAAATGATCTGGGCTGACTCCTCCTTTTAGTCATGTATCCAACTCGATCGCAGATCCTCTAATCCCAACTCCTAAGCACTTTTCCTCTTATAATTTTTTTTTCCAGTTGTTCGGCCTTCTTTCCTCAGTATACATCATCTGCATCTATGTACTTTTGGGCTCTGAGCCAATACTTCCAAGAATGACTCTGAGGGTTTCTTCGCCAAAGAAAATGAGAAGGGATAGCACTTGAGACCATTTTGAAAGGCTGCCATGGCTATTCCTTGGTCAAGATTATGCACTCCCATGTACTCCATGTTGAACACAAGAAGGAAGTCTTTTAGAGTCTCGTCCGAAAATTGGTAATGCTATTCTAAGGTGCCTACATCAAGAAGCAAAATGGGCCAAGAAACTCTTCTTAATTTGTTCAAAATTGTTGATAGATCCCTTCCAGAGGCTAGAGTACCAACGCTGAGCATTCCCCTCCAACATGGCCAAAAAGGCTAGGCACCACAGTGTTTGTTTGTCACGTAGCAAGTCTAGAGGTACTCCATGTGGTGATCATGCCTCTCAACCGACCTCTCGCTATATGTCTTCTACTCGATGATCTATTTTTCTTGCTAGCTTTAAATTGCATGGTACCTTGGGATTGATAGGAGAGATTGAATATTTAACTCCATCAATTTGGATTCTCAATTTTTGTGTCATCTCCACAAGCGCCTATTCCAAACTACTGTAGAAAAATAAAAATTGGGCATGAAAATAAAAAGAAAAAAGGCGAAGTTCCATATTATTTATTATTACAAATACACTAAAGTCTGTTTTTTTGTTTTCAAGTACACGCCGAAGTCAATTTGGTATGCGATAAAATATTCTAAGAACAAGTGGGCGGTTGTATGTAAAATTCAATTATCCCCAGAATCACACATTAACTGAAATAATTGTACATTGTCCTGTCTAATTTGGCATCAGCAATTACCCTCGTCAATAGTGACAGAATGGGTCCCGAAAAAATGGGCGTCTTCATCCTCATCGGTTTATTAATTTTTTTAAATAATTTTTATATGATTGGTTGAATTAAAAGACATTGCTTGATTTCCGAGTCGACCAATCAGATATCTCACCATGCTAAAGTTGCCTAAGACTGTCAGGTAGAGCATTCCTAGCCTCATTTTCAAAAAGAAAAAAAAAAAATACGAAATGAAGTGTGCTGTTACACAAAGCAGACAGCTTGCTCAACCGCTTTATTCATTTACTATCCCAGTACTGCCCTGTCTCTGAAGGAGGAACTGCTCTTGTCTTGCCAGGTTCTCTCTCTCTGTCTCTGTATTTATATATGCAGATATATATATCGCGTGTCTGTGTATGTTATCTATATACTTCAATCTTACCATAGTATCAGTATTATCAGCAGTTCTTTGGGCGTTGTCTAGCTTCTACATGATGTCTGATAAGGTGCAGTTTTTCTTTTAATTCAAGATTCATGGCTAATGAAAAATGCAAATCCAGGCACTGTGAATTCTCTTCTGTGATTCCCACCTTGTTTCAGTCCAGATCTAAGTTGGAAAGTTCTTGGAGGTAGATCTATTTCAGTTCAGATCTAAGTTGTAAAGTTGTTGGCGGTCGATCTGCAAGAATCTTTTAGATATTTTTGAATTGGGCCTCTTGCTGTTTAGAGTTTACTTTCGGTTGACTTACTGGCATCCCTTATAGTTTGGGTCTTTCCAAAAGTGGAGAACAAGGGGCCTGAAACTAGGAACACAGAGTTTTGAAAAAAAGAATTTTGATTGGATGAAAGAAATATCTTGGTAAAGGTGAACCCGATTGATTTAGGTGCTAACGTTGCGTTCTCTTTGCGTTCTCAATTTTTAGTTTTGAGTTTTAAATTTATTTTTAATTTTTTATTTTAGTAGTCTATTTTTAGAAAACTAAAAATGTATTTCTTTTATCATTTTACAAAATTATTTCTTAAAACAAAAAATTAAAAAAATACTTTTACTATAGAATTTTGAGAAAAATTATTTTATGATATTTTAAATGAATTTGATTATTAAATGATAAAATTAACTCTTTTTAATAAAATTTTACTATTAAAATAAAATAAGAAATTTGATTAATAAATTATTGACATATGAGTGATAATTTATATTAAATATTATTATGCATAATATGTGTATTATACTTAATAATATACTATATCTTATATTTTTAATTATAATATAGATATACTATATTTTTAAAATTTTAAATAAATATATAAATTTATTTTTAAAATTTAAGAATAAATTTTTCTTTTTTTTCCCTTCTTTTTTTTTCTTTTTCTTTTTTAGAGTCAAAATATAGAAAATGGATTGTGGTTTTCATATTTTGAACTTAGAGATTGTTTTGGCTGTTGTTTTGGATTTTTTTTAATTTTTTTTTTATTTTCAAAAATACATTTTTGAAAATGACAAAGTAAACGTATTTTCATTATTTTAGAAATTGAAACCTAAAAATAACCTGAAAATAACAAAGAGAATGTAGCCTAAGAGATTGGTTGTAGTTTAAGAAGATCAGTAGGGGCGACAGAAGGGTTTTTCCTTATTGTATAAAACAGATAAAGATAAATTATGTACTATAATCATATACATAAGAAATATGGGGGTTATGTTGGATAGCTAAAACTCATTGGATTGAACATTGTTGATGGTTGGAGGTTAGAATTTATTTAGCAACTCCACTTAGTGAAATTAAGCCTTGTAATTGATGTTCTTGTAGATATGCGTCCATACAAATTTGCATGTTTAATTGATAATATCATATAGTGAACTTTCAAGATCTTTGTGTACTTGTTTCTTCTTTAGGGACCTCAACATTGATTGAAATTCTAATGGTTGAACTTATCATGTCAAATTTTTGTAATCTTTCTTCTTTTAAGAAATATGGATCCTAATTTGGTCATGAATTCAAATCAGATCTGTCCATATGGGGTTCATGGGGCAAAAGTAACTGCTAGGCAGCTACTACCCACTTCTCTCTAAGTTGAGAGAAGTGGGAAAGTGATGGGAACCCAAACTGAATCACAGAGATCAAATTCAAATTTGCCAACTTCAATTAGGTTACTATGGAAAAATCTGGGCATTCGAGAGGTCCTTAACTTTCCCTAAGAACTCAATACAAAATTGTTTCTTACCCCCTACCAATTTCTCCACCCTCTACATATTCTCCTCCCTTCTCCTCAACCGAATTCTGTTACGCACTTACTGGGTTTTTACACAACTCAGCAATTTCCTCACTCTATCCCTACGCACATGGCTGACCAGCCAATTTACCACCCTACCCTTACCCCTTGGACCTTCTTTGATAAGTCTAGTGAACCGGGGGCCTATCATTACTCCCCCCCCCCCCCCCCCCCCCCCCCAACTTTTCGCCTTGTCCTCAAGGTGGAAAAATAGAAATTGCTACTAGATCAAGTGGTAAGGTTCCCAAGTAGCTTCTAATGGGGGTATCCCCTTCCATTGTATGAGCACTTCTAATCCCCGTAAGTTCTTCTAAATTCTTGGCCGAACTCCCAGTACTGCCTTCGGTTCCACCAACATCTCAAGGTCTTCATTCAGCTATTGAGGACGCTCCACATTAGCTTCCAAAGCCCCTTTTGGCTCCCATAGTTGGGACATGTGAAATACAGGATGGATTGGGCAATGAGATGGCAATATCAACTTATAAGTTACCAGACCTATTTCCTTCTCAATTTCAAATGGACCATAATAGCGGCAGACAACTTTTCATTTGCACGAGCAGCCAATGATTTTTGTCGATATGGCCTTAACTTCAAATAAACCAAGTCCCCTTCTTTGTACTTCACCTTCCTTCTTTTTAGATCTGCTCTCTTTTTCATCACTGCTTATGCTCTTATCAGGGCCTTTAATTCCTCAAGGATTAAATCTCTCTCAATCAGCTACTGCTCCACCATTGAAACAGGGATAGTTCCCTTCTCAAACCTCAATAAGGGTGGTGATTCTTGCCCATACACTGCTTGAAATGGAGTCACCTTGGCAGCAATGTGGTAAGAGGTATTATACCATAATTCAGCCCAAGGTAGCCATATGTACCATGCCTTCAATTTTGAGGAAGCAAAACAACGAAGGTAGGTTTCTAAAGTTTGGTTAAGTACCTCAGTTTGCCAAATTGTTTGAGGGTGATAGGTTGTGCTTCTGCTGATTTTGGTACCTTATAGTCTGAACATCTCCTCCCAAAATTTGCTCATGAAAATTGTCTCTATCCAATACAATGGACCTTGGCATTCCACGAAGTCTCGCCACTTCCTTAACAAAAATTCCAGCCACCTGCCCAACTATAAACAGGTGTTTAAGGCCAATAAAATGCCCGTACTTACTAAGTCTGTCCACCACCACCAAATTTGAATCCATCTTGCCCGACTTTGGCAATCCCTCAATGAAGTCCATAACAATGTCGTCACAAATTTGGTTTGGGATAGGAAGAGGCTACAAGAGTCCCCCCGGTGCTAAAGCCATATATTTATTTCATTGGCAAACTGAGCAATCACTTACATACCTGTATATATCCTTCTTCATTCCCTGCTAACAGACATTTGTTGCCACCCTCTTGTAGGTTTTTAAGAATTCTGAGTGTCCTCCTATACTCCCATCATGCCCCTCATGAAATAACAATGGAATGAGAGTGGATCCCTTGGGTAAATACAACCTACCCTTGTAAAGGAGAAGGCTGTCCACCAACTGGAAGTTAGGGTGTGAAGTTGGATCAGCTTGGAGCTCTTAGATAATTCCTTGCAATCTTGCATCTGCCTTTACCTCACTGGCTAACTTATCCATTTGGACACTTTAGGAACTGTTAAGGCCATTATTCTTGTTGGGTGGCAGATTCGTTACAGTCCATCAACAGCTTTATTCTCCAAACCTGGCCAATATTGTATCTCAAATTGGATCCCCATCAATTTCACCATCCATTTCAAGTATTCCGGACTCACCACCCGTTGTTCCATCAAGTATTTGAGACTCCTTTGATCTGTTCGAACTACAAACTTCCTACTTAACAAGTAATGTCTCCATTTTTGCATAGCAAACACTATGGCCATCAGTTCCCTCTCATAAACAGATTTTTTTCTCCCTAACTAACTGAAAGCATGACTGAAATAAGCAATAGGCCTTTGCTCTTGCATTAATACAACCCCCATACCTTGTCCCGAGGCATCAGTCTCAATGACGAAGGGCTTCCCAAAGTTCGGTAAGGCTAAAACGGGTAGGGATACCATTTTAGCCTTAAGTTGTTGGAAGGCCTTCTCAGCTGCCACATCCCAAAAGAAGTTGTTCTTCCTTAATCTCTCCATTAGAGGCCTTGCTAACTTGCCATAATCCCTCACAAAGCGTCTATAATACCCCGTGAGGCCAAGGAACCCCCTCAATTCCTTTTCCGATGTAGGAGTAGGCCACTCTAACATAGCTTATATCTTACTTCGATCGGCTAAAACCCCATGATGAGATATAATATGGCCTAAATATTCAATTTCCAGTTGTCCAAACACGCACTTCTTCATGTTGGCAAAGAGCTAGTTGTCCATTAGTACCTTTAAGACACAACCTAAATATTGTGCGTGCTGTTCAAAATCCCTACTATACACCAATATGTCATTGAAGAACACCAACACAAAATGCCGCAAATATTCTCTAAAAACGTCATTCATCAATGATTGGAAGGTGGCTGGTGCATTCGTCAGTCATTACTAGGAACTCGTAATGCTCTTCATGAGTCCTGAAAGCTGTCTTGGGAACATCCTCTGACTTGACTCTAATCTGATGGTAACCAGATTTCAAATCGAGCTTGGAGAAGACCCTAGCCCTATTTAACTCATCTAGTAACTCCTCTATCACGAGAATGGGAAATTTATCCAGTATAGTGACCTTGTTTAAGGCTCTATAGTCCACACAAAAATGCCATCCTCTATCCTTCTTTTTAACCAACACCAAACTCGAAAATGGGCTAGAATTAGGCTGTATAATTCTAGCAGCCAACATCTCTCCCACCAACTTCTCAATTTCATTTTTTTTGCAAATAAGGGTATCGGTAGGGCCTTACACTAACCGGTGTGGTTCCCGAAACCAAATTGATGGTGTGATCCTTCCTTTTACAAGGTGGCAACCCCTCTAGTGTAGAGAAAACCCTCTCAAACTCAGCCAACACCCTTTTCAGTATCACTGGAGCTTCCTTTTGAGCTTCTTTGATCTCTGCCACCACGGTTCCCAACTCTAAGAACATTCCTTCTCCATTCTCCTTAAAGGACTTCACCATCGCCTTCAAGGATACCAAGGTCTTACTCAAGCTAGGGTCCCCTTGCAATGTTACTGTTATGCCTCTTATCTGAAATTTCATTGTGAGGGCCTTCCAATCCACATTCATTTTTCTAATTGTTGCTAGCCACTTCATTCCCAAAATCACATCTAAGCTCCCCAAGTCTAGAGGTAAAAAATCTTCTACGATTTGCATATTTTGGAGATTAAGCTTCACTCTTTTGCAAATTCTAGCCCCTTGCACTGCCATTCTACTCCCCATAACTACCCCATATCTTGCTGTCTCCTCCCTGGGTAAAGCCAACTACTGCACCAGCTCGGTTGCTATAAAGTTATGAGTTGCCCCTCTATCGATAAGCACCATTACCGGCTACCTCTCTATGTCCCCTTTGAGCTATCTCTTTCAACGTTTCTCCCTCATCTACCCCCTCTTCTACCTCTTCATAGTATATCATCATTACTTGCAGCTCCTTATTTATGCACTTGTGGCCTATAGTATACTTCTCATCACATCGAAAACATAGGCCCTTATCCCTTTTTGCCTTCCACTCAGCCTCGCTAAGCTGTTTGAAGGGTGGGTTTCTCCCTCTCCCATTAGCTTGTGGTCGGTATGGGTTAGGAGGACTTATCGTTGTCGATTTTAGGGGTTATTGTGACGGTGGCAGAATTTCCCCTTGTTGGTAAGTCGAAATTGGGTTTGGCATGGCTTGTCCTTTGTTCGAATTTGATCCAACAAAACCTCCCTGAACCACCTGATTTCGCTCCTCTATATGTTGAGCTAAGTCCATCATCTGCTCCAAACCCCTTGGCCTCAACACCCTCAACTCGGCCTTGATATGAGGTTTTAAATCATTTATGAAATGCCCTTCTAGCATGGCTTTCGATAAGTTTTCAAGAGGCGATGCCAATGTCTCAAAGCATTGGCTACTCCATGATAGTCCCTTTCTACTGGAGGGCTAGAAACCTCTCTTCGACGAAGCTTTCTTGGGGGGTCGGAAGCGACTCCTCAACAGAAACTTGAAGTCCTCCCAATCCCTCACCCTTTGTCGCTTTTCCTCCCATTAGAACCACAACAGAGTAACACCCTCCAAACACAGTACTGCTGCATCTAACTTCTCCTCATCAGTCATCCCAGTCACCGCAAAATACCATTCGGCTCGAAATATCAAACCATTTGGATCTTCTCCTTCGAAGAGGGGCATCTCCAATTGTCCCCCTCGGATTTTCGGCCGTCAACCCCCATCAGAATCACCTGCTTTGGCGTGCCGTCCTCCTACTTCTGGCATCGCCTCAGAATCCTGAACGAATTTTGGAGGCTGGCCTCCCAACTTCTCCTTGTTCTTCCACTCCCGTTCCTGCTCTTCCCACCTCATTCTTATCCATGCAAACTGCTCCAGCAAGTTCACAACATTCTTCTCCGCCGATTGAACCTCACCCCTCATGGCATCAACTCCCCATTGCATGCCTTCCATCCTCCCTTCCAATTCTCCTACTCGGTCTGTCAAATTCACCATCAGGATTGGTGATGCTCTGATACCAAAATGATGGGAACCCAAAGTAAATCATAGAGATTGAATTCAAATTCTCCAACTTCAATCAGGTTACAATGGAAAAATCTGGGCATTTGAGAGGCCCTTAACTTTCCCTAAGAACTCAATACAAAATTCTTTCTCACCCTCCTACCAATTTCTCCACCCTCTACATATTCTCCTCCCGCCTCCTCAACCGAATTTTGTTACGCACTTGCTGGGTTGTTACACAACCCAGCGATTTCCCCACTCTACCCCTATGCACATGGCTGGCTAGCTAATTTACCACTCTGCCTTTGCCCCTTGGACCTTCTTTGATAAGTCTAGTGAACCGGTGCCTTATCAGAAAGTTATATATATATATATATTTATATAAAGAAATTCTCTCTACAGTTTTTCAGTGTGTTAAAAGACATTTAGGCTATGGATTTTATAGACGTTTTCTATCTTGCAATTTCGTCTGTGATTAGTAAATATTTATCTTTCTCCTTTGTTTTTATTTAACATTGGTATCAAATCCATGGTTATCATTTGATATATGTAGAATGTGTGTATATATACTTTGGCCAAATATATATTTTTATTTTTATATTTTTACATTTTTACATTTTTTTCTTGTAACCATTTAAACTTTTATTATTTCAATTATATTCTTAAAGTATATATCTTTTGAATGAATTGCACACTTTTTAGAATTGAGTTGGTGTATATAAGACCTGCGCTGAAATACTCGAATTATTTATTTTATCCTTTGCAACCCTGAGCATCATCAATCCCCGTCAGCCCCTCATAGTCACTGTCGCAATTGCTGTTAGCCCCTTGTGCAGTCGTCTTTAGCCTCTCGTAGTCGTCGTCGTTGCTGTCGTTGTCAACCCCTTGCAGTTGTAATCGCTATCTCCACCATGGTTCTTTTTCTCTGATGGCAATCGTCCGTTCGACCGATTCATCTTCCCCATTGATGTCTCTTGTGACTGAAGAAGAAGATGAAGGATTGTAGGCATCGTCGACCGACCATTGGTCTTCTCTTATTGATTGTGAAGACGTTTGAATCAATCTTTTATTCAATTGTATAATATTCTTTACATACTCGGTCCCTATTTAACATTTACAAAGAGAACCAAAAAAATATGGAAACATAAAAGTCAACCCAAATAATCAGCCTAAATATCGGATCTCATTATGGCCTCAATCTCCTACCACAATCTCCTCCAAATTCCCTTCAAATCATTCGAGATTTTCACACTTCTCCTCAAGTTGGATCATAAATGTTGATCATATCCAACTTGCAGACAAGCTCTTTAAAGCTAGACCTCTGTAATCCCTCAGTGAATATATCTGTTAATTGTTCTCTTGTAGTGATATAGGTCATGTAGATTGTCCATTTCTCAATTTTCTCATTTATAAAATGCCTATCAACTTCTATATGTTTAGTCCTGTCGTGCTGGACAGGATTATGGGAAATACTGATAGCAGCTTTGTTGTCGCAGTAGAGTTTGATGGGGAACTCTACTGTGATATGTAGTTCCTCCAAAAGCTTTTGTAACCATAGCCCTTTACACATCCCTTGTGCAACAGCTCTGAATTCAGCTTCAACACTACTTCTGGCTACTACACTCTAGTTCTTACTCCTCCATGTTACTAGATTTCTCCAAACATAGGTATAGTAACCGGTAGTAAACCTTCTGTCTTCTGTTGATCCTGCCCAATCTACATCTGTATAGATCTTTATCTTCTTACTATCTCATTTCTTAAAGAATAGACCTCGCCCTGGAGAGCCTTTTAGATATCTAAGAATCTTATACACCGCTTCTAGGTGACTCTTCTTTGGTGAATACATGTGCTGACTGACCACACTTACAGCAAAAACAATGTCAGGTCTAGTGTGAGATAGGTAGATCAATCTACCTACTAGTCTCTGATTTCTTTCTCTACCCATAGGCTTTCCAACGTCTTTCGTTCTTTTTCCTGCCTCGATTGGAGTATCGCATGGCTTGCAACCAAGCAAACTAGTCTCAATCAAAATACTTTCTTTGGGAGACACTAATTCCCTTCCTTGATCTGGTGACTTCCATTCCCAGAAAGTATCGCATTTGACCTAGGTTTTTTTACCTCAAATTCTGTGGCTAAGACCTTCTTCAACCTTTCCACCTCTCCTGTGTTATCTCCAATGAGAATGATGTCGTCGACGTACACGATCAGGATGGTCCTCCTTCCATCATTGGATTGTTTGAAGAACATAGTGTGATTTGACTGTCCCTGTTGGTATTTTTGATTCTTTATCACCTTTGCAAATCTATCAAACCACGCTCTCGGTGATTGTTTGAGTCCATATAGGGATTTCTTCAACTTGCATACTCTGGTTTCTTTTCCCTCCTTTTAAAATCCTGGTGGTAGCGTCATGAACACTTCTTCCTCTAACTCACCATTCAGAAAAGCATTTTTTATGTCAAACTGATGGAGTGGCTAGTCCAGGTTTGTTGCCAAGGATAAGAGAACCCGTAGTCTTTTGGTGCTTTGGATGCGAGAGTCTTATCGGGCTTTGATTTAGGTCTCCTTGAGTAGACAAGTGTCTCTTTGTGTGTTTGTTTTCCCACACCTCCCCTTGAGTTCAAGATTCCTTCTGTGTTGGACAAAGAAGGAGGGGGTGTATTGTATGGGGTAGATTCAAAGATTGCAACATCGAAGTCAGTGTCTGATGGTCGAGCTTCACTCAAGGACTCCCCCTGGAGCGAGTAGTAGGGAGTATGCTAAAAAAATGTGACATCCAGACTAACAAACAACTTTTGTGAGAGAGGGTCATAACATTTGTAACTCTTCTGAGTGGGAGAGTAGCCAAGGAAGACACATTTGAGAGCTCAACTTATTATGTTGGGAGGTGTGAATGTGGACAAACACCGTGGACCCGAAAACACAAAGTGGGAGACATGAACTGAGCCGAGAATCAAGGAAGGTCTCCTGGAACTTTTGGAGAGGGGTTGCAAATGAGAGAACTCGACTAGGCATTCGATTGATAAGGAATGCAGAGGTCAGAATGGCATCACCCTAAAATTTATTTTTCATGTGAGAGGTGAACAGTAGGGCACAAGCTACCTCAAGAATATGTCGGTTTTTCCGTTCAGCAACCCCAATTGTTTTGGGGGTGTGAACGTAAGAACTCTAGTGAATAATACCTTTGTCTTGAAGATAGGAGCCCAAAGAATAATTAAAGTACTCAGTGCCCTTATCAGTATGAAGAATTTGGATTTTTGTGTGAAATTGGGTGTAAATCATAGTGTAGAAGTTCATGAATATAGAACTAACCTCAGATTTATCGTGTAGTAAATACACCCAACAGAGACAAGAATTGTCATCAATAAAGGTAATTAACCATTTTTTGTGGGTCCTATTGGGAACCCATGAAGGCCCCCAAAGATCACTGTAAATTTTGGTAAAAGGCAGTGATGGTTGATAAGGAGATAAGGGAAAAGTAGCGCAATTATGTTTTGCAAGTTCACAGACTTCACATTGTAAATCCAAGGGAGTTTTATTCGAACAAAGTGAAGGAAACAAATGTTTTAAATATTGAAAACTAGGATGACCTATTCGTTTGTGCCATAACAAAAGGTCACTATCCCTAAGACTAGATGCAAAATTACAAATAGAAGGATGACATTGTTTACTCATGTGAGCGTCATCAAAGTAGTAGAGCCCTTCGCATTCCTTAGCACTGTCAATTGTCTTCCCCGATGATAGGTCCTGAAAGACACAATGAGAATACGAAAATGTAGCTGAGCAATGAGATTGTTCAGTTAGTTGACTAACGAACAACAGATTGCAAGAGAGATTAGGAATATGAAGGACAGACTCCAAAGTAATAAATTTAGAGATATGGATACTCCCCTTGCCAGCTATTGGGGATAAAGTACCATCTGCAATTTTTACTTTTAAGTTACTAGCACAAGGTGAATATGTGGAAAATAAATGATGGGCATCAGTCATATGGTCAGATGCACCAGAGCAATAATCCAAGGAGTGACCCTGTGACTAAGAGCAGTTAAAAAAGTACATTTGTGAGCTAAGGAACCCAATGGCAGAGGGGTAAAAGATTGACTCGAGGCTTGAAAGGTCGAAAAAAGAGTATATAGCTTCTCAAGTTGCTCGGGGTTAAAACCCCCAATAAAGGCTGACTGAGTGATGGGCTGGAGTGCCTGTTTCTGCTTGCTGTTCAGTTGAGGCCTGGTACCCGTGGGATTTGTTGGGCTATCTGGGCTTCCAGTCAATAGGCTTGCCATGTAAGGCCCAACATGTATCTTTGGAATGGCCCAATTTTTTGCAATGGTCACAAAATGGCCTTTTATTTTGTCTTAGGCTAGATCCTGTGGGAGGCCCACAGGTTACAAGGGCAGAAGCTTCGGGCCCAGGCACTATTTTCTTTTTCAACATCACCTTTCTTCTACTCTCTTCACACCGAACTTCAGAGAACACCTCTCGAATGGACGGTAATGGCCAGGGCGACCCAAGACTCGGCTCCTCACATAGTTGAGCTCTTTGTTGAGCCCATCCAAAAACTCGTACACTCTCTCATTCTCCATTCTCTTCTTGAATCGCACACTATCACCCATGCACTCCCAAGATTCTTCACAACTGAGGTTCAGTTCCTGCCATAAACCTAGCATCTCCGTGTAGTATTCCATCACCTCTCTTTCTTCTCGCTTCATCTGCCACAGTCGAGTCTTCATCTCGAAGATTTGAGAGGCAGTCTCGACGTCGGAGTAGATTTAGCAAATAGCTTCCCGCACGTCTTTTGTCGTAGGCAAAAACATGTATGTTTTACAGATTGTTGGTTGCATGGAGTTGATCAAGCAGGAGATTATGAAGGAATTCTTAGAACGCCATTTCTAGAAGGCTGCTATGTCCTTGGAAGGTGGTTGTTTGGTCTCGCCAGTAAGGAAACCCAGTTTGCCTTTGCCATCGATGACCAGCTTGATGGATTGAGCCTATTCTCGGTAATTCTTACCATTTAGCTTTTCTACAAACTCTACGTAAATTTTTGAGCTGCTACATATACCTAATGCTTATGTAGCAATGAGCTCTCTCAAAGAAAATAAGTATGCTGATTACATGAACTATTTGCATGTATGAAACTTACTAAAAATGAGAGTATATATTAATGGGTATACGTGCACTATGATGAGCTTATTATGTGCGAGTGGGAGATGTAAGAAATATGGATCTGAATTCGGGTCATGGATTCGGATTAGATCTGCTCATATGGGGCTCATGGGTCAAAAGTAAATGCTAGGTAGTTACTACCGCTTCTCTGGAAGTTGAGAGAAGTGGTAAAGTTGCATATATATATATATATATATATAAAGAAACTCTCTTTGCAGTTCTTGAGTGTGGTAAGACATTTAGTCTCTGGATATTTTAGACGTTTTCCATCCTGTGATTTCATCTGTGATCAGTAACTCAAACCACTCAAGATCCATTCACTTCCGCTGGAGAAACCCATGAGTGAATATTTATCTTTCTTCTTTGTTTTTATTTAACACTTCTTACGTAATTATTCATTCTCTTGTGTGTAGGAATCTTGGGTTATGTAACGCAATTGGTATAAGAGATTCAAATTTCAATGAATGTTACTTTGTCAGGGGATCTGATTACAAGTTCTCTAATCCTCTAGGATTCCAGTGATTTCACATTCTATCCAAAACTCTTGGCTTAGATTGCTACTTATATGATCAAGCAGGAAAAAAAAATGTATTAAGTAAATTGCCGGTCTATTCTAAAGGCTTTTATTGTATTGCTTTCTCCTGTTTCATACGTCCATTTACAAAGCTCGTTTTTGATTGAGTCAGCTATTCTATATATGCTACGTGTTTTCTTATTGTTATTCACTTTTCAAAATTTTAATGATTTTCTCATTTTTATGCTCTGCTTTTTTGAATGTTGGTTAAGGAAAGGGCTTTGAACTTTTTCATTTTTGTTCAATATATTGTTTAAACATTTTTTTTTTCTCTGTCACCATAAATCTTTTACTCAAGTATATAGGGTGTATATAGGGTGTTCAATAAATATATATAGAGATAGGGTGTTTGTATCTTATAAGCTGGTGAATCAATCTAGCAATGGATAAGATCCTTCCATGCCTGATTGTCCCTTGCTCACTGTTCGGCACAAGGATGTTTTGACGGAAAGGAAAAGAAAATAACAGAACTTATGTACTTGTGGTTTTTAATTTGTAAAAGAACGTTTATTTCCGTTTCTGTTCTTTTCTAGTTCCAGGTGTAGCATTAATGTTTCTTGGTTGCTATGTGATAAGGATGTTTGAGTGACTTCTCCAAGGGAAAAAGGAAAACATGGTCAGCCAGTCTAGCAGGCTGTCATATGGATTACCTTTCTGGAACTTGAGACCACTTTGATGCCATATGGATTACCTTCAAGTTGAATTTCTGTCATATAAATGGCTCACACATAGTTACTTATTATTTTAAGTTTTCGCAAGGTCTTTCACATGTAGCTTGTGGACGAGATTCTTTTTTATATTTCTTTTGTATGGATAAAATATTTTACTTGCAAAGTAACACGTACGTATACGTAAATATTCACAGAAAGATAATGGAAACTATTAGCTGTACATGAAAAGTTTGTGACTTCTATCTTCAGCTATAAATGGTGGATATTGGATAACTGCTGTGAAACTGTAAACCATGGGACAAAGGTTAGTTATAATTAGATATTGAGTATTTGTTTGTATAAATATAAATAGATAGAGATTATTTTCAAGCTAGAATCCATGTAGCTGACTCCATCTAGTGGGAATAATACTTGATTTGTTGTTTTATTATTGATAATCTTAAGATCTGATGTTGTTGAAACTGATGAGAAGCTGAAATCACTCACACACTTTTTATTAAATTCACAGAAGCTTAAATACAAGAGATTTGTAACTAAATCAGCTGCTAATCCTGAAAACCTGCTACAAATCCCGTAATCAGCTATAGTCTTTCAACAGAAAGCTAAATTTAAGCAACTAAACTTGACTTGATAAGCACATAACAAACTCCTAAAAAATCTGCAACAGAAGAAAAAAATAACAACCTCCTAAACTCATGGATGACTCAGCAACTAAAGCATAATTATCAACACTCCTCCTTGCATTGGTGGCTGCAGACACCAAGCCTAGTCCTTAGAGTTTCAAATCTGTCCCTGGGCAAAGCTTTAGTGAAGATATCAGCTAACTGATCATTGGTTCTGCAATGTAGCAGAATAACTTCTTCTAGCTTCTGCACTTCTCGAATGAAATAAAGTTTAATATTGAAATGTTTTGTCTTTCCATGAAACACTGGGTTGTTTGAGATAGATATGGCTGCTTGATTGTCAACATAAATCTCTCTCCTCTCCTTTTGTTCCAGCTGTAAATCAACTAGAAGCTTTCTTAACCACAAAGCTTGATTCACTGCTGATGTAGCTGCTATGAACTCAGCTTCAGCAGTAGACTGTGCAACTATATCTTGCTTCTTTGAGCACCATGAGAAAATCCCTGAGCCAAGTGTGAAACAGTACCCAGAAGTACTCTTCATGTCATCCACAGATCCTCCCCAATCTGAATCAGTATACCCTAGCAGCTTGAGCTCCTGATTATGACTGTATTGAATTCCATAATCTAGAGTTCCCTTGACATACCTTAGCACATGCTTTGCAGCCTTGAGATGAGACTCTTTTGCACAATGTAGGAACCTGGATAAAACATTGACCGCCTGAATAATATCAGGACGTGTTACAGACAAGTACATTAGGCAGCCTATCAAACTTCTGTAGCTATGTTCATCAGCTTTCTCAGCTCCATCTTCTTTGCATAACTTTTCCTTTTGATTCATAGGAGTGGCCATGGGTTTGCAATCTTCCAACTTAAACTTCCTTAGAATCTCCTTAGCATATTTTTGTTGGCTCACAAAGATTCCTTGCTGATCTTGTTTAACCTCCATTCCAAGGAAGTCGGTCATCATTCCAAGGTCTGTCATCTCAAAAACCTTCCTCATATCTTCTTTGAACTCTTCAACAAGCTTGACATTGCTTCCTGTTACTAAAAGATCATCAACATATAGGGACACAATCAAGATGCCAACATTCGAACTCTTAGCATATAATGTGGATTCACTTAGACTTTTAGCAAACCCAAGCTCTTTGAGATAGTCATCAATTCTGCTGTACCAAGACCTAGGGGCCTGTTTTAAACCATACAATGCCCTTTTCAGTAGACATACTTTATCCTCCTGTCCCTTCTTTGCAAAGCCTTCTGGTTGTTCAACGAAAATCTCCTCCTGCAAGTAGCCATTTAGGAAGGCAGATTTGACATCTAATTGGCATACCTTCCATTGTTTCTGAGCTGCCATGGCCAAAAGCAATCTAATGGTGTCTAGCCTTGCAACAGGAGCAAAAGTTTCTGAAAAATCAACTCCTGGTACTTGTGCAAAGCCTTTAACTACTAACCTGGCCTTATGTTTATTGATGGAGCCATCTGCATTCAACTTGGTTCTAAAAACCCACTTCACACCAATAACATTTCTATTTTGAGGTCTGTCTACCAGCTCCCATGTTTGATTTTTCTCTATCATTGACATCTCCTCCTTCATTGCAGCCTTCCATTTGGGGTCATTTTCTGCTTCACTGAAAGTTGCTGGTACTAGTATTGCAACACTGCATCTTTGGTAAATATCAGTGAGCAATCTGGTTCCTCTAACTGTTGGATCATCCACAATTTCATCCGGAATTAACTCAGGTAGAATAGTTTGTTTTGCTTCCTTTTTTTTCCAACACCATTTCTCATCCTCAACAAAATGAACATCCCTGCTGATTAGAATCTTTCCAGTCTCAGGTTGAAAGACTCTATATGCCTTTGATTGTGAGCTATAGCCAATGAAAATACCAGGTTCTGCCTTCTTGTCCAGTTTATCCCTCTTTGCCTGTGGAATATAAGTAAAACAAAGACAACCAAACACCTTAAGATTCATAACTTGAGGCTTACTGCCAAACCAAGCCTCATATGGTGTTTTTCCTTCTACTGCCTTTGTAGGCAGTCTGTTGAGGAGAAATATAGCAGTGCTAGCTGCCTCTGCCCAAAAACTTTTAGGAAGATCCTTCTCATGAAGGAGGCACCTCACCATCTCACCAATAGTTCTGTTTTTCCTTTCACTTACTCCATTTTGTTGTGGAGAGTAAGGAGCAGTGAATTGATGCTCTATACCAGCCTCTTCACAAAATTGAGTAAACTGGTTGAGATGTACTCTGTCCCATTGTCAGATTGAAAGCCTTGTATCTCCAAAAAATACCTGCAACTTCAGACACTTAAACCTGAGAAAATAAATCCAGCTCATCCTTGTAAAATCATCAATGAAAGCTATATAATATCTACTCCCTTTCAGTGATGGTTCTATCTTTGGTCCACTCAAATCAGTGTGAATGAGCTGCAATTTTTTTGTTGCCCTCCAAGCCTGTTGTGGAAACAACAACCTTGTTTGCTTACCAAATTGGCAAGCTCTACAATTTGGTAAATGCTCAACCAGACCAGAGGTGGCAATCCCTGCACCATTTCTTTTGTCCTCATCAGCAATAGTGCTGCTTGATTGAAATGTCCCAACCTCTTGTGCCATAACTCAGTTGTCTGTTCTGAAATATTGTAGGCATCATGTTCCTCTTTCATAAGATCTAAAGAGAAACTTTTGTTCTTCATCTTTACTCGAAACAGTTCATTTCCTTTTGCATCCTTAATCAAACACATCCTATTTTCAAATAGGACTTTGTATCCTTTTTCAAGCAGCTGTCCAACACTTAAAAGATTTTGATTAATGTCAGGAACATAATAAACATCAGGTATAAGCTTGGTACCTGAATAGGTTTCAATGGAAACTGTTCCTTTTCCTTTGACTTCAATACACTCTCCATTTCCTATTCTGACTTTAGTGGTAGTTGACTTGCTTAGTTCCTGAAACAGCTCCTCATCATTTGTCATGTGATTAGTACAACCACTGTCCACCAACCAACTTTCTCCAGAACTGACAGTGGAAAAACAAGTAGCTACAAACAATTGTTCCTGCTCTTGCTCTTGTTGATCTGCTACTTGTGCACCTGCCTACTGCTGTTGATTTTTGTTCTTGCAGATCTTAGCAATATGACCTAATTGCTGGCACTTGTGGCACTTCACATCAGGTCTCCTCCAACACTTAAAAGGAGAATGACATTTTTTTCCACAGTGCTGGCATGGAGGATAATTTGATTTGTCTGCTCCCCCAGGTGTGATTGAATTGCAAGGCTGATCAGCACTTCCTTTCTTCCCCTGCTTCTTCTTGCCCTTGATCTGTAGTTTGGCCTGTAAAGCCCCTTCAATGGTTCCTTCTTGCCTCATAAGTCTTCTCTGCTCTTGTGCCTGAAGAGCATTCAACAATTCTGCCGAAGAGATGCTGGACAAATCCTTTGAGTTCTCCAAAGCAGAAATTGTTGATTCAAAACGTTCTGGAAGAGTAACCAGAATCTTTTGGACTATTCTAGAGTCAAGAAACTCACCACCAAGTATCCTTACCTTATTTGCTATGCAAAGAAGCTTATCAGAATACTCTTTCACAGTTTCTGAGTCTTTCATTCTTTGCATCTCAAACTCTCTGATTAGGTTCAGCATTTGCATCCCTTTGATCTTCTCATTTCCCTCATACTCTTTCTTGAGAAAATCCCAAATTGCCTTTGCTGACTTGAGAGTCATAATCCTGGTAAAGATAGTTGATGAAACTGCTGTAAAAAGACAAGCTTTTCCCTTGGATTTCTTCTGCTTCTTCTCTTTGTGATTTCTGATCTGTGCCATTGTTGGATTCTCTGGTAAAGGTGGAACTTCGTAGTCCTCTTCCACTGTTTCCCAAAGATCATTGGCTTCCAAGTAGGCTTCCATCCTCACTGCCCACATTTGATAGTTTTCTCCGTCGAACACAGGAGGTGCCGCAGCTGTAAAGCTCTCAGATTGCATTTTTTACACTCACAAGGTCCCTCAAGATATGACGGCTCTGATACCACTGTTGAAACTGATGAGAAGCTGAAATCACTCACACACTTTTTATTAAATTCACAGAAGCTTAAATACAAGAGATTTGTAACTAAATCAGTTGCTAATCCTGAAAACCTGCTACAAATCCCGTAATCAGCTATAGTCTTTCAACAGAAAGCTAAATTTAAGCAACTAAACTTGACTTGATAAGCACATAACAAACTCCTAAAAAATCTGCAACAGAAGAAAAAAATAACAACCTCCTAAACTCATGGATGACTCAGCAACTAAAGCATAATTATCAACAGACGTTGAAAGAAGAAAAATATCAGATTTCAGGAGTTTTTGACCCATAAAAAAACCTGAAGTTGCATATCTGGCTATTATATATCAATCATGTGAGTCTTAAGTGACATGCATTTTAGCTTGTGGTTCACTGACTTGGAACTAAATGCTTGGGTAGATACAGTAATATAGTCGCAGTAAGTTTGGGAACATGCAAGGACTGATCTAGCCAGATGCAATCTTGTAGCATCCGATTTTTTAATTCTCTGAAAACACCAATTTTCCCTTATTTTTTCTTCATTATGTTGAAATTAGATGATTAATCCTTTAATCAATATGCAGTGCGGTTTCTTATATCAGCAATGGCCACAAGTACAGTGGTGCAAAGGAAAAAAGAAATATTTCAACTGCTAAAAGATGATAAAGTAAGAAGGATTATTCTTTATGGGGAAGCTGGAGTTGGAAAAACATGGACAGCTGGACAGATGGCACATCTTGCAAGAAAGAGTGGCGAAATTGACATTGCTCTCTGGGTATTTCTCAGTAGAGAATATAATGATGATTCTCTTTCTAGCAGTATTTTTTATCAGCTGTCCCTAGTTTCCATCACAGGGTTGCCGGATTCTGAGGACAAGCGACAGCAGATATCTGCATCACTGGAAGGAAAGAAGCTTCTTCTAGTGTTGGATGATGAGGGGAGCAAAATGAATGAACAACAAATATTCAGTCATTTAGAAACCTTGCTGAATCTTCAACAACAAAACTACAAAATTTTAATCACTACAAGAAACAATCCCAGCAGTGTTGCCGAGGACAGTAAGTTAATTGAGGTAAAATGCTTATCGGGAGAGGCTGAGGCCGAGGCCTTATTACGCGAAAAAGTCGGGCCTGTGTTTGATGAGGTCAAAGATATCAAAGATTTAGCTAAACAGTGTATTGACATTACCTGACACTTGCCTGCTGCAATTATCCTGATTGCTAAGGCCATCAGATACTTTGCTCGACAGGATTCTGGGGTTAAGAAGTTGAGACATCAGGATAAGGCCATCGGATACTTTGCTCGACAGGATTCTGGGGTTGAGAAATTGAGACATTATCTGGAGGAAACACCTCGCAATGAAATCTATGACACAAGACAGTTGCTGCGTTGTGGATATGATTTGCTGCCCAACAAAATTTTAATTGATTGTTATTCGAGTGGTCGCCACTTCTTCCAAGTTCGTCAACGCGTGCATTACAATGAATTAATAGCTTACTGGATGATGGAAGGATATCTTGGTTGCATCAATTCTATGGAGAAGGCTTATGAGAGGGGACATCAGGTTTTGTTGGAGCTTATAGATTGTCGTATACTGAGAGAAGTGGAGGTTGATTATGTTATGATGGACGAAAGAACGACACTGAATTTGGATGGTGTAGTCATGGAAAGGGCAACAATGAACTCAGACGATTGCTACCGTCGTGGATTTGGTGGAACAGCCACTCTGGGATTAGCTAATGTGTTTGGGGATAGAAACTGGAAAGGCCTTGGGAGACTGACGCTAAAGGATGGTGCAATGGAAGCATTTTTTGATGACAAACAAGAGAAACTCCGTACTTTACTGTTTGATGGGAATTCTCTCCACAGAGAATTTCCTTCTAATTTCTCAGAATCACACCAAAAAGAACTTGAGGTTCTTGCCCTTCTTAACCCCGCACCAAGCACATATCGTTCTTTGTGTAAGATGCACAATCTCTGTGTGCTTGTCCTCAGATGCCGTCACGGCTTGGAGAAGATAGACTGGCTAGGGGGCCTAGAATTTCAAAATTTAACTGTTCTTGAGATATCTGGTCCAAGCTCCATCAGGCAATTCCCAGATTATTTTTTCAAGAACATGCCCCAACTTCAAAGCCTCAACCTATCCTTCCTGCAAATTGAATCATTACCCTCATCTGTTGAAGAACTTAGTAAACTAAGCTGGCTCATCCTTAGAGAGTGTTCTCACCTAAAAGAACTGAAACATTTGACCAAGTGTGAAAAACTAATGGTGCTAGATCTTTCTGGTGCTAAATCTCTGGCTCATATCTTACACAAGAGACTTTCTGGTTTTAAGGAACTTCAAGTGCTTAATCTTTCAGAAACAAAGGTTGAGAAGTTACCACTACTTAAAGGTCTACAAAAGCTCACTCGCCTCTCGCTAAGTGGATGTTCGGAGTTGAGTAGACTGTGTGGCATTAATACTTTAACTTCTCTGGAAGTTCTCGATCTTTCCAATGCTAGCAAATTTAAAGAGTTCCACATTAACGATCAGTATCTGGCAAGTATTGAGGGCCTTAAGATCATTGATCTGTCTGGAACTCCAATTGAGAATCTTCCTGCTAACATTGGCAGTCCTCGTCATCTGTATTTAAAAGGATGCCGTAAGCTTGAAACCTTGAAATGCATACAAACACTGAAAGATCTTTTGACACTTGATCTTTCAGACTGCACTTCTTTGAAAGAACTGCATGCTAAGTCCTTTGAGCACATGTCTCGTCTTCTAAGGCTTGACCTGTCTGGAACTAAGATTACAGTGGTCCCCGACCTTTCAAAACTCTGCAACCTCCGTCATCTCTTGCTGAAAAACTGTAGTGATTTGAGTGACGTTCCACAATTAGGATCTCTAACAAAACTTGTGGAGCTGAACTTGCGTGGTATTAGATCCTTGAAAAGAGCGGACTTCGTGGAGCGCATGAATCAGCTTCAGATTCTTGACCTTTCTGGAACGCAGCTTGAACGGTTACCATCCATGTCAAGACTCGAAAACCTTTATGATGTTGATGTGAGAGATTGTCCATGCTCAAAAGAAGCGTCGCGTAACCGTTGGTTGACAAATCCTCCGGTCCTGGATTTGCCTGCAACTGGAATCTCTCATCTGCCAAACATGAAGAATCAGGGAGCTAGCAGCAGCAATATAGAGGAACCAAATCAGCGTGACTGGGCCATCTCTGTTTTTCCAGTTGCAATTAATGAGAAACCTTCTGCATTTTATGGTTCTCAATTTCACAACTTGTGAAGGAAGACCCCTCATTGTGGCAGAAAGATTATGAAAAATTCCATTTCGTTGTTCATCCCATTGAGGTGCAAGATAGAAAAGCAATTGTCTCTTTGTGGGGAGATGATTTTGTTTCCAGAGATACTTACCTAAGAACAAAATATTTGTATGATTTTCAAATGCTACGGTCAACGGAGATCCATGGATTCCACGATTTCCCCGAAGGCCTTGAAGAGGTTCTGTGTCATACCGACTCTGTATTTCTGCTTGATAATGTTTTAAAAAGCTTATTATCCAATTTAGGGGCGTCCAACCTTGAGCAACTGAAAGGCTGTTGGATAGAAAGGTGCAGAGGGATGGAGAGTGTTTTCTGTGAACAGGAGGAAGGAGAGATTATGAAACTGAAAAATTTAGAGGTATTATGGGTTTCCAGTACTGGTAATCTCAAGCATATATACTGTGGGAACTGGCAAACAGGCACCTTCCAAAACCTTAAGCATCTGTATCTAGATTGTTGTCCAAAGCTATCAACTATTTTCTCTTCTCCCCAGGTGCCAACAAACCTTCAAGTTCTGCTGATTCTTGTTCAAGTACAGCCTCATATTATCTCAGTTGTCGAAGATGGCAAGGGACATCCAATTGTCTTCAATTTTGGGAATGCCCAAAACTAGAAAAGTTTGGGGAGAATGTTAATCGATAGATCGTATGGATTTCCAATTTCAGTGATTTTGAATTGTTATTTTAGGTAAATTTTCACCATGGAACTGATGCCTTTGATCTTGAGAATTACACAATGCTTGTGTATGTCTCTCCTCTTGACATTTTTTCCAGTTGCTCTTCCTTCTACCTTCTGAATGGAACTACCTTCTTTTTTTTTTTTTTTCCTTTTGCAGGCCGTTGGAGTAATACCATCCACTGCAGAGATATTTTATGCATGCATCCCAGCAGGCTCAAGCGACTCTTGCTTCCATAGGATCAGTGCAAGGGAAAACATGTTATTGTGGCTTTCAACGAGCATGCTGGAGCGGCTAAGCATTCTATATTTCACCCAGAACTGGTTTATATTCGTTGATCAGCGTCATGACTCTTCTTTGTCCCAAAGCCTCGTGTTATTAGTTTTTATGCTGCTTCCCAGCATAAGTTAGTCCTATTATATCAACGTTATCTTTTCTGTATGGAGGAGGAGAAAACTTTATATGACTTATGTGGAATTGTAGGACCAATCCTATCTTAGCTTCTCGTCAATCATAGACGAAATTTCTTTCTTCTTCCACAATAACGTGAATGTGGCATATCCAGTAAGGAGACATGGGCTCAATCTCATCTGCTCCTGTGAAAGCTGCATGTAGTTCATTATAGAGTTTTAGTACGACATATGGCGAGCTTCCCGCTAAGTATTGTCCTCTTATGGCTGGGAAGGTAGGACAGATTGTTGTCTGAAGCATCACGTGTATGCACAATGTCATGACCCCAAGGGTATTAGTTATAATTTAGTTATAATTGTTTCTTGTTTGTATTTTCTCTTAGCTTGTGGTGTGTACCTAAGCTATTAGTTTGTTAGTTGGATAATAACTGCATAGATGTAAATAAAATAATGTATATTTCACACAATGTATAATACAAGAGAATATACACACATAAGTGTTTTAGATTAATTATATTAATACGCCTTACTTATCTTATTTAACACTCCCTCTCAAGTTGGATCATATATATTAAGCATGTCCATCTTGATACAAATGTAATTCACATGAGAATCTCTAAATGACTTGGTGAGTAAATCAATCAGTTGATCATTGGAACCCACATATGTTGTAACTACATTCTTAGAGAATACTTTTTCTCTAATAAAGTGGCAATCAATTTCAATGTGTTTGGTTCTCTCATGAAAAATAGGATTAGAAGCAATATGAATTGCATCTTGATTGTCACAAATCAATTGCATAAACTTGACTTAAGTAACTCCTAACTCCTCAATTAATTGTTTTAACCACATTAGTTCACACGTTGTTATGGCCATTGCCCTATATTCAGCTTCTGCATTGAATTTGGCAACAATAGTTTGTTTTTTACTTTTTCAAGAGATTAGATTTCCACCAACAAATACAAAGTATGCAGATGTGGATCACCTGTCACTAAGTAATCCTGCCCAATCAACATTCGTATATCCCACAATCTGATTGTATTCATGATTTTGATAAAATACACCCCGATCAGGGGTAACCTTAATATACCAAAGAATTTGAATCATTGCATCCTAGTGACTGTCACAAGGGGAATCAAAAAATTGACTTACCACGCTTACAACAATTGAAATATTAGGACGTGTGAGTGTGAGGTAATTAAGTTTTCTAACTAGTCAACGGTAACACCCAGTAGAAAGAGCCTCCCCTTATCTCGATAACAGTCTGATATTTGAATCCATAAGGGTATCTGTTGGCTTACATCCAAGTAATTTTGTTTTCTCTAGCATATCCAAGGCATACTTTCTTTAAGAAATATAGATGCCTTGCTTTAACTGAGCTACCTCAATACCCAAAAAATATTTCAAGGAATCTAAATCCTTAGTTTGAAACTACTATTGGTGAAGATGTGTTTTCAATTCAGTGACACCATCATCATCATCCCCTGTAATTACTATATCATCAACATATACAACTAGATAACCTAAACTTAAGAACAACTAAACTGAATTGACCAAACCAAGCTAGAGAAGATTGTTTTAAGCCGTATAAGGATTTTTGAAGGCGACACACCAACCCAGACTCGCCTTGAGCAGTAAAGTTAGGAGATTGCTCCATATACACCTTTTCATGCAAATCGAAATGAATGAATGTATTCTTAATGTCTAGTTGATAAAGAGGCCAATGAAACATAGCAATAAAGGACAAGAAAAGGCCAACATAGGAGATCTTAGAAACAGGAAAAAATGTATCACCATAATTAAGGTAAAAACCCTGAATGTATCCTTTAGCAACAATGCGAGCCTTAGGGTGATCAATATGATTGTCAGGACCAACTTTAATAGTGTAAACCCAACGACAACCAACAATAGACTTACCCTTGGGAAGAGGTACCAAGTCACAAGTCCTAGTGGAATGTAAGGCAGGCATTTCTTTAATCATAGCAACACGCCACCTAGGATGGGAAAAAGCTTTTGGAATAGATTTAGGAAGAGAAACAAAAGATAAAAAAAATAGAATATCCATGGGATAAAGAATTATAACTAACAAAATGTGAAATGGGATAGATAGTAATGCAATGATGAGTACCTTTACAAAGAGTAATAGGTAAGCTAAGATTAGAAATCGAGGGAGATAAACTAGAGAAGGAAGAACGAATGGGCACAAAGGATGAGTTAGTGGACGACTCTTTTGGACTAGCGACGACAGGCGCTGCTGGTTGGGTCACAGGTTGAGCATACCGCTGATAGAACTGAAGATTGAGGTGATCAAGGAAAGAGGCAAAGGGTGGTGGAGAAGGAGAATGTGGGGGGTCAAGAAAAGGAACAAGTAAAGGTAATCCAGTAGATAAGGACTTGGAGAACTCAGACTAAGGGAGAAAATAAGGAGATGACTCAAAGAAGGTAAATACTGAGCTAATTGAAGAGAGTAGCAACGATACCCATTTTGAAGGCATGAATAACCCAGAAAAACACATTTAACGGAATGAATAAATAGCTTATCACGACCTGGGGCAAGATGGTGAACAAAGCAGGTACTCCCAAAGATACGAGAAGGAAGAGAATATAAGTCAACTTGTAGAAAAAGAACAAAATAAGGAATTTGGTCATTAAGGATAGAGGATGGCATTCGATTAATTAAGTAACATGCAGTTAAAACAACATTATCCCAGTATTGAAGCGGAACATGCATATGAAGAAAAAACGTGTGGGCAGTCTCAATTAAATGACAATTCTTTCGTTTAGCCACCCCATTTTGTTATGGGGTTCTAAGACATGAAGTTTGGTGAAGAATCCCATTGGATGCATTATAGGATTTAAATGGTAAAGACAAATATTCAAGAACATTATCATTATGAGAACATGGATAGGAACATTAAATTGAGTTCTAATTTAAGTACTATTGTTGCCTGACTACAACAATTAAATTTATTTATCTTGGGAACAGCCGAAGCAGAGTCCCTGAGAAAATCTGAGGGGTCACCGACAGTTAGCAGGATTTGAGTCCAACCCGAGGACGGAGGCTTCGAGGTCCCCGGAGGGTCTTGGGAGCCTTTGGGGCTGACTGTCCTTATGTGGTATTTGGGGAGTGGCTTCCGGATGGGTTCAGAAGTCTTCGAGGTAAGGTACTCGAGGTTTTCCAAGTATAAACTTGGTGATATTTGCAGCACAGAGGCAATTAGAAGGTAAGCTAAGATCTTCCCCACGTGGGCCCTCTGATGCCTAAGTCAGACTTTGATGTCTGTAGATGAAATGTAGATGCACATATGTATGATGTCCAATGTACATATAATGTCCAGTGTAGGTCTTCAGGGAATAGACTCCCGATAGGGTTTAGAGATGTTTCAAGTCTGAAGTCCTAAGTCTTTGGCTATAGAGAGCTCGGAGAAGGATGTCAAAAGGGGTCAAAACCAAGAGTTTGAAAAATATCCATTTGCCTTGATGCATGTGGGTATATATAGACATTTGGTGGGGTCTGCGAACGAGAATCTTTAGACTCTTCAGGGTAATGCACAGGGTGAGGTCGGAAGGCTTGGAGGGTATTCAGGGTAAGAGTGCCCCAATGAGATTCCTCTGGGTGGGTCCAAAGACTCTTCGGAGCCATCGGATGAACTGTGCCCAAGAGACACTGGGGGTTTTTTGGGCTTATGCAAATGCTAAGGCTCGACCATCCTGGAGAATCTTCAGGACTCTTGTCTAGTAGACTCTTCAAGGTCATCCAGTGATATCATTCACATACAAATAAAATAAATCTAACTTTTAGATTTTTGAGTCGTTGGCGGATTCAAGCTGTCCAAGCGTCCGGCCTCTAACTCGTGATGCGCGACACGCGTTTGTTGGCAAGGAAAGCGAAATAAGAGTGCTAGCTCTTTCTCCTTTTTGCGGCTTATGTATGGACGGAAAAGAACGCCCACGTTTCAAATCGATGCCAAAAAGAAACGGGGAAGAGTGAATGACATTCGTTTTTCAACTCTTGAAAAATCACACAACCAATCATTATTTTTTGGGGGCAACTCATAAAGGGATATTTATAGAGAAAACATCCTAGGGTTTCTTAAACCCTAATGGATTGGGCTAGCCCATTAATCCTAGTTAAACTAGAATCTTAAGTGGGCTTATCCTAATTCAATTAGAATTATAATTAAGTGGCCCAAATCCATTTATAAAATATTTAGTCCAAATCTAATTCAAGCCTAAATATTTATTATTTAATATTTGGTCCAAATCTAATTTAGCCCAAATATAATATTTAATATTTGGCCCAAATCTAATTAAGTCTAAATATAATATTTAATTTAATATTTGACCCAAATCTAATTTAGTCTAAATATTAAATTAAGGCCAAATATATTTTATTTTCTATTTGCCACTCTAACAAATAGAAAATTATTAAATTAGAAACTCCTTCTTAATTTAATCAATTGCCATTTTAGGAAACTTTTTCCATTATGACGACCCCTCGTCATATCGACGTCATTACGTCTATTTATTCTTTTTCTGTGAGAACCTACAATGGCATAACTTCTTGCCGAAGTATCCCACTTTACCATACGTCCGCTCTCCTGGTTTAAGTTAGGGACCATGCCTATTGCGCATGACTCATTAGGCTTCCAAATATGTTGGTAATGTGTCGGTACGAACACATAAGACAAGATTGGCCTCTAGCAAGGCGTCATGCCTACCCAATTATTCAGAAGGATTCATAATTCGCAAATAACCTTTCACGAGCATGGTTACCGTGTAATTCGATCATCTTGTCAATGTATCTTATGTGATCTCAAATATGCCAATGTGTTGCTTGATTACGATCACATAAGTTTTCTTCGGTTATTCGGATATCTTCACTTAATAGAAAGTGAATCAATAACTCCTTATTGATCTCTTTCACCATGGCCATGGATTTAAAGTGAATATTTACCGAAAGCGCCTTAGATACATCATCCTCTATCAAGGGATAGACGAGTCTCATCTTGGCTATGCACCCATCTCCATAAGCCTCGCGATATGCCCAACAATCGCCCACATGCAGCCTTTATCTAGGCCTCTCGAAATGATGTCAAAGCATATCGGTCTTCTTATGAGATGACCGTGACAACCTCAGGTCCAAGGATTAGTTACACTCATCTTGTATGAGAATTCCATCAACATATAACCAAAATGGATTCTCATGGCGAGTCATGTCCAGTGACACGTTCTCCAACATTGGTCACCTATGTACTTGTCTAGGCATCCCCATGCCTATGGGTGTGAGACCCTCATTGTTATTACATAGCAAAAACATAGCACATACAAGTCTTACCGTAATTGTCAATGTCCATTCTTGACATTGCTACGACTTGGGATGTTTAATGATGTCTAGAAACTGTGATGCATCATCTCACATCTTTATAGATTAATCAAAATATACATCATATGGACTTCTATCTAGTTTCATTCGGTTATTACAATAATAACAAGAAACTAATGGAATGACTTTTTGTGAATTTGAATAACTCCTTATTCAAATAATAAACATGATTACAATTGTCAGTGTACAACATGCCTAATCTGATTGGGTCTAGAGCACATATACTAACAATGCAAAACACTTAGGAATTTTTGGGATTTTAGATTTTTTGGAATTTGTTAGGCACCCCACAACAATAGCTCCCCATTCTTGCCTTTAGTTGAAAGGCAAATGGAAGAGTACAAGGTGGGTGGTCGATACCCGAGAATTAGGATAAGGGGATGATATGATATTTGAAGACGTGTATTTGACCATCGGGTGATCCCATATCATTACCATGAGAAAGGGGAATGGGTTAACCTTACCCTCCAAAGATTCCTTGATCTCATAGGTATTGTCGAGGTTTACTAGTTGTCGCCACTATTCCCCATCTTTTTCATTGCTGAGGAGTCCAAAAATTTATTCGTCCAGTGTGTACCCTCGCAGAATGCAGGAGGGAAGACACTGAAACCCTTAAAGTCTCTTTAAGAGATGTCAAAATCTGGATGGGCGAGGCAACATCCATCAGGTTCCCTGTCGTGATAAGAAAGGAATACTACCTCAATGGTGCTTTGTAGGAAGGTTTAATAGAAGGATTATTTGTGCTTGCAGAAGCACTAGATGTGATGGGGTAAGGGATATTAATGTAATGACCACAGTTAAGGGGATTGGCCATGCCCCTTCTTCTTGGGCAACCTTAAAACATCGATTATTACTAAAGGTCTAATGGTCATCATTGCGTGTCCTAGTTTATTCATCGCTAAGGAGCCTGGGAATTTATACATCCAGTGCTTTCCTTCGCAGAATGTGGGAAGGAGGATGCCAGAACCAATAAAACTTTTTAGAAGAAGGTTTGACCTTGAGAAAGAGCGTTTGTGGCCATTTCACTCCCCAGCGTGTCGCATAAGAATAGGGCTTTCTCCCTTTATTGACTATGGCATACTGGCTCTATGCATGATATGGTTGTTGCATGTTAAGATGAGTCTGGTGCCATACTTGTTTGCCCAAGTTCAAACTTACCTATGCAAATTATTAGGTCTCGGCATCCTACGGAAGCGTAGCTTATGTTATCTTTCTAAGCATCTTCTCCATGAGACCATGGAAGGTATTCATACACAATGTGAGTTACATATTAAAGTATTTCTACAGATCCATCGCGTTCAATGTTTTACCAAGTGGCTCCCCTTTGAGCGTCTAAAGCACGCAAGTCTTCGGGCCTTGCATTTCCTAAATCCTATAAGGGCATTCCCAATTTGCTCATAGTTTGCCTTCGTCGTGGAGTTCTCATGTAATAACAACTTTCTAAGCACTAAGTCACCCAGTCGTAGCAACCTGTCTCGAACACGAGCGTTGTAGTAACCAGCCACCCTTCGATGGTAAGTGGTTAGTCGAATACTAGCTTGATCCCTTAGTTCGTCAATTAAGTTCAGGTAGTCAGCTACTTGGAGTTCCTTTTCTCGTCGAAGGCCAATACTCGCAGGGACTGAATATCAATTTCAACAGGGATGAGGGTTTCGGTCCCATACACGAGGTTGAACAAAGTCTCTGATAGAATTGAAATTATATGGCACACACCAAGAGGGGGGTGAATTGGTATATAAAAAATCTTTGAGTTACGGAGATGTCGTTTGTCTGTTAAGACCACGGATTCGTTAAACCTCAAGATCTTGAAATGACACGATGAGGTATCAACCGTGTAAAAACAATCTTGATTTGTAAAAGGTAAATGTGAAATCTTAAGAATAAATGAACGAATCAAACAGTGATAAAAATGCTAACAAGGACCAATAAAAACAAGAAGCACAATAGACAAGGATTTATAGTGGTTCGGCTTTTCAAGCCTAGTCCACTACCTTAGCTACCCACTAAGGATTTTAAAACAACTTCATTATCAATCCCCTACTCAATACGAGCAGGTCCTCTAGTCCTTGACTGGGAAGTGTACAACCCTCCCAATTTAATGGGCCCTCTAGCTTATGCTAGGAAAGATACAGAAATTGTGAGAATGAGAGTCTAAGAGTATAACTCTTAGTTACAAGCTCTCTTGAAATAAAGAATCGAGGCTTAAAATAAATGGAACAGTGTAGATACAAAGGCCTTAAAAATGAAAATATATATAGAGAGAAATTTAACGCTCGATATAACAGTGAAAACTTGGTGGTTGAAGATATTCAATGTGTTCGGCAGCCACAATCAATTCTCTCAACCCATATTTATAGTTGATGGTGGATAAGTTTAAAATTTGGACCGTTGTGGGTGGTTGGACGAGCATTAATTGCACAAAAAACTAGCTGTTACAAGTTTATGAGAAACAAACTGTCGATAGACAAAATTGGTTAGTCGACTATCTTTTCAAATAAAACAAGGCATAGTCGACAGACAAGAAAGCATAGTCGACTATTGTTCAACAAAGACTACTGATAGTCGACATATACATTCACATAGTCGACAGATACAAAAATACAAAGAAATTTTACAACATCATACACATACATAGTCGACAAAACAAAATTCATAGTCGACAGAACATTCATCATAGTCGACAGATTAGAATATAGTCGACAAAGTAATAAGCTTAGTCGACAAAGCAATGATGATAGTCGACAAACAACACATGTTGGTTGACAAGACCAATTTCTTAGTCGACAGATCAAAGACATAGCCGACAGAGCATGAAAAACACTACTGGTAGTCGACAAAGATAAAGCTTCTGTCGATAGAAACAAATTTAAGAGCACTGATAGTTGACAGATGCACTCAACTCAGTCGACAGATTGAAAACTTTTAGATAACTATTTACTAGAATATCATGAAGAATAACATTTGATTTATAAGAGATAACTTTGTTTTATTTGAAAGTAAGTTGAGATTATCAAAATGATATTTATTTTGAAATTAAACACTCAAGCTTATTTCTTTAGGATTCAAGATTGATTTTCATAACATTGTGTTATTATCAAAACTCTTTTAAAAACTTGAGAGTAAAATATTAGTCTCACAGGTGCATAGTCGATTGGTGGTGCGGTAGGCCCAAAGAACGGTTGGAAGTTCTTCGACCCAAGCACCTTTTGCTTTATCAAGCCAAGTCTTGAGACCATGAAGGATAATCTTATTGGTTGCCTCAACTTATCCATTTGCTTATGGGTAGGCTACAAATGACATTCGCATGAGGATTCCCATTCTGTCGCAGAAGGCACAAAAAACATTAGAGTCAAATTGTGTAGCGTGATCTATATTGAGGATTATAGGGATTTCGAAGTAGTAGATGATATCCTTCCACACCATGTTTTCCACCTTTTCTATGATAGTGGCCAAGAGCTCTGCTTCTACTCACTTGGTGAAGTAATCAATGGCCATGAGAAAGAATTTTTGTTATCCGGAGGCAACAAGGAATGTACCAAGTATGTCTAGCCCCCATTATGCGAAGGGGAAAAGCTGGAAGATTTGTTGGATGTTTGTTACTGGGGTGGAGGATAATAGAGCATGCCTCTGACACTTGTTGCATGTGCAAACTTTAATGGAGGCATCCTTGTGTAGAGTGGGCCAAAAGAATCTGGCCCTTAAAACTTTGGAGGCTAAGGCTCTTCCTTCAAGGTGCTTTCTGTAATCTCCTTTGTGTACTACGTCCAGTGCTTGCTGCGCTTTTTGTGATCCTAGGCACTTTAATAGTGACATTGAGAAGCCTCGCTTGTATAAAATTATGTCGATAATCACCATCGAGCAGCCCGTATTTTCAATACTCTTACTTCTTCAGGATCAGTGGCAAGCTCCCCGATAAGCAGGTACTTCATAATGGGTGTTCTCTAATCATGGGCCATGTTTATAAGCAACACAACACTACCTTTGCCTCGTCATTCTCCTCTATACTAGGATTCTAGAAGACTTCCATGTGGATCAGGCACCCAGGGGTATCCTTAGTTACTGCCAATTTGGATAGGGCGTCAGTATGCTGGTTGAGTGACTTATTAATTTGGACTAGTTAAAGATCTTGGAAAGAATGGCCTAATTCTCTTAACCTTCATAGGAACCTAGCAAACGTTGGATCCTTGGCCTCATAGGTGCCCTGGAACTATTGTACCACCAGTTGAGAGTTGTTATGGGCCACTATCCGTTTTGCCTCTAATCATTTGGCAATAGTTAGGCCAGCAATGGGGGCTTCATATTCTATTACATTGTTTGAACTGGGGAAGGTGAGCTATAGAGAGTATTCCAAAATGGCGTTATTAGATGAAATTAACGCTATATCGGCCTCGCTGCCTTGTGCATTTGAAGCACCCTTCACAAATAGCCTCTAGTTAGGTAGAGATTCCATCTCTATTTCCACTGCATGGGTGTACTCTACTATGAAATGGACGAGTGCCTGGCCCTTAATAGCTCTTCGAGGTTCAAACTGGAGGTTCTAGTCACTGAGTTCAATGACCCATTTGGTAAGTCTTCTTGAATGCTCGGGTCGCTGGAGGATTTGGCATAGAGGCTAGTCAGTGAGCGCCACAATGGTATGTGCTTGGAAATATAGTTTTCGAGCAGCCATAATCAATGCGAACGCTACCTTTTCAGCATAAGGGTACCGAGTTTCGGCTTTATGAAACACTCGGCTAACATAGTACACCAAATAGTCTATTTGATCTGTCGTTTTTAACAACACCGTGCTAACGACTGCTTAGCTGACCCTAAGATAAAGGTACAATGTTTCTCCTACTCCGGGCTTGGTGAGCAATAGTATTTCTTAGAGATAGTCTTTTAGGGCTTGAAATGCTTGCTCGAATTTATCATCCCATTGGAAGTTCCTACCACCCTTTATCACCTAAAAGAACAATTGACTATTCTTGGCGGACTTAGAAAGAAAACAATTGAGAGCTACAAGACGGCCAGTTAGTTGTTGAACCTCCTTGATGTTGGAGGGAGATTGCATGTCCAAGATTGTTTGAATCTTTTTCGGATTGGCCTCTATCTTACGTTGGGTAATGAGGTAACCAAGAAACTTGCCCGACTTGATGCCAAAAGCGTACTTGCTGGGGTTGAGCTGTATATTATATTGTCAGCACACTGCAAAGACTTGGGCCAACTTTTCCACATGCAGTTCCTCTCTATGGTTTTGACCACCAAATCATTGACATATGCCTCCATGGTGGTTCCTAGTAGTTCCTTCAATACTTTGTTAACCATGTGTTGATAAGTGGCTCTTGCGTTCTTGAGCCCAAAATGCATGACCTTATAGCAATATGTTCTTGTTTCTGTAATGAATAAGGTCTTTTTAGCATCGGGTGGAAACATACTTATTTGATGGTATTCAGAGAAAGCGTCTAAGAAGCTCAACATATGGTACCCTGATGTGTCGTCCATAAGGCAGTCAATTCACACGAGTAGATAAGAATTCTTTAGGCATGCCTTATTTAGATTAATGAAGTTCATGTAGACTTTCCATTTCTCGCTAGGCTTCTTTACCATCACAACATTAGTGAGCCAATCGGTATAATGGACTTCACAAATGAACTCGGCTTTTAGGAGTTTGTTCACTTCTTCTTCGAGAGTCGGTAACCTATCGGGTGCTATATTTCTTTTCTTTTTCCTAATAGGTTTAGCTTCGGGCTTCACATTCAGTTGGTGGGAAATCACTTGTAGGTCAATTCCTGGCATATCTGTAGATGTCCATGCGAAAATATCTGTATTATCCCTTAGGTAAGATAAAATTTCCTATTTGTCCTTTAGTGGCAATTGACTTCCTATGTAGACCTTCTTCTCATTATCAGTCTCATAGAGTTTAACAAGATCAAGGGCTTCTACCGACTAGGGATTTAAGGATGCCTGTTTCGAAATAGACATGGTCTTGACAAGGGCTTGGGAAACTTCTTTTCATTTAATCTCCTTAGTAGAGGAGACATAGCAAAGCCTAACCTTTTTCTAGTCTCCTCTAACCTGCCCTATGCTGCCAGGAGTTGGCAATTCATCAAGAGGTAGCTTGGGTGTATGATTGCCCTCATATTACTGATGAGTGATCTTCCAAGAATAACGTTATACGTGGTGGACATTATTTTGACCACCATGAAATTCACCTAACGAGTAACATTGTGAGGGTGTGTATCCAAAGTTATTGACAGTTGTACAGAACCTGCCAAAGGCACTACTTCGTCGGTAAAATTATATAATGGGAAGGATACTGGTAAGGGATGGTCATGGGAGATGTGCATCCATTTGAAGTTGTTTCAGTATATTAAATTGATGGAGTTGCCACTATCCACAAGGATGCGGTCAATTATTCGAGTGCTTAGCTATGACTATTGAGATGTCCAGGTGGTCATCATGCGGCATGAGTATATTCCCTTAGTCAGAGGGGATGAATGTAATGGGTTCTTCCCCAGGTGTGATGTGGGCCACAAAGTCCATAGGCAAGGCTTAGCGAGCGTATGACTTTCGGGCTGTAGAAGAGTCACCAGCTAGGGTCTCGCCTCTTGAGATGACATGAATATGCTCCTGTGTAGGTTCATTGTCCATGGGCAATGTGGAGGTCTCTCCCTCTTAGGGCATCCTCTACTACTCCAATGCGGCCATATATTGTTGGTTTCCACCACCCCGAGGTTGTCCTCTTCCGAGGCCATGATTGGTTTAGAGGAACCTATATGGTTGTGGTAAATGGTTATATGGAGACACCTTTAGTCTACTAGGGTAAATCTGGGCTGATTATGAAGGAGTTCGAGTTTTCTAGGTTTGGCCAGTTTCTCGACCTACTCACAGAACGAGTGACAATTTTTTGTGGCATAGCCTGAATAATGGTGGAGTACGCAGAACGGTTGCGAGTCCTTTGCTTTGTGTTCCTCATGAGTTGATGAGATAAGCTCTATTTGCAAAATGGCAAGAGCCTGGGTCAAAGCTGTGGCTAGGGGTGGCATGTATGTTTGATGGCGATACCCAAGGTAGTCGTTGTTAGGTTTCTTGGAATGAAATGCAATGGAAACTTTAATTTTTTTTGATCAACCAAACTCTTTGGCCTTCCATGAAACCCAAAAGACTGAATCTAGTTTGCATATATATATATATATAATCTTTCCAAGAATAATGAACAAAATGAAGACCAAACCTTGTAGTTATCCGACGAAATAAAGGATGAATCCTTGTGCCGCGAGTCGTCACCCACCCTCTATAAGTGATCAACATCAAAGAGAAGCTTCAATCGATGTCCATGAGCATGCCCCTTTGATCTCCTCGCATTAACCATGCAAGATCTTATCTAACTCTTGGAATTTTTCTTGGTTTTTCTCAAAAACCACTTTCTTTCTCTTGAAACAAAAGGAATGAGGCAAACATGGAGAATCTCACCAAAACCTAGTTAAACTAGGGATTTAAGAAGCCCCAGCACATTCTAAACATGCTAAGCTGTGGCCCAGGCCATGGGTGGGCTGGCCGCGTAGGCCTAGCATGCGGGTTGGGCTTGGCGCGAGCTGGCTGGGCTGCCCATGTGAGCGCACGTGCAAGCTGGGCCACCCATGATGTGCCCCAAGCCACATTGGCTGCGCGCTCCTGGCCGACCATGTGTTAAGTCACGCGTACGTGGGCCTTGGGTCATGCCTAGCATGGCTCCTTACCCTTTTTTGCCTCGTTTTCCTTTTTACTCATTTTGTTGACATCCTGTGGACTTTTCAGCCAGCTCGCTACAAAAACCCACAAATTCATCTAGGCCCAAAAACATTTTTCGGTCCCATTGAATTTTCCATTAAAACTTCTCTTTGCTTGTGTATGACCTTACAGGTTCCTTATGAAGATGTCAAAGGGTAATTTACATAATCATCTCTTAATCAAACTCTTTGATTATGATCCATAATTTATGTCATCTCATGATAAAGATTATTATCTTTCCCTTAGATCAAAATTGACGTTTAGCAATGTATCATGGGCCCCATATCATAATGAAATGCAAACGACACTTCAGATGAACCTTTCGGCAACGAGTTCCAGTGTTGTTTGATCCCTCTATCATAATGCCCTAGTATGGTCTAAAAGTATGATAAAATGTCAAACCTCTAATAACCAACATTATGTGTACGAATGCTAAGTCTAAAACTCCTATAGTTGAATTAATAAATCTTATTAATTCTCAACTATTTGCGTTGGCCAATGACTTCCCGAGTTGTGACTTCATTATTCACATAGGGCATATACCTTTTCTAAATCTTACTAAGATCGATAGATTTCATCTTCCATACTCACCTACCTTTGTATGATTTAGATCATACACAATAACCACCCTATTAGAGACCCATCTTACTGAATCCCATACAGTGGCATCAAGGCATGACGCTCCTTATACAAGATAATCATGGTACCTCAAGTCAAAGGATTACTAGCACCTGTCGCCACATAAAGCTCCCAATTGAATTTTAGTAAGAATTACCATTTGGGTGTTCTGAGGTTAGGTTATTCAGTGAACTCATTCACCAATGAGCACCACACACTTGCATTAGTATCACCACAGAAGTAATCAATGAGATCAACTACCCTGCTTATGAACATGCATAGTGTGCACCAGTCTTAATGGTACTATAGAGGCCCCACTTTATAATCCTATGAACAGGAATAGTTTAGGAATGAAGCATCAGTCATTCAGCCTCATTAGTATGATCTCATCATAACCCGATTGGCATTGCTAGGCTTTTTGGGCTTCATCTAAATAAAAAAATATAAAGATGAACGTATTGCCAAGTATTAAAAGAAAAATACTTTTATTATTCAAAATATGTTCAAGATTAATAAGAGATGTAGCCAACTCACAACTCTTATGATTGGCTCGCAGGTTACAACTCTATTAGTTGTTTGATCTAGAAACCTTCACATCTTACTTTCCTCCACCTCCGATGGGCCGACCTCTCTTCTTGGCTTCTTTATCGGGCTGTTCAGAAGGATCACAGGTGCGTAAAATGTCTAGCTATATGATGTATCTATTGGTATGTGCAAATAAGTTAGTTAACGTAGTGGGCTATTTGAGGGCTAAGGATTCTCTCAGAGGTACAAGAGTAGTTCCTTGTAGGAAAACTAATAGGGCTACTCCAATCGTCAAATCTTGGACCTCCAGCATTGGGTTTCAGAAGCGGTCTATGTATTATCTCAGTGTCTCCCTGGGTCCTTGCCAAATGATGAGGACATAAGTGGGGTCTTTCTTTCGGGAGGCATGGGTTGTGAAGGTTGCCATAAACTCTGCTTGCAACTTGTCATAAGAAGTAATGTATCTTGCATGTAACTCACTAAACTTGGCATAGGCCTATTTTGTTAAAGATTGTGGAAAAACTAGACACATAGTGGCATAACTCCACTTATAAAGCTATGCCAAGGATTCAAATTATTGGGCGTGAAGAATGGGGTCTTCCCTACCGCTATATTCAGGCAGATATGGAAGCTTGAATTTTAGTGGTAGTGCATGACTAAGCACATCTTTGGAAAAGAGGACTGTAAAGATTTAGAAAAAAAATATAATAATAATAATAATAATAATAATAATAATAATATAATTAAAAAATAATAATAAATAAAAGTATTAATAATTTAATTAATAATAATAATAAATAAATAAAAATAACAATAATAAATAAATAAAATCATAAAAAAAGAAAATAAAAATATAAAAAGAAAAGGGGGAGGCGCGCGGGCAGCCCTCCCCCCCAGAAATCTATTAACTCTATCTCTCTCTCTCTCTCTCTCTCTCAGATTTCTATTGATTTCTCGCAATCTAGCCAACCGATCTTCGATCCGACTTCATTTTTACTATTTAAGCACCCTCAATCTTCAAGGAGGTAAGTGTTTCGCTTTGATTTTTGTTGGTTTGGCCGTTGTTTCACGAGATGTATGTGTAGGCGCGATGTGGGTTTTGGTCGGTTGTTTAAGGTCAAATCTATGGAGATCTGACCATTGGATTTCGTTGGTTTTGGGATATGTTGGCCGGATTGCTTGAGGGTGTCGGATGGCGGTCTCAGATCGCCAAAAATCACAGGCCATGGTGGCCGGCGGCGTTGGCAGTGGGTTTTGTTCTTTTTGGTCGAAAAGTTAATCTTAAATCTATGAAGATCTAGCCATCCGATCTTTGTTATTTTCGAGTATGTTGGTCACCTAGGTGCTATGCACCTTGTGGTAGCCTCCGATCGTCGACAAAATGGCCGGTGGTTGGCAGTCGGCAATGGCCAGATTTCATCCCTATGTTGGCCGAAAATTAATTTATAGATCTTTGAAAATCTAACCGTCTAATGGCTCTCATTTTGAGATATGTCGATGTTCGTGGTGAGGGCTTCGATTCGATATGCTGGTCGGCCATGGTTCGTCGGCTGGCGGCGACAGTATGTGGGGAAGAAGAAAAGAAAGGAAAAAGAAAGAAAAAAAAAGAGAAAAAGAAAAGAAGAAAAGAAAAAAAAATGGGCTTTTGGGGTAAGGCAGGTCAAGTAGGGTTTTGGCCTAGGATAACGGGGCTCGATTGGGTTATAGAATAACCCAATGTGTTAGGCATGGTTTGACCCAGTTGTGACAGCCCTTGGGCTGGCCCACTTAATTTGTTTTCCCTTCTTGTCGCTTGTCCATGGACCTAGGATTACTTGGTTAAGTTGGTCCTACTCAGGATATTGACGTCAGTCTAATTTGGGTTCTCCTTAAGTCTCTTGGAATTGGCTATGTGATTGGCGAGTCACTTTGTTGATCAGAGATCTAAGAACGAATCCCTATTAGATGACTCGAGGTCGAACGAGACTGACCCCGAGTGCTATCTAGGCTAGCCTATAATGATGACTTGGGTTTATCCTGAATCCTAATTTCTGATGGATTCATTTTATTCTGAGACTAGTACATTACAAATCATTTCTTTTAAGTCATTTATTAAATCACTAATTAATTAATTATTATGTTTTTAAAAATTTTCCAATTGAGTTATAAATATAAATATATATGTATTTTGGAAAAAAAGAAACTTTAAAAATATTATCTATATAAAAAGAAATCTAGTTTATGGGTGAATATATAAATATATATATTATTTTTATTGCAGCCTATAAATAGGTGTGTGGTTCCACTATACACTTACGTGTAGCATTCAAGGCAAGGCATGATAACATAGTCGATGGCTAAGCTCGACGAATTCTATGGCACCAAATTCAAATATTATGCGAGCTAAGGTATAAAATAACCGATTCAGGGTGTTAGGCAATGGTTAGGATTTTCAATAATTTTTATTACCCAAATGTGACCAACCCATTCTATTATTTGTAGGCTTGGATTCCTAGGATTTTGCTCGATCTTCTCCCCATACTCGAACTTGAGTTATCATTTCCCAAGCGAGTAGACAGGATATGTTATGTTTACCTTATTTTATGCACGTATATATATATTTATATATTGTTCCATGCATAACTTGTATATGATTTTTATATGCGAATCATAGAAAAACACTTTTAAATGTTTCTAAATTGCATGAAATATTTTCATCCTACTAGGAGAGACATAAGCAGAAAGATACCCTAACTAATTTCTTGTCTTGAGAATGTGAAATATTGAATGATATGGTGTATTTTAGGCACCGCATGAATTGATAAATGGTTATGATTTCTGCATTAAGTAAGATATCATTTGCATTACTATTAGAGGACTATCTAGTAGATTCCCTGGTGACTCACAACAAGAAAAGATCATGGTACTGTGAGGCTTGGCATGCCAAGGCCATGAGAGACACAGATAGTATGTTTCAGCACTGCTATCACGTGGGCTATGATAGTATTATAGTATGATGATGATGTATGTCCCACTATATGTACTTGTGTGCATGTGCGTATAGGCATTAGGCCAGTTTCTACTAGTGTGTCCTCAGACTCGGTGCATGCATTACATATAAAAAGTATAGGAGACTTAAGTGGTTAGGTGAACAACTTATGTGGGTTATCTCTAGGCACCTACTTTTCCTATACTATGTTTTCCTTTGAACCGCAAATTATTTAAACTTATGGTATATATTCTAATTGTTCATATTATTATTATGTTATTGTATCCATGATGCTCATTCTAGCATTTTTATTGCATACTCTCCTAGTGGGCTGACATACCTTATACTCGCGAGTCCACAAGACTTACCCTTTTTTAAAAAAAAAAAATATTTTCAGGAGATTCTTCTTTTGAATATTGGTCCAGCAGATCTTCTGGTATGATGTCAGACCCCTTTTGATACCTGATGTGATATATGATGCTTTGTGGAGACGTACACGTACTGTTGAGTCTGTTCTTTTGTATTTTATTTTTGTGGTACATAATTGTGCCAAAGGCCCGAGATATGGGACTGTATATGTATTTATGATAGCAGAATGATGGATATTCATATTTTTGTGTAGCTGATGTATATAAGATATTGAAATATTTTTGTGGAAAGATGATATAGTATTTTATTCCATGTTTCTACATTTTGTCAATAGTATTAATGTTTTTAGCAAATCGAGCTAGAGAAGAGGCTTACTAATCCACAATGGGGTCGTTGGGCCTAGAGTTAGTGCCGGTCATGACCCATTAGAATTCGGATTGTGACAAGGACCCTTCTCTGTTGCTTGTCATCAGCCATCGCTCCTGCCACTTTCTTTTTGAAAACCTCCTCGGTCAATTTTTTAATCTCTAGCCTCAAAGAGGCTGGGAGGGGTCTTGGCTCGGTGCCCTACCCGGGCTTGTGCACTTCCTTAGCCAAGGTCGTACCCTCCACCATTTCCTCATGCATGATGCCCTTTCCATCGTTTTTACACCTTTCTACACACAAAACCTCTGTGGTAGAGGTTGGTTGTTGAGGTTTTAATAGTGCCACTGGTATTTGAGAGGATAGTTGTGGCAAGGGTGTTGAATTACTGATACGAACACCTCTTGAAGTAGGCGACTTCGAGGCTAGAATGTTTTCATGGACAGGCAGGAGTGCACACAATAGCTCAATTAGCTATTGCAACGTCTTGGATTTTTCCTTGGATAGGCAGGAGTGCACGCAATAGCTCAATTAGCTATTGCAACGTCTTGGATTTTTCCTCATCACTCCTTTTAAATCCTTATATCTCTGCTCTAGTCTTTGAAACTCTCCAAGGGATATAATAGAGGATTTTTTAGCTCCAAAGGTGCCAGGAACATCTACTCTCAGTTGATTATCCCTGTCATTGCCTAGTTAGGTTGGACCAAAGGTTTGGGGTGCAAGAGATGTGGGCATAGGAAATGTTTGCCCCACAAACCAGTCTGGCACCTACAGAGGATGTCCTTTGGCCACTGGTTCGGGGGACAAAGTCAGCAAGTGCTCCACACTGGTAGTATCATGCTGTGTTGGGATATTAGATTGAGTTGCTTCTAGGCGGGATCCTCTTAATTGGGTAGACTTTGTTCTTTTAACCATTTGGGATGGCTTTTCATTACGTTCCCACAGACGGTGCTACATTGTTGTTGCCTAACTACAACAATTAAATTTATTTGTCTTGCAAACAGCCAAATCAGAGTTCTTGAGAAAATCTAAGGGGTCATCAATGGTTAGCAAGATTTGAGCCCAACCCAAGGATGAAGGCTTCGAGGTCCCCAGAGGGTTTTGGGAGCCTTCAGGACTGACTATCCTTGTGGGGTCTTCGGGGAGCGACTTCAGGTGGGTTCAGAGAGTCTCCAAGGTCTTTCGATTCTGGACTTGGTGATATTTACAACAACACTGAGGCAATTAGAAGGCATGTAGGGATCTTCCCCAAGCAGGCCCTTCGATGCCTAAGTCAAACTCTGATGCCTGTAGATGAAATGCAGGTGCACATATGTATGATGTCCAATGTATATATAATGTCTAGTGTAGGTCTTCGAGGAATAGACTTTTGATGAGGTTCGAAGATGTTTCAAGTCCGAAGTCCTAAGTGTTTAGATGTAAAGAGCCCGAATAAGGATGTCAAAAGGGGTTGGAGCCAAGAGTTGGAAAAAGATCTATTTGCCTTGATGCAAGCGGGTATATATAGACACTTGGTGGGGTTCACAGACGAGAGTCTTCAGACTCTTTGGCGTAATGCATCGAGTAAGGTTGGAGGGCCTAAAGGGTCCTCGAGTTGACAGTGCCTCGATGAGATTCCTCTGGATGGGTCCGAGATGATGTAATTCTTGCAAATATACTAAAATATAATTTCATATTTTAAGGTTATATCTTCATTCATACGTCTCCAATCAATTATATGAATGAGCCCTTAGATTTTATGATGATAGTCCTATTCTTAAGTGTTAAGAATATATGATAAAGACTTTCAGATTAAGAATTTCTTAAAAGTATTCTCAATTCTTAGATTTTTCATAATAGGGTTATGATTAATTTATTATGAACTGGTACATGGGTTACTATTAGGTTTGTATAGTAATGACACCAATACTTAAGAGAGGGGTGAATTGGGTTATTTAAAAATTTATTTGAATTTTAAAAAAAAAAATTGATGAAAAATAAGATTTTAGTGCAAGTGAGGATTTTGAAATGCTTGAAACAATAAATGGAATAAAAAGTACAAGCAAAAGAAGAGACACAACGATACTATAGCATTGTAGCAAAAATATTGTAGCATTGTAGCAAAATACTATAGCGACCAAAAATTATTGTAACAAACGGAAAGTACATGTAGCAAAACGTCAAAAAATTATTTTGAAACTTTTTCTCCACTCCAAAATTATTAGAAGTATTTTTTATACAATTTTTAATAGAAACATAATGTTCTAAATGTTATAAAGAAATTTATCACAAGAGTTTTGACATTAGAATGCATGATGAAATTAATTTTAATTTTTGGTGCTTAACAAATCATATAAAACTAATTTAGAGCACCAAGATAATAACTATTGACAAAAATAATTTCATCATCAAAATGCAATTAATTTTCACCATCAAAAACCTATCAAAGGCAAAACACCAATCTATCATCAACATACATTCTGTCGGTCGACAGATGTATAAGCATCGGTCAACAGATGGCTTGCAATCTTTAGAAGCAAGATGGATAGACATTCTGCCAATCGATTGATGCATAAGTATCGGTCGACAGATAGACCAAGTTTAAAAGATCGATCGACAGATGATTAGAGATCTGTCGACAAATAAAGCCCACTCATAAGAGCAAACATTCTGTCGGTCAACAGCCCTAGGGCAATCAGTCGACAGGCAGAAGCTTTGCACACCAGAACAGTCGACAGGCTATTATGAACTGTCGACAGTTGGTCCAAAATGCCAAAACTGAAAAAATTTAACTTCAATTTAACCAATGGTTCAAAACTAATTTTTTAAAAATAATTTAGGGGATTTCATCATTATACATGTTAGAGAAAATCTCCATGTATGTATAAGAATATAATTCATTTGGTTTTCATTTTAATAAAGTAATACTTGATATTGAAATTAACTTTTGTTGAAAATCATAAATTTGACTCATAACTTAGGGATCAAAACTAATTGTTGTTTTTCATCATCAAAACTAATCACAAGAGTAAAACATCAATATCCCCCTTTTTGATGATAACAAAACCTAAAATCAATTTCAACATATATCTCTTCCTCTTTTTGTCATAAATCAAAAAGGTATGTTCTTAAAAAAAAAATCTCCCCCTTAAGATAACCAACATAAATCACCATAAGTCATTCATAAGGCATTCACATAAGATGCCATAATAATCTCCAAATACTTCAAAACTTTTGATGCCATATCCATACTCATGATCTTATAAGAGAAAAAATATATCATTCCATATACTCACTCATATTATAATTGTTTGAAAATGTCAAAACACTATATCAACTTCATATCCATTTATCATATACGAGGCATATACATTAAACGATCACCATAGGAGTAAAATATATCATTCTAAGTAAAGAGATTAATAGAAATACTCATTTTGAGGATGAAAACTCCCCCTTAATATGACATGAATGAGTCATGTTTCTTAAGATGAAAAGATGCAATCTATCGATTTAAAAGATAGATCATCACTAGAAAGACATAACATGTACTCATTTTCAAGGAATCAACCACAATTAGCATATACTCATTTTCTTTATATTTGAAAGATAAGTATTCATTTATCATACAAAACCAAGCAAGCCATTGTAGATTTCATAAGAAAAATGGCATTGTAAGTGATTCAAGACATAATCATTAAAGAACCCAAAAACATGACATTCAATCCATATATTCAATGTCTTTTTAAGAGATCAAACCATAGGTATCATATCCCAAACTTAGGATTATAATATAAGATCATTACATATAGAGGTATACAAGAAGCAAGATGATCCTTTAATTAGCATAATTTCTTACTCAAGCAATACACAAGAGTAAATACCGATTAGCTCAATAAGCATACATGTATGTCTATTATAGCCAAAATGCAAAAGAAGTTTGGCTTTTGACAATTTAGATCATAAATCACAAAATTTCTATATATCTTCAAAGGATATAAGATTTTTCATATGACATACAATTTAAAGATGAATCATTAAGGAAATTTGAAGGATAGATTGAAACTCTACAACATTTCCTAGTTTTTCTACTTTGGAATTTATGATTGAGCAAAAGGAGCATGCCATATGGAAGACATATTTTCTTAGTAGTGAATGCTCCAATCATTTCACAAAAATAGTAGAATTATAAACAAGACCGCCTTTGGGTATGCCAAATTGAGTGTGAACAAGGTGCCACATACATTGGTTCAAAACTTGGTTTGAGATAGATAACGATTAAAAATGTTAGAGGAATTGCAATATAAAGCTCTAATGGCATCCTCATAAACGATTCTATGGATTGTAAGAAAATGCTTCCAACCAATATTTTCTAAATTAACTGTATATGGAAAATCTATAGAGTCAAGAAAATCAAATGTAAAACCCTTCCTAATAAATGTTTTAACCATTTAGTATAAGATGTAATCATCCCTAATTCACTTCTATAATATTCAAATTTGTCCTTATCTAGGGGTTTTGTGAATATATTTGCCACTTGATAATTTGTGTCTTCAAATTCCAAATTTATGTCTCTTTTTTATGTTTTTTCTATCTATTTTGATTCTATCATAGTCAGCATCGATGTAAGCTTCAAGATTAAATGCATTTGTTTTAGAATAAAACAATTCTAAATTAGATGATCCTTTAAGGTACCAAAAAACATCTTAATGGCCTTTAGATGATATTCTTTAGGATTGGCCTAAATCAATTTATTAAGAATATATACTTTAGATGATATACTTCCATACAATTTATTATCCACAGTTTGGCCTTAATCATCTTTATCTAGATATGATGCACTACCCATGGGAGTTGCTAAAGGTTTGCTTTCTTAGATATTGAATTTCTTAAGAAAATCTTTGATGTATTTTTGTTGAAATATGTCAATTCCTTCATCTTCTTTTCTAGTTTGCAATCCTAGAACATATTTTAATTCTCCCATCATACTCATTTCAAATTTCCCTTGCATTAGATTTGTAAAATTTATCACATGGGGATTTATTTGTAGATTCAAATATAATGTTATCTATGTAAATTTGAACTAATAAAATGTTCTTGCCATGAGTTCTAATAAACAATGTGGTATCTATTTAATCTCTCTTGAGTCCTTTTTCTAGAAGAGATTTTCTAAGTCTTTCATACAATGCTCTAAGGGCTTGTTTTAGACCATCTAAGGCCTTGGTGAGTTTGAGCACATGATTCTCATATTGAGGATTCTTAAAATTGTGAGGTTGTTCCACATACACTTCCTCATTTATATAACTATTTAAAAAGACACTCTTGACATTCATTTGATATACTTGAAATTTTTGTGGCATGCAAATTCCAACAACATTCTTATGGTTTCAATCTTGTTACGGGCCATAGGTTTCATTTGTCTATTCCTTCTTCTTAACTATCCCCTTGAGCTACTAATCTAGCTTTATTCGACTTTTATCCATTTTATTCCTAAACACCCATATGGTTGGGTGATCTTTAGGTCTTGGAACTAATTGTCATCATTTAGGGCTTACTTAATGTTTTTTAGGATCTACTTGAGATAGGAAGACAACACATTGACACTTATTTCTAAGACATGATCATGTTCTAATTTCTCTAGAAATATCTCTTATGATTTCATTTTTCTACATGTTTTCTTTCTCTTGGAGAGGATGATCGTTTTTCTTCTTGAGCTACATTTTCTTCATTAAGCATTTAAGCATATTATCATTTGATTCCTAATGAGAATTTTTCAAAAAAAAATTAATTTATTATCACAATCTTCATTAGGTATTGGAACTCCAATACTCATATTCTCAACTATAACTTGAATTTTAGTCTTGTACTACACAAGTTATTTTGTTAAATACTCTATATGATTTACTTTAAGTGAAATAACCTAAGAAAATTCCTTCTTCGTTCTTACCATCAAATTTGCCTATAGCATTTTTACCATTGTTAAGGATAAAAAATTGCACTACCAAAAATATGAAAATATGAAATATTTAATTTCCTTTCTTTGTATAACTCATAGGGGTTTTCTTTAAGATAAACTTTATGGAATCCCTATTCAATATGTAGCATGAGGTGTTAATAGTTTAGACCAAAAGATTTTTAGCATATAACATAATTCTAGTAATTTCTTGTAAAGAACTATTTTTCTTTTCAGCTACCCCATTTTGTTGAGATATTATAGCACTAGAAAGATTATGATCAATATCACTTTCCTCACAATAGTGCTTGAATTGTTCATTTCAAATTCTAGAAAGATTACTTCTAAAAATGCATATACCTTTGTCTTTTTGAATTCTTTTACAAGATATTTCAAATGATCTAAATGTTTCACTTTTAGATGCAAGAGATATTATCCAAGTGAAGCTAGAGTAGTCATTCACAATAACTAGCACATATTGTTTTCCATCTAAGCTTAGTGTCCTCATCGGACCAAAAATATCTAAATGAATTGGAGTTAAAGGCCTAGGGGTTGATACTTCTTTCTTAGGCTTAAATGAATTGTTTGCCTTTCATACATGCCTCACAAATGTAATATTTTTCATATTTTAGCTTAGGCAATCCCTTAACAAGATCATGTTTGGATAGTTTAAAAATATTCATGCTTGCATGACTTAGTCCATTATGCCATAGTCAAATATTTTGAGAGATGGTTGATACTAGGCATTTTTCTATGCTATATAAGTCTATACACATTTTCTATCCTATTTCCTGTAATTTTTATTTCATTTGTTTTGAGAAAAATAGTTCACATGATTTGACATCAAAAGTATACTCTATGTCCCTTATCACACAATGGACTAATGCTAATTAGGTTATGCTTAAAACCATCTACCAAGATAACATTTTCTAGCACATATTAATAAATTTTATTCTCTAATATGATTATGGATAAAATTATCAACATAATCATAAAGGCAAACTCATAATTCAAAATCATTAAAACTCATAATTGTTGTGCTGAGGAAATCGGGGAGGAAGAAATTAAAAATTTCTAAGAAATATAGCAATTATAATCGCGCCAAAATGAGGCAAGCTCGCGGCAATGTGCCGTGTGCAAGAGATTGTGGAAATGTGCCGCAATCTTTTGCCGCAAGCTCGAGGCAATGCACTGTGCCGCGAGCTCGTGGCACACTACCGCAAGCCCCCAACCGTGAAGGCCTTGTGCCCAGCGCGGTTCGCCGCAAGCCCCAGCTGCAAGAGCCCTGCAACCAGCTCTGCTTGAGGCCAGCCCGGCCTTGTGGCAAACCTCGCTTGCGACCAGCCCGGCCTTGCGGCAAACCCCGCTTGCGACCAGCCCAGCCTTGCGGCCAAACTCCTTAAGCTTGCCGCATAAACCTTGCAGCAAGGTCACTTGGGCTTTCCACGTGCATTTGTCGCGAGGGCCTTATGGCCAGCCCGACCTTGCAGCCAAGCCCAAAGGCCTTGTGGCACCTTACGCATGGCTACCCTTACAGCGGCATAAGCCTTGCGACAATGTGTGTCTTCCGGGTGAGGCCAAAACTCTATTCAGCAGATGCCACATGTCGGCACAGGGCATCCTTGAAAATCGCACCCAATAAATACCCAGCTATAAGACAATGAATAAGACTTTCGATTTCGGTAAATTCTTAACCTATAGACTGCATTTTTACTATTTTTGTGAATAGTTATCTGGATCCAGTACTGACTTAGGCATCAGAGGGTCGTCGCGGGTGAGGATTTCTGCGAGCCTTCTAACCCATTTCTGAGTATCAACAAGACTAGGTACATGGGCAAAGCCAAAACCTTGTCGCGAGACCTAGCGACGACGCCAAAACCTTATGGCAAGACCTAGCTGCAAAGCCAAAACCTTGTGGAAAAACCTAGCGATGAAGCCAAAACCTTGTGGTGAGACCTAGTGGCGAAGCCAAAACCTTGTGACGAGACCTAACGGCGAAACCAAAACCTTGTGGCAAGACCTGGCGGTGAAGCCAAAACCTTGTGGCAAAACCTTACGGTAGAGTCAAGACCTTGTGGTGAAACCTTGTGGCAGAGTTAAGACCTTGTGGCGAGACCTCGTGGCAAAGGAAAATCCTTATGGCGAGCATCCTTGAGGTAAGCTCCCTTGAGGCAACTTCTCTTATGGCAACCTCACTTCACCTGACACTGAGCTCGCGTGGACCTAACATCATAAATTTTAATTGTTGTATTTTTAGCAACAATAATAATCATAGAGAGTTTAGGGATAGAAACATACCACCAAGATTTTATTTAATAAAATCTTACTCTTGGATGGCAATACATTATTTGGGATTGAATCTCTTTTTCATCTCCTTTTTCTTCATGCTTGATTCATCCATAAGGATTTTACTTTGAGTATCATTTGGATGTTAAGCAAATTTGTAAAAATAACTATCCACAAGCTTTTGGTGCCCAAACCACTTTGGGTTCACCATTGTTAGCAAAGAGTGTTCCCTTAGGAACCCACACTTGTTTAAAAATCTTTGGATAGTTGCTTATAAAACTTTTGTGTTTAAAATGATACCAATAGTTAGAATGTGAAGCAAATGATTTTTGTTTTCTTTTTATGAAACTTGTTTGCTCTTTATCCTTATGCACATTCTTATGAAAGTGAAAAAAATTTGGTATCAAAACATGATTGGATTCTTGGAATTTAGTATGAGAAATACTAAATACCTTAGTTCCCTTAGGAATCCATTTCAAATTAGGACTACTAGATGATTTTATTTTAAAAGAACAACAAAATGCAATGTGGCCTAACCTGCAACAATGAAAGCATCTAATCTTATGAGAGGTGTGTAAAGATGAGCTTTTGATATTTTCTTTTTGACTACTAAAATTTTGAACACCCTTTTTATGATCACATGAATTTGAAATCTTCCTATTTAAAATAAATTTCTTATTCAAATCACTATTAAGAGATTTCCCTTTAGTTTCTTTTAAATCATTTTGCATTAAAAATTATTTATTGGAAGCAAACAAAAATTCATTCTTTGATTTTAAAGTTTCCAACTCATTAGATAGCAAATCCAACTGTTTTTGAAGAGTTTTATTTTTCAAACATTATTTTTCAAAATTAACACACAATTCATCAAAAGCATGTAATAACTCTTCTTTTGAAAATCATCATTATTATCACTATCATAAGTAGAAGTAGAGGTTACCTCTTCTTATTGAGCTATGAAGCACGAGATTGGATTTGAGTTTAGTTCCTCCTCTCTTTGTTGATAATTCAATGGATTTTCAACTTGTAAAGTTTCATCAACATACTCACAACATTTGTTAAAAGATAAATTGAATCAAGAGTATTCAATATATCTTTAGCATTAAAATACATAGAAATTTTTGCATAAACATTTTCATGTAGAGCTTGATGCAAAATTTTCATGGCTTTGATATTTAAAATAAAACAATTTTTATCATCTTCATTCCAAATGGATTTTGGTTCTGAAACAAATCCTTTTTCCACTATATACCATAAATGAATATCAATAGATTTCAAAAAAACATAAATCTTTATTCTCCACAAATCATAGTGTGAGCCATCAAAGTAAGGTGTCCATATCAATAGGATAACTTTCCTTGAATGTCATAGATCTCTCTTTAGGTTGTTAGACCTTAAAACAAGGAGTCAGACTCTGATACCAATTATTAGGTTTGTATAGTAATGACACCAATACCCAAGAGGGAGGTGAATTGGGTTATTTAAAAATTTGTTTAAACTTTAAATTTTTTTTTGATGAAAAATAAGATTTTAGTGCAAGTGGGGATTTTGAAATGCTTGGAACAATAAATGGAATAAAAAGCACAAGCATAAGAAAGGACACAATGATATATAGTGGTTCGGCTTAAATCAAGTCTAATCCACTACCTTGACTCCTCAATAAGGATTTTTCAACCAATCCACTAAAAATCTCATATCTCTCCGGATAGGCCCTCTAGCAACAAGCTCGGAATTTACAACCTCTTGCTTAACCAAGCAAGCCCTCTAGCAGCAAGCTGGGTATTACAACATTTTGCTTAAATAAGCAAGCTCTCTAGCAATAAGCTAGGTAAACCAGGAACAATAAAAAGGAGAGGATCTAAGAGTAGACACTCTTAGTTATAAGATCTCTTAATAAATAAACAAGATTTGAAAATAAATTTATAAAGATGAAAACAAAGCCTTGGAGACAAAAATGAAGAACAAATGAGTATTTGAAAGATGGAGCACTTCAAAGCTTCTAATCAATTCTCTTGGTTGGTTTGAATCATCCATTTGTCCTTTATTCATCGTGCCTTGAGAGCCCATTTACGAATCTTGCCATTGGTAGTGGAAAAACTACTTTGGGTGAGTGAAAAAACTAGTCGTTTGGTGTTCTATGACATAAACGGTCGACAGATGAAGAGCATCGGTCGACAGATTAGCTAAAATTTGAAAAATGGTTGACAGATGCAAAATTACATTCTGTCTGTAGACAGATGGAAGTGAGTCAATCGACAGTTACTATAGCACTATAGAAAAATACTGTAGCGACCGGAAATTACTGTGGCAAACGAAAAGTACTTGTACCAAAACATCAAAAAAATTATTTGAACTTTTTCTCCACTCCAAAATTATTAGAAGTATTTTTTATACAATTTTTAATAAAAACATAATGTTCCAAATGTCATGAAGAAATTTATCAGAAGAGTTTTGACATTGAAATGCATGACGAAATTGATTTTAATTTTTAGTGCTTAACAAATCATATAAAACTAATTTAAAGCACCAAGATAATAACTATTGATAAAAATAATTTCATCATCAAAATGCAATTAATTTTCATCATCAAAAACCTATCAAAGGAAAAACATCAATCTATCATCAACATACATTTTGTCTGTCGACAGATGTATAAGCATCGATCGACAGATGGCTTGCAATCTTTCGAATCAAGATGGATAAACATTTTGTCGGTTAACAGATACATAAGCATCGGTCAAAAAATGGACCAATTTTAAAAGATAGATCAACAGATGATTAGAGCAAGCATTTTGTCTCTCGACAGCCCTAGGGCAATCGGTTGACAGACAAAAGCTTTGCACACCAGAATAGTCGATAGGCTATTATGAACTGTCGGCAGTTGGTCTAAAATGCCAAAATTGACAAAATTTAACTTTAATTTAACCAATGATTCAAAACTAATTTTTTAAAAATAATTTAGGGGATTTCATCATTATACATGTTTGAGCAAATCTCCATATATGTATAAGAATATAATTCACGTGGTTTTTATTTTGACAAAGTAATACTTGATATTGAAATTGATTTTTGTTGAAAATCATAAACTTGAATCATGACTTATGAATCAAAACCAATTATTGTTTTTCATCATCAAAACTAATCACAAGAGTAAAATATCAGTTACTACTTTTGATTAGTATGAGATACTAATAATATATAAAGGATGGTGAGTCACATATCATAATCTATGAGATGGATATAGTATACATGTTGGTAGGTGTTAGTTAAACGTATATTGAATGTGACACAGGTGATAGATCACATGACTAAGAGGATTTATAATCTGTCACTGATTTCGATTGTGTTATTAGTCCATAGACTGGAGGCAACGCAGTTGTCTTATATGTCAGTGTTAGAGATTTGTCATTGCTAAAAATCATCCAGTTATTAGGTGGGAGATACACTATGAATCTAGAAGGTCACATGCATATTCGAGTGTAGTGGTTGACTAAGTGATAAAAGTTATAATCTTCGTTAAAAGTTAATGATTTTTACTGGGATATTAATAATGAGAATGGCTTTCATTCAGTAATTAATTCTTGTATAATATTTTGTATATAATAGTTATACATGTATTATATTATATTGAGAGAATTAATTTAAATATAATATATGGAAAAGAAAAGAGAAATTTCATTATCTATATAATATATATGATAGAAAAGAGCATTTTTATTATATATATATAATATATATGATATATTATATGAAAAAAGAAAATAACACTTTTAATATATGATATATATATGATATATTATATTGAAAAAAAAAATTACACTTTCATTATATATAATGTAACACCCCACTTTTTCGGACGTGTTATAATTTGGGACAATTATAGGATAATAAATTTTTTTTCTTTCAAAACTAATACTAAACCATATCATTCCTCATATCCATCCCAGAATTTTCATACATCTATCTCAAAAGAGAATCATCATATATACATCAAATGTGGAAGCTAGAATCGAAGCTTAACTTTAACATTAACCATAAATAAGGTTATACATCATCATTTCTCAAAACATTCAAAATTCAAAATAGCATAATTTAAATACAGTTGAATTAATAACTGTTATTATTTTTCAACTATCCGCGTTGGCCAACGACTTTTCGAGTTGTGACTTTATCATTCACATAGGGCATATACCTTTTTAAATTTTACTAAGGTCAATAGATTCCATCTTGCGTACTCACCTACCTTCATATGATTCAGATTATACTCAATAACCACTTTATTAGGGACCCATCTTACTAGATCCTGTATAGTGGCATCAAAGCATGACACTCCTCATACAAGATAACTGTGCATATAAGGGTTGATAAGTGAGTTGGGGAGTTGATTATTTAGAGATATGAATGGGGAGGTAAAATTCATGGATGTTCTCTTATGATGTGTGGACATTTCCCTTGAGGAAGGCTTTGTGAATTCGGATGTGGAAGAGGACATCCAAGTATATACCATGGTTGTAATTATCATTCTGGGAAGTTATAAAAGACACCGTATGAACTCATGCGCACGTGTAGTGTAATGACCCAAATCCAATTATATAATGTTTATCATGCTTTGAGGTTGAATTAGTTAGCCTAAATGTGTAGCAGGTAGTTTTTATTGATTATTTTCTAAGTATTTGGATGTTTGGGAGTGGTGTATGCATATATAAGTTGAAATATCCTAATAGGGTATAAGGATATCCGAATAGCCAAAGATGTATTCAAATGAGAGGTGGAGACATCTGAATAAGGTTTGATGCATTCAGATAGGGTGGTGAGATATCCGGATGAGGGTGATATGTATTCGGATATGTAGCCATGGTTATTCGGATATGGCTTTGTTGATGGGTCTAGCATCCGAATGAGGAGACCCTATATTTGAATATGTTAGTGGAGTCCTTATATCTACCATTCGAATATATGTATTAGCATCCAGATATCCTTCTTAATTGTTTGTCTCTAGCATCCGGATAGCCCCATTTTATATCTGGATATCACTCGCATAAACTTGGCCCAGCTTTGTTTCTTGCATCCTGATGCCCCTTTTCATATTCAGATGGCTCTCTCAATAATCAAGCCACTATATTCAGATACCCACTGTAGCATCTAGATATCACTCTCATATCTTGGCTCCTTGCATCCGGATATCCCTTGCCAGATCTGGATCGCTCTACAATCACCCAACCATTTCATCTAGATGCCCTCTCTCACATTCAGATGTCCTCCACTATCAGCAGCTCCCAGACCATTTTTCTCGATCCAGACCTGGCTTTTCAGGTTGCATGTTGGAGAATTTTCTTCCTATCTTGCCACGTATATTCCTCCACTTCTATTTGCTCCATATATATATATATATATAGGTTGAGTCAGGGGAAGGGAATTATTTACAGAGAGTGGCGAAGAGAAGACACAGGGAAGGAAGTACAGAGAAGAAAATGGAGGTTCAACCAAGCTTCGGTTTTAACCTCGGTCAAGCAAATTCTTTTCCCCTCTCTTGCAAGTTCTTCCTCCTTTCTGCTCGATGCAAGCTTTTATTCTTTTATGTTCGGTTTCCCCTTCAGTTCGACAAGTCTTCTTTCTTTCTTTTCTTTCTTATGCAAGCTACCCTCTCTGTTCCTTTCCAATTTTGTGGGCTTAGACTTTGTCCGTGGGGTTGGTTGTCATGCAGGTTTAGGTTGGCTTCAGGAGGGGTTTTGAACGGGGCAACAGAGAGTTAGTTCCCTCTCCAATTTATTGTGGAATGAAGGTAAGATCTCTTAAGCTAGTGCTGGGGTGTTGATGTGTGGCCGAGAGTGTTTGTAAGTGTCTTTTATTTCCATTATTCTGCCATTTCAAATGCATGCAAGGGCTTGGGATTATAAATTTGGGGGATTTCATGTAAGTGTGTGCTTGGTCACGAGCATGACAGTGATTTAAATATTTTTGTTGCTAGACACGAGCATTTCATTCAGCATGTGATTTCTTATATGGGCAAGGCTTGGCATGATGCATGGCTTATGGGGGCTTTGTATTACGTTATGGCTTACTACGCCACCACCCTTATTTGTTATGTATTTACATGGTTCTTGGTGCCGGTTCTAGTATTACAGTTGTACGGTGTTGGTTAATTCGAACCGAGTTTATGTTATGGACGTTCTAACATGTCGAGCGAGCTTCGGCTTGAGTTATAGGTACAGCTTGCCTTCAGGCCAGCAGTAGGTTTGTGATATGGACTTGGGTGCTATTGTATTTTATTTGGGTCCCAAGATCCAGTATGTGCATATCTTTTCTATGCAGTTGGTACCTGTTATTTCATATATGATTGGTTGACATGCTTTGCATGAGTTTTTGCACTTGGGTGTGGGCATTCTTTAGTTCTTTATTCTTGTCAGCCTTTACTTCTGATATACTTGTTGAGTCTTGTGACTCACTCTTGCTCCAGGTAAAGGCAAGGCCAAAGTTAAGGGTGAGTCTAGTGGTGTCGGACCTACTTGAGTAGACGGTGTATAGGGAAGTCCATGTTGACCTTACTATGGGGCAGAGTTGTATAACAGGGTTGTTGTATCTTTTGAGTGTGTGGTTGGCTTATATATATGTAAACCCTGTAACCCTATGGGCCAGTTATGTTTTGAAATGCACGCCTAGGTTGTGGTTTTTGCTTCCGTTGTCAAATTTATTATCAGGTATATGTGAATCCAAGTGTGCATGCATGGTAGGTTTGTCACTTCCCTTTCTTTACTTTTTCCCTTAGGGCCACCTGCTAGGGTTTTTAGGCTTGGCTAGGGGATCTGGGTAGGGGTCTCACTTTTGGTTGGTATTAGAGCAAGTCTGGGTTATTTAGGTTAAGTTATCCCGTACACCTAGGTTGTCGGGTAGAGTTAGGTTGTTTTGGTGTTAAGTTAATCTTTGAGGCTGCATTATATTTCTAAAGAATGGTTCTTTATGTAGAAAGCATGAGTACTTGTAGTGGGCGAGGATGGGGATGACCACCTCGTGGGAGTTGTTGGCAAGATATTCCCCCATCTGAGGTGCCAAGTGACGTAAGTGGAGCGCAATAGCAGGCATGTGTTAGTACCGCAAAGTTGAAAGGGGATTGAGAGCACTACTATGATGGGACCACTGCATACTTGGCGTGTGGTATCATAGGCATGTGTTAGTGCAGTAGAGTTGAGAGCGGCTTGAGAGCACTGCTATGATGAGACCACTACATACTTGGCATGTGGAATCATAGGTGTGTCTTAGTGCCGCAAAGTTGAGACTGAACTAAGAGCGTTGCTATGATGGGGCCACTTTATCCTTGGCATGTGATAGACAAGTGCTAGTGCCATAGAGTGGATTGGATTTATAAGCCTAGAATGGGTTGCCTTGTGATATGAATGTATAATACCGCAAGATAATGGGTATGGTGCTTAGAGCATTATAGGGGTTCTATATGGTAGCAAGGCTATCGGAGTGTGCCTTATCCATGCTATTGTAGGAGTTGTTACTTAGGTAAATTGTACTAATCTCGGTTATGATTCTGTCCATGATGTTCCATGTTACAATCCTACCTATGTTACTTTATGCCACAATCCTACCATATATTGCTTGTTATTGCTTACTGAGTCTCTATTATGATATATCTCATGCTTTATTTCGTTGTATTATGTTTGTTGGGTCATGCGACTCATTCTTTCTTTTACATCATTCCAAGTGCAGGTAAAGCGAAGAAAGAGAGAGGTCCTAGCAGGGCATGATCTGTTGGGTTAGATGTTACAAAGCTCACCTGAATAAAAGGTTTTGGGGGTGTTTGTTGGCTAGTTGTTTTGTGCCATGCTAATGGTTATATTTTATTATTTGGGATTTGTTGTATTCCTCTTTAGGACAGGCTAACAGAAGGTAAAGGATAATGCTTATTTTGTTTCGTAATAATAATAAAAAAAAAAAGCATTACTATTTATTGTATGGTATAAATGATCTTGATCGAGTTACGCTTTGTTTCCATCTTGTATTGGACCTCCGAGTCATTATAGTTGGTATCAAAGTAGGGTTTGGGGATGAGTCTCTATACACATAGGCGCTGTAACACCCTGTTTTTTAGGTGTGCTATAATTTGGGACAATTCTAGAATAATAATTTTTTTTTTTCTTTTCAAAATTAATTGCTAAACCATATCATTCCTCATATCTATCTCAAAATTTTCATTCATCTATCTCGAATGAGGATCATCATAAACATTAAATGTGGAAGCTTAGAATCGAACCTTAAACTTTAACATAAACCGTAAATAAGGGTATACATCATCATTCCTCAAACGTTCAGAATTCAAAGTAGTAGAACTTAAATACATAGGCTACATAACATACAATCATTACATCATGCACTTTGCTAAGTGCCATTACATGCCTCTTTCATCCTCATTTATGCTACAATCTCTATCTAAAACTTTTTAATATTCCAGAGATAAAGTCCAGGTCAGATGATGAATCATCTAAGTAAGGGTACAGAATTCATATTTCGTACATGGATGCAATATGCAAAATGTCATCTTTCTCTTAGTTTGAGTCCACCGTACCTAACTATTACTCTCTATTTTACAATCTCCTTACCAGGCCGAGGTGTATGGGGGCACCCTTGGTAGAGCAGTAATGTCAGTCCCGAATCTCAAACCCCATGCAATGCATGACCAATAATGTTATCGTGTACATGTGCGAAATTCATCATCAAGACATGAAAATGCAGTCTACATGATATATAACATAATCAGGGCATAACAATATGATAAAATCATTTACATAAGATCCGGGTTTATGGTTGGACCACTTACCTCAAACGTATCTTAGAATATCTTGATTCTCGTGACAAGCTTCTAACGTACTCAATTCAGAACCTCAACATGTTAGTTCTAAATGATGGCAAATATATCCCAAGAGATGGGTGAATTGGAATTAAGGTAAATTCTTCGATAGTTTAAAGTTCTATTGCTTGTAGAATACTATGTTTTGAAGTATGAAGGAGTATGTTTCGAAATCAACCTTTCTGTTAAGTATGTTTTGAAATATAAAGGAGTATGTTTCGAAATCAACCTTTCTGTTAAGTATGTTTTGAAACCTATTATATTTGTTTCGAAACTTTCCTTTTTGGTTTGCTTATTTCAAAACTTTTAGCTTTTAAAAACGATTCTTTTGAAAGCTTGAACAATGAGAATAGGCAAGAAAAATAGTAAAGCAAGTGCACACGAGATTTATAGTGGTTCGACACCCCCACCCAGTCCACTACCTTTAAGCTTGCCCACTTGAAGGATTTTCAAACACAATCACTTTCACTAGTGATCAAGCACAACTAGGATTTTACCACAGTTCACCCTAAAACCTCGTACACGATGAGTTTTATGGTTCAACTCGAACCTTGACACACTAAATTTTGAGGCCCAACTCAAACCTTACGCCACAAAGAGTTTTAAGGTTAAACTCAAACCTTATAAACCTTAACAAGATAAACAAACCTTATCTTTTACAAAAACCTCTTGGTTTGAGGTGAGGAGAGCTAGAAAGATGAGACTCATCTTGCTTCTCTTTTTCACACCACAATGCACATCGAGGATTGTGTGGATGGATCTTCTTTGAGAGCTTGTCAAAACAATTTCGTTCACTTGTGCTTGCATGTGTGTTCTCGTGTATGTGCTTATAAGTATATTGTTCTTTTCTTCTAAGACCTGCTATATATAGAGATTTTGTTGATTATAGCCGTTAAAGACAAGATATAAGAGAAGGTTTCGAAACAAAGATTATTGGCTTCGACAACACAATTTTACACTATGGTTTCGAAACATACATCACATGTTTTAAAACATCTAACCTTTATAGCTGGTTTTGCACTAGGAGACAATATGAGTAAGAGACAAAAATAGAAACTTACCATGATTTTGTTTTGTTCTCCATTATCAAATTTGAATTTGAATTCTCAGAACATGGAGATTGAATTTAAAGAACAACTTTTAACTAACTTTTGAATGAAAATGAAAAGGTGTAAAGCAAAAAGCATCTCGGTTATTTAAATGTTCTGCTGACAGAGACAAAGGTTTCGAAACACACTATGTAGGTTTTGAAGCATATGCTTAATTATAGATGTTTTGAGATACAATATACATACTTAGAAGAACATTTGAAATCTATTGAAAGGAATTTCGAAGCAAGAACAAAAACATGGTGTTTTGAAACATGGAACATAGGTTTCGAAACATGATACATGATCTTTAGATTTTTCAAACATTTGAATATTCGCGCCAAAGCTTTTCATACATGTTTCGAAACATAAAATGTTGATTTCGAAATATGATATTAATATAAAAGATTTTTCATTCTAAGATAGGTTTTTCATCAAACCTTTTTTCTCATATATCAAAAAATATGATACAACACAACGTACTATAGCCATCATATTTATTCAAGGATATCAATATTCTATTTTTCCTAATTTTTTCATGATTTTCCTATTTTTCTTCAATAATTCCACACTAAATAATTCCTCAAACTTTTTTCTACCACCATAATGAAAGTCAAGCGAGATCACTACGGGGTAAACAACGTAGTTCAAAATTTTTGAACTTACCCCGATCCCGGCGATTGGATCAACGTCAACATTAAATCATTCACAAACAAATAAATAAATCTAACCTTTAGATTATCGAGTCGTTCACAGATTCGAACCGTCCAAGCGTCCGGCCTCTAACTCGTGATACGCAACACGCGTCCGTTGGCAAGGAGAGCGGAATAGGAGTGCTAGCTCCTTCTCCTTTGTGCGGCTTGTGTATGGAAGGTAAAAGAACGCCCTCGTTTCGTATTGATGCCAAAAGAAACGGGAAGAGTGAACGGCAATACGTTTTTCAACTCTTGAAAAACGACACCAAAAATCACTTCAATTTTGGGCAACCTATAAAGGGATATTTATAGTGAAATATCCTAGGGTTTCTAAAACCCTAATGGATTGGGCTAGCCCATTAATTCTAATTTAATTAGAATATTAAGTGGACTTATTCTAGTCCAACTAAAAATATAATTAAATGGTCCAAATCCTTTTATAGGTTTAAATAAAATATTTTGGTCCAAATCTAATTCAAGCCCAAATATAATATTTAATATTTAGCTCAAATCTAATTTGGTCCAAATATAATATTTAATATTTGGTCCAAATCTAATTTAGTCCAAATATAATATTTATTTTAATATTTGGCCCAAATCCAATTTAGTCCAAATATAATATTTAATTTAATATTTGGCTCAGATCTAATTTAGTCCAAATATTAACTTAAGCCCAAAAATATTTTATTTCCTATTTGTCACTCCAACAAATAGAAAATTATTAAATTAAAAACTCCTTCATAATTTAATTTAATCAATTGTCATTTTTAGGAAACTCTTTCCATTATGACGACTTCTCGTCATATCGACGTCATTACGTCTATTTGTTCTTTTTCCGTAAGAACCTACAATGGCATAACTTCTTGCCGAAGTGTCTCACTTAATCATACGTCCACTCTTCTGGTTTAAGCCAAGGACCGTGCCTATTGCGTATGACTCATTAGGCTTCCGAATATATTGGCAATGTGTCGGTACAAACACATAAGACAAGATTGGCCTCTAGCAAGGCATCATGCCTACCCAATTATTCAGAAGGATTCATAATCTGCAAATAACCTTTCACGGGCATGGTTATCGTGTAATTCGATCCTCTCGTCAATGTATCTTATGTGATCTCAAGTATGGCGATGTGTTGCTTGATAACGATCACATGAGTTTTCTTCGGTCTTCCGAATATCTTCACTTAATTAGAAAGTAAATCAATAACTCCTTATTGATTTCTTTCACAATGGCCATGGATTTAAAGTGAATATCCACCGAATGCGCCTTAGATACATCATCATTTATCAAGGGATAGATGAGTCCCATCTTGGCTATGCACCCATCTCCATAAGTCTCACGATATACCCAACGATCGCCCACGTGCAGCCTTTGTCTAAGCCCATCGAAATGATGTCAAAGTATACCAGTCTTCTTATCAGATGACCGTGACAACCTCAGGTCTAAGGATTAGTTACACCCATCTCGTATGAGAATACCATCAGCATATAACCAAAATGGATTCTCATGGCGAGTCATGTCCAGTGACATGTTCTCCAACATTGGTCACCTATGTACTTGTCTAGGCATCCCCATGCCTATGGGTGTGAGACTCCCATTGCTATCACATAGCAAAAACATAACACATACAAGTCTTACCGCAATTGTCAATGTCCATTCTTAACATTGCTATGACTTGGGACGTTTAATGATGTCTAGAAACTGTGATGCATAATCTCACATCTTTATAAATTATTCACAGTATACATCATATGGACTTCTATCTAGTTTCATTCGGTTATTACAATAATAACAAAAAACTAATAGAATGACTTCTTGTAAATTTGAACAACTCCTTATTCAAATAATAAGCATGATTACAATTGTCAGTGTACAACATGCCCAATCTGATTGGGTCTAGAGCACCTACACTAACACATAATTCATAAAATAATTTTTGAGAAAACCACTCACCTTGACTTAGTCTCTCGGCCTTCCTTGACATGCATGCCCTAACCTCAAAACACATGCCCAAACAATTTCTTGTCTTCATCATGCTCCTCTAGCCCCAAAAAAGTTCTCCATGATTTTCTGAAATTTTCAGAAGCTTTTTCCTATTTTTCCCATATTTTTTTCCTTTTTTCTTCCATTTCTCTTTTCCTTTTTTCTTTTCTTCATTTTTCTTTCTTCTTTTTCCTTCTTCTTTTTCTCTGCCTCTTTTTCTTTGCCCGCGAACACTGCTATGCGCCAGCCGCCACATTACCAACCATCTCCCACGCGTAGCCACCACTGTTGGCTTCTGCTTCCATCCACCATCGTTGGCTATCTCTCTCCCAATCTCTTTTCTCTCTCTCATTCCCTCTCTCAGTCAAGCTCTCAAACTCACTTGTAATGGCTTTGAGAACAATCCCATGGCCCTATTTATAAGCTTGGACTCCAAAGTGATCTAAAGCTATAATGGATTAACTTTTGAAATTCACAATCATAACTCTTACTAACTCACCATATCTTACTATACCTCACCATACCCTCATAATTAACCTTAAGGCCATACCCTCAATTAATTTCATAATTTCATTTTAGACTTTGCACAATTGCTATTACACCCTCAAATATCGAATTAATAATCATCAAAATACTTAAAATCTAAAATTAATAATTTTAAGTTACTCGATAAGTACTTTTTTGCTCCAGTGTCCTCACAAGACCTTTGTTTCATCCTAATACCACTTCAGGGTTGCCCCTTACATAAAACTAGAGCTTCTTCAGGGTTTCGTTGACTTTTCGGAAGTCCCTTATGATCATTCAATTTTTCAAGCTGCATTTTAGTTGTACCGAAAACTGTCTTAGTTTTGATTTCTTTTAATATCATAAATCCTATCTCGAAACGCTCATCAATCTCATATCCTTTTCCTTAAACATCTAACCTCCAGGGTATTCCCTGTAGTTAATTCGGTATCTGATAACTGTGAAAAATTATATTATAACCCCAATTTATTTAAAAATTTCACTTATGGCCCAAGATAAATTACACTTGAGTTCTTTTAAAATTCTCGGGTGTTATAAGCGTGTTGGGTAGAGTTAAGAAAGAGTCTTATGATTAAATATGAGTTTAATGGGAAATTGGAATTCTGAATATGTTGTGTGTGTAAGGAAATGAGAGTTCGTAGAGAGGGGTCATCAAGCAATAGTAGAGGTCGGGGTCATCCTGCCCTTGCACTTACACCTATAGCATCATCTGGGACTCTGGGAGAGACTAGTAAAGACTGGTGGCAAGAGATGGTTGAGGTGCAAGAGACCTTGGTAGGAGTATAGAAGACAATCAAAATGTTAATTGCTGGTCAGGTGAGACCAGAGTAGGGACCTCGAGAGGCCGGGGTGGGTCCTAAAGAGGCCAATAGTGATGGTCAGCCTTCTCATCCAGTGATCCATGAGACTGAAAGTTATGTTAGGGGTCGATTGCTTAAGTATTTTATGGCACTTCAACCACTCGAATTTCATGGGGGTGTGGATCTATTAACAACAGTAAAGTAGATGTCATTAGTAAAAAAACACCTCCGATTTATGGGATGCAATGATAGCTAGAAGGTGCGGGTAGCTACCTTCATTTTACGTAGGGATGTAGAGCGATGGTAGGAAATTGCCAGAAGAGATATATCGGTAGGGAACCATTATGGACGAAATTTGAAGAAGTCTTTAATGAACATTTCTTTCCTAAGTGGGTCAGGGAATAAAAAGCTTATGATTTTATTGAGTTGGTGCAAGGTGATAAGACAGTGGCGCAATATGAATATGCGTTCATTTCTCTAGCCTGATTTCCCCCAGATTTAGTTTCAACTGAGGCCAAGAAAATCACTACAAAAAAATCAGCATTTAGCGGTGGTTTTTTTTTGCATTTAGTGGCAATTTTTAATCGCCGTTAAGTATTTTAGCGATGCTAAGTCAGCTATCGCGAAGCGTTTAGCGACGATTTTCAGCAACTGCTGGAATAACCGCCGCTAATTTTAAATTTTGCGACGGTTTTTAAAACCGCCGCTAAATAAATCATTTAGCGGCGGTTTCTGTAATATTTAACTGGGGTTTCAAAACCGCCGCTAAAATTAAAATTTTATTTTTAAAATTTTTTTAAAAATTAAAAAAATAATAATATTTTAATTTTAGCAACGGTTTCAAAACCGCAGCTAAAATTAATAAAAAAATTAAATTATTAATTTTAGTAGCGGTTTTGAAACTGCCGCTAAAATTAAAATATTATTTTTTTACGGCCCGCACAAGCCAGCTCGCCCCACGCTCGACTCGCCCGCCCCGCCCCTGCACGCCACGTGGCAGCTTGTGCGCGCACCACATGGCGATGCTGGAAATTAAATCCAGCCATGCTTTCCCCAAGTTTCGAACCCGAGACCGCTTATGAGCGCGCACGCGCATGAACCGCCTGATCTGCGAAGACATCCTTAACATATATGCATATATATATATATTATATACTAATCTAACAACTAATTTTCAGAATTATATTTTATATTTTTTAATATATATTAAAAATATTTATTAATTGATTATTTTTAAAAGAATAACAGAATAAATTAAAAATAAATTAATTGAGTTAAATTAAATAAATTAATTGATTAAAAATAAAACAGAAGATTTTATATATTTTTAAAAATTATTAAAATTTTATATATTAAAATGTTTTTAAATTTATTTTTATTTTTTAAAATTATATTTTTAATGAATTTTGCTATTAATTTAAATGCAATTTTATATTTATTTTTAAGATTTTATATTTATTTAATTTTTAATTATTTTCTTAAGCAAAATTTATTTTTTTAATGAAAATAATGAATTTTAATATTTCAAATTTTTATTTTATTATTTTTTTTAATTTTGTGACGATTTTTAAAAACCGCCGCAAATGTTAATTTAATTTTAATTTTAAATTATTTAATTTTTTAAATTTAGCGGCGGTTTCTCAAAAACCGCCGTTAAATTTATTTTCTTTTGAATTTTGTGGTGGTTTTTGAAAACCATCGCAAATGTTAATTTAATTTTAATTTTAAATTATTTAATTTTTTTAAATTTAGTGGCAGTTTTTCAAAAACCGCCGCTAAATTTTTTTTTTTAATTTTGTGGCGGTTTTTGAAAACCACCGCAAATGTTAATTTAAATTTAATTTTAATTTTTTTTTTAATTTAGCGCCGATTTTTCAAAAACCGCCGCGAAAAAGAATTTAATTTTTTTATTATTTAATTATTTTTTAAATTTAGTGACAATTTTTTAAAAATCGCCTCAAAACATGGTATTTTGTGGCGATTTTTAGAACCACCACAAAAAAACCGCCGTAAAAAATCAATTTTTTTGTAGTGAATGGACAAATTTTAGAAGGGCTTACATATGGATATTCGCCATACATTGGCGAGAGCACAAATCACTGACTATCCCACCATGGTATAACGAGCCTACACCATTGAGCGAGATAGGATTGGGTTGAGGATGAGGCAAGCTTTTCAGAAATGGGTGACTTTGTCACAGGGCCACAATGAGGGGTAAAAAAAAAAAAAAACAGAAAGCTAATGTAAGTGAGAGTGTGGAAGGGATCTCATTATGCAACACAAGTGGAAAGTAGCTTAGTGGTCCCTGTCGTCTAGACTAGATAGTATGTTCTCTGTATGGCCAGATGGGGCACAAATAGAAAGAGTGTCCTTGGGGTCGAGAGGTTGGAGGTCTGTGGTCAAAGGGCCAGGACCAGAGATCTACAACGAAGCAAGGTGTGCTAGGATGCATGGGATAGTTCCTCAGACAGTAGCCAATGTTGGGGGAAGCGAGTGTTCATGCATGATATTGTATATATATGTATCGAGTGAGTTTTTTTTTTTACATGATGGTGTTTCTCCCCTCGGCTTTTGAGAGAGGGCATTACTATCATTGGGCTGATGACGTTCGGGTAGGATAGGCGTGTGTTGCCATGCCAAAGAGGGTGATGTATAGTTGATGAATATTATGGGTCTTGATATTGCATATGATGTGGTTGAGCATGAAAAGCAATGTGAACATAAGTGTGTATGGTGGGACACGTCGTACTATATGAACTAGGCCTAAATGGCCATTTGCATAATCTTGAGTTATATGCTAGTATAGGGTGGGATTTCATGAATGAATTTGGTGTAATTGGCATGCATTTTGGGTTGTTTTATTGCTTCTCGGGTTGTGCCTGTCAACCGCCTTGGGCGACTTGTCGACCGCTTCCATGAAGCTATCAACCGGTCTTGTCCAGTGGCTGTCGACAATTAGATACTGAGAAGGTGATTTTCAACTATCGACAGGTTAGCTGAGGTTGTCGACAATTTCTTTTCAAAGCCCACAAGCTGTCGACAGGCTAGATGAGACCGTCGATAATCCCTACTTGAAACCCTCAAAACTGTCTACCGATTGTTTCCCCTATTGCTTGACTTTCTTATTATTGCATCCGATTTTCCCCAAAACATTATGGGAACTCCAAGAAAACCCTCCAATATGTCAAACCTTAAAGGTTGTTAGTGGAGAGTGGGGAAATGAGAGGGTTCCAATATTCGTGCATTATTTGGTATATTTTGTGTAAGTGAGGGAATGGAGTTGTGGGTGCTATTTATTGCATATAAGTATGTCAAGAGGAGACGTTTCATAAAGTGTCCAAGGGATAAGGAAATGGTATATGTTTAAGATAATGCATGTTGTATACATGGGTTTGTGTGTGTATTGGAACTTTTAAAAGATCGGATGTTTATGAGGTAACTAAGGATATCTTATTATGCCAGTGGGCTTATGCCGACTATGGGAGCTTCTGCTCATAATGTCGCCTAGGATGGACTAGAGCGTGGGTGGATAATGGTCCACACTTTATAATAATATAAATTCATTGATGCATTAATGCGTGACTTGGCCTAGGGGCATGACATGCATGACTTTGTCCATGGTGGATATTCTTACTTTTGTCTATAATGTTATCCATTGCGGTCACGCCTTAGAGAGGGTTTATTCTTTTACTCTTGTTGTTAATATATCATGCCTTATTTTATTATGTCATCATTTGTTGTTTAAACTCACGGAGCTTTGTAGCTCATGTTCTTCCTTTGGATTATGTGGTGCGGGGAAGATTCTTGACCTGTCGCTTGGCTATGCCTCAAAAACTGGCTAATGTTTATAATGTTTCCCACTTCTCAACGTTGCGAAGGAGATGAAGTATTCTTTCCCCTCATTTATTTGGAAAATCTGTTGCGAATTTGGGAGACCAAATTCTTTTAAAGGGGGAAAAACTGTAATGACCCGTTAGTGGGTTCGAAGGATATGTAAGGAATAAAATATTCATTTATTTGAACCATAATTTTTAAAAGATTATGTGTGATATTTTTAGGTGAATTGGCAAAGAAGGAAACACGATAAAAAAGTCAAAGGATAAATCAAGTTAGGTATTAAAATATTGTTTGGTGTCTAATTGGTGTCCAATCTAATATTAGAAAGATTTTCATTTAAGAGATTAAGCTATAGGGGCATTGAAGTAATTGTGGATATGTGTGTGTATATATAAAAGAAATGGGCCATCTTTTCATGTAAGGGAAGAATTAAAAGGCAAGGGAAAGAGGAGAAGAAGGAGTAGGAAGATTGAGGATCAAGGTATGGTTTCTTCTCCTTCCTTCCTTGTGTGTGTTTGATCTCTAAAGAGATTAAGAGGTTAATGATAATTTCATCTTTTTCTCCTTTCTTCTTTTCTTACTAGTTTTCTTGTTGGAAATGTGAAGTGAAGGGTTTTGGAAGAGCATTTTCTCAAGTAGGATAATCAAAAAGGGCTTTTTCAGGCAAGTTCTACTTCTTCCTCCTTCTTTTTGATCCTTGGTTTGAGTGTATGGTGAAAAGAACTTCTAAGTTTTCAAGAAAAGGTTTTGTTGGAAGCCATGTAGAAATGTTTGTAAATTTTCCAAACCTCTTGCTTGATCTTGCTAGTTTCATTTGGACTTCGAAATAAGGTTTGTTCCACCCTATAACCCCTTGGGAATGATGTATTTGTTGTTAGGATGTAGTCGGTGCAAGTATTTGTGTTTAACTTGCATGTTTTGAGGGCTTTTGGGGTGGTTCTCGGCTCCGAACTATTGACTGTTTTTGAGAGACTATCGATAGTTTTTGCCTTGTGGCAATCTACGCATGCTCCATTATTTTTGGCATAACTTTTAGTAAACAAATCTGATTTGAGATCGGTTTGATGCGTTGTAAACTAAACTCGATAAGATTCGATTTGGCATATGGTTCAAATTATTTGGCCAAGTTTTGAGTAGTTTCTTCTTGGTTAAAAAATATATCTATATATTCTTAAGAACGATTATGTATTCAATGACGAGGTGTTATGTGAGTTGAGGACTCATGATAGGCCTATTTGAGGAAGATGGTGAACTAGAATCGAGCCATATGGGAACTTGTGTTTGGAAAGTACTATGCAAGTATGACTTAAATGGGAAGTTCTTGGGGTTTAAATGTGCATATAAGGGTTGGTAAGTGAGTTGGGGAGTGGATTATTTAGAGATATGAATGGGGAGGTAAAATTCATGGATGTTCTCTTATGATCTGTGGACACTTCCCATGAGGAAGGCTTTGTGAATTCGGATAGGGAAGAGGACATCCAAGTATACACCATGATTGTAATTATCATTCTGGGAAGAGATAGGAGACACTGTATGAATTCATGCGCATGTGTAGACTATGGTGGTGATCATGATTTTTGGGGAATAAGAGTTCTAATTCTATTGATTGACCTCCCTTTCGGACTGAGAGCACTGCATACTTGGTGTGTGGTATCGTATGCATGTGTTAGTACCGCAAAGTTGAGAGCGGACTAAGAGCAATATTATGATAGGACCACTGCATACTTGGTGTGTGGCATCATAGGCATGTGTTAGTACCGCTGAGTTGAGAAGGGACTAAGAGCACTGCTATGATGAGACCACTGCATACTTGGCGTGTGATATCATAAGCGTGTGTTAGTGCCGGAGAGTTGAGAGCAACTTGAGAGCACTGCTATGATAGGACCATTGCATACTTGGTGTGTGGTATCATAGGTGTGTGTTAGTGCCACAGAGTTGAGAGTGGACTAGGGGCGCTGCTATGATAAGGCCATTGTATACTTGGCATGTGGTATCATAGGCATGTGCTAGTGCCGCAGAGTGGATTGGATTTATAGGCCCAAAGTGGGTTGCATTGTGACATGAATATATGATACCGCAAGATAATGGGTATGGTGCTTAGAGCATTATAAGGGTTCTAGAGACTATGGTAGCAAGGCTATCGGAGTGTGCCTTATCCATGCTATCGTAGGAGTTGTTACTTGGGTAGATTGTACTGATCCCGGTTATGATTTTGTCCATGATGTTCCATGTTACAATCCTACCTGTGTTACTTTATGCCTCGATCCTACCATATATTGCTTGTTATTGCTTACCGAGTCTCTATTATGATATATCTCATGCTCTATTTCGTTATATTATGCTTGTTGGGCCTTGTGACTTATTCTTTTTCTTTACATCATTCTAGGTGCAGGTAAAGCGAAGGAAGAGAATGGTCCTAATAGGGCATGATTTGTTGGGTTAGATGTGTATACAGCTCACCTGAATAAAAAGTTTTGGGGGCGTTTGTTGGCTAGTTGTTTTGTGCCATGCTAATGGCTGTATTTTATTATTTGGGGTTTGTTGTATTCCCCTTTAAGACAAGCTAATAGAATGTAAAGGATAATGCTTATTTTGTTTTGTAATAAAAAAAAAAAAGAAGCATTACTATTTGTTGTATGGTATAAATGATTTTGATCGAGTTACACTTTATTCTCATCTTGTATTGGATCTCCGGGTTATTAGAGTTGCCATCGTCGTTGTCTGATTCTCCTCCTTCCGCATCCATCACTGCCTCTTGCCGCATCCATCGCCTCCTCCTATTATGTCCATCGCTGCCTCTTTCCATTGCCCATCTCTTTCTCCGTCGCTTAGGTCATAGCCTCTTCTCGCAGTTGCTTGTCGCCCTTCACTATGTATGTGTGTGTGTTTGTGTATAACACATAATATATATTGGCTTTAATAAAACATTGCATTAGTATATTTTTTAATAATTGTATGTAATTTATCAACATTTAATGGTAAAAAAAAATTCAATTAGACTTCAATTTATAATTTTTTTTATTAAAAATTAGTATTTTTATGTATTTTATTTGTATTATTCAATAATATGTTTATTTTTATCTTTTTTTTTTCAGATTTTAATAACTTATCAATTATTTCAAACCAAACACATAACTATATAACTAACAGGTTAAAACACATTTATCCAAACATGTTATATTAATTTAAATGCTATCCAACTTTTAAGCTTTACATAATTTAAAAGCTAAACAGTTTAAAAACTGCTGGAAAAAAAAAGAAGAAAAAAGTAAGCTAAACAGTCTCTTAACCTGTCAGTTAAATAGTTATGTGTTTGATTCGAAAAAATTGATAAACTATCAAAACTTATCAAAAAGACGAAAATAGACATGTTGTTTTATAACACAAATAAAATTCATAAAATACTAATTTTTAATAAAAATAAATTATAAATTGATACCCAATTGATAAAATTGTTACAATTATACATTAATAAATTATATACAATTATTAAAAAATATACTAATATAATATATATGTTATATATATATACACTCACAGAGAGGTGGCCAATGAGAGGAAGCGGTAGACAATGGAGACACTGGCGGAGGATGATTGTGATGAACATGAAGGAGCTGAACGACGACGATATACATGGAAGAGCTAAACAATGGCAACATACATGGAGGAAGTGATGATGGAGGCTCGAGACGACTAGTGCCGAGGATGGGATGGGTTTGGAGACGATGACAAAGAAGGCAGTTAGATAAAGGAGATGGGTAGATTGAAAATTAAGAAGTTGTGTGAGAACAAATTTATCTTTTACTTGTTCAATGAAATAAGTTACCAAGAACTTAATTGAAAAGTTGGGTTAGCAATTTTGAAAAATGTTGCTAAAATAACTTATAAGTTTGGCAGCGTTTAAGTTTTTATATTTTAACAAACGCGTAATAAAAAAAGCTAAGTAACTTATAAGTTAAAAGAGTAAGCCGATAAGCCAAACACCTTGTCAATTAATTTTACAAATTTACTATTTTATTTAAACTTTTTGATCCTATCAATTTTGATCCTATTATATTATCAGTTTAAGTTTTTTTTTTTTTGAAAAAAAAATAACTATAGAGTATAATTAGTTTATTTGAAATGACTATAGAATGTAATTAATTTGTTTGAAAGATTAAAAATATATATTTTTTAAAAAAGTTAAAAATAATTATCTTTATTTATGATTAATTAACAAATTCCTCGCCCCAAATAAATTGGGGCACATAATTTAACCGTTACACAAGTATAATTATTTTAAATTAAATTAGTATTCCCTAGGCGCTGTTCTTGTCTGGTTAAGACAATGGGCCCCGGCCTCATTAAAATAATCAACAATGGCAGACCTTTGGCATATGTAAATCTATAGTATGAAAGTTAAAGGCATCGTTTACCAGAAGAATGAGTTATGCTATTTTATAGATGGCGTTTGCAGATTGGTTTATACAGCGATACATTAGTGATATTTTAAATATAAATTAAAGTAATTTATCGCGATAAATTAGATCTAAATGAAAAGAAGGGGACAGAAGGCGGGACACGGGGAAATTGGCCAAACCCCTCTTTCTCCACCGGCAGCCACCCAAACCAACCGACCACCGGCGAAGCCACCATTCTCCACCGGCGACACAGAAAGTGGGACAAGCTGCTTCCTCCACAATCCCTTCCCTGACGGCGAGCCGTAGCGCCACCATTCTTCTCCCGATATCGCCATAGCCACCGCCTCCAAGCTCCCCGTGAAGGCGTCGCCGTCACCGACCTCTCCCTCTCCATCTCTCTGTGGCATGGAGGGCCTCCGGATTCACCTCGAGTGGCCACCGATGCCCTTTTTCGATCAACACCGCAAGGCCACTGCTGCTTGACGATTCAGATCTGCCTCCTTCTGATCTCTCTGCTTTCCTCAGTCTCTGCCCCTGCCCCGATCTCCCTGTTTCTGACAAACCAGTGGTGCTGCTGCGAGCTCAGGTCGGGAGCTAACATCGGCCACACTCTTGCTCCGACAAGCCGCGACCCCCTTTGGTAAAACATGAGTGTTTTGAAGTTACTTAAAATGTATACTTTTAGTGTAGTTTTCTTGTTTTGAGGAATCAATAATGTGTTTCTATATTCGTCAACTGAAACTTGTTTTGAGGAACCAATAATCTGTCTAGGAAAACAATTTGTGGTTGAGACAATTGAAAGTTGTTGGTCTGAATGAGTTGTTGATCTATCAAAACTTAAAGTGCCAGAATGAGCAAGCAGTTATAATTTGTCTGTCTGTTTGAGCAGGCTCATTTTTGTACTCCGATGATTTTGTTTCATTAGATATCACAAGAAAATTCATCTTTATTGCTATTATTGTTCTTATTTTTATGTTACATATGGTCCAATATTTAACATCACAAGATTCTGCTTGTCAATATCTATCAAAACTTGAAGTTGTGGCCCTTCCAGGTTATTGCGAGAGAGAGACGTTAGCCGTTCTGCAGATTTTGGGGAGAGAGAGAGAGACTTTAAATAGGGGCAAAATGGTCAATTTATCCCACCGTTAAACCAATCTGTAAACGCCCATCTGTACAAATAGCATAACTCTTACCAGAATACCATCCCAAAGTTGACGACCTTAGAAGAGGAGGTGCTCTTATTCGTCCAGGTCCTCTCTCTCTCTCTCCCTTTCCCTGTATATATATATATATGTACATACATTTCAATGTTATTAGCAGTCTTTGGGCCCTGAGCAGATTCGACAAGATGCATGATAATGTGGTAGTTCTTGTTTTAATTCTAGATTTAAGGGTCCTCGTGCGTTTGAAAAGTGTAAATCCAGCCACTGGTCATCATTCTTCTGTTATAACTACCTTCTTCCAATCTTTTACAAGTTTTTCTTAACGGGTCCTAATGTTTAGGGTTTTACTCTCAGTTTATTGCTTTGCATATTACAAGAAATGAAGAATGAGGGCCTTCACAAATTAGAAACAAATAGGTCCTAAGTCCTGTTTAGTCGTAGAAAATAATTTCCAATTTACTACTTTACCTCCAAATTTACTTTTCCATAGAACAATTTGAGAACATGTTCAAGTGTTGGAACATTGAAAGTACTTTTCCATTCATTCTAGAAAATTATAAAAGATGTTCGAAATAGTCAAAATCACAGCCAAACATTAGTGACTTGTGATTGGCTACTCCATCAGTACTATCCTTCTTCTTCGAATCTGATGATCTAAACATGCCCAACCCCCTTTATTGTTTACCTTCTATTGATCCTTTCCTTATGCCAACCAAACTGGAGAATTAGAAGTAAAGAACCTTTTTAGTTGGGCGACAAGTATGGAGACGATGATAGACAGTGCAAGCCATCTGTATTGTTGTTACAAAATTCAGACAGTTGTTTGTGCGAGGAGTGAGAAAGTCTACTTGGAAAATGCAGCAGCTGTTTTCTATATCATACCATAAAGTTGGATATTTGAATTTTCTTTTTTCTAATTGAAAAACTTTGTCTTTTGAACAATTTTTCTTGAGGGAAAAGTTTCCAGAAAACAGGGGCTTTTTTCCACAACTAAACAGTCCCATATTGTTTGGATTTTTTCTGCAACTCTGATACAAATTATTATAAAAAGTTTACAGCAATACACCTAAAACAGATAAAAAAAAGAAAAAGTTCCCATTCATGGGGTTTGGCTTGATCCGGATGTATAAAAATAGGGAGCAGCTTTCACCGTAAAGGGATACTTCTTGTACCTTAAAACTTCATGGGTGTCAGGTTCATAGAAGCCAAGGTTGTGCTACCCCCGTTGGTACCAATAATTAGGTTGAATGTCCCAATTCTCATGGTGAAAGGACAGGGCTTCTAGTGAACAGCTAGGTTTCTTTAGGGAAGCTCTGATGCCATATAAGAATAAGAGAATGTGTCTGTATATTTTATAAATGGTGCGTATAACCATTTATATATATGCAACCTATTCCTAGATTAGGAAATAGTAGAAATTAAGAAACTATACAGGAATAGGAAACTATCTATAGAGCTAATTACTGCTAATCACAGCTATGCATATTCTATTTCCTATAATACAACAGTTGACTAAGCTATATTTAGTAACAAAGAACAAATAAGACGGCTAAAGGATTTGGTAATATTGACAGCCGAATCTTCTTGATTTTCCGCACTACCTAAGATCATGTATGGTTTGATTAGATGGGACATATCTAGAAAAGCAACTGAATTATGATGGAAAGGGAAGACCATTTGAGTCTCACATTTGACTGTATTCATAGGTCTATCAATTATATTTTATGCATTAAATTATAATTGTGAATACAAAGTATGTTAACCAAATGATTAAATAAATAGAGATCTGAATGTACTTAAATGTGATTCGATGGATATGAGGTATAGCATGCAAACTAAAATTTTTGAGTTGCTATATATACTTAACAGTTATGTAGCAAGGAACTCTCAAAGAAAATAAGTATGCTGGTTACATGACCTATCTGCATGTATGAAACCTATAGAGAAACGAGAGTATATAATAATGGGTATACGAACACTATGATGAGCTCGTTATGTGCAAGTGGGAGATGTAAGAAATATGGATTTGAATTCGGGTCAATTGCTGGTCTATTCTCAAGCCTTTTCTTGTATTGCTTTCTCCTATTTCATATGTCCATTTACAAAGCTCTTTTTTGATTGAGTCAGCTATTCTATATATGCTACGTGTTTTCTTATTGTTATTCAATTTTCAAAATTTTAATGATTTTCTCATTTTTATGCTCTGCTTTTTTGCATGTTGGTCAAGGAAAGGGCTTTGAACTTTTTCATTTTTGTTCAATATATTGTTTAAACATTTTTTTTCTGTGTCACTATAAATCATTTACTCAAGTATATAGGGTGTTCAATAAAATAATATATATAGGGTGTTTGTATCTTATAAGCTGGTGAATCAATCTAGTAATGGATAAGATCCTTCCATGCCTGATTATGCCTTGCTCACTGTTCAGCACAAGGATGTTTTGACGGAAAGGAAAAGGAAAAGGACGAGAAAATAACAGAACTTATGTACTTTTGGTTTTTAATTTGTAAAAGAACATTTATTTCCGTTTCTGTTCTTTTCTAGTTCCAAGTGTAGCATTAATGTTTCTTGGATGCTATGTGATAAGGATGTTTGAGTGACTTTTCCAGAGGGAAAAGGGAAAACATGGTCAGCCAGTCTAGCAGGCTGTCATATGGATTACCTTTTTGGAACTTTAGACCACTTTGATGCCATATGGATTACCTTCAAGTTGAATTTCTGTCATATAAATGGCTCACATATAGTTACTTATTAAGTTTTCACAAGGTCTTTCACACGTAGCTTGTGGACAAGATTCTTTTTTATATTTCTTTTGTCTGAATAAAATATTTTACTTGCAAAGTTATATGTATGTATACATAAATATTCACAGAAAGATAATGGAAACAGTTAGCTGTACATGAAAAGTTTGCGACTTCTATCTTCAGCCATAAATGATGGATATTGGATAACTTCTGTGAAACTGTAAACCATGGAACAAAAGTTAGTTATAATTAGATATTGAGTATTTGTTTGTATAAATGCTAGATAGATAGAGATTATTTACAAGCTAGAATCCATGTAGCTGACTCCATCTAGTGGGAATAATACTTGGTTTGTTGTTTTATTATTAATAATCTTAAAATCTGAAGTTGAAAGAAGAAAAATTTCAGATTTCAGGAGTTTTGACCCATAAAAGAACCTGAAGTTGCATATCTGGCTATTATATATCAATCATGTGAGTCTTAAGTAACATGCATTTTAGCTTGTGGTTCACTGATTTGGAACTAAGGGCATTTGGTATAGAAGAAGTTTTTAGATTTTTGGGATTCATGATTCTTGAGAATGCTCTTGGAAACCTTTGATTCCCAAGATTTATGCAATTCTATGTTTGGTTAGTTTTAAACATTCTTAGGAATGTTGGGTATTCTTTTTTAGGAATCTTACATTCCTATATTTGGTTTAAATGCAACATTCTTGGGAATCCATGTTATTTTTTCAAAAATACCCTTATTTGATTTTTTATTTAAAAATGATAAATTCCTTCTAATATATAAAATATTGGGACCCACAACCTCTTTAGGAAGTCAAAAAACTGTGAGGGCTGTGACGTGTGAGGAGCATTGCAAGAAGGAAGCTATGGCAAAGATAATCGTAAAAGGGCTATGGGGTTATAAGAGGGTAAAGAGTGTTTTAGTCTTTTTATTTGTAAAAAACTTTCCCTAGTCTATGAAAATCCAAGATTCCCAACCCTCCCTCCCCACCCAATGGAAATCTTTTTGTGAAAAAGTTGATTAAAAATAAATCCTAGGAATGCTATTTTCCCATGATTCTTTTTTAAAAAAATTATACCAAACATGAGAATGTAGATTCCCAACCTAACATTCCCAAGAATCTAAAAACTTGTCCTGTATCAAACGCTCAAATGCTTGGATAGATACAGTAATATGGTCGTAGTGAATTTTGGAACATGCAAGGACTGACCTAGCCTGATGCAATCTTGTAGCATCCGATTTTTAAATCTCTGAAGATACCAATTTTACCTTATTTTTTCTTCATTATGTTGAAATTAGATGATTAATCCTTTAATCAATATGCAGTGCAGTTTCTTATATCTGCAATGGCCACAAGTACAGTGGTGCAAAGGAAAAAAGAAATATTTCAACTGCTAAAAGATGACAAAGTAAGAAGTATTATTCTTTATGGGGAAGCTGGAGTTGGAAAAACATGGACAGCTAGACAGATGGCAAATCTTGCAAGAAAGAGTGGCAAAATTGACATTGCTCTCTGGGTATTTCTGAGTAGAGAATATGACAATGATGCTCTTCGTAGCAGTATTGTTTATCAGCTGTCCCTACATTCCATCACAGGGTTCCTGGAATCTGAGGACAATCAACAGCAGATGCCTGAATCACTGGAAGGAAAGAAGCTTCTTCTAGTGTTGGATGATGAGGGGAGCAAAATGAGTGAACAACAAATTTTCAGTCAATTAGAAACCTTGTTGAAGCTTCCACAACAAAACTACAAAATTCTAATCACAACAAGAAACAATCCCAGCAGTGATGCTGAGGACAGGAAGATAATTGAGGTAAAATGCTTATCGGGAGAGGCTGAGGCCAAGGCCTTATTACACGAAAAACTGGGGCCTGTGGTTTATGAGGTTCCATGTATCAAAGTTTTAGCTGAACAATTTATTGACATTAGCAGACCCTTGCCTGCTGCAATTATCCTGATGGAAAAAGCCATCAGATACTTTGCCCAACAGGATTCTGGGGTTCAGAAGTTGAGACATTATCTGGAGGAAACACCTGGCAATAAAATCTATGACACAAGACAGTTGCTGCGTTGTGGATATGATTTGCTGCCCAACGAAATTTTAATTGATTGTTGTTGGAGTGGTAGCCACTTCTTCCAAGTTCGTCAACGCGTGCATTACAAAGAATTAATAGCTTACTGGATGATGGAAGGATATCTTGGTTGCATCAATTCTATGGACAAGGCTTATGAGAGGGGACATCAGGTTTTATTGGAGCTTATAGATTGTCATATACTGAGAGAAGTGGAGGTTGATTATGTTATGATGGACGAAAGAACAACACTGAATTTGGATGATGTAGTCATGGAAAGGGCAACAATGAACTCAGATGACTGCTACCGTCGTGGATTTGGTGGAACAGCCAATCTGGGATTAGCTAATGTGTTCGGGGATGGAAACTGGAAAGGCCTTGGGAGACTGACGCTAAAGGATGGCGCAATGGAAGCACTTTGTGGTGACAAACAAGCGAAATTATGTACTTTACTGTTTGATGGAAATTCTCTCCACAGAGTATTTCCTTCTGATTTCTTTCAGTCACAACAAGAACTTCAGGTTCTTGCCCTTCTCAACCCCACACTGAGCACATATCTTTCCTTGTGCACGATGCATGATCTCTCTGTGCTTGTCCTTAGATTCTGTCACTTCTTGGAGAAGATAGACCGGCTAGGGGGCCTAAAATTTGAAAAGTTGACTGTTCTTGAGATATCTGGTCCAAGCTCCATCAGGCAATTCCCAGATGAATTTTTCAAGAGCATGCCCGAACTTCAAAGCCTCAACCTATCCTTCCTGCAAATTAAATCATTACCCTCATCTGTTTATGAACTTAGTAATCTAAGCTGGCTCATCCTTAGAGAGTGTTGTCAACTAGAAAAATTGGAACGTTTGACCAAGTGTACAAAACTAATGGTGCTAGATCTTTCTGGTGCTAAATCTCTGGCTCTTATCTCAGACAAGAAACTTTCTGGTTTTAAGGAACTTCAAGTGCTTAATCTTTCAGAAACAAAGGTTGCCAAGTTACCACTACTTAATGGTCTGCAAAAGCTCACTCACCTCTCACTAAGAGGATGTTTGATGTTGGATAGACTCTGTGGCATTAATGCTGTAACTTCTCTGCAAGTTCTTGATCTTTCCAATGCTAGCAGATTTAGAGAGTTCCACGATCAGTCCCTGGCAGGTATTAAGGGCCTTAAGATCATTGATCTGTCTGCAACTCCAATTAAGAATCTTCCAGCTAACATTGGCAGCCCTCGTCATCTGTATTTAAAAGGATGCCGTGAGCTTGAAACCTTGGAATGCATACAAAAAGTGAAAGATCTTGCGACACTTGATCTTTCGGACTGCACTTCTTTGAAAGAACTGCATGCTAAGTCCTTTGAGCACATGTCTTGTCTTCTAAGGCTTGACCTGTCTGGAACTAAGATTACTGTGGTCCCCGACCTTTCAAAACTTTGCAACCTCCGTCATCTCTTGCTGAAAAACTGTAGTGATTTGAGTGATGTTCCACAATTAGGGTCTCTAACAAAACTTGTGGAGCTGAACTTGCATGGTATTAGATCCTTGAGGAGAGCTGATTTCGTGGAGCACATGAATCGGCTTCAGATTCTTGACCTTTCTGGAACGCAGCTTGAACAGTTACCATCCAGATCAAGACTCGAAAACCTTAATGAGCTTTATCTGAGAGGTTGTCCATGCTTAATAGAAGTGCCAGATTGGTTGACAAATCTTCCGGTCCTGGATCTGCCTGCAACTGGAATCTCTCTTCTGCCAAACATGAAGAATCAGGGAGCTAGTAGCAGCAATATAGAGGAGCAAAATCCTTGTGGCTGGGGCATCTCTGTTTTGCCAGTTGCAATAGTTGACGGTAATGAGCAACCTTCTGCATCTTTTAATGGTTCTCAATTTCAACAACTTGTAAAGAAAGACCCCTCATTGTGGCAGAAAGATTATGCACAATTCCATTTCGTTGTTCATCCCATTGAGGTGCAAGATAGAAAAGTAATTGTCTCTTTGTCGAGAGATGATTTTGTTTTCAGAGATACTTACCTAAGAACAAAACATTTTTATGATTTTCAAATGCTACGGTCAACAGAGATCCATGGATTCCATGATTTCCCCGAAGGCCTTGAAGATGTTCTGTGTCATACCGACTCTGTATTTCTGGTCGATAATGTTTTAAAAAGCTTATTATCCAATTTAGGGGCATCAAACCTTGAGCAACTGAAAGGCTGTTGGATAGAAAGGTGCAGAGAGATGGAGAGTGTTTTCTGTGAACAGGAGGAAGGAGAGATTATGAAACTGAAAAATTTAGAGGTCTTATGGGTTTCCAGTACTGGTAATCTCAAGCATATATACTGTGGGAACTGGCAAACAGGCACCTTCCAAAACCTTAAGCATCTGTATCTAGATGGTTGTCCAAAGCTATCAACTATTTTCTCTTCTCCCCAGGTGCCAACAAACCTTCAAGTTTTTCATATTAAGTTTTGTGACGAATTGGAGGCTGTACTTGAACAAGAATCAGCAGAATCTAAGTTCCCTAACTTAGTGACCCTGTATCTGTGGGAACTGCCAAAATTGAAGACAATTGGATGTCCCTTGCCATCTTCGACAACTGAGATAATATGGGCATGCCCAAAACTAGAAAAGTTTGGGGAGAATGTTAATTGATAGATCGTATGGATTTCCAATTTCAGTGATTTTGAATTGTTATTTTAGGTAAATTTTCACCATGGAACTGATGCCTTTGATCTTGAGAATTACACAATGCTTGGGTATTTCTCCTCTTGACATTTTTTCCAGTTGCTCTTCCTTCCTTCTAAACGGAACTACCTTTTTTTTTTTTTGCAGGCCTCTGGAGTAATACCAATCACTGTAGAGATATTTTATGCAAGGATCCCAGCAGGCTCGAGCAACTCTTGCTCAGTGCAGGGGCACACATGTTTTTTATGGCTTTCAACAACGAGCGTGCTGGAGCGGCTAAGCATTCTATATTTCACCCAGAACTCGTTTATATTTGTTGATCTGCGTCATGACTCTTATTTGTCCCAAAGCTTCGCGTTATTAATGTAGCTGCTTCCCAGCATAAGTTAGTCCTAATATATCAACGTTATCTTTTCTGCATGGAGGAGAACTTTATATGACTTATGTGGAATTGTAGGACCAATCCTGTCTTAGCTTCTCGTCAATCACAGACGAAATTTCTTTCTTCTTGTACATTAACGTGATTGTGGCATATCCAGTAAGGAGACATGGGCTCAACCTCATTTGCTCCTGTGAAAGCTGCATGTAGTTCATCATAGAGTTTTAGTACGACTTATGGTGAGCTTCCTGCTAAGTATTGTCCTCTTATGGATGGGAAGGTGGGACAGATTGTCTGAAGCATCCCCGGTATGCACAGTTAATTCTTGAAGAACATAAGCATTACTGGTTTCTTCAATCTTCAAGAAATCTGTAGAAAACACTTGCGAGCTCAACAACCCACGTGGGCTAAAAGAGCCTGCAGTGTCCGAGAATCTACAGGTGCTACCAGTAATGAATTCGAAGTATCAAAGCTGTATTTTCCATTTATTTGCTTTTCATTCCTTATCTTGGCTGTTGTTTTCGTCTTCCTGCAACTGCAAGCTAGTGTTTTTGTTATTTTCATGTGATTCAAATTAATTGTTTTATTATTATAGGCCATCAGCTTTGATGACCAACACGTGGCGTTGTATTACCTATTTAAATGATGATCATTTGTAAGCCATTGATTCCCCTGTTAACCTAGATCCAATGTCCTAGATTTCTTCTCTGCTTTATATATAAATGTTCATGTTGGGAGAGAGAGAGTGAGAGAGAGCATTCAAGACTCTTGCGTAAATCACAAAGCAAGAACCCTAACCCTAATTCTGTATCGCTCTATTTGGGAAAATCATGGGTGTGTGAGAGCGTTAAAGGAGAGATTGAGTGTTAGGAGATTGCTCGGGTTTTTTAGAGCATCATGTACTTTGATTTATCTTCTTATTCGCGACACAATAAGCGAGTTTTTGTTTGTATTTTTGTAATCCCTTTAATCTTCGATATTAGTGGATTAATTAGTGGCAAAACCTCACCGTGAATAGAATTCATTTATGAATCTGACCACGTAAGTTCTTTGTGTATATTTGCTGGGTGTGTCGGTGTTTCTTTTCTGTTTCTGTTCTTTGCTCTTTGCTCTTCTTGTTTGTCTCGGTTTGATGGTTACAGGTTCAAGAAGTAACAGTTTTGATGAACTGCCTCAATGATTTGTTGTATGTTAACAGAAGCAGAAGTGGAAACTTTTTAACACATTTAAACAAAGTGTTACATGAAGCTGCGCTTGTTGTTTGTGATACATTATGGTTTTACAAATTTACTGGCCGTTTGCTAGGCAGATTAGCATGGAGGTAATTACCTGCACAGATTTTTCTTCTCTAGGCGATGCCACCATCCATCGCATAATGCAAGGTAAGTGTGCAGACTGCTTATGTTAAAGACCCCCTCAACCTGTTCTTATTTCTGGTTTTATCAAAACCTTGGTAATGTCTCGTACTCTCTTCATGTTTTAGTTTTTAATTTTTAGTTTTAAATTTATTTTTTAATTTTATATTTTGAGATATTTAAAAACGCTTTTTTTTTCATTTTGAAAAAATATTTTTTAAAACAAAAAATTAAAAAATACGTTTGTTTTAAAATTTTTTAAAAAAAATTATTTCACAAATTAAATTGTAAACATTTGATTTATCCAAATTTTATTTCACAATTTACTTTGAAATTTTATTCAAAGTAAATTGTAAATATTTATTAATAAATTATAAATTTAATTCAAAACATTTAAAATATAATACAAGAAATAACTTATAATCTAATCATATATAATACATTAAAAATACAAAGTACTTTCTAAAGTAATTTTTAATTTGACTCAACTATTAATTTCACGATAAATTTATTTTTACTTACAAATTAAAATCCGTCATTAATTTTGAAATTTATATTACTCACAATATAAATATTAAAAAAATTATAAATCATAAAATAACAAAATATTAATTTATCCAAAATTTTAAAAATATCATTAAAAAGAAAAACTAATTAAAAAAACTCATATTATATATTCAATTTGGGCATGGAAGGTAGTGGTGAAGGAAGAAATGGTAGAAGCGCAAAACAAAGAAATGATTGGCAATGGTGGGTGTGATGGCAGATTTGGACATGGCAAGAGGTGGCAATGGCAATGATGGCAAATTTGGGCGTGGAGGATAGTGGCGATGGCGAGCGTGGATAGCATTGGTGTGCGTGGAGGGTGGCAGGGACCGAGCTTGAAGAGAAAAATAAGAGAGAAGAGAGATGAAAGATAAAGAAGTATTTTTCGTGTTTTGGATTTAGAAACTGTGTTTTGACTAAAAATAATCAAAACATGATTTCAACATTTTGGTTTTTTTGTATAATTTTTTTTTGTGTTTTACAAAATTTTATTTTGAAAATAGACAAGGAAACACGTTTTGAGTGTTTTAAAAAATTAAAAAAAGAAAACAGACTGAAAATAACAAAAAGAGCCTGCATTTTTCATTAGGAATCATTTTGTATGTAGTTTTGTTTCTTTCTGTAAAAGATTTTTTTTGTATAACTTATTGCATTTTTTTTTTCTTAAGTTACTAGTAAGAGACTAATTTTATTGTTACAAAAGAAAAATTATTGAGTAATGCTACTTGTGGAGGATGGTTTAGAGAAAGGCTTATTGATTTTTTTAATTTTTTTATTTATTTTTGAGAACTTTTATTTTTCAAGATGCTCGCCCATTCTTTTTCTCCCTCTTCCATTTTCTCTCTTTCTCTCTCCTCCTCTTTCATTATCTCTCCCACACTCTCTCCCTTGCCCCGTCACTGTCGCATGCATCGTCGACCATCCCCTGTTTGCCACCAGCATCGACCGTCGTTGCCCCCCCGGCTACGAGCACCCGCCATCATCGCCCCTCCCTCTATCGCACTGCCTCACTCTCACCATCGCAAAGAGCATTGCCACCGGCCGTGGCCCTCCTTCGCCCCACCACCACTGTCATGCCTTCCAAAACCACGAGCACTGTTGACCATCGCCCCCTAGCCCCACCATCGTCGCCCCCTCCTCTTGGCAATTCACACCACCGGCACAAACCGTCGCCGCCCGCAGGTTACCCCCCCACCTGTCGTGATTTCATTTCTTTGGGTGACTTCATTTTTTTTTATTTTCTGTTATATATTTGTCAATTACACGAAAAGCCTATGGTTCACCCATTTATTGGAGCGGAGAAAAGATTGGTAGAGTTTTCCTATAATTCTGATCAAATTTTGTTATTTGGATGTATAAATTTAATACTTAAAAAATTAGAATTCATGTAATATAATTAATTTCATATTGTATAATAAAAAATTAATATGTTATTTTTGTTATGTATGTTTAGCTACATATTCTACAAGTTATCGGGTTTGATTATTTGTAACGCTGTTAATAGTAACACAATCATTTACAATATAGACTATCTCGGTAACCATGGCAAATAAAGGTAATAATGTTAGTTTATTACATTTCACGTTATTTTTTTTTTCTTGACAAATTAATTTTAGCAAAGGATTTATTAGATTAACAAGTAGATGCACTACATAAGAATAAAAACATAAACAAAGGTTTAAGATACATTAAAAAGAATAAATGGATGAAAGTTAAAAATTTGACTTGGTTAAAGCTATTAGATTTGCAATATGTAGCAATTTTGTGTGATTAATAAGATTTTGATTTCTTCTAATTTGTTCAACAGGTCACAAAATTATTTTTAATTTTTTTTGTATCACTCCTGAAGCTTAGTGTATTTTTCTAATATATTATTTGATACTTCAAGTATTCCAACACTAATTTTAGAAATATGTTGTTTCAATGTTACAAGGAGTTGTCCATTAAATTTTTTTTTTTTTTCATATATGCAAGTAACGCGGTACAGTATGTTAATCAATACTTGCAGAGACAATAATAGAAAGCGTAAGTTTTATAAGTCTGACCGTTACACCAAGTGCAAAGTGGAAGATCTAATATTTCATTCATCTGGGAGATTTCATTATTGTACATTTGATTTTAGAAATTGTGTACTCAGCAATTCGACTTATTTTCATTAGAATTTACTTTTTAAAAACATATATATTAGACTTTGTAGATTGGTTCAGATTTATTTTAACAATATTTAATTTGCTTGTGTAAAACCTTTATTCATGCAAATGATGTGATGGGAAACGATCAATGACGGTAGCAACTAATTTCTTCTGTGTCGGATGATTTTAATGGCGGTAGCACTTCAGTAAGAAATGCTACTTTTAATTGTCACTATAACAAAAGAACACACAGAAATGCTCATGTTTTCCACATAAGCAATACATCAAGAACATACATCCATTGCAATCACCAATTACACAGTAATTGATAACATTAAGTTACAAAATTACAAAGTAATACTACTTTCAATCGTCACTACAATAAAAGAACATATAGAAATGCTCCTATTTTTGGCATAAGCAACACATCAAGAACATGCATCCATTGCAATCACCAATTACAGAGTCTTTGAAAAATAAAGGTAGGCATCTTGAAAAATAAAAATTCTTAAAATAAATTAAAATAATTAAAAAAAAATCGATAAGCCTTTCTCGGTTATCTATAAATAGCATTACTCAAAATTATTTATTTATATTACAGTATGTGTGACATTGTCTTTGTCTGGATTAAATAAATTCAACATGGCACATATTTACACAAGTATAATTATTTTAAATTAAATTATTATTCCCTAGGCGCTGTTCTTGTCTGGTTAAGACAATGGGCGCTGTTCTTGCCGGCAGAACTTTGGCATATTTTAAATGCCCGCGTCGGATAGGAAATGCCCGACGCGGACGTGTCACCCCTCCGCCCCAAGTACAGAACCCCCCCCCCCCAACACACCATACATACATGCCTGCATGCATATAATTTTATATTTTTTAAATATTATTTAAATAAATTATTAATTCTAATTTATTCAATTAAAATTATAATTATAACTATAATTAATAATTTATTTTTTTATTATAATAAAATTTATACATATTTTATATATTTTTTAATTATATTTATCAAATTAAAATGTAATTGAGCTAACTCAATTAAATAGATATTTAAATCAAATAGATTAAAAAAATAAAAAAAATAAAAAATATCAAAGGATTTATGTTATTCAACACTGAGTAGTCCAGTAATAACACTTAAAATTCTTCTTTAATTAAATTTCTTATTTTAGCTCTCTCAAATTAAATCATATTAAATATCTCTAAATAATTTAATCGATTCAATTATATTTTTATCTGACAAATATACTTAAAAAAATATAAAATACATATAAATTTTATTATGATTAAAAAAAATAAATTATTAATTATGATTACAATTGTAATTATTAAAATAAGATAAACAAATCAGAAGTAATAATTTATTTAGATAGTAATTTATAATAATATTCAAAAAAATATAAAATTATATGTATGTATGCATGTATGTATGTCGGGGGGGGGGGGCGGGTGGCCCGTGTTCAAGGGGGGTGTTCAGCGGGGGTTCTCTACATGGGGCGGGGGGGCGACACGTCCGCGTCGGGCATTTTTTATCTTGCCCGACGGGGGCAGGAGATCAAGACTGCTATCCATACTAAGAAAGTTGAAAGTAATCGTTTACCAGAACCATCCCAAAGTTGACGACCGTTGAAGAGAAGGTGCTCTAGTTCGTCCAGGTCCTCTCTCTCTCTCTCTCTCTGTATTTATATATATATATATATATATATGCACATACATTTCAATGGTATTAGCAGTCTTTGGGCCCTGAGCAGATTCGACAAGATGCATGATAATGTGGTAGTTCTTGTTTTAATTCTAGATTGAAGGTTCCTCTTGCGTTTGAAAAGTGTAAATCCAGCCACTGGTCATCATTCTTCTGTTATAACTACCTTCTTCCAATCTTTTACAAGTTTTTCTTAACGGGTCCTCATGTTTAGGGTTTTACTCTTCAGTTTATTGCTTTGCATATTACAAGAAATGAAGAATGAGGGCCCCCACAAATTAGAAACAAATAGGTCCTAAGTTCTGTTTAGTTGTAGAAAATAATTTCCAATTTTCTACTTTACCTCCAAATTTACATTTCCACAGAACAATTTGAGAACATGTTCAAGTGTTGAACATTGAAAGTACTTTTCTATTCATTCTAGAAAATTATAAAAGATGGTCGAAATAGTCAAAATCACAGCCAAACATTAGCGACTTGTGATTGGCTACTCCATCGGTACTATCCTCCTCCTCCTCCTCCTTCGAATCTGATGATCTAAACATGCCCAACCCCCTTTATTGTTTACCTTCTTCTATTGACCCTTTCCTTATGCCAACCAAACTGGAGAATTAGAAGTAAAGAACCTTTTTAGTTGGGCGACAGGTATGGAGATGATGATAGACAGTGCAAGCCCTCTCTATTGTTGTTACAAGAATTCGGACGGTTGTTTCTGCGAGGAGTGAGAAAGTCTATTTGGAAAAATGCAGCAACTGTTTTCTATTTCATAGTATAAAGTTGGATATTTAAATTTTCTATTTTCTAATTGAAAAACTTTTGTCTTTTGAACATTTTTTCTTAAGGAAAAAGTTTCCAGAAAACAGGGGCTTTTTTCCACAACCGAACAGACCCATATTGTTTGAATTTTTTCTGCAACTCTGATGCAAATTATTCTAAAAATTTTACAGCAATACACCTAAAACAGATATATATATATATAAAGTTCCAAAATATTCAGCTTGATTCTTGAAAGGTTCATGAAAGCATACTCACATAGATTGGCAAGAGGCTAGCCTTCTGGTGGTGGTCGAAAGTCCATCGGAGATGTCATGCACTGGCAACATTTTGCACGACTCTCACATGCCTGTAAACAGGTCGCGCGTGTGGGTGCGTGGGCCTGACCTCCTCCGGCTACCTGCTTTCAGTGGCAGTGTCACCAGAGGCAGGCGACCCACCTCCAGCGACTTCTGTTATTCTTCCAATTTCATTTGTTTGGCTTCCGTTATGAGCAAGCCGCTGGGGAGGGGCTGTGCTCTCTATTTTTTTGGCTGTTTTGCTGCTCTTAATTATTGCGTGGATTGTGTGTAGGTTGTAATGTCGTGTTATTCCAATGACTTTGGTTGCTCTTAATTGTTGGTTGGGTTGTGTTCATGCTGTAATGTTTTGTTCTTTTCCAATGATTTTCTTGTTCAATTCTTACGATTTTTTTAGTTATTTTTTAATTATTATATTGAAGAACTCAATAATCACAAACATAGCCAACGGACATCACCAAGATCATTTTAAAATATTAATGGAACTACTAATTTTCATTTAAAAATACCAAGATATATAATATAGCTAATATAAATCTAATATCAACCCTAGGTAATTTAAAATTTACTGTTACCCCCAAATAATGTACTGACTGAGCCTATATACCGCTATTATACTAAGTTATGTATCTCGTACCGTGACCCCTAACATATTGGGATGCTGGCAACTATGGTCAGGTTTAATAATCCTTTAAATTACTGCAATTTGTTTTTAATCTAACTCAAAATATCTACTATTTTTTTTTTACTAAATACAATTTTTTTGTTTAAAGGAAAGTAATTCTACTTATTAATTAATGGCCATTAGGCCTAGAGGTGTTCAATGTAATTTCTGAAGTACTAGGGGTGTTCCTTTTATTTTCAAAAAACCTCAAGGGTGTATGGTATAATTTATTCAAATTACTATGTTGAAAATGTATATAGTGGATAAAATTTTATAACTGTAAAATTTAGTCACTCAATCTTTATCCATTGCCATATTATTTGTAAGGCCATTATATTTACATCATGTTCAAGAGTTTCTTGCAAACTTTTTTGTGGTCTTCGTCTTCTTTCCCAACAAATTTTCTCTATTTCATCCACTCACTTTACATCTGTGTTTTTTAACCTTCTCACCTAGCTAGACAATCTTAATTGTGACTCTAGGATCTTACCTTTAATATATGCCATTCTAATCTCATTACATATAATCTTATTTCTTATTTTGTCTTCTTTTTCATTTTTTTTTTGTGTGGTCGTAGATCCACTGTAATAATGTCATCTTAGCTCTGCTTATATTTTGCTAGCACACATTGTTACTTAAGTGTCTTAACATTCTTAGCTATACAACAAGGATGATCTTATACTCATCCAACAAAATTTTCCTTTTAGCTTTATAGAGATTCTTGAATCAAATAAAATGTTGTGTGCATTTCTTTTCTTTAACCCATCTTCTCTTGATTATATGAGTACCATCCTTCAAAATCTCTATTCTTTTTGGCACTTGATTGAAGATATCGAAATTGATCTTTTCATTTTTTTTTTTTTTCCTCTCTATGATGACCTAATCTCCAAGTCTCAAAACAACATCATCCACATTTCAATTTTATTGAACTTACATTGACATACTTACATTTTCACTTAATTTAAAACTTTGGTTTCCAAGGTGTTTCTCCATAATTTAGATGTATTATTAACGTTTTCTTTTGTCTCATCCACTAAGACAATACTTCCTACAAGTAACATACACCACAACACTTTTTCTTGGATATGCTCAGTAACCTGTGCATGTACTCATCACCAGAGTAAAGATAAGGGTAACTTAATGCAAATCTTTGATGTTATCCAATTGTAATTGAAAAAATCTCAGTGTCTCCTCCACAAGTCTTAGTGCATATTTCTGCTTGATAATACATGTTACATAAGCAAGCCAAAATTTTCTTCTCCAACACCTTCCACAAGATTTTGTTGGCACTTTGCCATAGGCTTCTTTCAAGTCTATAAATACCACATACAATCATTTTGTTTATCTTTGAACCTTCCCATTAGATGTCGTAGGTAGCTTTTATTGTTAACCTAGTAGACATAAAACCAAATTGATTTTAAAGACCTTGGTTTCTCTTCTTAACCTTTGCTCAATTATTCTCTTCCAAAAGTTTCGTAGTATGGCTCATGAGTTTGATCCCTTTACAATTTTCACAACTTTGAACATTTGCTTTATTTTTATAAATATGCATTAAGTTGTTCTTTCTCCACTTTAATGACGTCCTTCTTGATGATCATATTAAATAATTTTGTTATCCAAAATAATGCACTCTTCTTCCATGTATTTCCACGCATAATGCTAACAAGGTAACATAACACAATATATATAATGATTGTAAAATAACCTGATTCTTTAAAAATTGGATTGGGTCAATAACTGGGCTTACTCCACTAATTTAAGGCAAAATTCAATAAGTCTCCCCCATAACTTAAATTTCATAAGTATAATGAACTAAAGAACATTATATTCTCTCCTATATGCCTTATGAAGAGTGATACTCAAGTACTACTCAAACAAATCAAATTAATTCCATTAACTTGAAAATTTTATGTCAAAAATGGTTTATAATAGAGAAAACCTTGCAACCTTGAAACCAATTCATCCAATCTCTCAAATCACACACTTTGATAAGAACGTTTATGAGAGAATATAATACAATATATATAGTCGTTATAAAGAAATCTTAATTCTCAAATTTGCATTGAGTCAATATTTGGGCAAGATCTCTGAATTCTAGACTATAGATAATGAATCATAAGGATTTGCATTTGAGTTGAGAGAAAAGAATAGTCCTAAGGGTGAATCAGGTTGGCATGTTAAATAAAAACATAAATCCATATTACCTGAAACAAGATACATAATAATGTGTAATAATATATTTTTTTTTGTATATGCATTATGCATATATGTATGTTTGCTAAATGCAATATGTTTTTATTTGTTAATATCAAGCAGAGGACTTCTATTGAAATCATCTTGTATTTTTTTTTGTTAGAGACCTCAACTCAATAGGAGGCCTACTTAATCATGTTCAATTTTTGCACACCTTTGTTTTTCCTCTATTCTTTGTTTGTTGCATGCAGCTACTCTCCCAGCCTACTATGTGGCATGTCTCTTCCACAAAAGGCATGCTGACTTGACTCTGTGAATTCAGGATACTCTCTCTCTCTCTCTCTCGCTGTACCTACATAAGACAGGTTGGTCATAGGATAGGATTCTAGGAGAAGCCTTTGAACAGTTTGGGACAGAGACCCAACAGTTGTTGGACCAGTTAAATGAGACATCAACATTGTTTTTTGAGCTTGACACCACATGGTTGTTTGAATTAGTTCCCAGTTGGATGGCTGATCTACATGGAAGTCAATTCTCTGGGTAATTTTTTCTGTTCATGTATACTGTCTTGAATTAGAATGCAAGTTACGACTCTTGAGAAATGTGGGATTATGGTCTTAATGGTCAGCATGACTGGTTAAAGGTGTTTCTAGCATTTCTCATTGATGAAATTTTCATCATATACCAACCATTTGATTTCTAGTGGAGGACTATCATTTGTGATAGGCCTAATGCACATGCAGTTTAATTCCACTTTAGTTATTGTTAGTCGAGGCTTGTTCTAATAGCAGTATTGAAGTTTCTGTCAAGTCATTGGTGCTCATCTAGTTACATGATTGTTGTTTTATGTTTTCACAAAGTTTGTTCCCCTGTAGGGTTTTGATGAGCTTGTTTTGTATATTTATTCTCCAAATAAAATATTATACTTACAGTGAAAATACACAAATTTATTACATGTATATACATGATAGTACATCTATGGGAAGATAGTGGATAAAGTTAGCTGTAAACCATGAAAAGTTTTATCACTTGTATCTTCAATGCTATGCAGTTGATGTTGGACAACTTCTGGGACAATGTTAACCATGGAAAGAAGAAAGATTACAATTTGATGTCATTAATATCTGTTGGAATTTTAGAGACATTGGTAGCTATGAAATTAACGAACAAAAGGTGAAAAAAAACATGAATGTGAAAGGCTATAACTTCATTATTTTTATTCATATCATCATGCCTTTAAATAGGTAATATATGTCAACTGAATAACAAGAAAATAGGATTTATTGCTGGATTTAAATTTAAAAAAACGAAATTATCTCAACCCACTAAATCAGTAAATAGAATTTTGACCCAATCAATCCACTAAATCAGTAAACAGAATTTTGACCTAATCAACCCACTAAATCAGCAACTTTGAATCAATATTCAACATTCCTCCTTGATTCAAAGTTGCAAAACTTCAACTTTGTATAGAGCACTTCTCTCCAAATTTCTTCCCAATTGTGAAGCACTTCTCTTCACTTCTTGATGCACTTCTTATCACAATCAATACTTCTTTCAAATGTTGAAAAAAAAAAAATAATAATTCAGTTTCATGGAGCACTTCTCTCCAAAAAATTCTTCTTGGTGCACTTCTCACCAACTAGAAGAGCGTTTCCTCTTCAATTGCCCCTTCAATTGCCTTCACTGTACTTGCTTGTTTTTTCAAGTTAAATCTGCAATCCTTTTTCAAATGCCCAAATCTTTTACATTAGAAGCATTGAGGCTTCCCTTTGTGCCAACAATCTTTCTCTTCATGACCAATTTTTTTGCAATAGTCACATTCTGGAATTTTTCCTTTCTTCTTTGACGATGAACTCTTGGCAAGATGAGCTCCCTCCACTATCTTTTCACTTTCTTCATTTCTCATAATCCTTCTTTGCTCCTGAGCTTGCAAGGCTCCGATTAATTCTGCTAATGTAATTTGGCTAATATCCCTTGAATCTTCAAGGGAGGAGATTTTTGCCTCAAACCTCTCAGGTAGGCTTATCAAGACTTTCTCTACGATCCTGCTGTCAGGTAGCTCTTCTCCCATAAGTCTGATTTTATTTACCACCGTCATTAGTTTTTCAGAGAACTCTTGGATTGTATCATTTTCATTCATTCTAAGGATCTCAAAATTTCTTTTGAGATTCAACACTTGTATTCTCTTCGTTCTAGCATTCCCTTGATATAGCTCTATCAATACATCCCATGCTTCCTTAGCCATTTCACACGCCATGATTCTTAAGAAAATTGATTCGGAGATAGCAACGTGTATTTGAGATAAAGCCCTCGGAGCTTTAGCTTTTGCTTCTTCATGAGCTCTGATTTGATTGAGCGTAGGATTGTTGCCAAGCGGAGGTATCTCCCTTTCACTTTCGACCCACTACCATAAACTGAGACCTCTCAAATGAGCTTTCATTTTGACAGCCCATACTTGATAATTTTCTCCATAAAAAACTGGTGGTGAAAGAGATGATGTGTTGGTGGAAGCCATAGAAATAAAGAAGGCGTTGATGAGTTCTCTCTCAGATCCCTTAAGATCATTGAATGCTCTGATACCACTGTTGGAATTTTAGAGACATTGGTAGCTATGAAATTAACGAACAAAATCTGAAAAAAAACATGAATGTGAAAGGCTATAACTTCATTATTTTTATTCATATCATCATGCCTTTAAATAGGCAATATATGTCAACTGAATAACAAGAAAATATGATTTATTGCTGGATTTAAATTTAAAAAAACGAAATTATCTCAACCCACTAAATCAGTAAATAGAATTTTGACCCAATCAATCCACTAAATTAGTAAACAGAATTTTGACCCAATCAACCCACTAAATCAGCAACTTTGAATCAATATTCAACAATATCTAGTTGTGCTACATTATTGAGAATTTGTTAGTTTCTAGTTTGAGGAAATTTCTTATTGTTTGGGAGTTAAGATGCATATAAACATAACAGAACCTGAACTTGTATATCTGCTAGCTTGCAATATCTAATGTTGCCTGGTGCTCTCCTATTACATCTGAATTTTGATTTCCCTGGAAAGACCAATTTTACCATCTTTTGCCTCCATTTTATTGAAATTATGTGATTAATCTTTTTATCAAACTTATGTAGGTGGGTTTCTTATATCAGCAATGGCCACAACAATAGTAGTACAGAATAAATGGAAAGTATTTCAACTGCTAAAAGATGACAAAGTCAGAAGAATTGTTCTTTATGGGGAAGCTGGAGTTGGGAAAACATGGATAGCTAGACAGATGGCAAATCTTGCAAGAAAGAGGGGCTTAATTGACATTGCTCTCTGGATATTTCTCTGTAGAGAATATGACATTGACGCTCTTCGTGACAGTATTGCTTATCAGTTATCTGTACTCATTACGGGGAAGCCACGATTTGAGTATGACACTAAAAAATCAGACGAGAACCAGGGAGACTTGCTTCATAAAATATCCACAACACTGGCAGGAAAGAAGCTTCTTCTAGTTTTGGATGATGAGGGGAAGAAAATGAATGAACAACAAATAATTGAAAAATTGGAAACTTTGCTGAATCTTGGAGCACTAAACTACAAAATCCTAATTACAAAAAGAGACAACCCCAGCAGCAGTATTCGAGAGGACAGTGAGAGATCAGCAATTATGGTAAATCCCTTGTCCAAGGATGAGTCCTTGTCCTTATTGCAAGAAAGAGCAGCACCAGGGGTTTATGAAGATCCAGGCATCAGAGATTTAGCTGAAAACTTTATTGAAAAGACTACTAAAAACTTGCCTGCTGCAGTTATCTTGATGGCAAAAGCCTTCAACTACTTTGCCCGACAGGATTATAGGGTGCGGAAGCTGGAACATTCTCTGGAGCAAACACCCATCAACAAAGTCTATGACATTACACAGTTGCTATGTAGTGGGTATGACTTGGTGCCCAACAATATTTTGATCGACTGCTGGCACAGCCATTTCTTCAAAGATCATAATCGCATCCACTACAATGAATTGATAGCTTACTGGATGATGGAAGGATATCTTGGTTGCATCAATTCTATGGAGAAGGCTCATGAGAAGGGATATGAGGTTTTAATGGAGCTTATAGATTGCCAAATACTGAGAGAAGTGGAGGTTGATTATGTTATGATGGAAGAAAGAACAACACTGAATTTGGATGATGTAGTCATGGAAAGGACAACAACGAACTCGGATGACTGCTACCGTCGTGGATTTGGTGGAACAGCCAATCTGGGATTAGCTAATGTGTACGGGAATGGCAAGTGGGAAGGCCTTGGGAAACTCATTCTAAAGGATGGAGCAATGGAAACACTTAACAATGGCAAAAAACAGAAACTCTCTACTATTCTGCTTGATGGGAATTCTCTCAACAGAGAATTTCCTTCTAATTTCTTCCAGTCACAAGAAGGACCTAAAGTTATTTCCCTTTTTAACCCCACACTGGACAAATTGTCTTTTTCATCTGTGATGAAGAATCTTTATGTGCTTCTGCTTAGGTGTTGTCATTACTTGGAGAAGATAGACCAGGTACATCACAGCCTAAAATATGAGAAATTAACTGTTCTTGAGATATCCGGTCCAAGCTCCTTGACTATGTTGCCAGATGATATTTTCAAGCACATGCCTCAACTTCGAAGTGTCAATCTATCCAGGCTACAAGTTGATAAATTACCCTCATCTCTTTATGAACTTAGTGAACTAACGTGGCTCATCCTTAGAGAGTGTTCTTGCCTGACAACTCTGAAAAGTTTGAAAAGTTGTACAAAGCTCACGGTGCTAGATCTTTCTGGGGCTAAATCTTTGTCTACCATTGAAGAAGGGAGATTTTTGGGCTATCATGATCTTCAGTTGCTCAATCTTTCAGAAACAAAGGTTACTAAGATACCGCTCATTAATGGTCTAAAAAATCTCACTCACCTCCTGCTAAGAGGATGTTTGGAATTGAAGCATCTGGGTTTCATTTATAATACAACTTCTCTGCAAGTTCTTGATATTTCAGATTCTAGCAAAATTAATGAGATTCTTGATGAGTCTCTGGAGCTTATTAAAGACCTTAAGATCATGGATCTATCAGGAACTGCCGTTGAGGTTCTACGTAACATTGGCAATCCTCATCATCTGTATTTAAAAAGATGCAGTAAACTATATAACCTGCAGTGCGTTGAAACATTGAAAGATCTTGAGACACTTGATATTTCAAACGCAGAAGTCTCGACTCTCCCCGAGTTTTCCCATCTTTGTAACCTTCGTCACCTATCAATGACTTCTTGTTTGAATCTGAAAGAGTTTCCTGACTTGAATCCTCTTAAAAATCTTGAGGTGCTTGATCTTTCAGGCTGTATTTCTTTGACAAAATTGCCAGATAACTCCTTTGAGCGCATGTCTCGTCTTCTAAGGCTTGACCTGTCTGGAACTAAGATTGTTGTGGTCCCTGACCTTTCAAAACTTTGCAACCTCCGTCATCTCTTACTGAAAAACTGTAGTGATTTAAGTGATGTTCCACAATTAGGATCTCTAACAAAACTTGTGGAGCTGAACTTGCGTGGTATTAGATCCTTGAAAAGAGCAGATTTCGTGGAGCACATGAATCAGCTTCAGATTCTTGACCTTTCTGGAACGCAGCTTGAACAGTTACCATCCAGGTCAAGACTAGGAAACCTTACTGAGCTTTATCTGAGAGGTTGTCCATGCTTAAAAGAAGTGTCGGATTTGAATTCATTGAAAAACATGAAGAATCAGGGAGCTAGCAGCAGCAATATAGAGGAGCCAAATCATTGTGCCTGGGGCATCTCTGTTTTGCCAGTTGCAATAGTTGACGGTAATGATAAACCTTCTGCATCTTTTAATGGTTCTCAATTTCAACAACTTTTGAAGGAAGACCCCTCATTGTGGCAGAAAGATTATGAACAATTCCATTTCGTTGTTCATCCCATTGAGGTGCAAGATAGAAAAGTAATTGTCTCTTTGTGGAGAGATGATTTTGTTTTCAAAGATACTTACCTAAGAACAAAATATTTATATGATTTTCAAATGCTACGGTCAACGGAGATCCATGGATTCCACCATTTCCCCGAAGGCCTTGAAGATGTTCTTTGTCATACCGACTCTGTATTTCTGGTTGATAATGTTTTAGAAAGCTTATTATCCAATTTAAGGGCGTTGAACCTCGAGCAACTGAAAGGCTGTTGGATAGAAAGGTGCAGAGAGATGGAGAGTGTTTTCTGTGAACAGGAGGAAGGAGAGATTATGAAACTGAAAAATTTAGAGGTCTTATGGGTTTCCAGTTCTGGTAATCTCAAGCATATATACCGTGGGAACTGGCAAACAGGCACCTTCCAAAACCTTAAGCATCTGTATCTAGATTGTTGTCCAAAGCTATCAACTATTTTCTCTTCTCCCCAGGTGCCAACAAACCTTCAAGTTCTTCATATTAAGTTTTGTGACGAATTGGAGGCTGTACTTGAACAAGAATCAGCAGAATCTAAGTTCCCTAACTTAGTGACCCTGTATCTGTGGGAACTGCCAAAATTGAAGACAATTGGATGTCCCTTGCCATCTTGGACAACTGAGATAATATGGGCATGCCCAAAACTAGAAAGGTTTAGGGAGAATGTTAATTGATAGATCATATGGATTTCCAGTTTCAGTGATTTTGAATTGTTATTTTAGGTAAATTTTCACCATGGAACTGATGCATTTGATCTTGAGAATTACACAATGCTTGTGCATTTCTCCTCTTGACATTTTTTCCAGTTGCTCTTCCTTCTACCTTCTAAAGGGAACTACCTTTTTTTTTTTTTTCTTTTGCAGGCCTTTGGAGTAATACCATCCACTGCAGAGATATTTTATGCATGCATCCCAGCAGGCTCAAGCAACTCTTGCTTCCATAGGATCAGTGCAGTGGCAAACATGTTATTGTGGCTTTCAACAACGAGCTTGCTGGAGCGGCTAAACATTCTATAGTTCACCCAGAACTGGTTTATATTCGTTGATCAGCGCCATGACTCTTCTTTGTCCCAAAGTCTCATGTTATTAGTTTAGCTGCTTCCCAACTTAAGTTTGTCCTCATATATCAACGTTATCTTTTCTGCATAGAGGAAGAAAAAACTTCATATGACTTCTGTGGAATTGTTGGAGTCTTAGCTTCTCGTCAATCACAGACGAAATTTCTTTCTTCTTGTACATTAACGTGATTGTGGCATATCCAGTAAGGGTGGGCTTAACCTCATTTGCTCCTGTGAAAGCTGCATGTAGTTCATCATAGAGTTTTAGTACGACTTATGGTGAGCTTCCTGCCAAGTATTGTCCTCTTATGGATGGGAAGGTGGGACAGATTGTTGTCTGAAGCATCACCCGTATTTACAGTTAATTCTTGAAGAGCTTAGGCAATACCGGTTTCTTCAATCTTCAAGAAATCTGTAGAAAACACTTGCGAGCTCAACAATCCATGCGGACTAAAAGTGCCTGCAGTGTCCGAGAATTTACAGGCGCTACCAGTATTGAATTCGAAGTATCAAAGCATTATTTTCCATTTCTTTGCTTTTCATTCCTTATCTTGGCTGTTGTTTTCGTGTTCCTGCAACTGCAAGCTAGTGTTTTGATGAACTGCCTCAATGATTTGTTGTATGTTAACAGAAGCAGAATTGGAAACTTTTGACACATTTAAACAAAGAGTTACATGAAGCTGCGCTTGTTGTTTGAGATACATTATGGTTTTACAAATTATACGGGCCGTTTGCTAGGCAGATTCGACAAGATGCATGATAATGTGGTGGTCCTTGTTTTAATTCTAGATTGAAGGTTCCTCGTGCGTTTGAAAAGTGTAAATCGAGCCACTGGTCGTCATTTTTCTGTTATAAGTACCTTCTTCCAATCTTTGACAAGTTTTTTCTTAACGGGTCCTAATGTTTATGGTTTAACTCTTCAGTTCATTACAAAAATAGACAACCCCAGTAGCAGTATTCATGAGGACAGTGAGAGATCAACAATTATGGTAAACCCCTTGTCCAGGGATGAGTCCTTGTCCTTATTGCAAGAAAGAGCAACACCTGGGGTTGATGAAGTTCCAGGCATCAGAGATTTAGCTGAAAACTTTATTGAAAAGACTACTATGAACTTTCCTGCTGCAGTTATGTTGATGGCAAAGGGGTGCAGAAGCTGGAACATTCTCTGGAGCAAACACCCGTCAACAGAGTCTATGACATTACACAGTTGCTATGTAGTGGGTATGACTTGGTGCCCAACAATATTTTGATCAACTGCTGGCACAGCCATTTCTTCAAAGATCATCATCGCATCCACTACAATGAATTGATGGCTTACTAGACGATGGAAGGATATCTTGGTTGCATCAATTCTATGGAGAAGGCTCATGAGAAGGGATATGAGGTTTTAATGGAGCTTATAGATTGCCACATACTGAGAGAAGTGGAGGCTGATTATGTTATGATGGAACAAAGAACAACACTGAATTTGAATGACGTAGTCATCGAAAGGACAACAACGAACTCGGATGATTGCTACCGTCGTGGATTTGGTGGGACAGCCAATCTGGGATTAGCTAATGTGTACGGGAATGGCAAGTGGGAGACTCATGCTAAAGGATGGTGCAATGGAAACACTTCAGTGGCAAACAACAGAAACTCTCTACTATTCTGCTTGATGGGAATTCTCTCAACAGAGAATTTCCTTCTCATTTCTTCCAGTCACAAGGAGGACTTAAAAGTTATTTCCCTTTTTAACGCCACACTGGACACGTTGCCTTTTTCATCATCTGTGATGCAGAATCTTTATGTGCTTCTGCTCAGGTGTTGTCATTACTTGGAGAAGATAGACCAGGTAAATCACAGCCAAAAATTTGAGAAATTAACTGTTCTTGAGATATCCGGTCCAAGCTCCTTGATGAAGTTGCCATATGATATTTTTAAGCCCATGCCTCAACTTCGAAGGGTCAATCTATCCAGGCTGCAAGTTGATTCATTACCCTCATCTCTTTATGAACTTAGCGAACTAAGATGGCTCGTCCTTAGAAAGTGTTCTCGCCTAACAACTCTGGGAAGTTTGAGAGGAAAATGTACAAAGCTCATGTGCTAGATCTTTCTGGTGCTAAATCTTTGCTTAAAATTGATGATGGGAGATTAGTGGATATCCAGATCTTAGGTGCCCAATCCTCCGGGAACAAAGGTTGTAGAATTATTATCCAAATTCCAAGAATATTCATGTCAAATTATTAAGAATAAAATTAACAATAAACGAAAACGTATATGTATTTATTGTGATGATTGATCAAAACGGACCTTTTGATCTTCCAATTGATTCGTAGTTTTTATAGAATTTCTCTGTTGATGGAGATGTAGAGAGAAAAACTAACTATCAATTGGTGACTATAACCCTTATATATAACTGCTAAAAGTAGTTAACAATTTTAATATTTTCAAATTGCTCCCTCATTAATTTAGAAATACAACTTATGTCTTTACACATTAATTCTATAATAGTTTAATATCCAATAACCCAAAGATTAAACTTTATAGATCACTTTTAATTGGTTTAACTTTAAGATAGCATTACACATTTAAAAAATACATTTGTGGCCCTATATATTGAATCATTTATTTTCAACAATCTTTCATTGGGCCACATATGTAACCTTACAAATGTGCACAACCTTATGAGTTCCAAAATTTTGTTATCACCATTAAGGGTATTTCTGAACAATCTTGTCCATTAATCATACTGATATAGGATCAAAGTGATCTTCGTGACATATAGTGTAACTAAAATCCATCAATGGTCATGTATACCAATACAACCAAATGACATAGATCAATCATGGATGTGTAGCATGGAAATTACATGTGATGTGATCCAAACATGTCTATTTCTAACTGGTCCTACCTTATTCCTTAGTGAGATCGATACTGAACATAATATATCAGAGTGAAATGGACCGAATACTTCATTTTTATACAAAAAAATTCAAATACAAGAATGTCTTTATAAACAAACATAAAATAATGAGAATACAAACTCCCACTAAAACATGATATCCTCACACAATACAACACTCATATGAATAGTGTGTGCTCATGAAAGACCTTAGGTGGTAATCCCTTGATAAGCGGATCTGCAATTATGGAGTTTGTCCTAATATGTTCTATGAAAATCTGTTCACTCTGCACTATTTCCTTCATAATTAGGAACTTTATGTCAATATGCTTAGATTTAGATGAGCTTCTGTTGTTATTGGAATACAAAATTGCTGATTTATTGTCACAATATAACTTAAGTGGTCTTTCTATACCATCCAAAATCCCCAGCCTAGTGACAAAATTTCGCAGCCATATTCCTTGGTTGGATGCCTCATAACATGCCACGAATTCTGCTTCCATGATGAAAGATGCTATGAGTGTTTGCTTGGCACTCCTCCAAGAAATGACTCTTCCAGCTAGCAGATAAATATAGCCTGAAGTGGATTTCCTATTGTCCTGGCATCCAACATAATTGGAGTCGGAATACCTTATGATCTCTAACTAATCCGACCTCCTATATGTGAGCATGTAATCTTTTGATCTCTGCAAGTATCTCATAACCCATTTTTCTACTTTCCAATGATCCATGCCAGGGTTGTTTAAATATCTGCCTAACATTCCAACAATGAACGCTATATTTGGACGTGTACAAAGTTGAGCATACATTAGACTCCCGACAGCTGACGCATGGGGAATCTTCTACATCTCCTTAACTTCAAGGTCATTCTTAGGGCACTGACCGAGACTAAATTTGTCTCCCTTAGCGACAGGGGTGTCACCTGACTTACAATTCTGCATGCTAAATCTTTTAAGCACCTTATTGATATAGCTCTTTTGTGATAATCCAAGAGTATATCAAGAACAATCTTGGTGTACCTGAATCCCTAATACAAAATAGGCATCACCAAGATCTTTCATCTCAAAATTCTTTGATAGATATCTCTTGGTTTCATGCAACATGCTTATATCATTAGTGGCAAGCAATATGTCATCAACATACAAAACTAGGAAAGTAGGCTTACTCCCATTGAACTTTTGATACATACAATCATCCATAGCATTAACCTCAAAACCAAATGAGATAATTACATGATGAAATTTGTGGTACCATTGACGGGAAGCTTGTTTGAGCCCATAGATAGATTTCTTTAATTTGCAAACCATATTCTTTGGGTCTCATGACACAAAGTTTTCTGGTTGCACCATATAGATTGTTTCATCAATGTCTCCATTGAGAAATGTCGTCTTAACATCCATCTGATGTAACTCAAGATCAAAATGTGCAACAAGCACCATAATAGTCCTAAAAGAGTCTTTCGTAGAAACCGGAGAAAAAGTCTCTTTGTAGTTGATGCCCTCATTTTGTGTAAAGCCTTTAGCTACAAGACGAGCCTTATATCTTTCCACACTACCTTTCGAATCCCTCTTGGTTTTAAATATCCATTTACAACCAAAGGGTTTCGCACCTTCTAGTAATGGGACAAGATCCCAAACTTTATTGTCTTGCATAGACTTGTACTCCTCATTCATAGCATCAATCCACTTTTGAGAGTTAGAATCCTAATGGTCTGATGGAAGTTGATTGGATCATCATCCACCATTCCGATATCTTCTTCACGTTCTTGGAGAAATACTATATAATCATCTAAGATAACACTTCTTATCTCTCTCGTAGATCTCCTTAGTTCTTGAGGTTGTTGAGTTTGTTCTTCTAGAATAATTACTTCATTTTGAATGGGAGGTTGATATCCAGATTTGTCCAATAAAGAAATAGAAACCAAATTCCGTCTTTTAGACGGTACAACAAAAGTGTCTTTCAAATCCAAATAATAACCAGTTGCTAACAATAACCTAAAAGTGCCTATTACATCAACTTCCATCAATTTGCCATCACCCACAAAGATGTATCTTTCACCATTATTTAGCTTTTGGTAGTTCAGGCAACCATGCATAGAAACACTTATGTGAGTAGTAGCAACAGAATTTAACCACCAAGTGTTTCTAGGTACTGAAGCTAAATTAACCTCAAAATAAACCAAAGTAAGAATTGTATATTTCTTTGCATGCCAAGCATGATATTTGACACAATCCTTCTTCACATCTCCAGTCTTATTGCAAAAGAAACAGCTCTTATTGTCTTGTTGTTGTTTCTTTTGTGCTGGACCCATAGGAGCAACTTCATATCCTTTCTTTCTTTTCTTGCCCTTATCTTTAGAGGTGCTTACCAAGTGAGCACTTTCACTTCTATCATGCTTCAACCTTTCTTCCTCTTGCACACAATATGAAATGAGCTCATTTAGAGACCATTTCTCCTTCTGACAGTTGTAACTGACCTTAAATTGATTGAAGTGTGCTGGAAGCGAGATTAATACCAAATGCACAAGCAAGTCATCAGACAACTCAAGCTTTAATCCTTTAAGTTTTGAAGCAATGTGAGACATTTCCACGATGTACTCCCTTATGTTACCTTTGCCTTTATATTTCATTGAAATCAAGCGTTGCAAAAGCGTGCTTATTTCAGCCTTATCGTTTTTCGCAAAATGCTTCTCAATTTCGGCAAGGAACTCCTTAGCATTAGTTATCCCTTCGGACGCTGCACCCTTAAAGGCTTCCGGAATGTCGCGTTTAATGATCATAAGACTCATGAGATTTGAGTGGTCCCACTTCTCAAAGTTCCTCCTATCATGAAGTGAACTTTCATCTGTAAGAGGAGCGAGTTGCTCAATCCTGAGTGTAAGGTCTAGATCCATGCAGCCAAGAACAATCGAAATGTTCTCTTTCCAATCCTTGAAGTTTGTCCCATTCAGCATGGGAATTGAATTTATATTGGCAGATATTGTAGTAGCAGACACATTAGCTATATAGAGAACAAAATAACCAAATAAAAACATGCTCAAATAATATCCATAATAAATCAATCAATTAAATTCAAATAATGGAGAGCCCCATCTCAAGATACCTAGCACAACATTAATATCAAGTCTTTGGACAGTAATATTAATTGTAAGTGGTACTCTTGGTATAGTAATCAAACATTGATAATAATTACATATCAAACAATAAATCTTCATTTAGGTCGATTTATTGGTCACATGTATAAACCGAACAATTATCAGGCATTTATAACCACAAGTGCACATGAAATTATGTTAAACATTTACCTTCCTTTGGGCCGATAAATATTCACACAAGTTACATCTACACAACCGTTTATATTTCAAAACAAATTAATTTCCACAAGAGAGGTCACTTTGGCGACATGTTGTTTCAATTAATTTATTTCAAAATATATATATATATAAGCATGCCAATATTTGAATTTAAAAATGCACCAAAAATATTTATTTATCTATTTTTCTAGTCAAAGTTAACGGTCAAACGTTGACTGGGTCAAGACTGGACTAGGTCAGGTCAACCTGCCCTAGATCCTACACCAGCCCACCTAGTCCCTTGTTTCCTTTAAAAAATAGTTTTTTTTTTTAACTATGTTTTCTTTTAAAGAAAAATAATGAAAAACTAATTAAAAAAATTGTTTTAACTAATTTACTGAATTTAATTAATTAATTAATTTACTAAATTTGATTAATTAATAAATTAATAAATCAATTAATTGATTTACTAGAGGCTTAGCCTGCAGCCCAAAAGCCCAAATTGCCATGGACATTTTTTGGGCCCATGTCTAAAAACCTTAGGGGTTTCATCCCCTAGGGATGGAGGCCACCCCTTTGTCATGACGGCACGGCCTGGAGGTCGCAACTATTTCCTTTCCTTAATGCAGCGGCTTTTCATTTTCTTTAATGCAGCGGCTATTTGGCCGCTGCCATCTTGATGCCATGGCCATTGGCCACGACTTTGATTTTCTTAATGTCGTTGCCAGATGGCCGCAGCTGTTCCTTATTGACGCAGTCAAAAGCCTGCGTCGTAATTGAATGTAAAAAATTTATTTTGAGAAACTGAATTCATGAAAAACTTAAAGATCATAATACTAAAAGTAAATCATGAATCATAAATAATACGATTATTAATGATTCAACATAAAAATCGCTCTGATACCACTTGTAAAATTATTATCCAAATTCCAAGAACATTCATGTCAAATCATTAAGAATAAAATAAGTAATAAACGAAAGCGTACCTGTATCCATTGTGATGATTGATCAAAACAAACGTTTTGATCTTCCAATTGATTCATAGTTTCTATAGAATTTCTCTGTTAATGGGGATGCAGAGAGAAAAACTAACTATCAATTAGAGATCGTAACCCTTATATATAATTGCTAAAAGCAATTAACAATTTTAATATTTTCAAATTAGCCCCTCATCAATTTAGAAATATAGCTTATGTCTCTACACATTAATTCCATGATAGTTTAATACCCAATAGCCCAAAGATTAAATTTTATAAATCACTTTTAATTGGCTAAACTTTAAGATAGCATTACACATTTAAAAAATACATTTGTGGCCCTATATATTGAATCATTTATTTCAACAAAGGTTTCTAAGATACCGCCCATTAATGGTTTGAAAAATATCACTCACCTCTTGCTAAGAGGATGTTTGAACTTTAAGGATCTGTGTCTCATTAATTTAGTAACTTCTTTGCAAGTTCTTGATCTTTTAGAGTCTAGCATATTTCAAAAGTTCTTTGATTTGTACCTGGATCGTATTAAAGACCTTAAGATCATGGATCTATCAGGAACTATAGTTAAGGCTCTACCTACTAACATTGGCAATGCCTCGTCATTTGTATTTAAAAAAGATGAAGTGAGCTAAAAACCCTATAGTGCGTTGAAACAGCAGAAAATCTTGAGACACTATGTTATGTGTTTAGAACTGCTGCCAAGTTGTCATGTTTTGAATATTTCAAAATATTGTTCATAGTGTTTAGGTGTTTATTATTTATTGTTTTCTAGTGTTTAGGAATTTTTTATGCAGTGATTAATCATATGTGATCAAGGCTTATTTTTAGGACCATAATCTTAGTGGTTAGTTATTAATTTCCAAGTCTTTTTAATGTAAGTTTCAGAGTTTATTAAAATATCTCCTCCTTCGACATAATCTTGTGTGTTCTTTTCTTTAATCTTCTTCTTTCTTTCTTTCCTTCAAAATTGTCTTTGTTTTTTGTTGCAACCTTAAAACAACAACAATTGATATAAGAGCTTTCTTCTTAAGGAACTTGTGAGAGTTTGAGATTGAATTCAAGTGGACGCCATGGACGCAGAAGCCAATTTTTCATCGATTGCTCCTTCAATGTTCGATGAAGAAAATTATTAGATTTGGGCTGTGAGAATGGAGACCTACCTAGATGCAATGGATCTTTGGGAAGCTGTAGAAGAGGATTACGAAGTTCTTCCTTTGCCAAACAACCCCACAATGGCCCAGGTCAAGAATCACAAGGACAAAAAAATGAGGAAGTCAAAAGTAAAGGCCTGTTTTTTTACTGTTGTCTCATCGACTATCTTCACTCGAGTCATGTCACTCAAATTAGCAAAAGCAATATGTGATTATCTCAAAACAAAGTATGAAGGAAATGCGATGATCAAAGGGATGCAAGTGCTGAATTTGATTAGAAATTTTGAACTACAGAAAATCAAGGAATCAGAAACCATTAAAGAGTATTATGACAAACTTCTAAGCATTGCCAATAAGGTGAAATTTCTTGGGTCTGATCTACATGACTGGAGGATTGTTGAAAAATCCTAGTAATGGTGCCTAAAAAGGTTGAGGCAACCATTACGACCTTGGAGAACACCAAGGATCTGTCCAAAATTATCTTGGCAGAGCTCTTAAATGCTTTATAGATATAAGAACAAAGAAGCGCCATGACGCAAGGAGGTGCTGTTGAAGAAGCACTGCTAGTTAAGCATCAAGAAGAAGTGAAAATGAGAAAGAATAAGAACAAGAAGAATTTTACTGCAAGTGGCGATGCTATAACAAAAAACAACAAGAACAAGACTGAAAGTAGAAAGGGAAATCATCTTCCATGCCAACATTGTGGCAGAAAAGGTCATCCCCCTTTCAAAAGTTGGAGGAGACTTAATGCAAAAAGCAACAAGTGTAACCAACTTAGACATGAAGCTGTGATTTGCAAAGGAAAAGCTCAGCAACAGGATGTTGCAGATCAAGAGGTTGAAGATCAGCTATTTATAGCAACATGCTTTGCAAGTAACACTTCAAGTGAAAGTTGGCTCATCGATAGTGGTTATACTAATCATATAACTTATGACAAGGAATTGTTCAAAGAATTGGAGAGCACTATAATCACAAAAGTTAGAATTGGAAATGGTGATCACATTGCTGTCAAAGGAAAAGGTATTATAGCTATTGAAAGCTTTTTAGGTACAAAAACCATCTCTGATGTCTTATATGTGCTAGAAATTGATCAAAACTTGCTAAGTGTTGGTTAGTTGATAGAGAAGGGCTTGAAAGTGATTTTTGAAGACAGACATTACTTGATCAAAGATGTAGCTGGTTAGGAGATGTTCAAAGTCAAAATGAGAGGCAAGAGCTTCTTTCTAGATCTAATGAAGGAAAAACAGGTTGCCTTCCCCATCTCAGAAAGCACAACACAAGTTTGGCACAAGAGGCTCGACCATTTTCATCACACAGGTGTGTTGTACATGCAAAGGAAGCAGTTTGTGTAGGATTTACCACCTTTAGAAGAGCACCTACCAAGTTGCCAAGCATGCCAGTTTGGCAAGCAAACCAGGCTACCATTTCCTAAAACATCTTGGAAAGCTACTAAAAAATTCTAGCTAATTCACACAAACTTGGAAGGACCTTAAAGAACACATTTTCTCAAAGGCAGCCTCTATTATATTGTTTTCATTGATGATCTAACCAGAATGTGTTGGATTTTCTTTTTAAAATTCAAGTCAGAAGTTGTTGCTGTGTTCTGGAAGTTTAAATCAAATGTGGAGAACCAAAGTGGCTACGAAATTCAAGTTCTGAGGTCTAATAATGGCAAGGAATACACCTTAGAAAAATTCAATTTGTTTTGTGAAGAAGCTGGGATTAAACTGCTCCCTATACTCCACAACAAAATAGAGTCAGTGAAAAGAGGAATCGATTCATCATGGAGAGGACTAGGTGTGTGCTACATGAGAAATGACTGCCAAAGAAATTTTGGGCAGAGACGACAAATACTGCTATTTTTCTTCAAAATAGACTACCCACAAAAATAGCGAAGGATCAAACACCATTTGAGGCATGGCATGGGTATAAACCTTCATTGAAATTTCTTAAAGTTTTTTGTTGCTTATGCTTTACCTATGTGCCTCAGATTAAGCAAGATAAACTTGATAAAAAAAAGTTGTTCCTGGTATATTTGTGGGTTACAGTACAATATCCAAAGCTTACAAAGTATTTTAGCTAGAAACAGGAAACATGGTGATAAGTAGAGATGTGCATTTCATGGGGAATGGGCAGTGGAATTGGGAAAATTCAAAGAGAAATTAGAATGAGAATTCAAATGATTTGGTGGATGATTCTCTTGTCAGAGGCACTAGGTTGTTGTCTGATATCTACCAGAGGTGTAACATTGTTGTATGTGAACCTGCAAGATACGAGGATGCTAAGAAGGATCAAAATTGGATAGTTGCAATGTAAGAAGTTGTCCATGATTAAAAAAAAAAAAAATCAAACCTAGAAGCTTGTTGATAGACCTCAAGATAGAAAAATCATTGGGGTCAAATGAGTGTTCAGAACTAAGCTCAATGCTAATGGATCCATCAACAAACACATAGCCAGGCTTGTTGTTAAAGGATATGCTCAAATTTTTGGTGCAGACTATTCAGACACATTTGCACCAGTAGCTAGACTTGACACTATTAGGTTGCTACTTGCTATTGCAGCACAAAAAGGCTGGAAAGTATACCAATTGGATGTAAAATCAGAGTTTTTAAACGGTTTCTTGCAAGAAGAAATCTATGTTGAGCAACTAGAAGGTTTTGTGAAGAAATGAGAAGAAGACAAAGTTTATCTCCTCAAAAAGGCTTTCTATGGATTGAAGCAAACTCTAAGAGCCTGGTACAACAGAATTGATGATCAGTTGCTAAGTTTAGGCTTCGTAAAAAGCCTATATGAATCCATTCTTTATGTCAAGCACTGTGAGGTTAATATTCTTATTATTTCTCTTTATGTAGATGATCTTTTGGTGAATGGAAATAATGCAGCTTTGATTGATGAATTTAAGTTGGATATGATGAAAGTTTTTGAGATGACTAATCTTGGATTGATGACTTACTTTCTTGAAATGGAGATCAAGCAGAGTCAAGATGAGATTTTCATTTGTCAAAAGAAGTATGCAAAGGAAATTCTCAAGAAGTTTCATATGGAAGATTGCAAGTTAATGAGCACTCCTATGAATCAAAAGAAAAAGTTAAGCAAGGAAGATGGAACTGAAAGAGTGGATGAGGCACACTTTAGAAGTTTTATTGGGTGCCTGATGTATCTTACAACAACAAGACCTGATATCTTGATTGCTGTGAGTATTTTATCTCGATTCATGCACTGTACACGTGAAATACACTTGAAGGTAGCTAAGAGGGTGGTTAGATACATCAAAGGCACAATCAACTTTGGCATCAAGTTCAAGAAAAGAAAAGAATTTAATTTGTTTGGTTTTTCTAACAGTGATTGGGCAGGATCTATTGATGACATGAAAAGTACCACAGGGTACTATTTTAGTTTTGGATCAGGAGTTTTTGCATGGAGGTCTAAAAACAAGAAACAATAGCTCAATCTTCTACTGTAAATCAAGCTTTGTGGCTTAGGAAAATATTGAGTAATCTTCATTTTGAGCAGAAAGAAGGCACTAAGATCTTTGTTGATAATCAAGCTATAATAGCTATTTCTCACAATCTAATTTTTCATGGAAAAACTAAACATTTCAACATCAAGCTATTTTTCTTGAGGGAAGTGTTGAAGAATGGTGCTGTAACTTTTGTTTATTGCAGAACATATGAACAAATAGATTATGTTTTTACTAAACCATTACTAGTTAGCAAGTTTGAGTTTTCGAGATTGAAACTTGGTGTTTGCAGTCTCTAAAGCAAGGAGGAGTGTTAGCTGATGTGTTTAGAACTGCTGCCAAGTTGTCTTGTTTTGAATATTTCAAAATATTGTTTCCTAGTGTTTAGGAGTTTGTTAGTTTCTAATTAATCATATGTGATTAAGGCTTAATTTTAGGACCATCATCTTAGTGGTTAGTTATTAATTTTTAAGTCTTTTTAATGTAAGTTTTAGAGTTTATTAAAATATCTCCTCATTCGATATAATCTTGTGTGCTTTTTTCTTTAATCATCATCTTTCTTTCCTTCCTTCAAAATTGTCTTTGTTTTTTGTTGCAACCTCAAAACAACAACACACTAGATAAAGGAAAAGTCAAAAGACTCTTCTAGAGTTTTCCCATCTCTGTAACCTTCTTCACCTATTAGTGTCTTATTTGTATCTGGAGGAGTTTTCTAACTTGAATCGCTTTAAAGATCTTAAGGTGCTCGATCATTTTAGGTTGTACTTCTTTCAGAGAATTGTAGGATAATTCCTTTGAGCAGATATCTCTGTTATATATTTAATTATTTATTTTTAATGTTTGATTAACATTAGATTAGATTGACTTTGAAATGAGATAGGATTGGAAGAAGAGGTCAAGCAATCCCTAAATAGGCTTCTCATTCATTTAAAAAAATAGATAAAATAGAAAAAAAATTAGCAACATCTCCTTAAAAACTTCAACATGTAGAAAATTTATTGGAAAATTCATACATAAGGAAGCCACAACACATGAAAAGGTGGTGGAAAAAAAAAACACACCTTTTTCTTGATATTTTACTCCCATTTTCACTATTCTTTTTTCTCTCGCTTGAAGCATCGATAGTCATGTAACATTAATTTCTTTCTTCTCTTTGTTTTGGCAACGAGATACAATCATATAATTTATATATATATATATATTCTTGGAATATACAGGATTCACAAGAGTGATTTTGCTGCACAAGAATCCCCGAAGAGATTATTGTATTTTTGAGAAAAGAACGTTGTAATATTTGATGCAAGAGGAGGTGTTTCTACTCTTAGGAGAGCATGCTAGCATACTTTGATCTACAATCAGACTATCTCTAACTCTGCTTTCTTTCTTTTAACATTATTATTATTTAAGTTATTCATATTAAGTTTTGCGATAAATTGGAGGCTATACTTGAACAAGAATCAGCAGTCTTAAGTTTTCAAAGTTAGACCTTGTATTTATGGCCTGCCTAAATTGAGGACAATTGGATGTCCATTGTCAAATTAGATAACTAAGAAAATATGGGCATACCCAAAGCTAAGAAAGATCTAACGAATTTCCAATTTAAATGATTTTGAAGGGGATTTCAGGTAAATTTTCACCATGGAACTAAGGTCCTTCATCTTGAGAATTACTCGATGCTTGTGCTTTTCTCAACTTGACATTTATGCCTAATGCTCTTGCATCCACCTACCAAAAGGTCTCCTCTGTTATATTTTTTCAAGCCTTTGGAGTAGTACAAACTACTATGGAGATATTTTATGCATGCACCTCTATATAATTAGTGTTCTATTTTTGTGTATACTTTTTAGCAACTAATCTTATTTCAGATATTCATTTATAGCAAGGGATTTAAAATTTCATGGAAATTCAACTAACTCCCGAACACAATTATAAGTCATAGATTGCATTTTCTCTTTCATTGTCTTTGTCATTTGTCTGATATAAAGCTAGTAGTTATTTTTATATAAGTGATTAGATTAGTAATCTCCTTAATATCATAATCACTTACCCAAATAAATCACATAATCACTAGGTATAGTAGATCTTCTCGTGTTAGGATTGCTTAGGTGGGTACTTGTATGAGTAAAGGTTATGCAATGGAAAAGAAAACATTGGTACTTGATTTTGTTGGTTCCTAATAATGGCAAATATATTCCAAGAGGGGGGTGAATTGGGATTTGTATAAAAATTTTATAATTTAAAACTTTGATGGATGGTAGAATACTAGGTTTCGAAATATAAGCTATATGTTTCGAAATAAACCTTTCTGTTAAGTAGGTTTTGAAATCTATTATATATGTTTCGAAATATACCTCACTATTATAGCTAGTTTCGAAATATAGATTGTATGTTTCGAAATATACTTCTTTGTTTTGCTTGATTCAAAATCTCTTGACTTGTATTTCAAACTAATGATCTTTGGTAATGATGATTTATATAAGTAAGATTATACCAAAGATGTTTGTATATCAAAGATATGTTTTCTATGTATATGTATAAGTTTATGCTCATGAAAACTATTTTAGCCTTTGATAACAAAATTTATGAAAACATGTGCAATAGGCAATAATGATAACTGAAAGCTAAAGAACACTTGCACACAAGATATATAGTGGTTCGGCACCCGCCTACTCCACTACCTTCAAGCTTACCCACTTGAAGGATTTTCAATCCCAATCACTTTTACTAGTGATCACCACAACAAATGTTTTATTATAGTTCACCCCAAAACCTTACAAAATGAGTTTTTACGGGCTTAACTCAAACCTAGCACCAAATGAGTTTTAGGCTCAACTCAAACCTTACACCAATTGAGTTTTAAGGCTAAACTCGAACCTTTGACACAATGAGTTTTAGGCTCAACTCAAACATTTACACCACAATGAGTTTTAGGCTAAACTCAAACCTTACAACAATCAAGATAAATAAAGTTTATCTTTACAACCCAATGGAATGAATAGCAATGAATATCTTACCAATGTGGTTGTACAAATCTCTTAACTTGAGGTGAGGAGAGCTGGAGAGATGAGACTCATTGTTTGCACTTGCTTCTCCTTTTTTTCACATCACAATGCATATCTAGGATCGTATGAATGGATCTTCTTGAGAAAGCTTTGTCAAAAGAATGGATTTATATCATTGGTGCTTGTGTGTGTGTCTCTAGTGTATGCTCACTTGTTCTTGCTTATTGTCTCTCTATCAATCTCTTCTTGTCTTCAAATACTTGCTATTTATCAAAAGATAGAAATCTAGCCGTTTTATAGCCGTTAGAGACAAGAGAGAAAAGTAGGTTTCGAAACATACATAATAGGTTTCGAAACATCACAATTTTACACATATATTTCGAAACATATTCCTCATGTTTCAAAACATACAGCCTTTACAGTTGGATATGCACTAAGAGACAGCAATGAGTGGGAGACACAATCTATTCCCCACTAACACATAATAATGATCTCTACTTCAAATTTGAATTTGAATTTTGCAAGCCATGGAGAATGCATTAAAAAAATGTTTTGAGAAGCTTTCAGATAAATATTAAAAATGCAAAGCAAAAAGCATCTCGGATCTCTGTTGACAGAGACATAGGTTTCGAAACATACTATCACATGTTTCGAAACATACCTCTCTGAAAATTAGGTTTCGAAACATGATGCATATAAGTTTCGAAACATACCTCTATGGAAATGAGGTTTCGAAACATAGTCCAAAACCTGATTTGAAAACACATGCATAACAAAGATGTTTCGAAATAGCATACACTAAAAACATTGAAAACCTTTTCAAAAGGGTTTCGAAATATGCACAGAAACATGACAGATACTCAGAATGATTTGCTTGAAAGCACAATCCACAGGATGTATACATCACAGCTTATATTTTATTTATATTTTACCTCCATTTACTTTAATACATAAATGTAAATAACAAAGTACCCCCTATTTGGATTCAATAAAAATATCTAGAAAATCAAAATCCATGTAAATAAGAAAGTAGATTTTGTGTTTTAGTACAAACTCAAGTTTTGGCAATAATACCACCTCCAAAATATATACTTTCTATTTAATGAAAAATTCATTAAAAATCATTTTAGCACTTATGAATGTTAGGTATCAAATTATCGGGAGATAGTTTTCCAAAATAAAAATATTTTCATATATGTCTCCTTATAAGGTGCTAACCTTCCAGACTTAGTCAAAAACAGAGTTTTGAAGTCTTGATACTTGAAATGCTTTTGGTTTTCATTTTCACAAAGAAATACATGATATTGAAATTGATGTATGTTGAAAACCATAGCCTTGACTCATGACTTATGGATTAAACCAATATATGTTTTTCATCATTAAAACTAATGTACAAAAAGTACAACAACAGATTTAGCCGCATTGCCTTCTTCATGTGAACATTCATGGCTACCAATGTCATGCTCCAAAAACTTAACAACAATTAACTCAATTCCTGTGTCATTCTTAGAACAGTAAAATCTATAACATTTAGAGATCGTTGGGTAATCAATGAAAAGCTATGTATGGCTCTTATAGAACTTTTAATAAAATTGCATATGGTATGTAAATATCTGGCTCGCAACGGAATAATCAAAATTGATTTGTCTAACGACCTTTGTGGAAGAAAACTATAAAAACTTTTTTATACGTCCACCCCTTGTCTGTTCGAGGCTTAAATGGTGATGCCAGAGGCAATATATGAGCAACCAAAAATTGATTTATCTAATGACCTATGTGGAAGAAAACTATAAAAGTTTTCTTATATGTCCACCCCTTGTCCGTTTGAGGCTTGAATGGTGATGTCAGAGACAATATATGAGCAACCAAAAACTAATTCTGATTGTTATGTGTTTTTCATTATCTTCAATGCTTATTCATAGATATCACACAGATATAGATAAGCATATCTCTTTAGGAATTTGAATCTAATTCAAATTCTAATCACTTATCCTATCATATTGTTAAAATTTAAATACGAATGAATTCGAAACAAATTCAAATTCTAAATACTTATCTTATCATTAGGGAACTTATCCCAGTGTAACCGCAATTCTAACAATCTCTCAGTCGAGTACATGAGATAATACTCAACTCATCTCCTTATATAGGAGGTTAAGGAGTGTAACCTTAATGACAATGATAAAAGTACTATATCAAACAATCACCAATACCCACATAGTATTGTTGTAAAAAGAAATAAATGAGGACAATGTCATCTATGCCTTAGATAATACATAACACATCAATTAAATGCTTCTAATCTCTCGAGAATAACTTTGAACAACATTTGATCATCAATTTAAGTTCTTGCACTCATGACCATCACACAGATGATCGTTTGGACTATGAGTTGCAAAACTTACATGATATGGTAAAAATTATCTTTCCTAAAATTCGAATCAATCCATCTCTTGGTTTAACCACTTGCCCAGTTATGGCACGCCTAGCCGCTTTCTTGTTGGCCAATTGGGTGACATGCTAAAGTAATGTAATTGAACCTCAACTTCATGAAGCAATTTTAGCTTAGAAGGCATATGTGAATAGGGTCCCACGCAGTAACAGAGAGAGAACAATCTTGTCACTTCCCTATAGCGATCGAACAAGCGCATGTTGTATGCTGTGCATGCTACGGTGGAGCTCCCACTAATTAGGGATGTCACACTCAAAACATTGTACAAATGTCCACCTAATCACCACATAGGCACTAGCCTGAGTCACTTAACTCATGAGTGCTCACATCTTGCTATTCTCAGGCTTAATATGGAATTTAGAATATATCCATATTTGACTTCTTCAAATAAGCCTCATCTTAGCTGTACTAAGGCGACAATAATGACCTTGAATACCCTTCATGTATCAAGGCACTTACACTAATCACATAAGTCTTAAGAGTAAGCTGTCTTATCCTGCACACAACACAAGTGTCAGGGCGATCGTTTACGTGAGAGGATCGATCTAAGCCTGGTGACATTCACGAACATGTGCAACTATTTCAATGTTTTCCATATCAACAACAGAATGTCATAAAATAAAAACAGAAAGAAGATAACAAATATCCATTAAAGAAGATAACAAATATCCATTAGCATAAATCCATATGAATGTCATAAACAATAATCAAATGTAAAATTCAAATTCTATGTAATCACATACGTTTCACATGGGATTCAAGTACATTCTTGCTAAGTGGCTTTGTTAATGGGTCAGCCAACATTTCAGCGCTAGGAATATAACTCAAGATCAATTCCTTGTCCCTAATTAATCCTTTAATGTAGTGATATCATTTTCTTATGTGTTTTCCTCTATCATGGAATTTGGGGTCATGCTCAAATTACATAGCAACCATGATGTTAATATGAATCTCGATAGGTTCATTAGCCTGAGCTGTTACCCTGAGCTTTCTTAGAAAAGCACTAAGCCATCACATAATCACAAGTACCACATAGATACCTCATGATTCTCTTAACAAATATCCAATGTTTCTTTCCTGGATTGCCTTGGAATTTGCTTACTAGCCCAACGACGAAGTAGATATTAGGACGAGTACACTTCATTAGGTACATGAGACTCCCAACAGCACTGGCATATGGTTTCTTTTCCATTAGTTTCTTTTATTCCTCTGTTTTAGGGCACTGACTAAGACCCAAGGTGCAACCTTTATCAACTGAAGTATCAACAGGCTTTGACTTATCCATATTAAACCGTTCAAGGATCTTACAAAGGTAAGTAACTTGAGACAGACTCAAAATCCTCCTTAAGCGATCCCTCGAGATCTTAACTCTGAGGATATAGCTCGCTTCCCCTAAATCTTTCATCTCAAAGACAGAGGACAACCATTCCTTGATGGCGTTGATCATCTCCAAGTTGTTTCCAGCCAATAAGATGTCATCTACATATAAGGACAAAATCAAGAACCCTTCTCTTGTTCATTGGACATACACACAATGGTCTTCCTCCATCATGGTCAAACCAATGGAGGTGACAGCTTCATGAAACTGTAGATACCATTGTCTAGACAACTACTTGAGACCATATGTGGATCATTTGAGATGGCACATTTTGCCCTTTTGTCCTTTAGTAATAAAATCGATGGGTTGTTCCGTGTATATCTTCTCATCTAATTCTCCATTGAGAAATGTTATCTTGACATCCATATAGTATAACTCAAGATCTAAATGAGCGACGGGGGCTAGAATCACATGAATAGAGTCAAATCTTACCAGAGGAGAAAATGTCTCCAAAAAATCCACACCTTCCATTTGAGTGTAGCCTTTTGCGACCAACCGAGTCTTATACTTGTTGATCAATCCATCAGCTCGACGTTTGACCTTTAAGATCCACTTGTTGCCAATCGCCTTTATATTTGGTGGAAGATCGACACGTTCCCACACCTTGTTCTTATCCATCGAGTCCATTTCATCTTTCATAGAAATCAACCATTGATCTCAATTTGGGGAGGTTAAGACTTCTTCATAAGAAGTCGGCTCAGTGTCATTCGACATGGAACACATAAGTACCCTTCCCTCAATATCATTAAAATGACGACGAGAGATAAGCCCACGTTGGCTACATTGAATTACTCGAGTCTCAAAAGTACTGTCTATGGGTTCACTCCTACTAACTATAGGAATCCTCCCCCTGACTAAATACTCTTCCTCTTGTAACTCATACAATTGGGAGTCCATGGCGTATTCTTTTGAACCCGTAGGATATCGAATGAACACCTTCTTGCTGGCTCTTGGTCCAAGTTTTCCATACTTGTGGGATGTGCTATGAACATATCCAACTGACCCCCAAGGCCGCAAATGATCCAAGTTTGGGCTTCGTCCAGTCCATAACTGATAAGGGGTAGAGGGCACGGACTTGCTTGGAACGCGGTTAAGAATGTAGGTTGTAGCCAATAATGCATCTCCCCATAAATTAATCGGGAGATTCGCCTACGCCAATATCAATCTAACAATTTCCAACAAAGTCTTATTTCGGCATTCTACAACACCATTTTGTTGTGGAGTGCCAGGAACTGTTAGGTGTTGAACTATACATTTTTCCTCACATAGACTTCTAAATTGATCAGAAAGATATTTACGGCCTCTATCAGTTCGAAGAGTTTTTAAGCTCTTCTCCATCCGATTCTCAACCTCATGTAAAAAGTGTCTAAAGCAATCTAAAGCTTTTGACTTATGAGAAATCAGATACACGTAACCAAAACGTGAATAATCGTCTATGAAAGTAATAAAGTATGATGCACCATGACATACCCTCACATTTATAGGACCGCATATGTCGGAGTGTACTAATTCCAAAGGATAAGATGCATGGTAAGCCTTACCAAAAGATTTCCTCTTGGCCTTACCGGCTAAGCAAGGTTCACACATAGTGAGTCTCACTTTATTGAGAGATCCCAATAGACCTTCTCGTGCCAGTCTTGGCATCCTTTCTTGCCCCACATGGCCAAGTCTTCTGTGTCATAAATCACAATCAACATTTACAATAGAAGAAGTAGAAGAAACTAAAGCAATAGAATGGTTATCATAAACATGATCCAAATTAATTTTGAAAAAACCATCCACTAAGAAACCACTACCAAAGAATATATCATCCAAATAGATGTTCATGCTAATATCACGGAAAAGAAAAGAATAACCTTGTCACAATGAACATGCTATAGATAATAGATTACACCAGACTCTAGGAGCATACATAACATTCTTCAGGAGTAGACTCTTGCCATTCTCTATGTAACACCCGGTGTTATCGGTGTTAAGAGAATGAGAAAGGAAGTAAGAAAATTTTCAAAAATACCCTTAAGAAAGTGTTGGATCCTTGAGAATGAGGGTGTCCTATGAGAGGGGCATTTTGGTAATTTGGATAGTGAAGTCCAATAAAAAAGATATTTTGGTAAATTGGAAATAATTCCTATGTGGAATTAGGTAAGTGAATTAAATCCCAATTTTGTATTTATGTGGAGATATGGGATTAATAATTCATGAAAGGGTATTTTGGTAATTTGGAGTGATTCCATAAAGGAATTTAATTATGGAAAATAGGAAAAATGGTGGATATTGAATTATTTGAGAAAATAATTATGTTTTCCCTAAATTGGTGAATAAATGTGGAAATGCCACATGGATGGATGAGATGAGAACTTGGAAGCCAAGGTTAGTGTCTTGGAATGGCACATGGCTTAATGTGGTCCAAGTTAAATGGGAGATTAAATTAAATGCAAAAGAAATGCTAATTAGTCTTTTTAAGCATTTAATGTTGAGCATGATTATGGAGAATTAAATAAATCCAAATGAAATGGGAAATTAGTCACCCATTAATGATTGAAAATTGTGGGATTTATTTAAATTGGAAAGAATGTATTTATGTCTTTCAAAGTGGTCTCTCATGTGATGGTTGGAAAATAGTCAAAACAAATTAATTAGAAATAAAAGGAAATTTCCAAGTGATCCAATGGTTGTGCTTAAGTCTTGAAAAGGCCAAATAATCCAATAGATGAGATTAATCAAGATAAAGAGCATGGATTGTGCTTTCTCCTAGAGAGGAGACTTGTTTATTTGAAATGAATGGTGGAGATTTAATTCTCCTTAAGCACATGGATTGTGCTTTTAATGAATGGTGGAGATCCATTCTTGAAAATGGGAAATGGTAGTATTTAAGGGCAAGTGAGGAGGACTTGTCTTCCTTTGGCCATTTGGAGAAAGAAATGAAGAAGGAAAGAAAGAAAGAGAGATAAGGAAGTCTACCATGGAAGAAAAAGTGAAGAAGAAGAAGTAAAGGATTCAAGGTAAGCTTTGTTCCTTCTTCTCTTTATTTTAGTATGCTTGAATGTAAAGTGAGTTCTAGTTTGAATGCCATCTTAGATGGGAGAAGATGAAGATGGAAGCTCTCTTGAAATGAAGAATTAAAGATTCAAGAAGAGGTAAGGGATGGCCCCATGGGAGGGTGGCCATGTAATGTGTTGTAAGTATGTTTCATAAATGTATATGTTGCATTTGGCATGTTCTTTTATGTTCATGAGACTTATTGTTATAGGTTAGTTTGGGAACATGGTTGAAATGGTGGGTTGATGCCTCTAACCTTGGTGGGTTGTGAGGGCAAAGAGACCTAGCCACACTTGTATGTATTTGACATCATATAATCTTGTTATGTTCATATTTATTTTGCATTGCACCCTTATTGAGTTTAATAGCTCATGAGGTTTTACCCTCACACATAGGTTGTGGAAGCATGGGAAAAATCAAGGCAAGGTGGAATGGCTTGTGGAAGCATGGAAATGAAGATTCAAGTGTAGTGGATGGCTTAGGGTAGCCTATTTTGTTGCTTTTGATTTATGTAATGTAATGTATTTGGTTAGTAATGGCTTGTTTAAGCCTAAGGCTATGGGTGTATTTCCTTTTATAGTATTTGATTTTGAATTGAAATGAGATTATGGCTTGTGGCATTTTGAATTGATCACTCCTATGAGTTGTTTCTCATCAATAAGCACTACTCCCGTACTCTAAAGATCTCTGATGAGTGAACCCATCACTCTTAGATGCTCAGCCATGCTATGCCTTGGGTCCTTAACATACTGTTGAAATTTTAACTGTAAAGCATGAAGCTTTGTTGCAGATGTCTGACCAAAAGTGATCTTCAGCTTTTGCCATATTTTCATGGTAGTCTAGCAAGGCTTAAACTGGCCCATGAGGTCAACCCACATGTTAACTAGCATTGTAAGATTAGCATAACGATCTCTCTCAAGCCAATTATCATAGGTCCGTTGTGTTGCCAAGGAAACATTTTTCCCTTGCGCCACGGGTTATGAAGTCTTCAAAACGTCCCATACTTTCTCCATCTGAAGCAAATACTGAAACTGCTTTTCTCATGTGGAGTAGTTGGACCCATCCAACTTATCTTTCTTGCTCAAGCTTGCAGCAACTGAACTGGTGGCCATTGATCACTAAATCAGGGACAATAAGACATTCAATACACATGTTTAAAACAAATAATTAAATCAAACATTTAGTTGTACACCTCGGGATCAACAGATCGCTATGCTTCAAAGTCATCACCCATGATACACAACTAAAATGCTATGACTCGATTGCTTATATGCAACTGGTCTATAATATCCAAGAATACCTTAGGACCCACACAAAGCCCAAGATTGGTACTAAACTGAAATTAATTATCAATAACAAATAAAACTAAATATTTACAAACAAGAGATAATTTCTATTGAGCAAAATCTGTCACATCATATCTATTTATAATTTTAGACTCAAAATTAAACTTATTAATTTATGGTCTAAAATAATAATCCAAACAATTATCATGAAAAAATTAAAACACATAATAAGTGTCATGAAAACAACATTAGTGATTACAAAAATTAGTATTCCAAAATTGAATATATTTAAAAAAAATTCTAGAAATCCTTATTTTTATCTCAAAATGGGTTTATTATTTAATTTATAATTTTAAGCTTAAAATTAAACTAATTAATTCATGGCCCAAATCATAATCCAAATAATTAAATAAAACTCATAATATGGCCCAATACAAAATGAGTTTCAAATAATTTTAATTAAAACTGGTTCAATTTGTTAACAAAATAAATGGCCAAAGTCCAAATCAAAGTCCACCCCAATTGGAACAAATCCATTGGCCAGTTCTTTTGCTCTAGATCTACTCATGGATCTTCTAATGGATCGGACCAAACCAATTTGGATCTGACCTAGTGAGTTAACCCACCACATAATAGGTCAAAACCCATATTTTCCCCCAAACATCACTTAGCGTTTTTTGGGCATCTTTGCACCGTCGCCGCTGCCGCTTTCTTCCTCCATTGCCAGTAGCCCCATCTCCTTCTCTATTCAATGTCATCTACCGCAAAGCCCGATGATCGATCTATGGCTCGCAATGGCCACCATCGGTCATCGGTCATACTCGGAAACAAAGGAGTTGCAGCCATGGTGAACACATCAAGTCATTGTCGCTGGCGAACATCACAACAAATGTGAACAACCTCGATGCCCACGACCACGGCCACGACGAACTCACAAAGAATCAGCCACTCCTATCGAACATCCCTTGTAAGGAAGACCCAACATAATCGGTCCATCCACCATGCCAAGAGTCGCGACCCATCAACGGTGGCATGTAGGGTTGGCAATGGTTCGGTTTGGTTTCGGTTTTTGATAAAACCATAACCAAACCAAACTTAAAATACTAAAACCAAAACCAAACCATTAACCCATTGGTTTTAAAAATTAAAAACCATAACCAAACCAAACTTAAAAAACTAAAACCAAAACCAAACCATTAATCCATTGGTTTTAAGAATTAAAAACCATAACCAACCATTTAATTTCGGTTCGGTTTCAATTTTAATTATGGTTTTTTTAGTTTGATCCATACCAACAAATAAAGACAAACTCTTCCAAATGACATTCATAAAAAATTTTGATAACTCCACAATAAACAAAGACAAACTCTAATAACTTCACACGCTGGACTGAAACTAATCTCCCCAAATATTGGCTACCACAAATTGTACCTAAAACAAATATGTGTCCAATGTTTGACAAGCTTACAAAGTTAGCAAGTGACCAAGGCTAAGTATCAACTCAATATAACCAAATTGATGGGAAAGAACAAATTTATTGCAAACCCACCACTAAAGCCATTGGTAACATCTCTTACATGAGATTAGAAACTTCTCTTGAAAGATTCATCAAGGGCTCTAATCTGATGGCATTGCCAGAAACTAGGTTATTCTTAATTTGGGTTCGGTTGGATTGAAAATTATATTAATCGATACTATGTTTAAGTCCGCTATATAATTTTCAATTCATTAAGGCAAAACAACATACATCATGACTACATCCCAAAAACAATTTGATGGTCCAATCATGGTACAAACTTAAGAGTAACATGGAACATAAATAGCAAGAAGAACAAGTGGGTTGCAGAATTTATCGATCAATCGCCTCTTCTTGGTTCATACAGTGATTTCCCCTGTATTAGTAGAGTGTTAGTGATCAACCATCTACGGATGTACGGGTCCGATTATTGGGGAAAAAGAAATTCTGGTTTCTGACCCACTTTTTCTGTCGTAGACAACTATGGCGTTAACAATCCATCTAGTTTTTGGGCAGCAAAACTTCGAAGCATTTACTACTAGAAAAAGCCCACCCACGCGAGCAATCCGAGTGTTATGAAAAATAAAGTCGTTTCGGTGGGTAAGGGCAAGAGAGACAGAGAGCGAGGGCGAGTGAGAGCAAGAGAGGGCTAGCGAGGGAGAGCAAGAGAGAGATAGAGAGCGAGGGCGAGTGCAAATGGACGAGCAAAAGAGATGAGGCAGAGAGTGAGAGGCAGCGAGGGTGAGAGAGAGCGAGGGCGAGCGAGAGCAAGAGGGGTTGAGCCCTAGCGAGAGCAAGAGGAGCTGAGCCCTAGCGAGAGCAAGAGAAAGCCAGCGAGGGCGAACGAGAGCAAGAGAGAGGCAGAGAGCGAGGGCAAGTGAGCGTAGATGAGCAAGAGAAATGAGGCAGAGAGCGAGAGGCAGTAAGGTCGAGAGAGAAAGGAGAATTGGAGAAGAGAAGGGGAGAAGGGTTTGCAGGCAAGGCAAGTGGGCTGGGCTGGGTTGTATATATTATATATACATATTTTACATATTATATTATATATAATATATATGTATATATTATATATATCTATATTCGGTTCGGTTTGGTTCAGTTACCCACACATTCAGTTCGATTTTTGTTTCGATTTTGATTTGGGTTTTGGTTTGGTTTTAGTGAAAATCATAACCAAACCATACCCATTGAAACAATGTTCGATTTTTTTTCAAACCAAACCATTACCCAGTTAAACAGTTTTTTACCGCGTTGACCAATTCAGTTTCGGTTCGGTTCCCCATGGTTTCAGTTGTAATTGCCATCCCTAGTGGCATGGAATGCCTCTATTCACGTCGGTTATCAACAAGATCTCGGCCATGGAAATGACCAGGGGTCATCGGCCATGGCCAGAAGACCAAGCGTTAAGACCATTAAAGCATTAAGTCTCTAGCCGAACCTCCGTTGCAGCGACAAAAGCGACCGCCTATTCATGCCAGAGATGACGCGGTGAAGATGACGAGAACGCTTCATAGCCATGGGGATTGCACAGAAGATCCACGATATGGCAAACCCAGATGCATGGTCTGTCTCATTGACTATGACCACACGGCCATCAGCGACAGTCTCAGCCATGGCGAGGACGACCCACGAGGAGCAAGCCTAGCAGTTATGATAAACACGGCCGCCAGCGACTGCCTCAACCATGGTCTGAATGGAGTAAACAAACAGATCAAAAATTATTTCACATAGAAAAATATCACAAGTTGCTAAAACCGTGACTGCAAAAGGTTAATCACAACGATGTAGACAAATAGACAAAACTTTGATACCACTATAGAACTTTTAATAAAATTGCAAACGGTACGTAAAATATCTGGATTGCAACAGAATGATCGAAATTGATTTGTCTATCGATCTTTGTAAAAAAAATTATAAAAACTTTTTTATATGTTCACCCCTTATTTATCCGAGACTTGAATGGTGCCAGAGACAGTATATAAGCAACCAAAAACTAATTCTTATGGTTATGTGTTTTTCATTGTCTTCAATGCCTATTTATAGATATCACATAGATATAGATAAACATATCTCTTTAATAATTTGAATCTAACTCAAATTTCAATTACTTATCCCATCAGATTGTTAAAATTCAAATACGAATGAATTTGAAATAAATTTAAATTCTAAATATTTATTTTTATCATTAGGGAACTTAT